>NC_069796.1:90244575-90844575 GCF_027406575.1 Nycticebus coucang | reverse complement strand
AGAGGGTGGTCACCGACTTTTAATCTCCTAAAGCAAAATAAATTTCAACCCTGGATCTTGTATCCAGCTAAACTGAGTTTCATTTATGATGGAGAAATTAAATACTTTAATGACATTCATAAGTTGAAGAAATTTGCCATAACCAAACCAGCTCTTCAGGATATTCTCAGACCTATCCTACATACTGACCAGCCCAATGCAATACCACAAAAGTAAACTCACTCAGAAACTTTGGCTCAAACTCCAATTTCCACACTGGCGAAAGGATTAAAAATGCCCACTAGACTTTTGAAAAACTCGATACCCAAAACTTCCCCAGACTTATCAATATTCTCCATCAAGGTGAATGGCTTAAAATGCCCTCTAAAGAGGCATAGGTTAGCTGACTGTATACAAAAACTTAGGCCAGATATCTGTTGCATACAAGAGTCACATCTTAACTTAAAAGACAAATACAGACTCAGGGTGAAAGGACGGTCATCCATATATCAGGCAAATGGTAATCAGAAAAAAGCAGGTGTTGCAATTTTATTTGCAGATACAGTAGGCTTTAAACCAACAAAAGTGAAGGACAAGAATGGTCACTTCATATTTGTTAAGGGTAATACTCAATATGAGGAGATCTCAATTACTAATATCTATGCACCCAACCAGAATGCACCTCAATTTATAAGAGAAACTCTAACAGACATGAGCAACATGATTTCCTCCACCTCCATAATCGTTGGAGATTTCAACACTCCTTTGGCAGTGTTGGATGGATCCTCCAACAAGAAGCTGAGCAAAGAAATCTTAGATTTAAACCTAACCATCCAACATTTGGATTTAGCAGATATCTACAGAACATTTCATCCCAACAAAACTGAATACACATACTTCTCATCAGTCCATGGAACTTATTCCAAAATCGATCACATCTTAGGTCACAAGTCTAACCTCAGTAAATTTAAAGGAATAGAAATTATTCCATGCATCTTCTCGGACCACCATGGAATAAAACTTGAGCTGAGTAACAACAGGAATCTGCATAATCATACAAAAACAAGAAAATTAAATAACCATATGCTGAATGTTAGCTGGGTCAGAGATGAGATTAAGAAAGAAATCACAAACGTTTTGGAACAAAACAACAACGAAGACACGAAATATCAAAACCTCTGGGACACGGCAAAGGCAATTCTAAGAGGGAAATTTATAGCACTGCAAGCCTTCCTCAAGAGAACGGAAAGAGAGGAAGTTAACAACTTAATGGGACATCTCAAGCAACTGGAAAAGGAAGACCATTACAACCCCATACTCAGTAGAAGAAAAGAAATAACCAAAGTAAGATCAGAATGAAATGAAATTGAAAACAAAAGAATAATGCAACAGATCAATAAATCAAAAAGCTGGTTTTTTGAAAAGGTCAATAAAATAGATAAACCTTTGGCAAATCTAATCAGGAAAAAAAGAGTAAAATCTCTAATCTCATCAATCAGAAACAACAAAGACGAAATAACAACAGACTCCTCAGAAATCAAAAAAATCCTTAATGAATATTACAAGAAACTGTATTCTCAGAAATATGAAAATCTCAAGGAAATTGACCCATACTTGGAAGCACGCCACCTTCTAAGACTTAACCAGAATCAAGTGGAAATGTTGAACAGACCCATATCAAGTTTGGAAATAGCATCAACCATACAAAACCTCCCTAAAAAGAAAAGCCCGGTACCAGATGGTTTCACGTCAGAATTCTACCAAACTTTTAAAGAGGAATTAGTACCTATATTACTCAACCTGTTCCAAACGGAAGAAAAATAGGGAAGACTACCTAACACGTTCTATGAAGCAAACATCACCTTGATCCCCAAACCAGGAAAAGACCCAACAAGAAATGAAAATTATAGACCAATATCACTAATGAATATAGATGCAAAAATATTCAACAAGATCCTAACAAACAGAATCCAGTAACACATCAAACAAATTATACATCATGACCAAGTCGGTTTTATCCCAGGGTCTCAAGGCTGGTTCAATATACGTAAATCTATAAATGTAATCCAGCACATAAACAAATAAAAAACAAAGACCATATGATTCTCTCAATTCATGCAGAAAAAGCTTTTAATAATATCCAGCATCCCTTCATGATCAGAACACTTAAGAAAATTGGTATAGAAGGGACATTTCTTAAACTGATAGAGGCCATCTACAGCAAACCCACAGCCAATATCATATTGAATGGAGTTAAATTGCAATCATTTCCACTCAGATCAGGAACCAGACAAGGCTGCCCATTGTCTCCATTGCTTTTTAACATTGTAATGGAAGTTTTAGCCACCACAATTAGGGAAGAAAAGGCGATCAAGGGTATCCATATAAGTCAGAAGAGATCACACTTTCAGTCTTCGCAGATGATATGATTGTGTATCTGGAAAACACTAGGGACTCTACTACAAAACTCTTAGAAGTGATCAAGGAATACAGCAGCATCTCAGGTTACACAATCAACATTCATAAATCGGTAGCCTTTATATATACCAACAACAGTCAAGTTGAAAAAACAGTTAAGGACTCTATCCCATTCACAGTAGTGCCAAAGAAGATGAAATATTTGGGAATTTATCTAACAAAGGACATGCAAGATCTCTAAAAAGAGAACTATGAAACTCTAAGAAAAGAAATAGCTGAAAGTATTAACAAATGCAAAACATACCATGCGCATGGCTGGGAAGAATCAACATTGTTAAAATGTCCATACTATCCAAAGCAATATATAATTTCAATGCAATCCCTATTAACGCTCCACTGTTATACTTTAAACATCTTGAAAAAACAATACTTCATTTTATATGGAATAACAAAAAACAATGAATAGCCAAGACATTACTGAGAAATAAAAACAAAGCAGGAGGAATTACGATACCAGACCTCAGACTATACTACAAATCGATAGTGATCAAAACAGCATGGTATTGGCACAAAAACAGAGAAGTAGATGTCTGGAAAAGAATAGAGAACCAAGAGATGAACCCACCAACTTACCGTTATTTAATCTTTGACAAGCCAATTAAAAACATTCAGTGGGGAAAAGATTACCTATTTAACAAATGGTGCTGGGTTTACTGGCTGGCAACCTGTAGAAGACTGAAACTGGACCCACACCTTTCACCATTAACTAAGATAGACTCTCACTGGATCAAAGATTTAAACTTAAGACATGAAACTATAAAAATATTAGAGGAGAGTGCAGGGAAAACACTTGAAGAAATCGGTCTGGGTATTTTATGATGAGGACGCCCCAGGCAATTGAAGCAGTTTCAAAAATACACTACTGGGACTTGATCAAACTAAAAAGCTTCTGCACAGCCAAGAACACAGTAAGTAAAGCAAGCAGATAGCCCTCAGAATGGGAGAAGATATTTGCAGATTATGTCTCTGACAAAGGTTTAATAACCAGAATCCACAGAGAACTCAAACGCATTAGCAAGAATAGAACAAGGGATCCCATGGCAGGCTGGGCAAGAGATTTGAAGAGAAACTTCTCTGAAGAAGACAGGCGTGCGGCCTTCAGACATATGAAAAAATGCTCACCATCTTTAATCATCAGAGAAATGCATATCAAAACTACTTTGAGATACCATCTAACTCCAGTGAGACTAGCCTATATCACAAAATCTCAAGACCAGAGATGTTGGCGCGGATGTGGACAAAAGGGAACACTTTTGCACTGCTGGTGGGAATGTAAATTAATACATTCCTTTCGGAAAGAGATATGGAGAACACTTAGAGATCTAAAAATAGATCTGCCATTCAATCCTGTAATCCCTCTACTGGGCATATACCCAGAAGACCAAAAATCACATCATAACAAAGATATTTGTACCAGAATGTTTATTGCAGCCCAATTCATAATTGCTAAGTTTTAGAAGAAGCCCAAGTGCCCATCGATCCACAAATGGATGAATAAATTGTGGTATGTGTACACCATGGAATATTATGCAGCCTTAAAGAAAGATGGAGACTTTACCTCTTTCATGTTTACATGGATGGAGCTGGAACATATTCTTCTTAGTAAAGTATCTCAAGAATGGAAGAAAAAGTACCCAATGTACTCAGCCCTACTATGAGACTAATTTAGGGTTTTCACATGAAAGCTATAACTCAGTTACAACCTAAGAATAGGGGGAACGGGGAAAGGGAGGGGACGGAGGGTGGAGGTGGGTCGAGGGAAGGGGACTGGTGGGATTACACCAGCAGTGCATCTTAGAAGGGTATATGTGAAACTTGGTAAACGGTCTGTGAAGCTAGTGAATGATATCAATGTACACAGCTATGATTTAATAAAAAAAAAAAAAGAGGAAAATTGCTCAGGAAAAAAAAAGAAAATCTGCTAGCGATCACTCAAAAACTTCAGCCACATTTTACCAGTATTAATTTTTCCAATCCATTAACACGAGCTATCGTTATATTGTTTCTTCCTCAACATCTGTAGTTTTTAATGTACAGATATTTTACCTCCTTAGTGAATTTATTCCTAAGTATTTTATTCTTTTTTGGTACTATTTTACAGGTTATTATTTTCCTTTTTTTTTTTTTTGTATAGTTAATGGCTAATGTACAGAAAAACAACTAATTTTTCTATGATGATTTTGCATCCAGAAAATTTGCTGAACCCGTTTATGAATTGCAATAGTTTTTTGTGGAGTCTTAGGGTTTTCAGTGTATAAAATGATGCCATTTATAAACATAGACAAATTAACTTCTTCCTTTCTAATCTGTATGCCTTTTTGTTTCTAAAATATTTATGGATACATAATAGCTGTACATATTTGTGGGGTACATACACTATTTTGATATCAGCATGCAATGCACAGTGATCAGATGACAGTAACTGGGGTGGACATTCAGTGTCTCAAACATTCACTTCTTTCCTGTGTTGGGACCATTCCAAATTCACTCCTCTAGAATTTTAAATCATACAACAAATTATCCACTTTAGTCACACTTTTGAGCTACTGAACACTCGATCTATTTCGACTGTCTTAAACAACCCATTTTTTATCTCCCCTCTACCCTTCTGGCCAGCCGTCTACTCTCTACCAGCATGAAATTAATTTTCAGCTCGCATACATGAGTGAGAACATGCAATCTTTGTGTTTCAGTGCCTGCTTATCTCACTTACTATAATTCTCTTCAGTTCCATCCATGTTGTTGCAAATGGCAGGATCCCATTGTTTTATGGGCAGAGTAATGGTCAGTGTGTGCGTGCACCTCATTTTCCTCTCCCATTTGATATGGTTTGTAAGTTTGGCCCCTCCAAATTCCGTGTTGAATTTTGACTGCCGGCCCCCCACCCCGGTTTGGGGTCATGGGGGCTGGTGGGTCCCTTGTGAATGGGCGGTGCTCTCAAGTGGTGAGTGAGCACTCAGTCTGTTAGCTCATGGGAGACCTGGCTGTTTAAGGAGGCTGGACCTCCTGCTCCCTCTCCTGTTCCTTCTCCACCATGCCACACACCTGCTTCCCCTTCAACTTTCATCCAGATCGGAAGCTCCTTGAAGCCCTCAGAAGAAGCAGATGCTGGTGCAATGCTTCTTGTATAGCCTGCAGAAATGTAAGCCAAATAAATCTCTATCTTTAAAAATTACCCAGCTTCAGGTATTCCTTCACAGCAGCACAAAATAGACTAATATGTCAGTCATTTCACTGATGGTCACCCACATTGAGTCTATACATAGGCTACTATGAACAGTGCTGCAATAAACATGGGAGTGTAGATATCTCCTTGATAAACTCATTTCTTTCCTTTTGGGGCTATGCCCAGGAGTGGGATGCTGGATCCTATGGTAGCTCTACTTCTGGGTTTTTGAAGAACCTCTGTCCTGTTTTCCATAGTGGTGAAACTAATTTACATTCCCGCCAACAGTGTATCAGTGTTCCCACTTTCTCTGCCCCCTTGATAGATCTGTTTTTATTTTTCAATGAAGTTATTTAAAGTGGGAGAGCTGATATTTCATTGTGGTTCTGATTTGCATTTCTCTTATGATTAGTGATGCTGAGCATTTTTTTACATACCTGTTGGCCATCTGTATGTCTTCTTTTTAGAAACGTCTACTCGGTGTTTTTATCCACATTTTAATCACATGTTTAGGTTTTCTGCCACTGAGCTGAGTTCTTTAGATACTCTGCTTACTAATTCTTTGGCAGTTGAATAGTTTTGCAAATATCATCTCTCAGGATGCAGTTTGTCTCTTTACTTTGCTGATGTTTTCCCTTGCTGTGCAGAACCTTTTTAGTTTGATATGATCCCATTTGTCTATTTTTGCTTTGATTGCCTACCAAGATCAATGTCATGAAGCATTTTTCTATTTTTTTCTTCTAATATTTTCATAGTTTCAGTTCTCTAAAGACTTACACCTAAGTCTTTAATCCATTTTAAGTTGATTTTTAAGTATGGTGAGAGAAAGAATCTAATTTCATACTTCTATAGACATACAGTTTTCCAGCACCATTTGTTGAAGAGACTATTCTTTCCCTAAAGTTTGTATTGGCATCTCTGTCAAAAATAAGTTGACCATAAATGCATGGATTTACCTTCAGGTCTTCTATTCTGTTCTCTTTGCCTGTGTGGCTGTTTATATGCCAATACCAAGCTGTTTGGGTTACTATAGCTTTGTGTATAATTTGAGGTCAGGGACTGTAATGCCTCCAGCTTTGTTCTTTTTGTTTAGGATTGTTTTGGCTATTCTGGGACTTTTGTGTTTCCACAAAATAAATTTTAGGATTGTTTTTTTCTATCTCCATTAGAAATATCTTTGGTATTATGATAAAGATTGCATTGAATTTGTAGATTGCTTTGGGCACTGTGGACAATTTAACAATATTCATTCTTTCAATCCACAAACATGGGGTGTTTTTCCTTTTTTTGTTTTCCTTCCATTTCTTTTACCAGTACTTTATATATTTCATTATAGAAATCTTTCACTTTTCTGGTTAAGTTCACTCACGTATATAGCTGCTATAAGTAGGATTGCTACCTTAGTTTCTTTTTCAGATTGTTCTGAAAAAGTATAAATCTTTCCCTCTAACTTGTTGGTGCAGAATTGCAGATTTGATGTCAGTTAGGAAAATTTCCCACTATTCCACAAGTGGATGGCAAGGTTTTTGTACTCCTTTGGTGTATGGGAAGAATGTTCGGTATATTTTCCATAGATCATGGCATTGCTATATAGAAATGCTACTGATTTTTTGTATGTTAATTTTGTATCCTGAAATTTTGCTTAATTTGTTTATCAGTTCTGAAAGTTTGTGGGTGGAATTTTTAGATTTTTCTAAATATAATACCCAATCATGTGTAAACAAGGATAATTTGACATCATCCTTTATAGTTTGGATGCCTTTTATTTTGTTATCTTGTTTAATTTCTCTGCCCAAGACTTCCAGTACTATATGTGTATTAAATAAAAGTAGTGAAAGTTAATATTCTTATCTTGTTCCAGATCTTAGAGGAAAAGCTTTCACTTTTCCCCATTTGGTATGATACTAGCTATGGGTTGTGTATGATCTTTATCATTTTCAGCTATGTTTCTTCAACACCCAGTTTGTTGCGTGTTTTAATGATAAATGTATGTTGTTTTACTGAATTATTTTGCATCTATTGAAATAATTGTAGTGTATTTGTCTATTGCAGGGGTCCTCCAACTATGGCCCATGAGCCACATGCAGCCTGCCGGGGACATTTATCTGGCCTGCCAGGTATTTTTGCTGCCGCTGCCTGTCCTGCTTAGCAGCCAACTCGTCCTGGGCCCACAGTGCGCATGTGTAAAATGTGCGCCGAACTCTCAAACCTCCCTCATCTCTGTCTCTAGACTCCTTCTCTCAGTCTCGGGTGTGATCAGATGAGTCATGACCTTGCATGTGCAGAGCCTACTGCTGCCTGAGGACCGAGATAAGAGCAAGTTAGGAAGTCTATTTTTTTTTTTATTTTGCACTTAGTAGGGCCTATTTTGTAGTTAAGGGGGACCTTTTTATTCTGAAGTTAGGAGGTCTTTTTTTTTTTGCAGACGGGACCGCCTTTTTTTTTTTTTTAAGTTAGGAGAGCCTTTTTTTAAAGTTAGTTGGTTGGGGGTGGTTTCTAGGGGGGCTGCATCACGGTGATAACACAAATAGTCAGAGCTCAGTGCTAATGCAAATTGTCAGTGTTCAGAGGTAATGCAAATGGTCAGTGCTCAGAAGTAATGCAAATAGTGCTCAGTGGTAATGATAATTGTAAGTGCTCAGTGTTAATGCAAAAGGTCAGCGCTCAATATTAATGCAAATAGTCAGCTGTTAATGTTAATGCAAATGGTCAGTGCTCAGTGTTATCACATGGGGGCCCCAAACTGGTAATCTGCCTAGGGCCCCATGGGAACTTAATCCGGATCTGCAGACAGCCGAGGAGTAGGAAACCCAATTTAATTGACAGTAAGTGCATTTGTATTCTGAGTGCTATTCAGTTGTGTATGATATTGTATGTTGTGTACTGTGTAACCCCTGGTTCATAATGTTGCGATCTCTGAGCAGTGTTAAGTTCAGCATATGCTTGTACAAGCATACAAGCATATGGCTGAACTCGCATTAGATTCAGAAGAAAAAAGGCATACATGCCTTCTTTTTTCCTGCATTGGAATCTGATCACATGGGTCTTCTCATCCATACGATTGTATTCCTGTGCAAGTTCACAGATTACAGTGCGGTTCGCACAGGGTAGTGTGAACTGGAATTTCAGGAATTTCTGTCTGAGCTAAAAAATGTTGCCAATGAAGATGTTCTATACCACACAAAAGTCAATTGGCTGAGTTGAGAGAGTTTTAAAACATTTCTATCACTTACTTCCACAGTTTACAGCTTTTCTGCTTTCAAAAAACAAAAAAGTACCAGAGCTCAATGATGCAGAATGGAAATGGCACCCTGCCTTTCTGACAGATGTAACAGAGCTACTCAACAGTTTCAATGTGCAACTTCAAGGAAAGGGGAAACTCATCTGTGATATGCAATCACACATGAAAGCATTTGAAGTAAAATTAGGTCTCCTCATCAAACAAGTGAAGGAGGAAAAATTCTGCCATCTCCCCACAACTCAAAATCTGTTAGCGGAAAAACCATTGTTTGCATACCCAAACAAACATATGTGAATTCACTGGAAAAGTTGCAAAAGGAGTTCTAATTTAAAGAGCTTCATCTCCATGAACAGGACATACAGCTTTTCCATAACCCATTTTCCACTGACATTGAAAATGTGGATACAATTTACCAAATGGATCTGGCTGAACTGCAGAATTGTGACTCTCTGAAAGACGCATTCAAGTCAAGCAGCCTTCCAAATTTCTATGCATCTCTCCCCTCTGAGACATATCCTAATTTTAGGAACCATGCACTCAAAATGGCAACCATCTTTGGCAGCACTTATGTCTGTGAACAGACGTTTTCCAGAATGAAACATGTGAAATCTCCAACCAGATCTAGACTAACAGATGCACACTTGCATCATTTGTTACGACTAGCAGTGACAAAAATGGAACCGAACATTGACCATCTATTTAGCCAAAAGCAGGGCCCTAGTTCCCATTGAAATACTGGTAAGTTTGTTTATTTAACTTTACTTGTTCTTCATTTTCAATATGGTATTTCTGGGGGTGCAGACAAGATGGCGAACTGAAGCCAGTTTTCCACAGAGGCTCTTGTCCTGAAGGATAGTTAAAGGATGAAAATTTAGCAAGTAACCTCATGGATTCAAGCAGCACCAAGTGAGAAAGTTGAAGAACGCACATCAACCCCGCTGAGGAGAGCTGAGACCACAAGAATGCAAACAAAATCCACCACCAAGCGGACGGGAGTCCCCCCTCCCCCAACTGATCGGCTAAAGAACCGCACAAACAGGCAGAAATCAAAGGCCCTCCCACTACACTTCACGAGAGAGACCTACTAAAATCTGGACCTACCTCTCTTACTAGGGTGCCTAGGCATTCTCCTACCAGACATAAAACTGTAAATATCCTTTGCCTGCAACTCTGAGCTCACAACACTTCCCTCCACTCTCTCTGAGGTCTGAAAGCCTGTCCCCCAGGAGTTCGGATTCTTGGGTGACTTCTAGAGGGGAGAGGACAGTCCCCGAGATGCAGCTGGTCAGCGCTGATTCTGGGGCACGGGAGAGAGGTGAGGACAGTCAGCAGAAGGCGACCCTCACCAGGGCGGCGCTTCCCTGAGGCATGGCGCAGCAGCCCTCCTTGGGCAACAATACAACCAGGCATAAAACTGAGCGGAAATGTGTGACCTAGCTACCGGTGGATTTGGGCTCCTGGCGCTCCCCCTGCCCTTGCTCTGTGGTCTGGAAACCTGAGTGCCTGCCGTGTGGCCGGGCAAGGAACTGGGTCGAACTGAGTCTGTTCGCTGCTGGCGGCTCTGGGCTCCAGCTGCTCACCCCACCCTCCCCTTACTCTGAAGCCTGAAGGCTTGAGCTGCGGCGGTGCAGCCGGGTGAGAGAATGGGAAGGAGATGAGTATGATTGCTGCCGATGGCTCTGGGCTCCCGGCACTCCCCCCGCCCTCGCTCTGTGGTCTGGAGACCTGAGCGCCTGCTGTGTGGCTGGGCAAGGAACTGGGTCAAACTGAGTCTGTTCGTTGCCAGCGGCTCTGGGCTCCAGCTGCTCCCCCCATACTGCCCTCACTCTAAAGCATGAAGGCTTGAGTTGTGGTGGTGCGGCGAGTAAGAGACTCTGGGCTCTGTGCTCCCAGTGCTCCCCACGCATCGCTCTGTGATCTGGAGACCTGAGCGAATGCTGGGCAGCCGGGCAATGAACTAAGTGGAACTGAGTGTGTTCACTGCTGGCGGCCCTGGGCTCCCACTTCTCCCCCCACCCCGCCCTCACTCTAAAACCTGGAGGCTTGGGCTGCGGCGGTGCGGCAGAGCTAAAGATTGGGAGAAACTGGGTGTGCTCACTGCTGGGGGTTCTGGGCTCCCGGTGGCCCACCCAACCCTCACTCTGGGATCTTGAGGCCTGTCCCCCGGGAGTCCACATTCTTGGGGGATTTGTCAGGGCGTGGACAGAGCCCGAACTGTGGCTGGTTGGTCCTGACTCTGGGACACAGGAGTGACGCTGGAGGAGAACCACATCAGAGCAGCAGTTCCCTGAGGCGGCTGAAGCCACACCCCCTGCCTCCCTGGGCAACCAGAGGAGGTCACCCCTGAGTATAGGATTTACCTGAGGTGACTCACAGACCCAGGAAACTTACAGGGCAGGGACGACTCAGAGAACTGAGACTTCAACCCAGAAAAAGTGCTTCACTGGGTTCAAACAGAAGCCAACTGAAAATAAGTCATAACAACTTAGCCCCACCACAATAGACAGGGCCCCAGTCTCTCAGGCCACAACACTGAATGGGCCCTCAACTAAACCCCAGGGGAAAAATCCAAGGGAGTAAAACAACCATGGGGTGTAATCAGCGGAAAAACTGTGGTAACATGAATACCCAGAATAGATCAACCCACCCCAAGGAAAGATATGACGGATGTAATTGAAGATCCCATTCATAAACAACTGGCAGACATGTCAGAAATCGAATTCAGAATTTGGATTGCAGACAAGATTGATAACATAGAATTAGGAATCTGAGGAGAAATTCAAAAGTTGTCTCAAGAATTTAACAAATTTAAAGACAAAACCACCAAAGACTTAGACACACTGAAGCAAGAATTTGAAGCCCTCAAAGATATGAAAAATACAGTAGAATCCCCTCAGCAACAGAATGGACCAAGCAGAAGAAAGGATTTCTGACATGGAAGATAAAGCCTTTGAATGCTCCGAAACTCTCAAAGAGGAAGAGAAATGGAGAGCAAAAACGGATCATTCTCTTAGAGAGCTCTGGGATAATTCAAAGAAGGTCAATATACGAATAATAGGAGTTCTGGAAAACGATGAAGTGGCATCGATGGGCACAGAGGCCCTTCTGCATGAAATTATGAAAGAGAATTTTCCAGACATGCCTAGAGATTCTGAAATTCAGATAGCGGACAGCTTCAGAACCCCAGCACGACTCAACCCCAATAAGACATCCCCCAGGCATATCATAATTAACTTCACTAAAGTTAACATGAAGGAGAAAATTCTCAAGGTTATCAGGTGAAAGAAAGCAATTACCTACAAAGGTAAGAACATTAGAATGACTGCAGATCTCTCTGCTGAAACTTTTCAAGCCAGAAGACGGTGGTCATGGACTTTGAATCTCCTAAAGCAAAGTAACTTTCAACCCCGTATGTTGTACCCAGGTAAACTGAGTTTCATCTATGATGGAGAAATTAAATACTTTAACGACATTCATATGTTGAAGCAATTTGCCACAACCAAACCAGCTCTTCAGGATATTCTCAGACCTATCCTCCATAATGACCAACCCAATCCTCTATTACAAACATAAACTCACTCAGAAATTCCTGATCAAACTCCAACTTCTACAATGGTGAAAAAATTTAAAATGTCCACTGGACTTTTGAAAAACTCGATTCCAAAAATTTCACCAAACTTATCAATAGTCTCCATCAATGTGAATGGTTTAAACTGTCCTCTAAAGAGACATAAGTTAGCTGACTGGATACAAAAATTCAGACCAGATATGGCTGCTTACAAGAGTCACATCTTAACTTAAAAGACAAATACAGACTCAGGGTGAAAGGATGGTCATCCATATTTCAGGCAAATGGTAATCAGAAAAAAGCAGGTGTTGCAATTTTATTTGTAGACACAATAGGCTTTAAACCAACAAAAGTAAGGAAGGACAAGAATGGTCACTTCAAATTTTTAAGAGTAATACCCAATATGATGAGATTTCAATTATGAATATCTATGCACCCAACCAGAATGCACCTCAATTTATAAAAGAAACTCTAACAGACATGAGCAACTTGATTTTCTCCAGCTCCATAATAGTCGGAGATTTTAACATTCCTTTGGCAGTGATGGATCGATCCTCCAACAAAATGCTGAGTAAAGAAATTTTAGATTTAAAACTAACCACCCAGCATTTAGATTTAGCAGACATCTACAGAACAATTCATCCTAACAAAAGTGAAAACACACACTTCTCATCAGCCCATGGAACATACTCCAAAATCGATCACATGTTAGGTCACAAGTCTAACCTCAGTAAATTTAAAGGAATACAAGTTATTCCATGCATCTTCTCGGACCATCATGGAATAAAACTTGAGCTGAGTAACAACAGGAATCTGCATACACATACAAAAACATGGAAGCTAAATAACCTCATGCTGAATGATAGCTGGGTCAGAGATGAGATCAAGAAGGAAACTGCCAAATTTTTGGAACAAAACAACAATGAAGACACGAACTATCAGAACCTCTGGGACACTGCAAAGGTAGTTCTAAGAGGGAAATTTATAGCACTGCAAGCCTTCGTCAGGAGAACGGAAAGAGAGGAAGTTAGCAACTTAATGAGACATCTCAAGCAACTTGAAAAAGAAGAACACTCCAACCCCAAACCCAGTAGAAGAAAAGAAATAACCAAAATCAGAGCAGAACTAAATGAAATTGAAAACAAAAGAATAATACAACAGATCAATAAATCAAAAAGCTGGTTTTTTGAAAAGGTCAACAAAATAGATAAACCTTTAGCCAACCTAATCAGGAAAAAAGGAGTAAAATCTCTAATCTCATCAATCAGAAACAACAAAGACGAAATAACAACAGACTCCTCAGAAATCCAAAAAATCCTTAATGAATATTACAAGAAACTTTACTCTCAGAAATATGAAAATCTGAAGGAAATGGAACGATACTTGGAAGCTCGTCACCTTCCAAGACTTAACAAGAATCAAGTGGAAATGTTGAACAGGCCCATATCAAGTTCGGAAATAAAATCAACCATGCAAAACCTCCCCAAAAGGAAAAGCACGGGACCAGATGGCTTCACATCAGAATTCTACCAAACCTTTACAGAGGAATTAGTACCTATACTACTCAACCTGTTCCAAAAGGTAGAAAAAGAAGGAAGACTACCAAACACGTTCTATGAAGCAAACATCACCCTGATCCCCAAACCAAGAAAAGACCCAACAAGGAAAGTAAACTATAGACCGATATCACTAATGAATATAGATGCAAAAATATTCAACAAGATCCTAACAAACAGAATCCAGCAACACTTCAAACAAATTATACATCATGATAAAGTAGGCTTTATCCCAGGGTCTCAAGGCTGGTTCAATATATGTAAATCTATAAATGTAATTCAGCACATAAACAGAGTAAAAAACAAAGACCATATGATTCTCTCAATTGATGCAGAAAAAGCTTTTGATAACATCCAACATCCCTTCATGATCAGAACACATAAGAAAATTGGTATAGAAGGGACATTTCTTAAACTGATAGAGGCCGTCTACAGCAAACTGACAGCCAATATCATATTGAACGGAGTTAAATTGGAATCATTTCCACTTAGATCAGGAACCAGACAAGGCTGCCCATTGTCTACATTGCTTTTTAACATTGTAATGGAAGTTTTAGCCACTGCAATTAGGGAAGAAAAGGCGATCAAGGGTACCCATATAGGGTCAGAAGAGATCAAACTTTCACTCTTCGCGGATGATATGATAGTATATCTGGAAAATACTAGGGACTCTACTACAAAACTCTTAGAAGTGATCAAGGAATACAGCAGCGTCTCAGGTTACAAAATCAACATTCGTAAATCGGTAGCCTTTATATATACCAACAATAGTCAACCTGAAAAAACAATTAAGGACACTATCCCATTCACAGTAATGCCAAAGAAGATGAAATATTTGGTAGTTTATCTAGCAAAGGACGTGAAAGACGTATACAAAGAGAACTATGAAACTCTAAGAAAAGAGATAGCTGAGAATGTTAATAAATGGAAAAACATACCATGCTCATGGCTGGGAAGAATCAACATTGTTAAAATGTCCATACTACCCAAAGCAATATATAACTTCAACGCAATTCCTATTAAAGTTCCACTGTCATACTTTAAAGATCTTGAAAAAACAATACTTCGTTTTATATGGAATCAGAAAAAACCTCGAATAGCCAAGACATTACTCAGAAATAAAAACAAAGCAGGAGGAATTACTCTACCAAACCTCAGACTATACTACAAATCGATAGTGATCAAAACAGCATGGTATTGGCACAAAAACAGAGAAGTACAAGTCTGGAACAGAATAGAGAACCAAGAGATGAATCCAGCTACTTACCATTATTTAATCTTTGACAAGCCAATTAAAAACATCCAGTGGGGAAAAGATTCCCTATTTAACAAATGGTGCTGGGTGAACTGGCTGGCAACCTGTAGAAAACTGAAACTGGACCCACACCTTTCACCATTAACCAAGATAGACTCTTACTGGATTAAAGATTTAAACTTAAGACATGAAACTATAAAAATACTAGAAGAGCGTGCAGGGAAAACCCTTGAAGAAATTGGGTTGGGCGAGTTTTTTATGACAAGGACCCCCCGGGCAACTGAAGCAGCTTCAAAAATACACTATTGGGACTTGATCAAACTAAAAAGCTTCTGCACAGCCAAGAACACAGTAAGTAAAGCAAGCAGACAGCCCTCAGAATGGGAGAAGATATTTGCAGATTATGTCTCTGACAAAGGTTAAATAACGAGAAACCACAGAGAACTCAAACGCATTAGCAAGAAAAAAACAAGTGATACCATCGCAGGCTGGGCAAGGGATTTGAAGAGAAACTTCTCTGAAGAAGACAGGCGCACGGCCTTCAGACATATGAAAAAATTCTCATCATCTTTAATCATCAGAGAAATGCAAATCAATACTACTTTGAGATATCATCTAAGTCCAGTGAGACTAGCCTATATCACAACATCCCAAGACCAGAGATGTTGGCGTGGATGCGGAGAAAAGGGAACACTTTTGCACTGCTGGTGGGAATGCAAATTAATACATTCCTTTTGGAAAGATATATGGAGAACACTTAGAGATCTAAAAATAGATCTGCCATTCAATCCTGTAATTCCTCTGCTGGGCATATACCCAGAATACCAAAAGGTACATCATAAGAAAGATATTTGTACCAGAATGTTTATTGCAGCCCTATTCATAATTGCTAAGTCATGGGAAAAACCCAAATGCCCATCGATCCACGAATGGATTAATAAATTGTGTTATATGTACACCATGGAATACTATGCAGCCTTGAAGAAAGATAGAGACTTTACCTCTTTCATGTTTACATGGATGGAGCTGGAACATATTCTTCTCAGTAAAGTATCTTGAGAATGGAATAAAAAGTATCCAATGTACTCACCCCTACTATGAAACTAATTTAGGATCTTCACATGAAAGCTATAACCCAGTTACAACCTAAGAATAGAGGGAAGGGGGAAAGGGTGGGGAGGGAGGGGTGAGCTGGGTAGAGGGAGGGACATTGAAAGGATCACACCTGTGGTGCATCTTACAAGGGTATATGTGAGGTTTGGTAAATGTGGAATGTAAATGTCTTAGCAAAGTAACTAAGAAAATGCCAGGAGGGCTATGTCAACTAATGTGATGAAAATGTGTCAAATGGTATATTAACCAAGTGTATGGTGCCCCATGATCATATTGATGTACACAGCTATGATTTAATAAAAAATAAATAAAGAAAGAAAGAAAGAAAAAGATATATAAACACCGCTAGCTTATGCCCAATGGACTAATATGACCTGACTAGAAATAAAATATTGGATGAGCTTGAGATGCCAAGATTAAACTAGATTAGTGACAGAATCTCAGTGTTCTATTTTGATATAATTAAAGTGATGATTTAATGTGTTTTTAGCTCAGAATCTTTGTAAGATTTTTTTTGTAATAACGTAGAAATGAATACACACTTGTCCAAGCTGCAGAGGAATAAAAGGTTGTAATATAAAAAAATAAAGAAAGAAATAAACATTGTATTTCTTCCCATTTTGTTTTTATACTTCAAAATAAGATATGTGCAATGTGCATAGGAATTTGTTCAGTTTTTTAAAAAATATATATAGTCCAGCCCTCCAACAGCCTGTGGGACAGTGAACTGGCCCCCTGTTTAAAAAGTTTGAGGACCCATGGTCTATTGTTTTGCTGATGTGATGTATCATGTTTATTGATTTGTCTATGTTCAACCATTCTTAAACCCCTGAGATGACTCACAATTGATCATATTGAACAATCTTTTTAAATATGTTTTTGAATCTGGTTTGATAGTAGATACTTGAAGGTTTTTGCATATATGCTCATCACAGATAGTGGTGGCCTATAGTTGCTATTGTGTCTTCATCTGGTTTTGGTATCAAGGTTATTTTGATCTCACAGAATGAGTTGGGAAGTATTCCTTCATCTTTAATTTCTTGGACTATTTTGAGTAGGATTGGTATTACTTCTTCTTTAAAATGTTTGATAGAATTCAAACAGGGCTTTAGGTCCTGCACATTTCCTTGATGGGAGACTTTTTATTACTGTGTCTATATTGTTACTATTATTTGTCTATTCTGGTTTTCTAATTCTCCATGGTTAAATCCTGCTAGGTTGCCTGTGTCTAGGAATTTGTCCCCGTTTCTTCTAGGTTTTCCAATTCATTGTCATACAGTTAGTCATATAATCTCAAATGATCCTTTACTTTCTGTAGTATCAGTTGTAATGTCTTCCTTTGCATTTCAGATTTTCTTTATTTGGGTCTTCTCTCTTTTTTCCTTAGTCTGGCTAAAGGTTTGTCAATTTTGTTTATGTTTTTTATAAAACCAACTTTAAGTTTTATTAATCTTTTATAACTTTTGGTCTCAGTTTCATTTATTTCTGTTCTGATCTTTATTATTTCTTTTTTAAAGTAATTTTGGGTTTCATTTGCTCTTGAATATCTACCTGCATTTCTTTCTTTTCTTTTTTTTTTTTTTAATTGCTGGGAGGTACAAAGAACCAGGTTACATTTATTGCAGTTGTTAGGTAAAGTCCCTCTTAAAATTGTGTGGCCTGCCCCCAAAAGGTGTGTCACACACCGCGACCCCCCCCACACCTTCCTTCCTCCCTCCTTCTCTCTGCAAGCCCTTTCTCCCACCCCTCACTGTGTACTAGGTCATCAACTGTCCCCATGTAAGAGTTGAGTACATAGGATTCTTGCTTCTCCATTCTTGCGATGCTGTACTAAGAATAATGTGTTCCGCTTCTCTCCAGTTCAGGTACAAAGGACATAAAATCTCCATCTTTTTTAATGCCTGAATAGTATACCATGGTATATATATACCACAGCTTGTTCATCCATTCCTGGGTTGGTGGGCCTTTAGGGCTGTTTACACATTTTGGTGATTGTAAATTGAGCTGCAATAAACAGTCTAGTGTAAGTATCCCTATGGTAAAAGATTTTATTCCTTCTGGGTAGATGCCCAGTAATGGAATTGCAAGATCAAAGGGAAGGTCTAGCTAGAGTTCTTTGAGGGTTCTCCATACTGCCTTCCAAAAAGGTTGTATTAGTTTGCATTCCCACCAGCAGTGTAAAAGTGTTCCCTTCTCTCCACATCCATACCAGCATCTGCAGTTTTGAGACTTTGTGAAGTGAGCCATTCTCAGTGGGGTTAATGCTATCTCAGAGTGTTTTTGATTTGCATTTCTCTAATAATTAGGGATGATGAGCATTTTTTTCATGTTTGTTAGCCATTCATCTGTCTTCTTAAGAGAAGATTCTATTCATCTCTCTTGCCTGTTGACATATGGGATAGTTGGCTTTTTTCATGTGGATTAATTTGAGTTCTCTATAGATCCTAGTTATCAAGCTTTTGTCAGATTCAAAATATGCAAATATACTTTCCCATTGGGTAGGTTGTCTATTTGCTTTGGTTGTTGTCTCCTTAGCTGTACAGAAGCTTTTCAGTTTAATTAAGTCCCATTTGTTTATTTTTGTTGCTGTTGCAATTGCCATGGAAGTCTTCTTCATAAGGTCTTTCTCCAGGCTGATATCTTCAAGGGTTTTTCCTACACTTTCTTTGAGGATTTTTATCACATCATGCCTTAAATTTAGGTCTTATATCCATCTTGAATCAATTTTTGTGAGTGGAGAAAGGCTCAGGTCCAGTTTCAGTCTTTTACATGTGGATATCCAGTTCTCCCAGCACCATTTATTGAATAGGGATTCTTTCTTGTTCTTGTTTGGTTTATAAAAGATTAGGTGGCTGCAAGATGTTAGTTTCATTTCCTGGTTTTCTATTCAATTCTACTTCTGTATTTTTGTGCCAGGACAATACTGTTTTGAACACTATGGCCTTGTAGTACAGCCTAAAGTCTGGAAGGCCGATGCCCCCAGTTTTGTTTTTATTCCAAAGGATTGCCTTAGCTACACAGGTTTTTTTATGGTTCGATACGAAATAAAGAATTATTTCTTCCAAGTCTTAAAAGTATGATGTTGTTCTTTTAATAGGGATGGCATTGAATCTGTAGATTGCTTTGGAAAGTATAGACATTTTAACAATGTTGATTCTTCCCAGACATAGCGACATAGCACAGTATGTTCTTCCATTTGTTAATATCCTCTGCTATTTATTAGGGTTTCATAATTTTCATTATAGAGGTGCTTCACTTTACCAGAAGGACATTTTCACCAGAATGTTTATTGCAGCTCAATTCACAATTTCCAAGACATGGAAGTAGCCCAGACTCCCATCAACCCATGAACAGATTAACAAACTGTGGTGTATGTATACAATGGAGTACTATTCTGCATAAAGTGGAGACTTTAACATATTTTGTATTTACTTGGATGAAACTGAAACACGCTCTTCTTGTAAAGTATCGCAAGACTGAAAAAACAACTATCCAATGTGCTCAATACTAATACGAAACCAATATATAAACAACTAAATGCCCACACGAAAGAAAAACACGAGTAGGTCTAGCAGGGAGAAGGGAGGGGAGAAGAGGAGGGACTGGTGGGATCTCACCTACTGTGCACAATGTGAGGATGTTCAGCGCAACCCCTGGGGAAGGGCTCAAGGACAACTTGAACTTTACCTTAGAATTAAAACCAATGTAACCTAAATATCTGTACCCACGTATTAATTTGTAATAAAAAAGGTGGAAAAAAAGAAATACAAAATTACAAATTAAATGTCTTCAATGGCAATAGGACTATTCAGATTATCTATATCATCTTAGCTGAATTTGGACATTTTGTGGTTTTTCAAGCATTGTTGAACATCATCTACGGTGCTAGTCTTACGAGTGTGAGGCTGCCCTTGGTATTCCTTTATTACCCTCTGACAAGATCCGTAGTGACAGACCCTATTTTAATCCTGATGTTGATGATCTGTGTCTTCTCTGTTTATGTTTTTCAGTCTTGTTAGGAGTTTTTCAATTTTATCGATTATTTAAAAAAACTAGCTTTTTGTTTATTGTTATTCTCTACTATTTTCCTATTTTGATGTCATCGATTTCTGCTTTTATCTCTATTATTTCCCTCCTTCTGCTTGCTTTGAGTTTAGGTTGCATTCCTTTCACTAGTTTCTTGAGCTAGGAACTTAGATTATTAATTTGATACTTTTTCTTATATCTAATATAAGCATTGAGTGCTATAAATTTACCTCTCAGCACTGCCTTAGTAGTTTCCCAACAACTAAAGCAGTACTGATATATTGCACTTTTATTTCCATTCAGCTAAATACATTTAAGTTTTTGTCCTTAAAAAACTCCTCCTTGGGGTGGGGGTGTAGGATGGGTGGAGGGAGAGTAATTGGGGGGACCACACCTAGGGTGCATCTTACAAGGGTACATGTGAAACTTAGTAAATGTAGAATATAAATGTCTTAACACAATAACTAAGAAAATGCCAGGAAGGCTATGTTAACCAGTGTGATGAAAATATGTCAAATGGTCTATAAAACCAATGTATGGTGCCCCATGATTGCATTCATGTACACAGCTATGATTTAATAATTAAAAAAAAAACACCTCCTCCTTGATCCACCAACTATCTTAGGAGTTTGCAGTTTAATTTCCAAGTGTTTGAGATTTTCCTTTCATTTTTCTGTTATTGATTCTGATTCGATTCCATTATGGTCAGAGAAAATGTGCTGAGTAACTTTAATTATTCTATATTTGTTAAAGTTTGTTTTATTGCCATAGATATAATTTAACCTGGTGAATTTTCCATGGGTACTTAGGAAAAGCATATTCAACAGCTGTGGATCATGGTGCTGTAACCACCTTTGGTGACCACCTTGCTTACATCTTCTATGCTGAGCTGACTATCTGGTAAGGGAGTTATTTTCTGAGACGGGCACTGAAGTACCAACATGTTGGTTTCTCCTTTTAGCTCTACTCGCTTTTGTTTCATGAGTTTTGAGACTCTGGTATATACACATTTAAGGTCGTCATGCATTCCTGCTGGATTGATTCTTTTGTAATTAAGTAGTATATATCCTTAAATCTAGTAATTTTCTTTGCTTTAACATTGGCTTTAGGAAATGTTAATATAGCTACTCCTGCTTTTAAAATTAATGTTTGTGTTGTACTTACTACGCTATCTTTTTACTTTTAACCAACCTATGTTGCTGGATTTGAAATTTCTTATAAACAGCATATAATTGAGTTTTTTTTTAATCCACTCTGTCATTCTTTTTTTGATTGGTATATGTCCATTATTTACACTTAAGGTAATTATCAGTATGCTAGTACTTTATCTGCATTTATTCATTTTATGTTTGCTTCTTATTCTTATCCTCTATTTCTATTGTGTGGGGTTACTTGAACATCTTTTTAAGATTCTATCTTGATTTATATTTATGCCATTTGTGAGTTTATTTCCTGTGTAGGTTCTTGGTGGCTGCTCTGGGTATTGCAACATACTCATGTGACTTTCACGGTCCACTGGTACAATAAATTTTCCACTTTAAATGAAATCTCCGTTTTCTTCTTACCTTCCCCACTTTTTAATTATTGTTGTGAATGTTAGGAGGTGTTAAGACTTTTGTTTCAATTTTCAAATATGATTTATAAAACTCCCAGGGAAAAGGACAGTCATTATCTGTACCTACAGTTTTGTTCTTTCTGTTATTACTTTTTCCTTCCCAGTGCTCAAATATATTTTTATTTATTTTTGTTTGGAGGACTTTGTAAACAGTAGGTTAGGAATGCTAATTAACAAATACTTTTGATTTCAGTTTATGTTTTTCAGTCTTGTTAGGAGTTTTTCAATTTTATCGATTATTTAAAAAAACTAGCTTTTTGTTTATTGTTATTCTCTACTATTTTCCTATTTTGATGTCATCGATTTCTGCTTTTATCTCTATTATTTCCCTCCTTCTGCTTGCTTTGAGTTTAGGTTGCATTCCTTTCACTAGTTTCTTGAGCTAGGAACTTAGATTATTAATTTGATACTTTTTCTTATATCTAATATAAGCATTGAGTGCTATAAATTTACCTCTCAGCACTGCCTTAGTAGTTTCCCAACAACTAAAGCAGTACTGATATATTGCACTTTTATTTCCATTCAGCTAAATACATTTAAGTTTTTGTCCTTAAAAAACTCCTCCTTGGGGTGGGGGTGTAGGATGGGTGGAGGGAGAGTAATTGGGGGGACCACACCTAGGGTGCATCTTACAAGGGTACATGTGAAACTTAGTAAATGTAGAATATAAATGTCTTAACACAATAACTAAGAAAATGCCAGGAAGGCTATGTTAACCAGTGTGATGAAAATATGTCAAATGGTCTATAAAACCAATGTATGGTGCCCCATGATTGCATTCATGTACACAGCTATGATTTAATAATTAAAAAAAAAACACCTCCTCCTTGATCCACCAACTATCTTAGGAGTTTGCAGTTTAATTTCCAAGTGTTTGAGATTTTCCTTTCATTTTTCTGTTATTGATTCTGATTCGATTCCATTATGGTCAGAGAAAATGTGCTGAGTAACTTTAATTATTCTATATTTGTTAAAGTTTGTTTTATTGCCATAGATATAATTTAACCTGGTGAATTTTCCATGGGTACTTAGGAAAAGCATATTCAACAGCTGTGGATCATGGTGCTGTAACCACCTTTGGTGACCACCTTGCTTACATCTTCTATGCTGAGCTGACTATCTGGTAAGGGAGTTATTTTCTGAGACGGGCACTGAAGTACCAACATGTTGGTTTCTCCTTTTAGCTCTACTCGCTTTTGTTTCATGAGTTTTGAGACTCTGGTATATACACATTTAAGGTCGTCATGCATTCCTGCTGGATTGATTCTTTTGTAATTAAGTAGTATATATCCTTAAATCTAGTAATTTTCTTTGCTTTAACATTGGCTTTAGGAAATGTTAATATAGCTACTCCTGCTTTTAAAATTAATGTTTGTGTTGTACTTACTACGCTATCTTTTTACTTTTAACCAACCTATGTTGCTGGATTTGAAATTTCTTATAAACAGCATATAATTGAGTTTTTTTTTAATCCACTCTGTCATTCTTTTTTTGATTGGTATATGTCCATTATTTACACTTAAGGTAATTATCAGTATGCTAGTACTTTATCTGCATTTATTCATTTTATGTTTGCTTCTTATTCTTATCCTCTATTTCTATTGTGTGGGGTTACTTGAACATCTTTTTAAGATTCTATCTTGATTTATATTTATGCCATTTGTGAGTTTATTTCCTGTGTAGGTTCTTGGTGGCTGCTCTGGGTATTGCAACATACTCATGTGACTTTCACGGTCCACTGGTACAATAAATTTTCCACTTTAAATGAAATCTCCGTTTTCTTCTTACCTTCCCCACTTTTTAATTATTGTTGTGAATGTTAGGAGGTGTTAAGACTTTTGTTTCAATTTTCAAATATGATTTATAAAACTCCCAGGGAAAAGGACAGTCATTATCTGTACCTACAGTTTTGTTCTTTCTGTTATTACTTTTTCCTTCCCAGTGCTCAAATATATTTTTATTTATTTTTGTTTGGAGGACTTTGTAAACAGTAGGTTAGGAATGCTAATTAACAAATACTTTTGATTTTCTTACATGTGAGGATATCTTTATTTCCCTTTTTTTCCAAAAGGATAGTTTCACCAGATGTACAGTTGTTGGTTGACAGTTCCTTTTTTTCTGCACTTAAAAAATGTTACATCATTTTCTACTGTACTAACATTTATTTTTACCCGAAAATCAATACGAGGGCAGTTTGGCAGTCATTTGCAGACATGCAGGGAGTGGCCAAAAAATCTGAGTCACCCAACACAGGGATTCACAGATTTCAAATAAGGTATCTTTGGGTCTCAGTTTCTTCCTGCATAAAACCAATGTCAATTTGAACAGATCTCCTGAGAGTCTGCTGTGTGCTCATAACAACCCTGTCGAGAAGATACAGTCAATTCTCATCATTTGTGGTAATTTTGTTCTATAAACCCATCATGGACACCGGATTAAAGGCTACCCAGCCATTGCTAGTAATGGAAACACAAGCTTAAGTTCCTATGATATGATCCCTTCATCACATTTTTGTCAACCAGTTAATACACAACCTTGTTGATGAGCTTAGAAGATACCTTATATAAAATCTGTTATTAATTAATTAACATGGAACTCATGGCCAATGGAACTAAACTCATGTCTAGACAAAGCTTACCTGACACATATTTTCTCTGTAAGGCACATCATACCCTTCCAGCTGTAAGTCCCCATGCTATATGACTCTTATTTTGAGGCCATTCCATGCATATCTGCAAATGACTGCCAAACTATGCTAGCATTGGTTTTCAGGTTACAAATAAAATTTAGTGAGTAGGTAAATTCACAAACACAGAATCCTTAAATAATGAGGATCAACTATATTCTTTTGTTTGTTTGTTTTCTTGAGACAGAGTCTGTTGCCCCAGCCTAGCTAATAGCAAACTCAAACTCCTAGGCTCATGCAACCCTCCTGCCTCAGCCTCCTGAGTAGCTGGGACTGTAGGCATCCACCATGATGCCCAGCCCGTTTTTCTATTTTTACAAGTACTAGATCTTGATTTTATCAAGACAGGAGTCTTGATCTTGCTCAGTCTAATCTCCAAATTCTGAGCTGAAGTGATCCACCTACCTTGGCCTCCCAGAGTGCTAGGATTACAGGTGTGAGCCACAGTGGCACCTGGTCAATCAACTGTATTCTTAACCACACTTTGTAGATGCAAAAACTGGGGCTCAAAGAGGTTATGATGTCATCCAGCAAGTAAGTGGCAGACAAGGCTCCTTTCACAATAAACATCCAACTCAACCACTTTCCCCCAGACTTTCCCTTGTTTTTCCTGAGCTTGGTAACATCCATGCACAGGTTCAGCCCAAGACGAGTTCCAAGAACAGCAATAGGGATGAATAACTCACATTACTGAGCACTTACCACATGCCAGTTTCTGTGCTAAGTGCTTTGCATGTACTGACTCATTTAACATTTAACCACCTTTATAAGTCAGTTATGCGTGTCAGTGTCATAACCTGAAACGCATACAGAGTGGGTAAACCACCAATGTCACCCAGCTTGTAAAAAGATGATGTGGGATCCAAGTCCTGGGCAGGTGCCCTGCACACACACTCTAGCACTCACCTACCCTCTGCAGCAGCACGGCTTGTTCTAAGGGAAGTCACTTACTTGTGTTTCTGCTTTTCTGCAAAAGACCGTAAGTGCCTAAAAGCAAGGTCTTATTCCTCTTAGTGTCCTCCGAGTCTAGCCCAGGTGCTGACATGCAGCAGGTGCTCAGTAAATGATTCACAAATCAATAAAAGAAGGGTGAACACACGCATCTCTGCCTCTCCTGGTCCCCAGCAAAGGGCCTGGTACACAGTTCTTGCCAGTGTTTGCCCAGGATGAAAATGATCAACACCTTTTAAGAGCAGAGTTGTTCTTCAGAGAGAAGAGAGAGAGAGAGAGAGAAGACTGTATGTTCTCAGACTGTGCCTACGCCCAGCCCCAGAGAAGCAATGGGCCTGCTCCTCGGAGCTGCAACTGGATGCATCCTGACTCTGAGAGTCCAGTTAATGAGACCCGTGTGTACCAACAGAGAGAGTGGACAAACATGGGTGGAAATTGTTAGCAGCAAAAAAGAGGTATGGTAAAAGGGAGGGCGAGGCCGGGAAATCAGCAATTTGTCAAAGGCAATGAAACGGAGTGAGGTATGCCTCCTGGTAAATTACCATATGTGCTAATTGTATATGTACCAGTAATTGTTGGCTGCTGCTCATTTACATTTGATTATAATATTTGCAGATTTTAATTGCATTTGATTTAAATGCTAGTCCTGTCAAGGTCAGCACGAGCTGTCAGCATTCCCCAGTGCTGCTTCTGGTAATGAAGCACAGGTCTGCCACCCAGGCCCTCATTTTATCCAGACAATAATGGCAACAGAGGTGCTGACAGTATTAATAACAGTAATAATAATGATACTGGTCTGACTGTTTGATGTATTTAGGGAGATGTCCCAGCTGCTAGGTCACAGGAGAGAGTACAGACTTTGAAGTTTGATAGCATTGGGGGTCATTCCTAACTGACTTCTATTGTGTAATTTTAGTCAAGTTATTAAACATTTCTGATCCTCACTTAAAAAATGGATACTTTGCAGAACTACTGGGCTGACTAATAACAATAGGTTAAAGAGTCTGATGTGTAGCAGGTTCTTAATAAATGGTGACTCTTATTGCTCCCCTTTACCCAGAAACTCTGTACATCTCCATTGCCACAATTTTTGCTCAGGGCCTCACCACCACTCATCTGGATGGATGCAATAGCTTCCTAACTGCTCTTGCTGCCCTTTCCTCTCTCCTCCAGACCAAACACAGCCAGTCATGCTAAAATGCAAGTCTGGGTACATGTCTTTTTCATGTTGATAGACATTTGATGGCTCCCTGCAGCCTCAAAACAAATCCCTAGCCTCATCATTGATGCACAAAGCCTCCATGAGCAACGCCAGGCTGTGGTGATGGATGCTGTGAGCGCTGCTTGGACATCCCTGCCCGACTGCAGGCTCATCCCCCTGTGGCTTGGTGTCTGACAGCAGACAGCTCTTACTCTCAGCTGTGTTTAGAACTGCCTCAGCTGTACAAAGCTGCCTTCGCCAAGGTATGCCCCCTTTTATGAGCACCCCACAGCAACTGGGTGGTCAACACAGGTGTATAAAACCCTGGCACCTTCACCCCAACTCAGGATAACTGTGAAGAGCTGTCCAGCTTCAGAGCACTCCTTGGGGGGTCATCAGGAGCTTCACTGCACCTGTGCCAAGGCCGAACATCCCCTCTGCTTGACTTTGCCTCTGTCTTCCTACTGATGGGGATGCCTGGGGCACTCCCTCATCAGCCTCCACCCTGCAAACCTCCTCCTTGCTAATTTCCACCTCAGAGTCTTCTTCCTATGAAACCGACTTGCAGCCCTCAGGAGGGTGATGAATGGCACTCTCAGCCTCACTTTCTCCCCTATAAATGGGAACATTAGGACCTGAATTTTCAGTAAGACGGCAGATTACACATCCTGAAAAGACCCACGATGTCACCCTACAAATGTTGAATGAGAAAACACATTCACATCTGAGGATGCCAACAATGTGGACAGATTTGAGAATAAGAAAAGCAAGTTGTATATCAAATCATCACATTGTAGCCGATAAATGTACACAGTTATGATTTAATAAAAATTAAGTAAAAAAAAGAAAGAAAGAAAAGCAAGTTGAAGCTGATCCATGGCTGCCACATTTGTTGACCACTTGAGATACTTTACTAAGAAGAATATTTTCCAGTTCCATCCATGTAAACATAAAAGAGGCAAAGTCTCCATTTTTTCTTACTGCTCCATAGTATTCCATGGTATACATATACCACAATTTATTAATCCATTCATGAGTCCATGGGCACTTGGGCTTCTTCCATGACCTGGCTATTATGAATTGAGCTGCAATGAACAATCTGGTGCAAATATCCTTATTGCCAAATGATTTTTGGTCCTTTGGATATACACCTAGAAGAGGAATTGCAGGATCAAAAGGCAGGTCTACATTTAGATCCCTGAGAGTTCTCCAAACTTCCTTCCAAAAGGAATGTACTAGCTTGCATTCCCACCAGCAGTGCAGAAGTGTTCCCTTTCCTCCACATCCATGCCAACATCTGTTGTTTTGGGATTTTGTGATGTGGGCTATTCTTACTAGACATAGATGGTATCTCAGAGAGGTTTTGGTTTGCATTTCTCTGATGATTAAAGATGATAAGCATTTTTTCATGTGTCTGTAGGCCATGCACCTGTCTTCTTCAGAGAAGCTTCTGTTCATGTCTCTTGCCCACAATGAAATTGGATCGCTTGTTTTTAGCTTAGTAATAAGATTGAGTTCTCTTTGGATTCTGGTTATTAGACCTTTGTCAGAAGTATAACTTGTAAAAATCCTCTCCCATTCTGGGGGCTGTCTATTTGCTTTACTTGGTGTGTTCTTGGCAGTGCAGAAGCTTTTTAATTTGATCAGATCCCAGTAATGTATTTTTGATGTTGCTTCAATTTGCCTGGGGTGTCTTCCTCAAGAAGTATTCTCCCAGGCCAATTTTTTCAAGCGTTTCCCCTGCACTCTCTCTAAGAATATTTATAGTTTCATGTCTTAACTTTAAGTCCTTTAACCAGTGAGAGTCAATTTTTGTAAGAGGAGAAAGGTGTGTGTCCAGATTCAGTCTTCTACAAGTTGCTAGCCAATTCGTCCAACACCATTTATTGAATAGGGAATCTTTCCCTCAATTTATACTTTTAATAGTCTTATCAAAAATCAAATGATGATAAGTGTCTGGGTTCACCTCTTGGTCTTCAATTCTGTTCCATACATCTACCTCTGTATTTTTGTGCCAGTACCATGCTGTTTTGATTATTATCGATTTATAATATAGTCTGAAGTCTGGAAGCGTGATTCCTCCGGATTTGTTCTTATTTATGAGTAATGTCTTGGCTATTCACGTTTTATTCTGTTTCCATATAAAACAAAGTACTAATTTTTCCAGGTCTTTAAAGTATGAGAGTGGTGCTTTAATAAGGATAACGTTAAATCTGTAAATTGCTTTAGGTAGTATAGACATTTTAACAATGTTAATTCTTCCCTGCCATGAGCATGGTATATTTTTTCATTTGTTAACATCTTCAGTGACTCTTTTCTCAGAGTTTCATAGTTCTCCTTATAGAGATCTTTCACGTCCTTAGTTAGATACACTCCCAGATATTTCATCTTCTTTGGGACTATTGTAAAGGGAATAGAATCTTTGATTCTTTTTTCCCCTTGACTATTGTTGGTGTATATAAAGGGTACAGATTTATGCGTGTTAATTTTGTATCCTGAGACGTTACTATATTCCTTGATCACTTCTAGGAGTTTTGTAGTTGATTCCCTGGGGTTTACCAGATATATAATCATATTGTCTGTGAAGAGTGACAGTTCGATCTCCTCTGGTCCTATTTGGATCCCCTTGATTGCCTTCTCTTGCCTGATTGCAGTGGGTAAGACTCCCATTACAATGTTAAAAAGCAGTAGAGACACTGGGCATCCTTGCCTGGTTCCTGATCTGAGTGGAAATGAATTCCATTTTACTCCATTCTCTATGATATTGGCTGTGGGTTTGCTGTACAAGGAATGGCCTCTATCAGTTTAAGAAATGTTCCATCTATACCTATTTTCTTAAGTGTTCTGATCAAGAAAGGGTGCTGGATATTGTCAAAAGCTTTTTCTGCATCAATTTAGAGAATCATCTGGTCTTTGTTTTTTAATTTGTTTGTGGGATATATTATATTTATGAATTTACATATATTGAACCATCCTTGGGACCCGGGAGGAAACCCACCTGGTCGTGGTATATAATTTGTTTGATGTATTGTTGGATTCTGTTTGCTAGGATCTTATTGAATATTTTTGCATCAATATTCATTAGAGATATTGGTCTATAATTTTCTTTTCTTGTTGTGTCTTTTCCTGATTTGGGTATCAGGGTGATATTTGCTTCATAGAATGAGTTGGGAAGTATTCCTTCTTTTTCTATGTTTTGGAACTAGGTAATTTTTCTATGTTTGGAATTAGGTACTAGTTCCTCTTTAAAGGTTTGGTAGAATTCTGATGTGAAGCCATCTAGTCCTGGGCTTTTGCTTTGGGGGAGATTTCTTTTTTTTCTTTTTTTGTAGAGACAGAGTCTCACTGTACCACCCTCTGGTAGAGTGCCATGGGGTCACACGGCTCACAGCAACCTCTAACTCTTGGGCTTACGCGATTCTCCTGCCTCAGCCTCCCAAGCAGCTGGAACCACAGGCGCCCGCCACAACGCCCGGCTATTTTTTTGTAGCAGTTTGGCAGGGGCTGAGTTTGAACCCACCACCCTCAGCATATGGGGCCAGCGCCCTACTCACTGAGCCACAGGCGCCACCTGGGGGAGATTTCTTATAGTTGATGCTATTTCAGAGCTTGTTACTGGCTTATTCAACATTTCCACTTCTTTCTGGCTAAGTCTAGGAGGGTGGCATGTTTCCAAGTATTGATCTATTTCCTTCAGATTTTCATACTTCTGAGAGTAGAGTTTTATGTAGTATTCATTAAGGAATTTTTTAATTTCTGAGGAGTCTGTTGTTATTTGGCCTTTATCATTTCTGACTGATGAAATTAGAGATTTTACTCTTCTACTTCTGGTTAGGTTAGTCAATGGTTTATCTATTTTATTGATCTTTTCAAAAAAACCAACTCTTGGATTGGTTAATCTGTTGTATGATTCTTTTGTTTTCAATTTCATTTACTTCTGCTCTAATTTTAGTTATTTCTTTTCTTCTGCTGGGTTTAGGGTTGGAAAGTTCTTCCTTTTCCAGTTGCTGGAGATGTCCCATTAAGTTATTGACTTCCTCTCTTTCCGTTCTCTTGAGGAAGTCTTGTAATGCTATAAATTTTCCTCTTAGGACTGCCTTTGCTGTATTCCAAAGGTTCTGATAGTTTGTTTCATTATAGTTTTGTTCCAAAAATTTGGTAATTTCCTTCTTAATCTTGTCTATGGCCCAGCTACTGTTCAGCATGAGGTTATTTAGTTTCCATGTTTTTGTATGTGTGTGGAGACTCCTGTTGTTACTGAGTTCAACTTTTATTCTGTGGTGGTTAGAGAAAATACAAGGAATGATTTCTATTCTTTTAAATTTGCTGAGGTTAGACTTGTCACCTAAGATGTGATCGATTTTGGAGGATGATCCGTGGGCTGATGAGAAGAATGTGTATTCGATTTTGTTAGGATGAAATGTTCTATAGATGTCTAGTAGATGCAAATGTTGAAAAGTTAAGTTTAATACTAAAATTTCATTGCTTAGCTTCTTTTTTGAGGATCTATCCAACACTGCCAGAGGAGTATGAAAGTCTCCAGCAATTAAAGTCTCCAGCAATCAAGTTGCTCAGTCAGTTAGAGTTTCTCTTATAAATTGAGGTGCATTCTGGTTGGGTGCATAAATGTTGGTATTTGAAATTTCATCATGTTGAGCGTTGCCCTTAACAAATAAGAAGTGACCATCATTGTCTTTTCTTACTTTCATTGGTTTAAAGCCTATTGTATCTGTGAATAAAATTGCAACACTTGCTTTTTTTCTGATTTCCATTTGCCTAAATTATAAATGACCATCCCTTCACCCTGAGTCTATGTTCATCTTTTAAGATAAGGTGAGATTCTTGAATGCAGCAGATCTCTGGCCTGAGTTTTTTTTATCCAGTCAGCCAACCTGTGTCTCTTTAGAGGGCAATTTAAGCCATTCATATTTATTGAGAGTAATGATAAACCAGGCAGAGTTTTGGGTATCGAGTTTTTCGTAAGTCCAGTGGAAATTTTTAATCCTTTCGCAGGAAGTTAGAATTTGATCAAAAGTTTCTGAGTGATTTTACTTTGGTGGTGGAGGATTGTGTTGTTCATTATGGAGGATAGGTCTGAGAATATGCTGAAGAGCTGGTTTAGTTATGGCAAATTTTTTCAACATGTGAATTTTATTAAAGTATTTAATTTCTCCATCATAGATGCAACTCAGTTTAGCTGGGTACAAGATCCTGGGTTGAAAGTTATTTTGTTTAAGGAGATTAAAGGTTGATGACCATCCTCTTCTAACTTGAAAGGTTTCAGCAGAGAGATCTGCAGTCATTCTAATGTTCTTCCCTTTGTATTTAACGGTTTTCTTCCGTCTTACAGCTTTCAGAATTATCTCCTTCATATTAACTTTAGTGAAATTAATTATAATGTGTCTATGAGAATTTTATTTGGGTTGAGTCGTGCTGGTGCTCTAATACTGTCTGCTATCTGAATTTAAGAATCTCTGGGCATGTCTGGAAAATTCTCTTTAATTATTTCATGAAGCAAAGCATCTGTATCCTTTGCAGCAAGCTCATTACTTTCAGGTATTCCTATAAGGTGAATATTACACCTCTTCGAATTATCCCGGAGCTCTCTGAGAGAATGATCCATTTTTGCTCTCCACTTTTTTTTCCTCTTTGAGTGTTTGGGAGCATTCAAAAGCTTTGTCTTCAAAATCGGAGATCCTTTCTTCTGCCTGCTCCATTCTGTTACTGAGGGATTCTACTATATTATTTAGATTTTTGAGGGCCGCAAATTCTTGTTTTAATGTGTCAAAATCTTTGGTCATTTTGTCTTTAAATTCCTTGAATTCTTGAGACATCTTTTGAATTTCTGCTTTAAATTCTAATTTCATCATTTCCTCCATGTTGTTGATCTTATTTGCTATCCAAATATATGTATAATATTGTAAGGGTCTTGAATTGTTCAATCAGATTATACTATAATTTGAAGGCAGATTATGATGCTTTCATGATGTAATTCATAGTTCAGGGGTCCTCCAACTTTTTAGACAGGGGGCCAGTTCACTGTCCCTCAGACCGTTGGAGGGCCGGACTATAGTTAAAACCAAAAGTCATGAAGGTAGAGTGAAATTTAAAAAACTGTAATTCACTCAATAGAAAGCAGGAGAAAAAATAATGAAAAAATGGATAACTATTGAGCAATTACCAAAATGAGACACTTTAAGCCAACCCTATGAATGAGAACATCAAATGCAAACAGACTAAACATTCCAATTAAAAGGCAGAAATTATGTCAAATGGTATATAAAACCAGTGTATGGTGCCCCATGATTGCATTAATGTACACAGCTATGATTTAATAATAAATAAAAAAGGCATAAATTGTCAGATTGAACAACAAAGCATGACCCAACTACATAGTGATTATAAGAAACTTAATATGTTAAACCAAGAAAAGTTTTAAAGTACAAAAGTATAAAAACGTATACACCACATAAATCTAGCCTTTGAAAATATGAAATGGCTATAATAATAACAGACAAAATAGACTTTAAGATAAAGTGTATCACCTGTGATAAATGGGCATTTCATAATGATGAATTATTCAAGAAATCATAGCAATTATAACTCTATATGCATCTAATAAAAGAACTTCAAAATGCATGAAATGATTTGACAAAATTATAGGGCAAAATAGATAAATCCACAAAATATTGAAGATTTTTAACAGTCCTTTTTCAATAGTTTTTAAAACAAGTAAATCTGTAATAAAGCTTAAGAAGACATGAACAACATATCAACCAACTTAACCTAATTTTCACTTACAGAATCCTTTATTCAACAGCTTATTTCAACAAGGATGGGTCACATTATAGGCCATAAAATACGTATAATATAGCCAGGCACGGAGGCTCACGCCTGTAATCCCAGCACTGTGGGAGGCTGAGGATGGAGAATTGCTTGAGCTCTGAAGTTCAAGACTTGCCTGAGCGAGAGTGAGACCCTGACTCATAAAAAAAAAAAAAAAAAAGAAAAAGAAAATGGAAAAACCCAGCTGGGTGCCACAGCCAGTGCCTGTAATCCCAGGATCTTCTGGAGGCTGAGGCAGCGGGATGCCTACAGCCTGAGTCTGAGGTTCAAGTGACCTATGATGCCATTGTACTCTGCTCAGGGCACAGGGTGGGACTCTGTCTCAACAACAGCAAAAATATATATAATATAAAAGAAATTAAAGAACGGAAATGATAAAAACTATATTCTTTTTAAAAATATCTTTATTATTTTAAATTTCAGACTAATATAAAGGTACAAATTATTAGGTTACATTGTTTGCATTTGTGTGGCAAAGCAATTAGTAGTTGAGCCCTTCACCCAGGAGGTGTGCCCTATACTGTGCCCATTAACTGAGAGCACACCAAGCCCTTCTCTCTTCCTCTCCTCCCTACCTTTTTTTTTTTTTTTTGTAGAGACAGAGTCTCACTTTATGGCCCTCGGTAGAGTGCCATGGCCTCACTTAGCTCACAGCAACCTCCAGCTCTTGGGCTTAAGCGATTCTCTTGCCTCAGCCTCCCAAGTAGCCAGGACTACAGGCGCCCGCCACAACGCCCAGCTATTTTTTGGTTGCAGTTTGGCCGGGGCTGGGTTTGAACCCGCCACCCTCAGAATATGGGGCCAGCGCCCTACCGACTGAGCCACAGGCACCGCCCCCTACTTGAATTTAATTGTATTTTTCTCTTATGTGGGCATGTAGTTGCTCATTTACTGGTTTCAAATAGTAGTATTCAATACATTGGATACTTGCTTTTCCATTCTTGTAATACTTAGGAGATATTCTCCAAATCCTTCCAGGTAACTACAAAAGATGTATAGTCTCTTTCTTTCTTTATGATTGAATGGTATTCCATGGTATACATATTTCATAGTTTATCCATTTGTGCTTTGATGGGCACTTGGGTTGTTTCCACATCTTGGTGATTATGAATTAAGTTGTGATAAACATTCTAGTGCATATGTCCTTATGGTAAATTATAGTTTTGCTTCTGGGTAGAAACCTAGTAATGGGATTGTGGGATCAAATGGAAGGTCTACTTTTAGCTCTTTGGGGATTCTCCAAACTTCTTAGTTTGCAATCCCAATAGCAGTGCAAAAGTGTTCCCTTCTCTCCACACCCATGGCAGCATCTGCAACTCTGGGATTTTGTGATGTGGGCCATTCTCACTATGGTCAGGATGGTTTTGATTTGCATTTCTCTGATTAGAGATGATAAGCATTTTCTTTCATGTGATTTTAGGCCATTTGTCTGTCTCATTGGGAGAAGGTTCTGTTCGTATCTCTTGTCAACTGATAAACAAGGTTGGTTGCTCTTTTCCTGTTGATTAGAGTTCTCTGTAGATTCTGATTATTAGGCCTTTTTCAGATTTGTAACATGCAAATATCTTCTCCCATTAAGAAAGTTGTCTATTTGCTTTAATTGTTGTGCCCTTAGCTGTGCAGAAGCTTTTTAGGTTGATCAGGTCTGATTTTTTTTGTTGTTGTTGCTGTGATTGCCAATAGAGTCTTCTTCATAAAACCTTTCCCCAAGACAATATCAAGAGATTTTTGTCACACTTTCTTCTAGAGTTTTTATCATCTCATGTCTTAGATTTAAATCTTTTATCCATTGTGAGTCAATTTTTGTAAGTGAGAGATGCACATCCAGTTTCAGATTTTCTTTTTTTTTTTTGAGACAGAGTCTCACTTTGTTGTCCTCAGTAGAGTGTCATGGCATCACAGCTCACAGCAACTTCAAACCCTTGGGCTTAAGTGATTTTCTTGCCTCAGCCTCCCAAGTAGCTGGGACTACAAGCACCCACCAGAACTCCTGCCTATTTTTTGGTTGTAGTTGTCATTGTTGTTTGGCAGGCCCGGGCTGGATTCGAATCCACCAGCTCCTGTGTATGTGGCTAGTGCCCTAGTCGCTGAGCTACAGGCACCAAGCCCAGTTTCAGTTTTTTACATGTGGCTAACAAGTTCTCCCAGCACCATTTATTAAATGGATTTTTTTCCCCCAATGTATGCTTTTGTTTGGTTTACCAAAGATCAGATGATGGTATGAAGCTGGTTTGATCTCTAAGTTTTCTATTCTGTTCCATAGATCTATATCTCTATTTTTGTACCAATACCAGGTTGTTTTGATCACTATAGACATGTAGTATAACCTGAACACTGGTAATGTGATGCCTCCAGATTTGTTTATATTTCTAATAATTGTTTCTATTTTTTTTTCTGGTTCCATATGAAATGAAGAACTATTTTTTCACGTTCTTCAGAATATGATGTTAGTGTTTTAATGAGGATTGTACTGAATCAGATTGCTTTGGGTTGTATGGACATTTTAACAATGATGATTCTTCCCAACCATAAACATGGTAGATTCTTCCATTTGTTAACATCCTCTGCTATTTCTTTTCTTAGGGTTTCATAGTTCTCTTTGTAGAGTTCCTTCACACCCTTTGTTAGGTATAGTCCCAGGTATTTCATTTTCTTTGAAGGTACTGTGAAGGGTATTAATTGTCAACTTAACTGTTATTGGTGTATATGAAAGCTACTGATTTGTGGACATTGATTTTATATCCTGAGAAAGTATTTCTTGATCACTTCCACAAGTCTCATGGTTGAGTCCCTGGGGTTTTGTAAGTTTAAGATCACATCAATAAAGAATGAAACTGACCTCCTCTTTTCCCATTTGGATACTCTTGGTATCCTTCTCTTGCCTGACTGTATTGTCCAGAACGTCTAGCAGTATGTTGAATAGTAGTGGTGACAGTGAACATCTCGCCTGGTTCTAGTTCTAAGTGGAAATGCTTTCAGTTTTACTTCATTCTATGTGATACTGCCTGTGAGTTTGTTATAGATGGCCTCTATCAGTTTAAGAAATGTCCCATCTATGCCTATTTTCTTGACCATTCTTGTCAGAACAGAATGCTAAATTTTGTTGAATGATTTTTCTGCATTTATTGAAAGGATCATATATTATTTGTTTTTGTTTCTATTTATGTGGTGAATTATGTTTATGGGTTTGCATATGTTGAAACAACCTTGCACCCCAGAGATAAAGCCCAAGTGATTGTGATATATAATTATTTTAATTTGTTGCTGTATTCTATTAGCCAGGATTTTATTATTTTTGCTTTGATATTCATTAGTGAAATTGGTCTGTAGCTTTCCTTTTTTGGTGTGTCTTTTCCTGGTTTTAGTATCAGTGTGATTTTTGCTTTGTAGGATGAGTTGGGGAAGGTTACTTCCTTCTCAATGTTTTGGAATAGGTTCTGCAATATAGGTATAAGCTCTTCTTTGAAGGTTCAGTAGAATTCTGGTGTAAAACTGTCTGTTCCAGGATGCTTTTGCTAGAAGCATTTTTATTGTTGTTGTAATTTTGGTGCTGTATATTGGTCTGCTCAAGAGTTGTATTTCTTCTTGGTTAAGTCTAGGGAGGTAGTATGATTCCAGGTAGTGGTCTATTTCCTCCACATTTTCAAATTTCTGGGCATAGAATTTTTTTTTTAGTAATCAGAGATGGTCTTTTGTGTTTCTGTGATATCTGTTGTTCTCTCCCCCTTTTCATTTCTAATTGAGGATATTAGAGCTCTTACTTTTCTATGCTTGGTCAAATGTTTGCCAATTTTACCTTTTCCAAAAAGAACCAACTTTTTATTTTGTTAACCTTCTCAATGGTTCTTTTCTTCTCAAATTCATTTAATTCTAGGCTAATTTTGGTCATTTATTTTCTTCTGCTGGGTTTGGGATTGGACTGCTCTTCCTTTTCCAATTCCTTGAGATGACTTTTTAGGTTGTTGATGCCTCCTCTTTCTGGCTTTGGATGGGGCATCTAATGAGATAAATCCCCTCTGAAGACTACTTGTGCAGTGTCCTATGGGTTTTGATAGCTTGTGGCTTCCTTGTCATTTTGTTTGAGGAATCTACTGATTTCTTTCTTTATCTCTTCTATGACCCAGCTATTTTTCAGCAGTAGGTTGTTTAGTTTACATGACTTTGTGTGAAGATTAAGGTTTTTCTTGGAGTTGAGATAAAAGGTATAATTTATATCCTTTTAAGTGTGTAAGGTTTGATTTGTGTCCTGGGATATGATCAATTTTGCAGAATGATCCATGAGCTGACTAGAATAATATATACTCAGTAATATTGGGTGGTATGTGCTGTATGTGTCTATTAAGCACAATTTTTCTAGGATCATGTTGAAGTTCATTGTTTCTTTGTTTAGTTTCTCTTTAGAGACCAGTCCTCAGCTATTATGGTGTTGTAGGATACATATTATTCAGACTGATTAGGATCTGTTTTATAAATCTGGGAGCATTTAAGTTGGGTGCATTTATATTTGGGATTGAAATGTCTTCTTGTTGCATTGTTCCCTTGACCAGTACAGTGTCCATCTTTATCTTTCTTTTCTTTTTTTGCTCTAAATTCAATTGTATCTGCAAATAAAATTGTGGCCCCCTGATTTCTTCTTGTTTCCATTTTGCCTAAAATAGTGTTTTCCAGTCCTTCACCCTGAGTCTTGTTTTGTCCTTAGAGGTTAGATATGTTTGCTGAAGACAGCAGATAGTTGGCTTATACATTTTTTATCCAGAAGACTATGTTCTTTGGTCACAACACAATTAATTAAAAGATAATAATAGATGTTTGTCTGGAAAATTACCAAATATTTAAAATTAAGCACTAGACCTAATTCTTTTGTCAACTATTCAAACCATCATATAAATAAGAAATGACAAGGACATTTTTAAAATATTTTAAACTAAATGAAATTAAAACACTACACATCAATTTGTGAGGTGCTGTTGACTGTATTTCTTGGAAGTAAAATAAGTGACCATAACATAGTCTATCTCAAAACTTTCATAGTGACCTTTGTATTAAAAAGTCAATAAACAATAGATGCTGACATGAATGCAGAGAGAAAGGAATTCTCATACACTGTTGGTGGAACTGAAAATTAGTACAAAACTCTATAGAAAACTCCATAGAAAAAAAAATAAATGTACATTTACTATTCAATCTAGCAATCCAACTACAGGGGATCTACCCAAAGGAAAATCAGTCATTTTACCTACATTCAAATGCTCATTGCACCACAATTAACAACTGCAAAGATGTGGACTCTATCTAAGTGCCTATCAATTCATGAGTGGATAAATAAGATGTGGTATATATACACATACCATGGAGTACTACTCAGCCATAAAAAAGAATAAAATAAAATAATGTCTTTAGCAACAACTTGGAAAAGGAACTGGAATCTGGAGACAAGTATCTCAGAATGGAAAAAGGAAACACATGTACTTTCTAATAACCAGGAGTTAATGGATGGGCAGACACAGAAGGAGGGGTTAAAACTTACCTATTGGGTATGATAAGCACTATCTGGGTGACAGCACAATAAATGCCTGACTGAAGCTTTATAAAAGGTATCCATGTAATAATATTTTTACCCCCTTAATTATTTTGAAATTAAAAAAGGAAGAAAAGAACTCAAATAAGCTCAATAAGAAATGGCCAAAAGGAGATATTACAAGTGATGCCACAGAAATACAAAATACCATCCGTGACTACTATGAAAATCTCCATGAACACAAGCTAGGAAATGTAAATGAAATAGATAATTTCCCAGAAATAAACAACCTCTGATGCCTGAAGAAATATAAATCTTGAACAGACCAAAATGAGCAGAAGAACTGAAGTAGTAACAAAAAATTTACCAGACCGGAGGCGGAGCAAGATGGCAGCCGAGTAACAGCTTCCTTGCATCTGGGCACCGTGAGTCTGGGGAGATAGGACTCCAGGCGTCTCTGGCTGGTGGGAACTGCCTATCACCACTCCTATGAGGATACAGGGAGTCAGGGAGAGACTTCTGGACCCCAAGAGGAGGACTAAATCCGTGGAAAACCGGCAAGTGGTCGCGTGTGTTCAATCCGTCTAAACCCGCCCACAACTGTAAGTTCAGTAGCAGCGAGACTGCAAACCAGAAAGGCCTTACCTGTGAACTGTTTTGATGTCCTTGGACTTGGCACTGAGTTGAACTGCCTTGGGGAAGGCCTGAGCGGGAGTGCGAGAACTTTGGCTGTTGTCTAGGGCCCCAGTCTGAGCCGCTGAGCCAGACGGAGCTAATAGTGTTTGGCGGTGGGTCACACGGATCCATTGTCAGCGATCTGCCCCGGCAAGCTCCGCCCTCAGGGTCGCAGAGCTAGAAACGGGTGGGAGCTGGTAACCCAGCAACCAAGTAGCCTAAGGGTGGGGTCTGAGCCGCCTTGCAGCCCTAACCCTCAGGGGCAGAGTGAGACCGGTTTTGGCACACTGAGTAAGTGGATAGCCACTTCAGCAGCGATTCTAGCAAGAAAGCTGGGAAAGCTTCTGCTCAACAAGTTTACAAGTTCGAAGTGCCTTTTAAGTAGGCTGAAGAGAGATTCAGGGTGTCTACCTGCTGGGGTTTGAGTAATCAGCAGCCTCCAGTCGTATCTGAACTGTGACTAACATCTCATACCCCAGAAGACCACGTGTTGCCCAGACAATATTCAATAACATATACAAACTGCTTTGTTTTTGGTTGTGTATTTTTTTCTTTCTTTTTTTGCTTGGTTGTTTTTTTTGTTTGTTTATTTTGACGTTGCTGATATTCTTTTGTTTTTTTAATTTCAATCTTTTCCACACAGATCCCTTTTTCTTTCTCAATTTTCCTAGTTTAATTATAATTTCCCATTGCTGCTTTTTTTAATAACTTCAACTTCATTTTTGCTAGTGTTTCTACCGATATAATTTGGTTTTTCACCCAATTTTATCCCTGTAAAGTTTTCTGTTTGCTTCTTTTGGTTTGATTTATAGCATTTTTGTCTTTCCTCTCTACTTGGTGGAGGTGGGGTACTGTGTATGATCAGGTTAGCAAAGAGCTGCTGACCTCAAGGGAACCACGCAACTGGGCACCCCCAGAAGGTGGGGTTTTTTAAGGTTGTGTCAAAGTACCCTACGGTACACCTATATTGCCCTGTCTCCCTCTTTCTGTGCCTCTCTTCTTTTTGTCAATATTCCTTATACCCACCCCCTCTCCTTTCTCTATCTTTCTTTTTTTCTTATCACTCGGTCCTCCTTTCTTTCATCCCCTTTTTTTTTGCTCTTCAACCTTCTCACCCTTCTGGTCCTGTAACCTTTAGTCCACAGGCACAAGAACTTAAAGAGCAAGAGGAAGTGAAAGGAAAATTAGGGCAAGCAAACAGATAAAAGAAATCACTCATGAGGAAGAATCAGCAGAAAACTCCAGGCAACATGAAGAACCAGTCTAGAACAACCCCACCAAGGGACCATGAGGTAGCTACTGCAGATGATTCCACCAGTATAGAAATGTTAGGAATGACAGAAAGGGAATTTAGAATACACATGTTGAAAACAATGAAAGAAATGATGGAAACAATGAAGGAAATTGCTAATAAAGTGGAAAATAACCAAAAGGAAATCCAAAAACAGAATCAAATAAGAGATGAACGATATGAAGAATATAAAAAGGATATAGCAGAGCTGAAGGAACTGAAACAGTCAATTAGGGAACTTAAAGATGCAATGGAAAGTATCAGCAACAGGTTAGACCAGGCAGAAGAAAGAATTTCAGAGGTAGAAGACAAAGTTCTTGAGATAACTCAGAGAGTAAAAGAGGCAGAAAAGAAGAGAGAGAAAGCAGAACGTTCACTGTCAGAATTATGGGACTTTATGAAGCGTTCCAACATACGAGTTATAGGAATTCCAGAAGGGGAAGAAGAATGCCCCAGAGGAATGGAAGCCATACTAGAGAATATTATAAAAGAAAATTTCCCAAACATCACCAAAGATTCTGACACACTGCTTTCAGAGGGATATCGGACCCCGGGTCGCCTCAACTCTAACCGAGCTTCTCCAAGACACATTGTGATGAACCTGTCCAAAGTCAAGACAAAAGAAAAGATTCTGCAAGCTGCCAGGAGTAAGCGCCAGTTGACCTACAGGGGCAAATCCATCAGAGTTACCACAGACTTCTCTAATGAAACTTTCCAAGCAAGAAGACAATGGTCATCTACCTTTAATCTACTTAAACAGAACAATTTTCAGCCCAGAATTCTGTACCCTGCTAAGCTAAGCTTCAAAATTGACGGAGAAATCAAATCATTTACGGATATACAAACATTGAGGAAATTCGCCACAACAAGACCAGCTCTACAGGAAATACTTCAACCTGTTCTGCACACTGACCACCACAATGGATCAGCAGCAAAGTAAGAACTCAGAAACCAAAGGACAGAACCTAACCTCCACACTGATGCAAAAGATAAAACTAAGCAATGGACTCTCACAAAATAAGACGAATAGAATACTACCACACTTATCCATTATCTCAATAAATGTTAATGGCTTGAATTCCCCACTGAAGAGACATAGATTGGCTGACTGGATTAAAAAACACAAGCCATCCATTTGCTGTCTGCAAGAAACACACCTGGCTTCAAAAGACAAATTAAAGCTCCGAGTCAAGGGTTGGAAGACAATTTTTCAGGCAAATGGAATTCAGAAGAAAAGAGGAGTTGCAATCTTATTTTCAGATACATGTGGATTTAAAGCAACTAAAGTCAAAAAAGACAAAGATGGTCACTTTATATTGGTCAAGGGAAAACTACAACAAGAAGACATTTCAATTCTAAATATTTATGCACCCAATTTAAATGCTCCCAGATTCTTGAAGCAGACCTTACTCAGTGTGAGCAATATGATATCTGATAATACCATCATAACAGGGGACTTTAACACACCTCTTACAGAGCTGGACAGATCCTCTAAACAGAAATTAAACAAAGATGTAAGAGATTTAAATGAGACCCTAGACCAACTATGCTTGATAGACGTATATAGAACACTCCATCCCAAAGATAAAGAATATACATTCTTCTCATCACCCCATGGAACATTCTCCAAAATTGATCATATCCTGGGACACAAAACAAATATCAACAGAATCAAAAGAATTGAAATTTTACCTTGTATCTTTTCAGACCATAAGGCACTAAAGGTGGAACTCAACTCTAACAAAAATGCTCAACCCCACCCAAAGGCATGGAAATTAAACAATCTTCTGTTGAATAACAGATGGGTGAAGGAAGAAATAAAACAGGAAATCATTAACTTCCTTGAGCATAACAACAATGAAGACACAAGCTACCAAAACCTGTGGGATACTGCAAAAGCAGTTTTGAGAGGAAAATTCATCGCTTTAGATGCCTACATTCGAAAAACAGAAAGAGAGCACATCAACAATCTTACAAGAGATCTTATGGAATTGGAAAAAGAAGAACAATCTAAGCCTAAACCCAGTAGAAGAAAAGAAATATCCAAAATCAAATCAGAGATCAATGAAATTGAAAACAAAAGAATCATTCAGAAAATTAATGAAACAAGGAGTTGGTTTTTTGAAAAAATAAATAAAATAGATAAACCATTGGCCAGACTAACTAGAAATAGAAAAGTAAAATCTCTAATAGCCTCAATCAGAAACGATAAAGGGGAAATAACAACTGATCCCACAGAGATACAAGAGATCATCTCTGAATACTACCAGAAACTCTATGCCCAGAAATTTGACAATGTGAAGGAAATGGATCAATATTTGGAATCACACCCTCTCCCTAGACTTAGCCAGGAAGAAATAGACCTCCTGAACAGACCAATTTCAAGCACTGAGATCAAAGAAACAATAAAAAAGCTTCCAACTAAAAAATGCCCTGGTCCAGATGGCTTCACTCCAGAATTCTATCAAACCTTCAAGGAAGAGCTTATTCCTGTACTGCAGAAATTATTCCAAAAAATTGAGGAAGAAGGAATCTTCCCCAACACATTCTATGAAGCAAACATCACCCTGATACCAAAACCAGGAAAAGACCCAAGCAAAAAGGAGAACTTCAGACCAATCTCACTCATGAATATAGATGGAAAAATTCTCAACAAAATCCTAGCCAATAGATTACAGCTTATCATCAAAAAAGTCATTCATCATGATCAAGTAGGCTTCATCCCAGGGATGCAAGGCTGGTTTAACATACGCAAGTCCATAAACGTTATCCACCATATTAACAGAGGCAAAAATAAAGATCACATGATCCTCTCAATAGATGCAGAAAAAGCATTTGATAAAATCCAGCATCCTTTTCTAATTAGAACACTGAAGAGTATAGGCATAGGTGGCACATTTCTAAAACTGATTGAAGCTATCTATGACAAACCCACAGCCAATATTTTACTGAATGGAGTAAAACTGAAAGCTTTTCCTCTTAGAACTGGAACCAGACAAGGTTGTCCTCTGTCACCTTTACTATTCAACATAGTGCTGGAAGTTCTAGCCAATACAATTAGGCAAGACAAGGAAATAAAGGGAATCCAAATGGGAGCAGAGGAGGTCAAACTCTCCCTCTTTGCTGACGACATGATCTTATACTTAGAGAACCCCAAAGAGTCAACCACAAGACTTCTAGAAGTCATCAGAAAATACAGTAATGTTTCAGGATATAAAATCAATGTCCACAAGTCAGTAGCCTTTGTATACACCAATAACAGTCAAGATGAGAAGCTAATTAAGGACACAACTCCCTTCACCATAGTTTCAAAGAAAATGAAATACCTAGGAATATACCTAACGAAGGAGGTGAAGGACCTCTATAAAGAAAACTATGAACTCCTCAGAAAGGAAATAGCAGAGGATATTAACAAATGGAAGAACATACCATGCTCATGGATGGGAAGAATCAACATTGTTAAAATGTCTATACTTCCCAAAGCAATCTACCTATTCAATGCCATTCCTATCAAAGTACCTACATCGTACTTTCAAGATTTGGAAAAAATGATTCTGCGTTTTGTATGGACCCGGAAAAAACCCCGTATAGCTAAGGCAGTTCTTAGTAACAAAAATAAAGCTGGGGGCATCAGCATACCAGATTTTAGTCTGTACTACAAAGCCATAGTGGTCAAGACAGCATGGTACTGGCACAAAAACAGAGACATAGACACTTGGAATCGAATTGAACACCAAGAAATGAAACTAACATCTTACAACCACCTAATCTTTGATAAACCAAACAAGAACTTACCTTGGGGGAAAGACTCCCTATTCAATAAATGGTGTTGGGAGAACTGGATGTCTACATGTAAAAGACTGAAACTGGACCCACACCTTTCTCCACTCACAAAAATTGATTCAAGATGGATAAAGGACTTAAATTTAAGGCATGAAACAATAAAAATCCTCAAAGAAAGCATAGGAAAAACACTGGAAGATATTGGCTTGGGGGAAGACTTCATGAAGAAGACTGCCATGACAATGGCAACAACAACAAAAATAAACAAATGGGACTTCATTAAACTGAAAAGCTTCTGTACAGCTAAGGAGACAATAACCAAAGCAAAGAGACAACCTACACAATGGGAAAGGATATTTGCATATTTTCAATCAGACAAAAGCTTGATAACCAGGATCTATAGAGAACTCAAATTAATCCACATGAAAAAAGCCAACAATCCCTTATATCAATGGGCAAGAGACATGAATAGAACTTTCTCTAAAGACGACAGACGAATGGCTAACAAACACATGAAAAAATGTTCATCATCTCTATATATTAGAGAAATGCAAATCAAAACAACCCTGAGATATCATCTAACCCCAGTGAGAATGGCCCACATCACAAAATCTCAAAACTGCAGATGCTGGCGTGGATGTGGAGAGAAGGGAACACTTTTACACTGCTGGTGGGACTGCAAACTAGTACAACCTTTCTGGAAGGAAGTATGGAGAAACCTCAAAGCACTCAACCTAGACCTCCCATTCGATCCTGCAATCCCATTACTGGGCATCTACCCAGAAGGAAAAAAATCCTTTTATCATAAGGACACTTGTACTAGACTGTTTATTGCAGCTCAATTTACCATTGCCAAAATGTGGAAACAGCCTAAATGCCCACCAACCCAGGAATGGATTAACAAGCTGTGGTATATGTATACCATGGAATACTATTCAGCCATTAAAAAAAATGGAGACTTTACATCCTTCGTATTAACCTGGATGGAAGTGGAAGACATTATTCTTAGTAAAGCATCACAAAAATGGAGAAGCATGAATCCTATGTACTCAATCTTGATATGAGGACAATTAATGACAATTAAGTTTATGGGGGGGGGAAGCAGAAAGAGGGATGGAGGGAGGAGGGTGGGGCCTTAGTGTGTGTCACATTTTATGGGGGCAAGACATGATTGCAAGAGGGACTTTACCTAACAATTGCAATCAGTGTAACTGGCTTATTGTACCCTCAATGAATCCCCAACAATAAAAAAAAAAAAAACAAAAAAAAAAAACAAAAAAAAAAAAATTTACCAGACCAGATGGATTCATGGCTGAATTCTATCAGATCTACAAAGAAGAACTGGTACCTATCATTCAGAAATTATCCCATAACATCAAGAAGAGAGGAATCTTCCCTAACTCAATTTATGAAGTCAATATCACCTTGATGCCAAAGCCCATAATGGACAAAACAAAAAAAGAAAACTGTAGACCAACATCTCTATGAACATAGATACAAAATACTCAACAAAACATAAGCAAACTGAATTCAATGGCACATCAAAGAGCTAATTCACCATGATCAAGTGGGCTCATCCCAGCCATACAAGGAAAATTTATCATACAGAAATCAATAAACATGATTCACTACATAAAGAGAAACAAAACCAAAGACCACATGATCAGCTCAACAGATGCAGAAAAAGGCATTTGATAAAAATCTTACACCCTTTTATGATAAAAACCCTCAACTAACTAGGCAGAGAAGAAACAGTTTAAAATTATAAAAAGCCATATGTGGAAAACCCAATGTCAATCTCCCATGGCACTACCCACAGCAGCTGGCAGCACACACCCAGCATGGACTTCGCCACCCTGAGCTAGCTGGTCATGGGGGAAAGCTACTTTGGCACGATGTGTTCTTGGTGAAACTGTGCTGGCTGCCTGCTTCTCCTTAGGCACACACCATCTCATTAAAGTTTCCTGCGCACATTTCCTTTTTTTCTTTTTAATAAGTCCTTTCCCTCACTCTGGATTTGTTGTCTTCATAGTTCTGATCTGGCCTCAGAGAAAACATCTGCAAATTCTTTATTTGCCATCAATTAAATGCAGCTGGGCCTGAAGACCTCATTTAAGAAGCCGGGTTTCTTTCTTATTAATCTCCTGAGTATAAAAATTCTTTGCAGTAATGCAATGAAAGCAGAATGCTAATAATGAACATCTGCAGAGTGTTTTCCTGTCCACAGAACATTGTCATATTCAAGTCCTCATCTGATGCTCCCAGTCACTCCCAGTCCCGGGAAGGTGTCAGTCACAGTGCTCCACCCTGGCAGACCAGTGGGGATCGGCATGAGGCCAGTGGGATACCCACCCCCTCATCACAGAAGGGCTCGGGGTCGGGCACATGGCCAGGCGTGGCTAGAAGACCCTCTTCCAGGGGTGCAGAATTTGGGCTCCCCGACAACTGACTCCTGGAGGTTCCAGGCCTTCATTTTTCTCCTTCTTGGTTGTGTGTCCCCTTCTCCTCCTACAACCTGAGCTCATCAGGGAGCCTCTCATGAAACACTCAGTGACACGTGAAGGGAACAGGATGCTGGGACAGCTGCTTTGCCAAAGTGTTTGACAGTAGCTATTCAAACTCAACAGAAGCACCCTACCACCCAGCAATTCTACATCTGGGCAAATTTCTGATATATTTGGCAAAAGAATGACCTTCTTTTTGTTTGAAATTCTCAGATAAAGTTGCTGAGTTGAGTGAGACATGCAATCTAGAATGACCTATGTACCTTGTGCGAGTCTAAGTGCGCCAGAGCAGGACAGTCACACCACTGTCGTCCCCTCTCCAACATGTGCAGGTTAGGTGGCTTATCCAGGCAACTGGGAAACTGGAGCGGGGACTCAAAATCAGATGCTCAGGTTGCTGATGGTGTGTGTTGGGCCACAGCACTGTGCTGCCTGGCACCGGCTGAGTGCTGGACATTGTACATAGCACTTTGCAGAACAACCATGTGTAACAGGCAGGCAGCACTGCCCTCCCTTTGCAGATGAGAAAGGTGAAGTTTACAGAAATTGAACTTCTTGTACAAGATGACCTGTGGGTCAAGGATGGAGCCATATCTGCTACATACTCCAACCTATGCCCTTCCCACTCCATGACAAAGCATGTGAGAAATGAAATGTCCTGGTTTATTTAAATTCACAACAAAGTCAACTGTCATATATAAAATTTTCTGGCACTGTGCTTGATTTCTAGAAAGTTCTCAAGGCACTTCTTTCCTTTCTGATTATGTGTTGTTAACACTCATCCTTCTGTTACAACCTGTGGGTTGAAAGTATTTCCAAAGCATTTCAAATTCTTTGGGGGATAAAGATTTCTTGGAAAAATGGATCCAACTCAACCATTTATGCTTTGTGTGCCCTTGGGCAAGAAATAAAACTTTTCTGTTCCAGTTTTATCCCATTCAAAGGTGATAACATCCTCCCTGCTATTTCGTATGGATGACTGTGGTGCCAACACTGAAGCTCAGGTGAAAAAATAAAAAATAAAGCCCCAAAGAGTGAAAAGAATCATTTCATTCTGTATCTACTTTTTCACTTACAATACAGAAGTAAAAAGGAAAGCATGTATAAGCCCAGAAGGCCGTTTGATGAGCTTTAATTGGCTCTAATTCAACCAACCTATGTTCACTGAGCACATCTATGTGTAAGACACTGCGCTAAAGAGTTGAGCAGTGGCCAAGACAGACAGGTCCTCCTGGAGGGGCTAGTATCTATAAAAGATGTGGAGTTAAAAATGCCACGTATTGAGTGCTTCCTATGTGCCAGGCGAGGTGCTGTGTGCACTCTGTATGCAACAGCTTGTTTCCGGGAGGTTATCAGTACACCCACCTGCAGATGAGGAACACCAGACACTTCTCCATAAGCTACCGAGCAATAGCACTGATTCAAAAGAGCCAGCCCTTGCTGTACCCTGCACTTCCAAAACCACCTCCTCCTGGAGTGCCATGTACATTTATAAAGGAACTGTGTCAAGAACTTGGCAAATAGTTCAGAACCAGCCTCACCAGATAAAACCAGGGAAGCAAGGCAGGTGGGACTACACCACAATTAAGGCAGATCTAGGTTAGGGCAAGAAGTTGACTCAGGGGCATTAAGGGAATAAGACAGAAGTCAGGTCAGGTGGGTGGGGGGGTGCTGCTTGTCCACACTCTGACCATCTCCTCATCCCCAAATGTTGCTCTACCGCCCCCTTAACAAACACCCACCTTCCTTGGGGGCCCTTACCAGCCGTCTGCTCCACGTGCAGCCCTTCTTGTTTGTGCCACTTCCCAACCTCCTCTGTGTACCCATGGGCCTGACCCTGGGTCCTCCTCCAGAGTGAGTGGGCCCAGCCTCCATGTACAGACGCTGCTGAGCCAACACTCGGGCCTGGGCTGCTTGCTGCCTGTTCTCCAGTGACTTCTCTCCTCCGCTCCACTCATCCCCTACCGTGGCCACCCTTTGGAGTTTACCATCCATTTTGATCTATTATTCAAACTCTCCCTTCTCTGACCACAGTGCCTATCCTTCTATCTCCCCTGCACCCACTCCTTTCCAACCTCATTCAGAGTCTGCCAGCCTTCTGCGGTCTTCCAATGGTTCGCCCCTCCTCGCATTTCAGGCGCTCCCACAGGGTGGGGCCCCTGACCCATGCTGTCAGTCTTTCTCGTGCTCATCCCTACATTTCCTGCCACGCAGATGCCCTCAGCTCAGGTCCACCCCATGGTGCTGGTTAATGACCTCTTGGAAGTTAACGCTGCTGGAGCACAGGACACAACCAGTGTCAGTGTAAATCCACAGCCCTGATTCCAAACCTCAGCATGGCCCATGGATCTGTCTGTTCCCCATGGCTGTACCCTGGCCTTTGACAAGCCCTGTAACTTTCCACAGCTACTCAGTCAAGGTCATGGCAGGCACAAAATTGATGCATCACATTGTTTTTTAAATTTAAGAACTACTGGGTGGTGCCTGTGGCTCAGTGGGTAGGGCACCAGCCCCATATACTGAGGGTGATGGGTTGGAACCCAGACCCAGCCAAACTGCAAAAAAAATAGCCAGGCATTGAGGCAGGCACCTGTAGTCCCAGCTATTCGGGAGGCTGAGGCAAGAGAATCGCCTAAGCCCAGGAGTTGGAGGTTGCTATGAGCTGTGACGCCACAGCACTGTACCGAGGGTGACAAAGTAAGACTCTGTCTCTAACAATAAATAAATAAATGGACTATTTACAAAGGTGTGGGCAGAGATAGGGAAACCACAGGTCCCCAGGACTAGGAACAGACAGAGCATGGTCACTGGAAGCCAGAGGCACAGGGGCAGACGAAGAATGGCTCAAGGGCTCAGGGAACTTCGGGTGCAGGGAGTTGGGGAATAAGTGCCCAAGCCTCACTGGCTTCCAACTTCCAACCCACTGCTGGGGGCCCCACTGGCCTGGCCCACCCATAAGGAGGTATGGAGCACTGGGGCCATCCCTGCCTCCTGCCCACCATGTGGAAATGCTTTCACGGCTCTGGTACTTACCCATGCCCCACACCACAGCCATCCTAGATACCCTCCCTTCCAGGCCCCCTGAAGAGGTTCAGCATATCCCACACCCCACCAGGGGTCCTCCACCTGGGGCCCTTAGAGGGAGTATTTAGATAGAATTTAAGGAGTCCCTTCATTTAGAAGGGATGATGAAGATGAATTTTTTCACATCCCCTGGAAATTAACATGGTATATTAGCAGTGTCTCTGATTCTGGCAGGAACTGAAAGTGTATGGCTGGGTGCAGTAGCTGACACCTGTAATCCTAGCACTTTGGGAGGCCAAGCAGAAGAATCTCTTGAGGCCAAGTGTTAGAGACCAACCTGCACAACATGGGGAGATTCAGTCTCTATGAAACAACAGGAAAAAGTTAGCAGGCCGTGGTGGTGGGGGCCTATAGTCCTAGCTACTTGGGAGGCTGAGGCAGGAGGATCACTTGAATCCAAAGAGTTTGAGGTTGCAGTAAGCTATGATGATACCACTGTACTGTAGTGGGCAGTACAGGAGGGCAACAGAGTGAGACCCTGTCTCAAAAAAAAAAAAAATAAGCTCAAAGTGTACATATTTTCATATCACACCCTAGTTATCACACACAAACCTATCTCTAAACATGTCATCTCTTGCCATGTTCTTAAGCTTCTTATTTAATGTATAAATTATTTAAAGTCCACTATTATTAAATTGCAAATTTATTTTTGACATTTCAATAACATTATCTCAATATAAAGTTATTGATTTCCTTTGTAATTCTGTGCATTCTGTTACATGCAATTAAAAGCATTATTCTGAGAGAGGATCCATAGTCCTCGCTGGACCATCAAAGGTCCAGGCCACACTTACTTAGGAAGAGCTAAGGGCTCTGGGCTGTAGGTTCAGTGACAGAAGGGACGTGTGTCTCTGTTCATGCTGCTACACCTCAGGCAACCAGCATAAGACCCCACACACGGCAGCCATGCACTTGGTGCTTGTTGCATGAAGAACACATGAATGAAAGGGTGAATTTCTACCACCCTCCCCGTGGCTCCTCTGTCCTTTGTGACTTTGTCCTCTCTCTCTTCAGTGGATCTTCTGTCTTCAGCCTGTGATTCTGCTAATCCTTCCCCTCTCAGACAATACCCCATTGTCCCCAGACTCTCATGGGGATATTGATTTCTTGTCAATTCTTCACAGTCACCTTTCTAAAAGGATCTGTTTACACCAGCTTCCCCTCTGTCAATCCTCAGCCCTTGGTAATGTTTTCTCTTTTCCACCCACACTTACTCCTTTGAGAACTATTCTTCCTAAGGTCAAGTCTGTCCACTGTGGTGAATCCATGTTCATTGCACATCTGCTGTGTAGCAGGCAGGGCAGCCAGGGCAGGTCAGAAGACAGCTACGAGCTCTTCCATCTTGGAGCTCCAGGAAGGCAGGCATCAGACAGGAATAGCAGGTGTGTGAGAACACGAAAGGAAGGCATCAAATCCTCACGAGAGTGACAATGGAGACCCCTCCACCTGGTAGGGTCCCAACTCTGGCAGGTTGCCTTGGCTGCTGCCCAACCCCACAGGGCTGTGCCTTCACCTGCAGCCTTGCTGAATTATCTCTTGCTTTCCTGTATCTCTCTCCACAAGTTTCCATATCCTTTTCCATTGACTGCACATACATCTGTTGGTTTTTCCACTCATCACTGAGACATCCAAATGCTCTTTCTTTGATTCTCCGACCTCTATCCTTCCAGGAACCTCTTTCCAATTCATTTCTTAAGTGTTGGCACTCCTGAGGGTTCCATCTTGAGCACTTTCTCACCTTATTCTCTGCTGTCTTATTCTTGGGAAAGTTTCTGTGGGTTCATCTTCCTCTATCATAACAGCAGTTTGTGTTTCTCTCTGGAAGCACCTGTGTGATGTGCTCTGCACACAGGTGCTTCTTAAATGCCATGTCCCTGGCTCTCAGTGTGACGCCAGCATGCAGAGTGTAGTCCTTTGGGGACCTCAAAGGTCCTTGAAAGGTATGCACAATGTTGAAACTATTTTCTTAATATTAAGACTGTATTTCCAAAACTTCCTCTCATGAGTGTACAGTGTAGTTTTTCGGAGGCTGCAGGGCATATGTGATGTCATGTAAACATGGATTGCACACACGTGTATTCTTGTGTTTTCTACGGTTGTATGTTTGGAAAATAAATATGTATATTTTCAATGATTTTCTCAGTTTGTTCTCAAAACTTCTACTGAGTTCTTACTAGCTGCCTTTGGTATACTTGCTCACTCTCTGTAACCTCTTTACTACCCAATAAATTGTTCATTTGAAATCGAAGTTTTCCTTATACTTACTCAGAAACACAAAAACTAACTATACTTTGTCATCTCATTTTATGATAATATTTATAAAGTAATTTCAATATTTCTAGAAAATAAAAATATATTTTACCTAAAACCATTCTTATTTTATAATTTAATTTGTAATTTACTTTAAAATAAGTGAACATTTATTTACAGTAATTTTTCTTATATTTACGAATAGTTCACTAGCTTTAGAAAATCTAGAACATGCACTTCCTCAGACCACAGCTGTTACAACCTATGTCTAAAGATGCTGAAAAAGGTGACACAGACACATCAGATAGTTCAGCTCTGGAGCAGAGGAAGTGATTCCAAAGAAACTGGGCCAGAAAACAAACAAAACTACTTTCCTTCCTCCACCTTCATAGATATTAATAATTTATGTCTGTGGGTTTTATGGAATAGAGCATTCTGGAATCATTTTGTGGCATCATTTTGAGACCAACTATTCAGAGTTTAAACAAACACAACTGAATACAGGCATATCTTGTTCATCGCACTTTGATTTATTGTTGCAGTTTTACAGATGGACTTTTAGTGGCAACTCTGCATTGAGCAAGTCTCTCCAAAAGCATATTTTAGCAATAAAGTATTTTTAATTAAGGTATGCACATTGTTTTCTTAGGAATAATGTTATTGCACACCAACAGACCACTGCAGTGTGTGAACGTAGCTTTCACATGCACTGGGAAACCAGAATATTCGTGTGACCCACCTTCTTGTAATGTTTGCTTTATTGCAGTGGTCTGTAAATGACCCTGTGTGTCTCCAAGGTTTCCCTGTATGTTAAATGTAGACAAAACAAGTTCCTTGAAAGCCCAAACATTGTTAAACTATAAGTGAGAAGGCTACCAAGGCCCGGCACAGGGTGACTCATCTCATCACATTCTCTGGACGGGCACAAAGGGTGGCTGGGCTGGTGAAGCCAAGTGTTGGCATGACCCTGGGCAAAAAGCCAGCAAGAGAAATCCCAGCACAACCAGTCTCCAATGTGTAGTCACCCCAGGAATGAAAGGCTGAGCTACAAATAAGATGAGGAGTCAGCTGAGTCGGCTATAGCCCGATACCTGGCCTGAGTTTTGTATCCAATCAGCCAACCTGTGCCTCTTTAGAGGACAGTTTAACCATTTACATTGAGACAATTGATAGGTATGGTAGTGTTTTGGCTGTCATGTTTTTCAAAGGTCCAGTGCATATTTTTAATCCTTTCACCACTGTGGAAGGTAGGGTTTGCTCAATAAATTCTGGGTGAATTTACTTTGGTGGTAGACCATTGTGCTGGTCATTATCGAAAATGGGTCTGAGTATTTCCTGGAGAGCTAGTGTAGTTATGGCAAATTTCCTCAACATTTGGATGTCAGTAAACTATTTAATTTCTCCATCACAAATGAAAATCAGTTTAACTGGATACAGGATCCTGGGCTTAAAGTTGTTTTGTTTTAGAAGACCGAAGGTCAGTGACCATCCTCTTGCATCTTGAAAAGTTTGGGCTAAAAGATCTGCAGTCATTCTAATATTTCCCCCTTTGTAGGTAAAGCTTTTCTTACATCTAACACCTTGTAGGATTTTCTCCTTCATATTAAATTTGGAAAAGTTCATTACAATGTGTCTAGGAGATGCTTTATTTGAATTGAGTCATGCTAGGGTTCTGAAACTATGTATTAACTGAATTTCTGTATCTCTTGCAATGCTTGGGAAGTTCTCCTCCATATCTTGGAGAGGAGCATCTGTGCCTTTAGGACCATCCTCTTCTCCTTCAGGAATCCCTGTAAGTCAGATGTTTGATATCTTGGAATGTTCCCACAACTCTCTTAAGAATGTTCTGGTGCATCTTACAAAGGTACATGTGAAATTTACTAGGTGTAGAATATAAATGTCTTAATACAATAACTAAGAAAATGCAGTGAGGGCTATGTTAATGATAAAAACATTTTGCATTGTATATAAAACCAGCACATTGTACCCCATGATTGCATTAATGTACACACCTATGATTTAATAATAATAAAAAAGAATGTTCTATTCTTGTTTCCATTTTTCTGCCTCTTTGCATACTTAGGATTGTTCAAAAGCCTTGTCTTCAATTTCTGAGATCTTTCCTTCTGTCTGCTCAACTCTATTACTCAGTGACTCCACCATATTTTGAAGCTCCTCAAAAAACTTTTTCACTTCCTTGAGCTCTACTATATCTTTTCTCATTATGTCCATATCCTTGGAATTTCTTGAGACAGATTTTGAACTACTCTTTGGATTTCTATTTCCATCTTTTCCTCCATTCTGTTCATTTTATTTGCCATCCATATTCTGAATTCTATTTCCGTCAGTTCAGCCATTTGTCTATGAATGGCGTCTTCTGTTGGATCTCCTCTGTCATCCCTTGGGGCAGTTGGCCTACTCTTGATTATTCATGTTGCTAGAGTTCTTCCACTGATTCCGGTCCATGAATATTTTCTGCAATTTGCCAATTAAAACTGGAAGTTTGAGATTGAATTTGGGGCCTCAGGAAGTGAAGTTAACCAGCCCTTTACCAATGAGCTGGGGCTTGTGATTGTGGCTTTTCCCTTACAGCCTTACAAAGGTCTGTTTCAGAGCTGCAGCCAGAGACCCTGAGAACCTGCTTTCTGAGATAGTGCAAGTTGGCTCTGTCGTAAAGTCAGCCAGCCTCTACCCAGTCCTAATGAGTTGCTGTACTAGGCTGAAATCTCACCTGGGGAGAGATACAAGCAATTGCGGCACCCCACCCCCCACCATCAACAGATGGAGAAGGAAAATTAATCCCTCCTTGTTACAAAACAACTGCCACTCAAACTCAGAGGGTCCCCAGGTGGACACCCCAGGGTGAAAGTTCTAATCAGATTGTCCCAGACAGCACAATCACTGCTCAGCAGGGAAAGTTCAAAGGGTCTCCAGCAGCCAAATAGTAGGAATCCATAGGCAGTTCCATCCAGCAAACCTGAGGGGCTGGAGCCTGGTCTCCAACAGTGAGCAACAGAATCAGAAAAGTTAGACTGCCAAAGACAGACCAGGGGCATCTGTGCCTCCACCCACCACACACCATCACCACGCAGCCTCCTCTCCCAAGCGTCCCTGTCTCCCCTGCACCCCCAGCTTCCACTCAAGTCAGTGTTTCTGTGCTACTGTCCAGCAGCCCACACAATACCCAGGCCTCTCAGGGAATTGCCAAACACTCAGGGCTCTGCCGGGGCAGACCTTCAGACTGTCAGGTGAGAGGCGAAGGGTGGACTGGAAATTCAGAATTGTGGGGAAAATTTTTGTTCAATTTTATGCCAGCCAGGATGATACCGAGGCTCACAAGTGGGACCTCCCTGGAGAAGGAGGCCTGGTGTTTAGCAGCTCTCTCCTGTGGGGTAAAATGAGAGGTCTTTTATTCCCTGCTCATTTGCAGAGAGCACACAGTGAGCCTCCCATTTGGGGGAGGGGTCTCTGGTCCTCTTGGCAATGGGCTTTGTACCTGAAATTTGTTTTTTTTTTTGTTTGTTTTTTTTTTTTTTGATCCTTTCTTGGAATTGCAGCTTGTCTCAGCAAAAATTATGAGCACTAGTCTATCTTCTTTCTTAGCTCAGCTTCCCACTTTCAGCTTCACTGAGTCCACTTCTGTCCAGTATCTCTCCCTCTGGACAGGAGCCTCTGGGAAAGCTGCCTCTAGTTGGCCATCTACCTTCCTCCAGAAGTAGAATTTTTATTATTGTTACCATAGGACCCCTTCATCTGCAGGGCATATGTTCCAAGACCTCCAGTGTGAGCCTGAAACCGTGGAAAGCACACAACTCTCTCTGTTTTCCTATGTTTGTTCCTATACATACATAAGATTAAGCTTAATTTATAAATTAGGACCAGAAAAGATTAACAACCTCTCTTTGGCATACATTTATTTGGCCTCTGGCAGCAATGCTTTGGGGCCATTATTAAGTAAAATAAGGATGACTGAACATGAGCACTGTGATACTGTTGGCAGTAGGTCTCATAACCAAGACTTCTAAGTGACTAATGAACTTGAGGGTAATGTGCGCTGGACAAAGGGGAGAGTCATGCCCCAGAGGGTGGTGGAACATTTAAGCATGGTATTCAGAATGGAATGCAATGTAAAACTTATTTCTGGAATTTTTCGTTTAATATTTTCAGACAGTTGTTTAAAAGAGGGTAACTGAAACCGTGGAAAGGGAAATTGCAGATAAGGAAAGGGCTGCTATACTTGAGTCCTGGATGTCTCTAAATAGGGATTATAAAATAATTGGATATTGAAATAAATGCAATATGGAGAAGAGAAAAAGTATTAAAATTTTAAGGAAATAATGGAATCTATACAAAATATTAGCAAATTTTGTAGCTATTCAGCACATTACCTTTAGAACATAAAAGTCCGTCATTTGCTTTGCTTAATACAATGCTCTGTCTTCATACTTACAAACTGAGCGCGTTTCTTCAGAACTTAATTGATTTTAAAAATGGGATTTTTTTTTAACAATCTTAGTATTGTAACACAAATGGCTGAGCATATGCTTGGGTTTTGTCAGATTCTTAGGAGGAGAGAAACTTTGAAAACAGAAGTCTAAAGAAGCTGACAGTATTTGAGAAGTAAAAAATTGAATGAAATAAAGCATTCCAGAGTTCCCATGCTTCCCATTGTTGAGTAAAGGTCCCAAGCACTCATTTTCAGAAAGTTGCTAAGAGAAAGACCAAATCAATTCTTTTTTCCATGGGAAATAGAAAATGTTCTGGCCTGGAACTAAAATGCTTCTAATGCTCAGCGCCCTCACTCCTTCCTCAGCCTTTCCAGCTAACAGGATAGCATGTGTCTTCTGTGGAACACACACAGAATTTCACACCTGGGCAAGGCATAGAAAGTGCCGACTCAATAATGTGGTGATAATGGTGTCCCAGCACCATCCTGCCGAGGCGCTGAATCTGACAGGCATCAGGGTACGGACAGCAGATCTCCCTGGAAGAAGATGCAGATTGGTTGGCCACAGGCAACTGGGACCACAGAGATAAAGGCTCTGATACAGGGACACTACTGGATTTAAAAATGCATTTATTAATCCATTCATGGGTCGATGGGCACTTTGGCTTCTTCCATGACTTGGCAATTATGAATTGAGCTGCAATAAACAATCTGGTGCAAATATCTTTGTTGCCAAGTAATTATGGTATATGTATACCATGGAATACTATGCAGCATTTAAAAAGATGGAGACTTTACCTCTTTTATGTTTACATGGATGGAGCTGGAAAATACTCCTCTTAGTAAAGTATCTCAGGAATGGGAAAAAAAATCCAATGTCTCAGTACTACTATAAAACCAATTTATAATCACTCACACTTTCATATGAATGATGAATCACAACTATAGTCCAGGATGAAGGACGAAGGGGAGGGGGATGGAAAGGAAGGGGGGGATTCGATAGAGGGAGGGTTAATGGTGGGACCACACATATGGAACATATTGCAAGGATACAAGTCAAATCTATCAAGTATAGAACACAAATGTCTTAACACTGTGATTAAGTAAATGAGGTGAATTAGTAGGATATAAGCACTTCAGTTTGTACAAATAATCAACACATTGAATCCCACAAAGGCATAAATGTATTTCATGATCTATGTATGTATGACTTAGTAAAAAGAAATAAAAAAAATGCGTTTGTAAACAGATATCTTCTTATTTGTAGGTTTTTATTTCTAAAATTGTACATATTGGCAGATATAACCCACACAAGCAAAATCTCTTTGAGGTGTGAAGCCTCTTTTATAACAGCCTGAATCCCATTCATGCAGGAGGAGCCCTCACAGCCTTCATCTCTCAAAGGCCCTACTTCTTTACCCTATAACACTAACAACACTTGCACTTTGGAGGGGACACACTCTGAACACACCAGGAATCCAAGGAGGCATGAGCATGGGCACGGAACCCCGACAGCATCACTACATCCCAATTTCACATCTGAGGGAAGTTATTTCTCTCTAGCCCAAATCTGTCTTCCCTGAGAGGACACATCATCTGTGTTATTTATCATCTGTATTATGCATCCCAGTAAAGAATACCTCCTTCCAGGGTGGCACCTGTGGCTCAAAGGAGTAGGGCACTGGCCCCATATGCCGGAGGTGGCAGGTTCAAACCCAACCCCAGCCAAAAACTGCAAAAATAATAATAATAATAACAATAATACCTCCTTCCAAGTCTTAAACATAGGTATTATCTAAGACTCTGTCTACTCTCTTATCTCCTATAGGACTGTGGCCACCAACTCATGTCAATTTTATTTCCCTGACATCTCAGGAATACATACCAAGTAAAAGTTGTGGATGCATTTTATTGTTACAAAATTGGGGAGAATAATATAGCTTATTCAACTGGTAAAAGGAGGGGTGCCACCTATTTCCTCCATCCAGCAGCGGATGTGAAAACGTCAACATTAAGAATTGGGTGTAGAGAACACATCTGGGAGAAGAAGGCAGTAACTGAGAGAAAGACGTCAACCTCTTCCAGGAAGGTCATCTTCAAGGAGTAGAGAGGGCCAGACACCCTCAAGGGGCACTTGCTTTCAATATGACAATTCTATGACAGAGGCCCAAGTGATGTTAAATATTCAATCACTCACAAATCCAGTAATGAGAGTTGAGAGGTAGGAAGAGATGGTAGCAGCTCCTTCTCCAAGAAGTTCCCATTATTGAGTCAGAATAGAATTTTTAGTAGAAATTCTTATCTGAGAAGTCAGCTTGATAAAGCAGAGAGGAAAAAGATAGTTCTCTTTAAACTTTCCATCCCCAGTGCCACCACTTTAGTTGACTGCTGCAACAGGGACCTCGCTGACCCCCCTGCCTCCGTTCTTTCTGCTCCATTCAATTCTGCAGTCCCATGGAGACACAGACACGGCATTCACTGTCCCAGGCCTCCTCCCTACCTAAAACCCCTCTGTGCCTCCTCCTTGTCTCCAAGGTGAATTCTAGATTCCTAAGTCTCGCATAAGCCCTAGTCATTTGACCTTTTGCATTTTATGTTTTTGTTACTACAAGCAGTTTCTGCATGAAAAGCCTTCCCCTTGTCTCTCTTTCACCTGGAAATGTGTCATTCACTCTTCATTATCCAGCTCAAAGGTCACCTCTCCCAGAACGGCTTATCTGACCTCTTCAGGCTGACCCCCATGTCCCTTGTCTATCACACTGTCCTGGCATTTCTTGCCAATCATCACAGAAGAACAGTGAGCTCACTAAAAGATCTATCACACAATTCTTTGTACACCTGGCAGTGACTGGCATGAAACCAGACTTGGCTGGGTAGCTGAGTGGATGAAAGCAGAGTGAATACTTCAGGACCCTGGGTAGTTCCTAGGAGGACCTTTGCTCTGAAGATTTCTGCATGTACTGGGGTTAATCTCGTTTTCTCTTTGGGACTCTCAATTGTCAGGGATCCCTCAAATCCCTCTACAGCTCTACGCTTGAGACTCAGTCCTTTTGCTGGATCTACAGCCAAAACATGTCTCAATATATCTACTTTCCATTTCTTTGTTACAAGACTAACCCAGGACACCATAATCTGTTCTAGGCCACCAGAAATGCTTCCTAAATAGGCTGCTTGCTCTCACATCTCCATCCATGCTTCTCAGACCAGTCAGATTGACCTTCTGAAAATTCGTGTACAAATAAGCTCAGTGGATTAAAGATGAATGCCAAATTCTTTGCCACTATTCCCATCAAGACGTGAAATCCGTTTCCCCTCCCTTCGAGTGTGTCTGGCCCTGCAGCCATGTAAACAGAGCAGAGGGGTCTCGGTGTCACTTCCAGGGCTGGGTCTTGAATCACAGTTGTACAGATTCAAGTAGCTTCCAGAGCCCTGAAAGGCTGGTAATGAGGCACTTGACCCACTGATACATCACACAGGATAAAAAGTTTTGCAACAGTAATGACTTATAGTAACAACAGCTTTTAAAAAGAATTTTGAGAATTCCTGAGTTTTTCCTCTCTATATAATTTCCATTATGTGTCTTAATCCTGTAAGCTTGGGAGGAGAAGCCATATTTTTCTCATGAGAAGACTATACCTCTAGTAGACAATTTTCTCGATAAACCAAGATCCAAATTCAAATAGAGGCCTAACTAATGCTGCTTCTCTGCGTCCTTGCTCCTTCCACCTCCCTTGCTGGGTTGGAAATCCTCACCTCTTCCTTCCTTTCTATGTGGGGACTACGACAACTGCTCTTCTCCATGTTCAAGCATTACATGTCAGACACGAGTCCAATTGTTGATGAGATCATATTTTCTCCAAATTATTCAAAGAGTAAGTCAGATGGGTCTTGGATGCCACACTCTGTGACTGTAATATCTGTTCTGCCCGAAGAAACTCCTTGTAAGTATAAGGGCCAAACATTATAATTGAAACCATATGTCAACTGCTGCCCTAAATACCCTGCACACTCCCTTCTTGCAAATACCCTTGTTCTTCAAAACATGCCCACGAGGAAAAAGGGGCCTGGCATTCCGCATCACATCAGTAACAGCAAAATCTGTGGTCAACGTCATGTTTCCAAATGCTCACTCCCCTTCGGCCTCCTTCACCTCTCAGCCCTCCATCTTCATGAAATTCAGATTGATCTCCCAGCAAGGTATAATCAAAACTATTTCAGCTCTATAGGTCAGAGGCATTTTATGAACTTTAAATCATATCCGTCAATCATAATCTTACCTCTAAGTCTGAAGCAATGCAAAACTGTGCCTCCTCCAAAGCAACTTAATCTATAATTTAAATTATATGCTGTGTAACAGGACCAGAGCCCCTGTCATCACAGGCAATGTGTCACCAGCCTAGAGGAAGCCAAGCCCTGGCTGGTCACACTACTGCATTCTCAGAGCTGAAGCTGTTCATTTGCTGTGTCCCTGGCACACACATGCACACATGCCCTAACATGCTGTTGTGTTACGCACACGTATGCACACACACACAGATGGATGCCCTGACATGCAGTCATGTTACACACACACACACACACGGATGCCCTGACATGCTGTTGTGTTACACATACACCACCTACCAGGAACTAATATTTATGGAGTACTCACTACGCACAAGGCAAAGAGCATTCCAGAGTCACACGCACTCATGCCTATGATGATAGGCACTGGAAATAGAGCCAAGTAAGACTTTATTTTATAAATTAACCAATTTGTTCATGTGGAACCTGCCCCACCTGGTTTAAAACTCAGCGGGGCTTTACTGGCTCCCTGCTAACCTCAGGCTGCCAAGTGACTTCTGCAAGTTCAGGAAGCATCGCTAACCCTCTTCTACGTCCTGCACGTCCACTACCCTGGTGTCTGCTGCATCTTCTCGGACCAGGCTCTGTGTCCTGCCCAGTTGTGTCCCATTCGGCCGTGCTCTCCCAAGGACGTCTTTGTCTCCCTGCCCCACTCTCCTCTCGTCAGTCTTTAAAACCCCCATCTATGGCGGTGCCTGTGGCTCAGTTGGTAAGGCGCCGGCCCCATATGCCGAGGGTGGCGGGTTCAAACGCGGCCCCGGCCAAACTGCAACCAAAAAATAGCCGGACGTTGTGGCAGGCGCCTGTAGTCCCAGCTGCTCGGGAGGCTGAGGCAAGAGAATCGCGTAAGCCCAGGAGTTGGAGGTTGCTGTGAGCTGTGTGAGGCCACGGCACTCTACCGAGGGCCATAAAGTGAGACTCTGTCTCTACAAAAAAAAAAAAAAAAAAAAAAACCCATCTATTTCTCGGGGTTCTGCAAAGAGGCCTCCCTGACGCTAAGTCTTAGTCCAAATAAGGTCTTCTAGTTTACATTCTCAGTTTCTTAACCTTTCTTTGTCGTAACAAACACTTCATTGTATTATTTATATTTCAAAAAAATCTTCCTGGACCATGAACGCCAGGGGGCTAAGTGTCTGTCTTGTCTGCTGTGTCCTCACACCTAACAAAATGCCACAATAGAGAGACTCTCCTTGTCCTTCACAGCAGCTCTCCTGCTGTGGTTCCCTGACCAGCAGCATCAGCATTTCCTGGATACTCCTTAGGAAGGCAAATTCTCTAGTCCTAGCATAGACTGACTCTGAAGTGGGGCGCAAGCATCTGAGCTTTACCAAGCCCCCCAGGCAAATTCAATGCACTCTGGAGTTTAGAACATGGAGGCACACACAGTCTAGCAGGCAGGGTCAGTGAGCAGACAGACATTCTTTCCATGCTGATTCCAGGTAAGGACAGGTGGAGTTTTCTCACAACTACCCCGTTTCCCCGAAAATAAGACAGTGTCTTACATTAAGGTGTGCTCCCAAAGATGTGCTATGTCTTATTTTCAGGGGACATCTTATCTTTCCTGTAAGTAGGTCTTATTTTCGGAGGATGTCTTATTTTCGGGGAAACAGGGTAGGAAAGTCTCATCACAAAATGCCCTTGAGTAAGCGTGAGCAGCCCACCATAGGCACTTCCTCACATAGGCCATTTTCTGGCTCAGAGTCAGCACCTCAACACAGGTTCTCTTGAACAGCAGAAAGGAGGTTCCTGAGTCAAGTTAGCTGTTTCTCAGCTCCCATTCATCCCCAAGTCTCACAGAGACACCACACTCTGGCCTGCTCTGAGGACGCAAAGCATTGTAATAAAGCAATTGGCTTAGGTTAAAACAATGTCTGATGTTAAATAAAGATAACAAAAAATAAAAACAACACCCATATTACCATGGGGATCCAAGCAATGAAGATTTTATAAATGACTGTAAATTTATCCCCCTAAATTCAAATAGGAGGCTATTTTGACAGAACAAAGAAGACTCTGCCTCCAGGAGACTTAAGAGGAGACGCCACCTCTATCAGAAATCAAAAGAGCCATTCCCCGTGGAAAGGGGCTCTGCTCTGCCTTCACCCTTCCCGTCCTAATTAGGACTGACTGAATAGTAACCATCCGCAGGCAGATGATGCCAGAAGTCCTGCAGTCAGATCAGAGAAAGATGTGAGATCTGATTGAAATGACGAGTATCTTTACTTTAAACTACAACAATCAACATGACTGCTCTCTGAGAAAGTGTGTTCATGCTTCGTCTTCACAGACTCCAAGCAGGTCACCTCCCAACCAGAATCTGGTTAAAACACTTCTTTTGTCAGAACTCTTGAAAGGATTCCATGTATTTTTCTAATTGTTCATGAAATAAATAGTTCAATGATGATCCTATATAGCAAATCTGAGCTGGCGGGTTTGAATTTAGCCCAGGCCCACCAAACAACAATGACGGCTGCAACCAAAAGATAGCCAAGAGTTGTGGTCGGCACCTGTAGTCCCAGCCACTTGGGAGGCAGAGGCAGGAGAATCGCTTAAGCCCAGGAGTTGGAGGTTGCTGTGAGCTGTGACGCCACAGCACTCTACCGAGGGCGACAGCTTGAGGCTCTGTCTCAAAAAAATAAAAATAAATAAAAATGATGTTTTGGTTTTTAACTTATCCATCAATTCCAGATGTCTTTGTGTCATATTTTTAAACAGATGATCCAACCTTTCCTGTGCTTGATTGTAGCTCATTTATCAACAAGAAAGACCGATGTGACTAAGTGGTCTAGAGATGCAAATTTCTTCTCTGATTCTCCCAGGATAAAAATGTTCTTTTGCTTCCTTTTAAAATTTAACACTTTGTTCAATCCTCTTTCAAGGATTGGGTATTATTTATTAGGCTCCGAATCCAACAGAAAGAAATTCAGATTTCACTGTGGATGGTTTTGGACAAGTAGGACATGATGTGACTTAGGCTGTTTTGAGGTCCAGCCCCAGGGATGCGTGGAGAGCAGCCAGTAGGCGATGAGGAGGGAGCTAAGCAGACACCAGTCAGCTTTCGTCTAACCCAGGGTAGGGATGACGGTCACTCTGTGGCAGGAGCAGAAGGATCACAAGCTGTCAGAGCCGACAAGATTCGCCAGGGTCCTGAATGAGGCTGGTTGGCAAGGGAGGGGAAGGCATCAAAGGGAATCACATATATGAAGTGTCTTTGAGATACAGTGCTACTAATGCACAGCAGCTCCTTAAAATCATATATTCTTACGATATATTAATATATCATATATATACATAAATATGTTATATATGTATTATATATATATATTTGCCAAGTCACACTCCTATGTGACACCTCATGAAATAAATGATGGTTAAGAGCTATAGAAACATAACACATGATTCTCTGCACTATGGTGACTGATATAAAATATATATATATTTTTATGTGAGATATATATATATATATATATATATATATATATATAGGGAATTCATGCTCATAGGTTTTATCCGAGCTTTACAGCAGAGAATGCAGAGCATATGAATGTAGAGATAAAACAAGAACCTGCAAAGAGAGAAAACACTTGCATTTAAAAGAACAATGCCTCCATCTTTCTTTAAGGCTGCATAATATTCCATGGTGTACCTCTTTCATATTTACATGGATGGAGCTGGAACATATTCTTCTTAGTAAAGTGTCTCAAGAATGGAAGAAAAAGTACCCAATGTACTCACCCTTATTATGAAACTAATGTAAGACCTTCACATGAAAGCTATATCCCAGTTACAACCTAAGAATAGGGAGAAAGGGGCAAGGGAGGGGAGGGAGGCGGGAGGGAGGGGGAAGGAGGGGGATTAATGGGATTACACCTGCGGTGCATCTTACAAGGGTATATGTGAATCCTAGTAAATGTGGAATGTAAAGGTCTTGGCAAAATAACTAAGAAAATGCTACAAAAGCTATGTTAACTAATGTGATGAAAATGTGTCAAACGATCTATGAACCAAGTATATGGTGCCCCACGATCATACTAATGTACACAGCTATGGTTTAATAAAAATAAATAAAAATAAATAAATAAAAACATTAAAAAAATAAAAAATAAATAAATAAATAAATAAATAAAAGAACAATGCCAGGGTAGTATAGTAGGATAAATCAACATTTTAACAATGTTGATTCTTCCCAGCCACGAGCATGGTATGTTCTTCCATTTGTTAACATCTTCAGCTATTTCTTTTCTCAGAGTTTCACAGTTCTCATTACAGAGATCATTCACATCCTTTGTTAGATAAATGCCCAGTATTTCATCTTCTTTGGCACTACTGTAAAAGGAATAGAGTCCTTGACTATATTTTCAGCTTGACTATTGTTGGCATATACAAAAGCTACTGATTTGTAAGTATTGATTTTGTATCCTGAGATGCTGCTGTATTTCTTGATCACTTCTAAGAGTTTTGTAGTATGTTCCAGTTCAATTATTTTTTAAAAGAATCAGACATGGCACTCAATGCCTTGGACTTGCCCCACAAATCACAGTCTATCACCATGAAGGATATTCAAAATGATGTGCCCATGCTGAATGCAATTGCAAAAGAATTTCTCACACAGATAACTGACCATGTGCATGTGTGTGCATGTTTTGGGGAGAGTCTGAAGACTTGGAATAAGTCTAAGTCTCATACAGGAAACTACTTTGAAGAGGACAGTACTCATATGCATGATTACACTGTCCTAGCACGTTTGTTAGGGAAAAAGTCACCTAATTAATACCATCACAACTCATATTTAGACTTTCATAGATTTAATAAAGGCCTTTGAAATTGCTGGAAAAGGGACAAAGAGGAAATGGAAAATACTCTGAGTCCATGGCATGTTATCAACCAAAATATTAAAGTTGTGCATTGCTAAAAAAAAAAAAAAAATAAGTAAAAATAAAAGAACAACGCCAGCCTGCTGCCTGCCATCACTGGTTGCGCTCTTCCAGAGTCATAAAGAATGGGCTTCTTCTCACTCTCTGTGATCTCCTGCAAGTCAACTCATCACTTACGAACATTTTATTCTTATAGCCAGCAGCCCCAGTCTGTTGCAAATATGACATTTATGTCCAAATTGCATAAAATGTCATCCTATCCTCACCAGCACAGTGACTTCCAATGATATCATATTGTAAGGGATGATGGCAGATGTGGGAGAAATTGCCTGGTGGTCTTTGCTAAGATGACAAGATTGGAAAGTGTGGAAGAAATCACAAGATGTAGAAGGCATCCTGACTTCACAGGGTGCCAGTTTTCTCTGAAGCAGCTAACACAGGTTTCTATAGAGTGACCTTGGTGAGGCCTGGAACTCACCCACACCCACGTGGCCCTCACGTCACCACAGTACAGAGAATCAGGAGTTATGTTCCATAGCTCTTAATTAGGCTGACAGCAAAGCCGCAAGCTGGGGGGAGCCATCATTTGTTTCATGAGGTGTCACATAGGAGTGTGAAGTAGCAAAACAGACCCGATGGCCTTGGTTGGATTCCTGTGAGCCCCTTGTAGTTGTGTCACACTGTGCATGTTTTTCTGCGTCCCATGCCTCAGCTTACCCACCCGTTAAGTCTCAACAATAATCACATCCACTTGCCTATGAATTGTGAGGATTAAAAATAATGGCCTATTTAAAACACCAGAACGGTCGGATGCATAATATATGTTCAATAAAGACCAGCAAGTAACAGTATCATTAAATAGTCATCTACATCAGGCTCTATCACAGTGCCCAGCACACAGTAAGGGCTAAGAGAATATTTGCTGCATGAATGTTGAATAAAGTACCATTACAAGCTTCAGTTTTCACTGGTAAATATTAACTCCTAGGGCTGTCACAAAGATGAAATGCTATGGCAAAGGCCCAATCAGTGACAGTTTACAAAATGAGCTCTACACACACCTTTCACTGAGGTAGGCACAAACTCTGAGACTTGTCACTTGACTGTTTTAGAGCTTGAGTGAGTCACAGTTCAAAATTCAAGCTTGCTTACTTTTTAAACGACCAAACTTGCATATTAAACTATGAAACAAGATTGTTTGTTTGTGTTTGACTTTAGTTCCGGGAGTGGATTATGCCTGCCTCCTGGGTGCAGGTAAGTGAACACGGGAGACAGGCTGGCTTGGAGGAGAGGTTTAAAAAATATAAGAAACGCGCCCACCAGGAACTCCCACCACCCATCTCTGTCTCCCCTGACACAGTCCTAGATGCCAAAGCACCCAGGGACTCCTCCCAGCAGTCATCCTGGGAACCTCCTGAGATTTTGGAAGGGTGTCACTGGAAGGGTAGAGCTTCTCCTGGTCATTTATTGTTGATAGACTACTTCTGTGCCTGCTGATGAAGATTTTTCTCCCCACATGGTAGCTCTACTGTCAACCCCCCACCCACACCCACCCCGGCCACACACACACACACACAGGCAAGAATCACAAATCCTTTCCATTAGCCTTGGACTAATGGAAGAAGACCTTTGCTTCTTAGGGGAGGGTTCTGAGGAGTAATGAATATTTGCAGAAAAGGAAGTCAGTGGACAAATTATGTTTGGTTTTTACTGCATTAAAAAATGAAAATGAGCTTCTTTACTGCAAGACTTCTCAGAGCCTTTGGCATGCCACCACTCATGAGAATCTTCAAGAGGGGAGATGGAAGGAATACTTCCAAAGCTTACTCTACTTCACCAACTTCTTGATAGAAAACACTTTTGCATGCTGTGGTGTCAGTGCTCCAAGGGAGAGATTTTAAAACATATTAAATGCACATTTGTCTGCTTTTGGAAGCCTGCCAATGCCTGCTGTAGGGCAGGGCACAGGCAACAGCCTCCACCACCTTGACCCTGCCATCGTGGAGCTCCAAGTCTAAGAAGGGAATGACTCACAGGGAAGGAATTTGTAATGTATCCCATTAAAGGACACAAAAACACAAAAGTCCAGGTTTGTTTCAGGTGCAAGCAGGGTAAGAAAAGTCTTCACGGCAAAGGAAGTGTTCATGTCAGATGGGCCACAGTGTGCACCCGCAGAGGCAGAGGACAGAAGCCGCAGCACTGACCGGGCCAGGGTGCTGAGCGTGGCTGAAGGGGAGGGCAGAGGTGGAGGTGAGACGGGGCAGGTGAGCACAGCCCACCAGAGGGGTCCAGGCCATGCAAAACCTGGAGCCGGGAAGAGGAAGAAGAAAAGGAGGTGGAGGAGGAGTTAGAGGAGGTGGAGGAGGAGATGACGGGAAGGGGGGGCTCACACTACACCCAGGCTACACTTGTCTTTGACATTCGATGCCTTTGTGACAAAAGCTAATTTCAAGGAAATGGCTGCTGTGCTGCACATGTGCTGAGCCGTGGGTGTCTGACATTTTCACTTTGTAGTGGAAATGCTTCAGTGATGCATAATTCAAACCTTCCAGGAATTGTGCTGTTACATCCAAATCTGGCAGTTGGCTTCTAAAATCCACACTTTTGACCTACATTCCTGCGTCAGTAGCAGGAAACCTATTGCTCTCAGCAATTCACACATCTGACCTACATTCCTGCGTCAGCAACATCCAGCACAACATCCTCAGAGAGGCTGAGGCACAGGCTGGGGAGCGGCCAGCTGGGGGCACATTCTGATTCTGCTTCTTTTCAACATTGCAACTTTGTAAAAGGTTGTTCAAGTATTGGAACTATTTCCTTAGATGTCCAGTAGGGGTATTATTCAAGCTTCCCAGGCCCAGGTGTTTTATAATAATTAGGTGGCCGAGCAGGGACCTAGCACAGAAACAGTGCACAGCAGGTGCTCACCACGGGCAGCAGGTGCTCACCATGGGAAGCGGGTGCTCACCACAAACAGTGGGTCCTCAAGACGGGCAGCAGGTGCTCACCACAGGCGGCGGGTGCTCACCACGGGCGGCGGGTGCTCACCACAGGCAGCAGGTGTTCACCACGGGCGTTGGGTGCTCACCACAGGCAGCAGGTGCTCACCACGGGCGGCGGGTGCTCACCACAGGCAGTAGGTGCTCACCACGGGCGGCGGGTGCTCACCACAGGCAGCAGGTGCTCACCACGGGCGGTGGGTGCTCACCACAGGCAGCAGGTGTTCACCACGGGCGGCGGGTGCTCACCACAGGCAGCAGGTGTTCACCACGGGCAGCAGATGATCACCAAAGGTGAGCTATGATGTTCCCAACACCATAAGTTCCATTCATGTCAGTTTACCAGCTGTCCACAGAGTGACTCCATGAGCTATGTGTGCTACAACTGGTTCCCTAAAAAGTCACATATACAAGAGACAAGAAGAAAAGACTGGGAGACTGGTCCCTGCTTCCATGGAATGCAGGGGAGGGTGAGGGACAGAAGTGGGTTACTAAGTTACTCTCTTGCTGTTCCCCCATTCACTGCCATTCCTCTCACATAGAGAAAAGTAAACTCTGCCTCCCAGTGGTACACAGCCCCACAGTGTCTGTCCCTCTCTAACCACCCTGCAGTCTTAGCCCCGATGTACTCTCTGCCAAGGGACCTCGGCAGGTGGGCAGATCAGACGAGGAGTCCAGAGACTGCACTGTGAACAAGGAGGGCAGTGCCCAACTGAGCAGGACTTTGAAAATCAAACAAAGGAATTTAGATTTCTTTCTGAGGTCAGTGGGGAGTCCTATGAGTCTCACAGGGGAGAGAAAATGGTTTCTAAAGAATGGAATTTAATGAAGGTTGCTTGTGAGGCATTCTGATCCAGCCTAGGACAAAGCAATCCTATTTACCAGATGGGCTTGGCTGGGTATTAAGGTCTCTCTTCTACCTCCCCACCATGGGGTGACCTGTAAATTCTTAAGTAGATCTCCTCCCTTCCCCACGCAGGGTTTGTAATAGGCCCTAGGACTGATTACCTCTCTGATCAGTCACTACAAGCTGTCCAAAGCCACGGCTTCAGTGGGAAAGCCGGGGACGTTGGGGCATCAGACAGAATTCTGCCTGCAGGTCCTACCAGCTAAGTGACTCTAATATAAAGTCATTCCGTCTTGCTGGGACTCAGTTTTCTTCCAAGACACTGAAGTAAGCAGGGAAACTTCTCGTGACTAGTGAGAAGATCAAACATCCCAACTATCACAGATTGTGTGCAGGATAAGGACCAGTGACTGCTCTGTTCTGACTTGTCTCGGCAGCACCAGTGTTTGGTGATACCTCGTTCTACTTAACAATAACTGTTCTCCTTCCCCTCTGGGCATGTGGCAGGGGCAGAAGTTCACTCTCTGACCCTCTGTGCTGGGAAGAGCCCTGTAACAACTAACCGTCAACTGTGCACAGAAATGGGCAGTCACCACCCCTGGGCTGAGTGCTTTTTCCCTGTGGCCCTGACGTGGACAGGGTTCCAGAGGCAGCCGGTGAGCAGGGCCCTCTGCCAGCCCCGGGGAGATGTGCCACAGGAGAAAGAGACCTTGGCTGTTTTTTTTTTTATTAGTTCGCCAATTTTATTTATTTTTATTGTTAAACCATAGCTGTGTACATTAGTGCTGCCATAAACAGTCTAGTACAAGTGTCCTTATGATAAAAGGATTTTTTTCCTTCTGGGTAGATGCCCAGTAATGGGATTGCAGGATCGAATGGGAGGTCTAGGTTGAGTGCTTTGAGGTTTCTCCATACTTCCTTCCAGAAAGGTTGTACTAGTTTGCAGTCCCACCAGCAGTGTAAAAGTGTTCCCTTCCCTCCACATCCACGCCAGCATCTGCAGTTTTGAGATTTTGTGATGTGGGCCATTCTCACTGGGGTTAGATGATATCTCAGGGTTGTTTTGATTTGCATTTCTCTAATATATAGAGATGATGAACATTTTTTCATATGTTTGTTAGCCATTCATCTGTCATCTTTGCACTAATGTATACTAATGTACACTAATGTATCCATTCTAAGATGCACCATAGATGTGGCCCCACCCATTACCCTCCCTCCACCAAAACCTCCCCCCTCCCTTCCCCTTCCTTGGCCCTTTCCCCATAGTCTTGTGCTATAGTTGGGTTATAGTCTTCATGTGAAAGCTATACTTTAGCTTCATAGCAGGGCTGAGTACATTGGATAATTTTTCTTCCATTCCTGAGATACTTTGCTAAGAAGAATATGTTCCAGCTCCATCCATGTAAACATGAAAAAGGTAAAGTCTCCATCTTTCTTTAAGGCTGCATAATATTCCATGGTATACGTGTACCACAATTTGCTAATCCATTCGTGGGTCAATGGGCACTTGGGCTTCTTCCATGACTTAGCAATTATGAATTGGGCTGCAATAAACATTCTGGTACAGATGTCTTTGTTATGTTGTGACTTTTGGTCTTCTGGGTATACACCTAGTAAAGGAATTATAGGATCGAATGGCAGGTCTATTTTTAGGTCTCTAAGTGTTCTCCAAACATCCTTCCAGAAGGAACGTATTAGTGGGCATTCCCACCAGCAGTGTAGAAGTGTGCCCTTTCCTCCACATCCATGCCAACATCTCTGGTTTTGGGATTTTGTTATGTGGGCTACTCTTACTGGGGTTAGGTGATCTCTCAGAGTAGTTTTGATTTGCATTTCTCTGATGATTAAGGATGATGAGCTTTTTCTCATGTGTTTGTAGATCTTGCGTCGGTAGTCTTTAGAGAAGTTTCTCTTCAGGTCCCTTGCCCACCCTGAGATGGGGTCACATGTTCTTTTCTTGTTAATACATTTGAGTTCTCTGTGGATTCTGGTTATGAGACCTTTATCGGAGGTATAACCTGCAAATATTTTCTCCCATTCTGAGGGCTGTCTGCTTGCTTTACTCACTATGTTCTTGGCTGTGCAGAAGCTTTTTAGATTGATCAGGTCCCAGTCGTGCATTTTTGATACTGCTTCAATTGCCTAGGGAGTCCTCCTCATAAAATATTCACCCAGGCCGATTCCTTCAAGAGTTTTCCCTGCACTTTCTTCAAGTATTTTTATAGTTTCATGTCTTAAGTGTAAATCTTTTATCCAGTGAGAGTCTATCTTAGTTAATGGTGAAAGGTGTGGGTGCAGTTTCAATCTTCTACACGTTGCCAGCCAGTTTACCCAGCACCATTTGTTGAATAGGGAATCTTTTCCCCACTGAATGTTTTTAATTGGCTTGTCAAAGATCAAATAATGGTAAGTAGCTGGATCCATCTCTTGGTTCTCTATTCTGTTCCAGACATCAACATCTCTGCTTTTGTGCCAATACCATGCTGTTTTGATCACTATGGATTTATAGTACAGTCTCAGGTCTGGTAGCATGATTCCTCCTGCTTTGTTTTTATTGCTCAGTAATGTTTTGGCTATTCGAGGTTTTTTCTGATTCCATATAAAATGAAGTATTATTTTTTCAAGATCTTTAAAGTATGAGAATGGAGCTTTAATAGGAATTGCATTAAAATTATATATTGCTTTGAGCAGTATGGATATTTTAACAATGTTGATTCTTTCCAGCCATGAGCATGGTATGTTTTTCCATCTGTTAACATCTTCAGCTATTTCTTTTCTTAGAGTTTCATAGTTCTCTTCGTAGAGATCTTTCACGTCCTTTGTTAGGTATACTCCCAAATATTTCATCTTCTTTGGCACTACTGTGAAAGGAATAGAGTCCTTGACTGTTTGTTCGGCTTGGTTATTGTTGGTATATAAGGCTGCAGATTTATGGGTGTTGATTTTGTAGCCTGAGACATTGCTACATTCCTTGATCACTTCTAAAAGTTTTGTAGTAGAATCCCTAGTGTTTTCCAGATATACGATCATATCATCTGCAAAGAGTGAAAGTTTGATGTCTTCTGACCCTATGTGGATACCCTTGATCGCCTTTTCTTCCCTAATTGTAATGGCTAAAACTTCCATTACAATGTTAAAGAGCAATAGAGACAATGGGCAACCTTGCCTCATTCCTCATCTAAGTGGAAATGATTTGAATTTAACTCCATTCAATACGATGTGGGTTTGCTGTAGATGGCCCCTATTAGTTTAAAAAATGTCCCTTCTATACCAACTTTCTTAAGTGCTCTGATCATGAAGGGATGATGGATATTATCAAAAGCTTTTGATGCATCAATTGAAAGAATCATATGGTCTTTATTTTTAAGTTTGTTTATGTGTTGAATTACATTTATAGATTTACGTATATTGAACCAGCCTTGAGACCCTGGGATAAATCCGACTTGGTCACGGTGTATAACTTTTTTGATGTGTTGTTGGATTCTGTTTGTTAGGATCTTATTGAGTATTTTAGCATCTATATTCATTAGTGATATTGGTCTATAATTTTCTTTTCTTGTTGGGTCTTTCCCTGGTTTGGGAATCAAGGTGATGTTTTCTTCGTTGAATGTGCTCGGTAATATTCCTTCTTTTTCAATATTTTGGAAGAGGTTTAGTAGTATAGGTACTAGTTCTTCTTTAAGTGATTGGTAGAATTCTGACATAAAGCCATCTGGTCCTGGGCTTTTCTTTTTAGGGAGATTTTGTATAGTTGATGCTATTTCAGAACTTGATATAGGCCTGTTCAACATTTCCACTTCGTTCTGGCTAAGTCTTGGTAGGTGGCGTACTTCCAGGTATTGGTCGATTTCTTTCAGATTTTCATATTTGTGAGAGTAGAGTTTCTTGTAGTATTTGTTAAGGATTTTTTGAATTTCTGAGGGTCTGTTGTTATTTCATCATTATCATTTCTGATTGACGAAATTAGAGATTTTACTCTTTTTTTCCTGGTTAGGTTGGGCAAAGTTTTATCTATTTTATTGATCTTTTCCAAAAACCAGCTTTTGGATTTATTGATCTGTTGTATAATTCTTTTGTTTTCAATTTCATTTAATTCTGCTCTGATTTTGGTTATTTCTTTTCTTCTGCTGCGTTTGGGGTTGAAGTGTTCTTCTTTCTCCAGTTGCTTGAGATGTTCCATTAAGTTATTGACTTCCTCTCTTTCCATTTTCTTGAGGAAGGCTAGCAGTGCTTAAATTTCCCTCTTAGGACTGCCTTTGCAGTATCCCAGAGGTTCTGGTAATTTGTGTCTTGATTGTTGTTTTCTTCCAAAAATATGGTGATTTCCTTCTTAATCTCGTCTATAACCCATCTATCCTTCAGCATAAGGTTGTTTAGCTTCCATGTTTTTGTATGGGTATGCAGGTTCCTGTTGTTGTTTAGTTCAACTTTTATTCCATGATGGTCTGAGAAAATGCAAGGAATAATTTCTATTTTTTTTAATTTGCTGAGGTTAGATTTGTGGCCTAGGTTGTGGTCGATTTTGGAGTATGTTCCGTGGGCTGATGAGAAGAATGTGTATTCAGATTTGTTGGGATGAAATGTTCTGTAGATGTCTGTTAAGTCCAGATGTTGAATGGTTAAGTTTAAATCTAAAATTTCTTTGCTTAGCTTCTTTTTGGAGGATCTATCCAGGACTGCTAAAGGGGTGTTAAAATCTCCAACTACTGTGGAACTGGAGGAAATCAAGTTGCTCATATCTGTTAGAGTTTCTCTTATAAATTGATGTGCGTTGTGGTTGGGTGCATAAATATTAATAATTGAGATCTCATCATATTGAGTATTACCTTTAACAAATATGAAGTGTCCATCCTTATCCTTAATTATTTTTGTTGGTTTAAAGTCTATTGCGTCTGCGAACAGGATTGCAACGCCTACTTTTTTCTGCTTTCCATTTGCCTGGAATATAGATGACCATCCCTTCACTTTGAGTCTATATTTGTCTTTTAATGTAAGATGCGATTCTTGGATACAGCAGGTGTCTGGCTTGAGTTTTTGTATCCAGTCCGCCAACCTATGCCTCTTTAGAGGACAATTTAAACCATTCACATTAATTGAGAGTACTGATAAACCTTGCGAGAGACCGGTGGACATTTTTAATCCTTTTGCGACTGTGGAAGTTGGAATTTGATGAAGAATTTTGGGGGTGGGTTTACTTTTGTGGTGGAGAATTACACTGGTCTTTATGGAGGATAGGTCTAAGAATGTCCTGGAGAGCTGGTTTAGTTGTGGCAAATTTCTTCAACATGTGAATGTCATTGAAGTATTTAATTTCTCCGTCATAAATGAAGCTCAGTTTAGCTGGGTACAGGATCCTGGGTTGAAAGTTATTTTGTTTTAGGAGATTAAGTCGGTGACCATCCTCTTCTAGCTTGAAAGGTTTCAGCAGAGAGATCTGCAGTTATTCTGATATTCTTCTCCTAGTATGTAATGGTTTTCTTTCGTCTGGCAGCTTTCAGAATTTTCTCCTTCATATTAACTTTAGTGAAATTGATTATGATGTGTCTGGGGGATGTCTTATTTGGGTTGAGTCATGCTGAAGTTCTGAAACTGTCTGCTCTCTGAATTTCAGAATCTCTTGGCATATCTGGAAAGTTCTCCTTCATAATCTCATGGAGAAGAGACTCTGTGCGTTGTGAAGCCACTTCATCACTTTCGGGGATCCCTATAAGACCAAGATTGGTTTTCTTCAAATTATCCGAGAGCTCTCTGAGAGAGTGGTCTATTTTTGCTCTCCATTTCTCTTCTTCTTTGAGGCTTTGGGAGTGTTCAAAAGCTTTGTCTTCAATGTCAGAAATCCTTTCTTCTGCTTGCTCCATTCTGTTACTGAGGGATTCTACTGTGTTTCTCAGATCTTTGAGGGATGCAGCTTCTTGTCTCAATGTGTCAAAATCTTTGGTCATTTGGTCTTTGAATCCATTGAATTCTTGAGATAACTTTTGGAATTCTAATTCGATCTTATTTGCTATCCAGATCCTGAATTCAATTTCTGACATCTCAGCTATTTGTTTGTGCATGGGGTCTTGCGCTGTTTCTGCCCCATTGATCCTTGGGGGAGTTGATCTACTCTGATTATTCATATTGCCAGAGTTTTTCTGTTGATTTCACCTCATGATTGTTTTTCACTGTTGCCTCTGGCTGTCCTCAGAGTTGGGGAGGTGTCTCTCCAAGATTAGACCCCGGCGGGATCACTCTATTGTTGCTGGATCTTTGTAGGGAGTGACCCTGTGTAGTTCCTCTGGGGCTGCTCTAGCTAGGGAGTTCTGGTTGTGGAAGCAGCTCCGGTTTGTGACACACCCAGATCTAGCAACAGGGCTGGGGGAGGTGTGCACGGTTCTGGGAGTGCCAGGCGCCCAGTGACTTTGGCACAGAGAGCCCAAAGCTCCAGCAGTCTCTGGCCAGGAGAAGAGCTCTGTGCAGAGGCAGGGAGGGCTCCAAAGGGCACACAGCTGCCAGAGTCCTTGTCCAGATGAACGGGCTAGTGTGGAAGCTGGGAGGACACAGGAGGGAGGACACAGGGTTACGTGGCTCCCACAGTTCCTGGTCAGGGAATGCGGAGGCCCCGTGGGTGTGGGTCACCGGTCGGGGGTTGCTGCACAGCTCTTATGGAGGTCCGGGTGGCACCAAGCCCAGAAGTTTGAGGTTGCTATGAGCTGTGACATCACGGCACTCTACCCAGGGCAACAGCCCAAGGCTCCAGTGTGCCAAAACCGTCTCACTCTGCCCCTAAGGATTAAGACTGTAAGGCAGCTCAGTCCCCGCCTTTAGGCTGCTCAGTCAGTAGGTTACTTTGACGCGCCCAATCCTTGCTCTGAGACCCTGAGGGCGGAGCTTGCCGGGGAAGTTCTTTCACAGTGGCTTCCTGCGCCCAGCTCAGTGGCTCAGTCTGGGGCCCCAGACAATGCCCAAAGTTCTCCACACTCCTGCTCAAGCTCTCCCCAGGGTGTCTGACTGAGTGCCAAGTCCAAGAACACCAAAACAGTTCACAGGTAAGGCCTTTCCGGTTTGTAGTCTCACTGCTGCTTGTACTTACAGTTTCGGCGTGATTAGGTCGATCGAACACACGCAACCACTTGCCAGTTTTCCACTGTTTTTGTCCTCCTCTTGGGGTCCAGAAGTCCCTTGCTGGCTCCCTGTATCCTCAAAGGGATGGTTATAGGCAGATCCCACCGGCCAGAGATGCCTGTAGTCTTGTCTCCCCAGACTCGCTGTTCCCAGCTGCAGGGAAGCTGTTACTCTGCCGCCATCTTTAATCTCTCTCAAGACCTTGGTTGTTTTGAGCTGTTGAGAACTAGAGGTTGTGTGTTACCCCAGCACAGCTGAGCTCATCCTGCCTGACAGGAGTTCCTGTAACATAATGGAAACCTAGAAGATGTTTTCTTTCTAAGTAAATGTATCAAGAAGGAAGTGAGGATTAAAAAGCAAAGGGAGAGGGGTATGGGGGAGAGAACAAAAGGGAATAAAAGTGTCCAGAAAAGAGACAACAAACACATGACACAGGTCCCTAATCCCCTTCTCTGCACTCCCAGGGCAGGCAGCAGGCCAGCCCCAGTCCTCCCTCCTACTCCCAGGGAAGGCAGCAGGTCAGTCTCAGTCCTCCCTCCAACTCCCAGGGCAGGAAGCAGGCCAGTGTTGATCCTCCCTGCAGCTGAGGCTCCTCTCATTCTCAGGGCAGGTAGCAGGCCAGTCCCAGTCCTCCTTCCAACTCCCAGGGCAGGCAGCAGGCTATTCTTGGTCCTCCCTCCAGCTGAGGCTCCTCTCATTCTCAGGGCAGGCAGCAGGCCAGTCCCGGTCCTCCCTCCAGCTGAAGCTCCTCTCATTCTCAGGGCAGGCAGCAGGCCAGTCTTAATCCTTCTTCCCACTGAGGCTCTTCTCATTCTCAGGGCAGGCAGCAGGCCAGTCTCGGTCCTCCCTCCAACTCCCAGGGCAGGCAGCAGGCCAGTCTTGATCCTCCCTGCAGCTGAGGCTCCTCTCATTCTCAGGGCAGGCAGAAGGCCAGTCCCAGTCCTCCCTCCAACTCCCAGGGCAGGCAGCAGACCAATCTTGGTCCTCCCTCCAGCTGAGGCTCCTCTCATTCTCAGGGCAGGCAGCAGGCCAGTCCTGGTCCTCCCTCCAGCTGAAGCTCCTCTCATTCTCAGATGCAGCCTCAGACTCTTTCTCTAAACAAGGCTCCAGCGGGCCACCACCAACCATCTCCCCTCCCTGGTCTACTGCCACTAACTAGTCTGCTGTGGGACAAGATGGTGGGCAGGTGTCCCAGGACCAGAGCAGATCCAGAGGGAAGTGGGTCTTTAGGATGTCGGGGAGATGGAGAGAGAGTGGGGATTGAGGGCTGTCCATGAGAGGAGTCAGCACAGTTGTTATGGGGAATCCTGAACATCGAGACAAAAGCAAGCAGCCTGGGTCTGTGGTCCACACTGTCACAGGAGATGTGTGGATGAAGCAGGAGATTTGTTCCAATAAGACTTTGTTTATGAAGATCGAAGGCACACCAAATTGGGCCCACAAGCCATAGTTTGCTGACCCTGGAAGCTTGCAAAGCAGTTGGAATGGGTTGAATATGGAGTGGCACTTTGGCCTGGGTACCAGCTGGGCAGGGTGAGAGGATTGATGTTAAAAAGCTAAAGAGGAAAAGGGGAAAAGGGGAGAAGGGTAGGGGGTAGCAGAAGAGCAGACACCCAACCCTCGGGCATGTCCTCTCTCAGACCCAGGGCGGCCTCCTTCCTGGGGTGCATCTGGCAGATGCTGCCTCATTTCAGCAGAAAGAGGTCTGTGCTGATGGAAATGTTTTGCAGATAGGCCTTTTCTCCCACCTCCACAGCTGCTCCCCCTCTGCTGGTGTGAGCGTGACTCACCACCCATCACTTCAATGACCTCCACTCACCAGCCCCTCCATCTGCCAGGCGCCCGTGCCAGCCCAGCAACCCTGCTGGGAGGAGATCACTGCTGTGGGGAGAGGATGCCTCTGTTATTAGCTCAGAATAGGACAAGTGCTGTGATCTCTCTGAGCAACAACTACCACAAACTACTGAGGGCATTACTATTGTTTTTATCAGATTAATGTGGGGGGTACACACAATTAGGTTACATTTTTCCATTTGTTAGGTAAAGTCCAAGTTGCAGGTCAGCCCTCTTCCCAGGAGAGTGCCGTACGCCCCTACCTTGTGATCACAGGTGAGAGCACACTAGTCCCCCTCACTCCTTGAATTTAAATGTATTTCTCTCTTGTGTGGGTATGTGGTGTTCATCTACTAGTTTCGTATTAATAGTGAGTCCTTTGGAAGATTGCTTTTCCATTCTTATGATGCTTTTGGCTCACATCACAAAATCCCAAAGCTGCAGATGCTGGTGTGGACGTGGAGAGAAGGGAACACTGCTGGTGGGACTGCAAACTAATACAGCCTTTTTGGAAAGAAGCATGGAGAATCCTTAAAGAGTTAAAAATAGACCTTCTATCAGATCAGACAACTCCATTAGTAGGCGTCTACCGAGAAGAGAAAAATCATTTTACTGACCACATTACAGTTTCCAAGGAGCGTGGCAGCTCCATGGAAGAGCCGTGGAAACAGGAGATGCTGAGAGGTGAATATGTAGTGGGATATTCCTGCAGATATGCTCACCTGGGAAGTCACTGCCTGCCCTGCCGCTAGAGCTGTCCTTCTGTGGAGGGAAGTCAGGGGTCAAAGTGAGATGCCGTTAGCAACCATGAGGTAAGAAAGTCACAGCTCTCACGGGGTGGTGAGGGCAGTTTGTGCTGGGCATGATGATATGGGAAGATATCTGCGCACACGGGGGTAATTACCTCCCTCCCACGCCGGCAGGCCACAAGGCCCATCTGGAACGCCTTGGCCCTGCATTGACTGAACTTGGCTGGGCCACCTGGTGTTAAAAATATTCCTTTTGCTTCAGTAGAGATGGAGAAAGGGCAGAGGTGAGAGAGAGTGCCTCCAAGGCAGGAGTTAATTTCTCTCTGAGGCCCTGAGTAGAGGACGTGAACAGTTCCAGGCCTTCGCAACTGAAGTCGTCCTAAGCATGCAGGCAGACACACACTCCCCTGGTTTACCACTGTCCCTGCTGCCACCGTCCACTCCCCTGTCACCTCCACCCTTATCTCTGAAATTACAGCTCAACTAAGATGAAAACCCACACCTGCCAGACCCAGAACTAGGGAGGCTACTGGCCACCCCACTGGTGTCTTCAGGTCCTGGACGTCACCTTGTGTTTGGAGAGAAGGGGGAGGAGACGTGTATTAGTGAGGGATCCCCAGAGAAATAGAACATACAGCCATAAGAGGAGATAGGATCACAGGATTATGGGGGCCAAGGAGTCTGGTCATCTGCAAGCTAGTAATCAGGAACGCTGGCAGGGAACTCAGTCTGAGGGAAAGGCCTGAGACCCAGAAGCTCTGACGTCCAGATGCAAGACAAGGTGCATCCCCCTGCTCACATCTTCCTCTCCTTCTGTTCCACTGGGCCCTCCAGGGACTAGAAGGTGCCCCCTGAAGGTGAGGGTGACCTTTACTCAGTCTTCTGATTCGAATGCTGTCTCTTCTGGAAACACCCTTGCAGACAACCCGGAAAGAGTGTTTCACCAGCTTCCTAGGCATCCCTTAGCCTAGCCAGGATGACACTTAAAATCCGCCAGGACAAGAAGCAAAGAAGGGGGAGGCTTGAGCACCCCTCTGTTCTACACCTGCCACACTTGGTCCATAGAGGAGGATGAACAACCAGAGCCAGGGGACTCAGGCTGTCATCCTGTCACTGCCACCTGTGTATCTTCAGCCCAGCACAGTCAAGCACAGAGACCCCATTGCCTGACGAGCTGTGCAGAGCTCACAGGCAGGATTCCTCCAGACAGGTCTGGGCATCTCCAATTCTACCAGGACTCTGACTTTTCAAATACACAATTTTCTTGGTGGGGTTCTTCCCAGTGCAAACCCTGAAAAGATGAGGGTGCATCCACGAGCAAGTTGCTAAGGAGGGCTTCCAGGACATCAGCAGGGCAAAAGAGTGATAGGATGGGGTCAGGAAGCCCCAGCCTCAGCCTGACCCAATGGGGAGCCCTGGAGTGGGTGATGACCTTGCCCCCGGATACAGGGGAGCCAGCTGGGCTGCTGGGGAGGGTGTGCAGTGAGCTGCCAAAGTGACTGCCTGAATGCACAGGTGGTCCCTGAAGAAGGTGGCAGGTGGCACCCTTGGAGGTGAGACCTACAGAACTGGGGGAGGTGGGCATACAGAACAGAAGGAATGACCTGAAGGGATCTGGGTGGAGAACCAACAAATTTGGCTGGAAATATAAAAATTAGAAATGAAGACATGGAACATCTGGGTTGCAGTGAGTGGTGGCCGAGTCCCTGCTGTGTGCCAGGCAGTGTGTTGGGCACCGAGGATACAACAACAAGAGCAAAGGAACGTATTCCTGCCTCACAGAACTCAGTACGAGAAACAGCACTAACGAAAGAACGGCCCAACTCTAGTGAGCTCACCACAGAAGACAAGGGTGTGGTGGAAGAACGCTTGAGGGGCAAGGTGGGGAAATGAGTGGCCAGCTGGCATTGAAGAGTGGGTAGGGGAGAGGAAAGAGCTGCCTTCCAGACAGGGAGAACAATGTGCAAGTTGTTTATTACGTGAATTAGTGAGCAGAGGAAGGAATGAAAAAGTGAGTGAATGTCAGAAATGAAAATTCTAGTAATTTAAGCTTTCGGGAAGGAAAATCACCAAAAGATAATCTAAAGAGACAGACTGGGAAAAACAGGATTGGGGGGGGGGTGAACCTTTGTCAGACACTTCTGTCCTTAGTAGGATACACTTCATAGATTATTACTCATCACAGCCAGAATAAATACCTCCCTCTTTTTGGAGAAGAACGAAATTGAAGCAAGAGAGGTTGGCTAACTTGCCCAAGGCCCTGCAGTTTCCAGGTGAAAGAGCCAAGACTCTATTCAGGTTTCCCATCTGCCAGCACTCAAGCCCTTTCCACAATTCCGCACTGCGCAATTTGCTTCCCAAAACAAGGTACTGTTGGCCACAGGAGGCATCCAGAGCTGAGCACCCACCCACACCCCAGATGAACAAAACATATGTCTCCTCAGGTCCCTGGAGGGGACTCCTGAGATGACAGAACCAGGAGGGGATGGATCCCTTAATAGCTGGGGCTGACGTGCAGTCACTTTCCAGGCTGGTCCCTGCATTTCAGGAACTACAAGCCTCCCAGTCAGAAGCAGCTGTGTGTGACCCGCAGGCCACTGGAGCAGCACAGTGGAGGTCAGCCCCATGGCCACTTCCCAAGAGCCTCTGCCTCCTTTCTTACCCTCCCCACCCATAGGGAGAGGGTGCAATTAACCGGGGAGTACAGCTGGCACCCCAGCACTGAGCTGTGTGTGGATATGAAAGGGAGCTTTCCTGGAGCAAGCTGCTGCTCTGAAAGCTTCCATGGTACGCCCCCACAGAGGCAAGGGGCCCCTCAACCCAGGGGCCCATGTAGACCCCCAGGGCTGAGATGTCCCAGGGCTAGATGGGAGTACAGGGGAAATGGTCACAGGGACAGGACACAGGCATCTTCATGGGCAATGCTGCCGGTCTGTGTAGGAAGGAGCTAGGACTCCTCACTCCAGAATACCGTGAAGAACACAGTCCTGCTCTGTCCCCCATTCAGTCACATCCCCCTAAAAGGGTAGGGGAGCCCTACACAGTTGATCAGAGCCCGATGGCCACTTGCTGAGCCTTGGATTGCTGGTGAGGGCATCACTTGCTGCAGAAAGCAAGCGGTGGGGTGTGTTCCTGCTGGCTGTTCCTTCCTTCTCAGGGTCCCCAGAAGAGGCCTGGTCTCTACCACCGTCCCCATTCTATATGTGCCACTCACACACTGAGGGGCTTGGTGGCTGCCCCTGAGGGTCACCTGGGGGTCACCCGGGTGCCTTGCATCTGCTGATGCCTGGGCTTTACAGATCAACAGAAACCCAAGCAATGGAGTCCCAGAACCTGCAGTGTGTAAAGGGGCCCCCTTGATATGATGCTTAGGGAAGTCAGAGCTGCCGAGGGGCTGTCAGGGTGAATACACTCAGGGTCTACTTGCCCCGAGGTTTCCTGCTTCTGTAGCTACATCTGAGTTCCTGGATCCTGCAACTAGATTTGAGCTGGTGGAAGATGGTTGCATTTTGGCCTTGGGTCTAAGCCAGGTTTTCCAAACCTGTTTTTGGCAAACTATGCCACTTTAAAAGACTTTCAAAGTGTCTCTCAGCCATCCCACAACTGGCTTACAATGTAAACATAGAAAACAAAACAATGCTAAACCCCAACCAGATTTTTGGACCAAGGAATTATAACGTCAAGTAGAAAGCAAGGTAATGAAAGAGCAAAGGAAAACAGATCAAAAACAAAGCAGCAACTCACACGGATGGACATTCTTCACGGCATCATGAGTGACGAGGCATTTAACAACACACATTTCAAATCTGAGAACTGGACATGATTCCCATTTTACAGATGATGAAACTGAGACTCGCTATTTTTTTCAAAGTCTTGCAACCAGTGACCTGAGGTTTCTGTTCAGACCTGCCCATCTGTGGGTCTCTGTTCCCACGGCTCCCGTGCCCTACAAGTAGCTGAGCTCTAAGCTTCCTTTCATTCAGAAGGAAGAGGATGACACAGCCAGGCATACAATGCTCACTATCACAAAGGAGGAAGCATTCCAGGTTCCCAGAAAAATCAATTTTTTCCCCGCAAGCACTCAATTCAAAGAAGGCATATCTCAGATGGAAGCAGGGAAGGCTTCACAGAGGAACAGCCAGCAGGGTTTTCTGGCATAAATAGAAGCTCACCAGGTGAGGAGGGGTGGGGAGGAAATTCAGAAAAATGGACCAGCACATAAGGAGCATTTCATCATCTACCCCAATTAACACCTGGTGTTGGAAACTATGAGCAGGCCAGGGTTTGTGGAACACAAAGTGAGGTTAACTACTTTAATAACATTTTGAAGCTTAGTCAAGTTGGAAAACCAAAGATAAATGAATAGAACATTTAATTTAAAGAGGCAGAATTAAATCTTATTACAAGTGGGCTCCACTAGTTTGGAACGTGGAGGGACTGGGAGAAGTAAAAGGCTTTGCAGAGCTGACTTCAGCAAGATTGGAGGCAGCCGTTCAAACCACAGAAGACACCAACAGGTTTTTAAACATTCAGGAGTACTTGCTCACATAGCAACAAAGATATGCTAATGACAAGCACTTACTATACTCATTAACATAGGTCCCCACGGTACCTTCCCAGTCTGCACCTTATTAGACTTTGTACTTTCTGCACAGCGTTGAGACCTGCCTTGCTGGGTTGCTTCTGTTTGCCACCTTGCATCCTTCACTAAAATGATACTCATTTCATGCTTCTGCCTTTAGCTGGACTTGCGGTTGAGAAGGGCACCCTTGGCCACCAATCTCCTTTATAACTTCCTGCAAGGATGGCTGCAAGGGCCCGATTCTCACGTGATGAACACCCAGACACAAAGCCTGGGACTCACTCATGGCTGGTCCGGAATTCCATTACGCCCAGTCCAGAGCTGAAGGGTGGGGTCAAAAAGGAAGTTGTCAGAGAGGTCCAGGCTGATTCCCTTCATGGTGCGGCACAAAGAAGTGTGGACTTAGGAGGGAAAGGCAGGATCGGCCACCTCTGGATAAATGCTGTGCATGGCAGAGCATTACAACCAGCCTGACACTAACTAGGACCTGTCACTTAGCCAGGGCCACCTAAATGAGGAGTAGGCATGGGGCTTGGATGCTGCATGGAGGCCACACTTCCCGGATACATGGGTACCCAGGCTTGGTGCCTTGTCCCTCCTCTTTCCTGCCTCTTTAGGACAGAGCATAATGGATCACCTCCCGGGGCGCCAGGGTAGAATGTGGACCATGTGGCTGAATGTGCTACTGAGGGAGCAGGGAGGGTCCATGTCTACCCCCCCCTCCTGCCAGACAGCCGCCTGCCCCAGTGTAGTGTAGTGCCTTCCTCCCATTTGCTTATCAGGACCCAACTCAAATATTCATTTCTTCAGAAAGTATTTATTGAACAAACAGCCAGTGACCTGAAAAACATTCTCAGTATTACTGGGAATCAAAGGAGCGTATATTAACACAACTTGAAGGTACCATCCCCCTCCATCACATTAGCAAATCAGCAGGTGAGGAAGCTCTGAAGAAAGTGTTCCCACACATTACTTGTCAAGTAGCATAAATGCTGAAATGCATCATCAGTGGATGCTTCAAGACTTTTTGATCCAGAGTGTTGACTGACATCTAGGGATTTATATTCAAAGCAAAGAATCGGGGATACAGACAAAATTGGGAAATAATAAAAGATAATTTTGTGAACGAGCCATTTTTGGGTACCATGCCCTCACTTTATATAGAGTTTGTAAAGTTTCTACTTTTGGGAAATAGAAACAGTCTACCATAGGGTGCAGTTTGGATGACACAAGATAGCAGATGTCAAGCATTCTGATCAGATCTACAGAAAGAATGCAGGAGTCTCAGAAATTGTCATTATTGTCATTGTCATATGCTGAAAATAAAACCACATGCTCCACCATGAAACATAACACAGTGGGATTTATTCTAGGTAGGACAGGGCACTATTGAGAAATTTAATAATATAATTAACAATAATTTGAGATGAAGGAAACTAAACATCAGAGCATTTTGATGATTCTTCAAAAGGCATCTGAGAAAATTTAAAATCAATTCTAAAGATAAAAATCCCGTAAGAGAACAAGAATGAAAGGATAGCATCCTTAAAATTATCCACACCCCCAAACAAGGGAACTAGTAAAGAGACACAGCTACTGGGAAAACAAAACACGTTTACTCTTCACTCAGTTACTCAGCACCCCCCAGTATCTCCCGAGTGAATTCACTGTGTTCAAATCTACAGGCCCAAAAATGGTGCATTCATTTTGGTGGAGATAAGCAGATAGCTAAGCAAATAAATCAACAGGAACAGTTTCTAATGGTGACATTCACCCTGAAGAAAGTGACACAAAGAGTGGAGAGCAGATTGGAAGGTCTGGGAAGCCCTGGCACCTTCCTGCTGCACATTCTCCCTCACTCCTTCCACAGGGGCCATAGACTTCAGCTTGAAAACCAGCAGTCAGGGCAGCACCTGTGGCTCAGTGGGTAGGGTGCGAGCCCCCTATACCAAGGGTGGTGTGTTCGAATCCAGCCCCGGCCAAACTGCAACAAAAAAAAAAAAAAAAGAGAGAGAGAGAGAAGGAAAGGGAAAGGGAAAGGGAAGGAAGGAAGGAAGGAAGGAAGACCAGCAGTCACTCTACAGCCATGCCATGTAGCGAAGTGAGACCAGGAGGATGATAAGTCATGACCAAAGGTGATCTGGAGAATTGGTGACCTGCTACCAGCTCCACCCCAAACCCCAGCCTGCACCCTTACCTTCAGGGTGATGATGTGCCCAGGCTCATCAGCAACATGAGCTATCTCTGGCCACAGTCCCCACCACTCCCTAATGTCCCTCCCATCCCCCTTCATCCACTTGTTATCTGCCTGCCCCTGCAGGTGAATGAGTTTGTGCGCTCTGATTGGGTGCAGCCCTCAAAGACATGAAGGTAAAGACATTTCTCAAGTCTACCTGCTTATGGAAGGGACCAACAGAGGCTGTGTACCTGCTACTTCTAAAGAGGTTTGAAGGGGAGATGAGGGACCAGATGTGCCGTGCCACCCTCCATCACTGCTGATGTCACAGCAGAGCACAGTTGAGAGCAAAGCCCTGGCTGCCAGAGCACAGGATTCTATGCTTATCTGCACTTGGGTTTATTCCTAGGTGCATTTTCACACCCACATTCCCAGCAATTGTTCTTTCTTCTTCTTACCCAATACTATCTTATTTTTAATTACTTGTTTTAAAGTAATTACTTTAATTACTTATTTTTAATTACTTTAATTGTGTTTTCTTACTCAATAATATCTTATTTTTAATTATTTTAAAAAATTAACTGAGTTTTGAAACACAACTATTGGATAGGAAAGAAGTGGAAGAAAGACAAGGGAAGAGCGGGAGGACAAAGAGAGAATGAAAGGACCTTGCAGGTGGTGTGTGGCCCAGGCCTTCCACATTCAGTGCCAGTGGGGAAGGATGCAGACTGTGTGCCACTGGGCACTGCCCAGGAGCTGATCTCAGAGGCCTTGGCAAAGCATAGACCCAGAGCAAGGACGCCACGTCCTCTTGCTCCAATAGCATCTCACTCTGATTACATGGAGAACGTCGGTTTGGTGCTGATCTGCTTCTGACACTGTCCTGCCCTTTGTCCGTCTCCATTTCAAACAAAGAGCTGATCTCAGCTTCAGAATCTTGGCAGGCGAAAGTATGTAGTTAGAATTTAATGACACTCCACAAGTTTTATGACATATATTTTTAGGGTTGCCTTTTAGTTAAGACAATTGAAGCTGGGTCTTTTTTCTATTTTTATTTATGGAGGTAGTATCAAGTTTTAAAAATCAAGTTTATTTTTTTTTTTTTTTGTGGGAAGTTTCCAGTCTTTATTTCTTCAAGTATTCTTTCTATTCTCTTTTTTTTTTTTTTTAAATTTTTTTATTAAATCATAAGTATATACAATGATATGATTATGGGGCATCATACACTCACTTCATAAACCATTTGACACATTTTTATCCCAGTGGCTAAAAATCAAGTTTATATAAATAAAAAAAAGTGAACTGCTATAAAATGTCAAATCCATAGTAGGCAGGTAGTTCTAGACAGGAAGGTGGTGTGCTCACGACCGAGTGGAACTGATGTAACGTTCCTTTTCCAGGGCTGAAGCACTCATTGCCTAGAACCTGAGTTAATCATTTTGTTAGCAGGTCTCTAGCTGAGAAGCAAGGTGTGGAGGGAGGGAGAGAGGGAGGGAGAGACACAGGTAACATGGCAAGCATGGATCTGAGGGAAATGCACCAAGGCCTGTTTTCTTGGCCTCAGTGTGCACAGTCACAGATCTATCTTGCAAAACGTGCTGGCAAATCGGAGGTCCATGCCCTGCCAATCAAAAAGAAATTGCACTTGTATTACCAAGTGTGAAGAGAAGAATTAAGAATAAAAGCTGAGGCAGACTTCTGAGATTAAGACACATTTACGTTCATCATTCAATTGCTCCAGCACATACATTGGCAGAGCAGACTCAACATGTTATGAGATAATTCATCATCCATGCCAAGAGCATAGCCCTGTGCTGGGAACTGAGGTAAGGACAGGCGAAGGGCAAGGTCCTGCCCTCCAGGGTCTCACAGGCCCCTGGGAGAACAGGCAGCTCCATTCCTTCCTCTATGCTTCTCCAAACTTCTGAACCTCCTAGGTCCCAAACCACAGACCAGCTGCAAATATCTAATTGAACATAAATATGTTATCAAGTGCCCGCATGTGCCAGACCCTTTTAGGTCCTGAGAGCACAGCAAAGAACAAGATAAACTGGACGCCTGGCCTCAGGGAGCTCACAAATTTTCTGGAGATGAAAGTCTATAAAAAGAAACAAGCAAGCACCCTGGCATCAGAGACGGAGAGGGTGGTGGTGAAGGCAAGCAGGGCGGTGTAACACGAGGGGTGGACACAGCCGGCTGGTCTGTAATGGTTTCCCTCACACGTACCAATTGTGGACCCTCTTTCAAGGTACTCAGAAGGAAAAACTGCAGGTCAAAGGGTGAGAAAAGATGCAGGAGTTTGAACCAAGTGCCACACCAAGGGCCCCTGGGGCTGGAGCAGGGAGGTCTTTGCTTCTGGCAGGAGGAACCTAGCACAGGTTCCTTCAGGAACCCTGAAGGACAAGGGTTTCCGAACTCAGCGGGTAAGTTTGCAGTTCCCTGTGTCCACAATCCAGCAAATGCTTGTTTACTGGGAACAATGGCCCTCCTGTGACCACCTTCCAAGATAATTACTTACGGTTTCAAATGTGTGGCTTGAAATAAAAACCCAATCGTCTCTGTGAAGAAGTCCCTGGGGGAGGTGCGGGCTGCTCCACGTAGGGCGGGGCCATGACGATGACACCAGGGCCCCAGGACTTGGAAGCCCAGCCAGAGAAGGTCCCTGAGAGAACCAGCAGCACCCCGTTATTCCCTGGACCTAAGATGCAGCTCCTGTGTGTGAAAGCGGAGGGCACCAGGGAAGGGCCCCACATCTCCAAGCCTCACTCTTTTCATCTGCTAACCCCAGCTGGCCTATTTCCCGTGCTCCTTTTCCTTCCCTTGTGCAGGGGAGTACAGCTCATGTCCTCTGCAGAGAAGGGGCTGACAGACAAGTGATAGCTGTGGAGACTGGCCACCAACGCACCCTTCAAGTCAGGTTCAGAGATGGTGCCAGCAGGCCCGCCCCACACCTGTCACCTGTCACCTGTCACCCTCTCTCTGGCCTCCCTCCCTCAGGAGAAAGCACATGTGTGAGGGCTCCCCTTCTTCAGGGGTGGCAAAACAGGGGAGGGGAGGGCATGGGGCTCCATCCTCCCCAGCAAGAGGAGGAAGAAAAGGCCGTCACCAGGCTGGGCTTGCTGTTTCCTCTTCTGTGAGGTCCTGCAACAGTCAACTCACAGGTCCTGCAACAGTCAACTCACAGAGGGCAGATTGGAGGCTTCAGGGGCAGGGCAGATGGGGTGGGGTATGTCCTTCAAAGGGAACAAACCTTCAGTTAAAGATGCATACTTGAATGTCTATACACTTGAAAATTTCCAAAAGAGTAGAACTTAAGTATTCTCACCCAAATAAATGTGCCTGTGTGAAGTGATGGGCAGGCTGATCACTGTGGCATAGTGTATACATATATTGAAGCATAATGTTGTACACCATAAATATGTACTGTTTATTTGTCAATCACACTTCAGTGTAGCTGGAAAAAAATAGAGAATATCTTATTGTGATCATTGTGATGGACATGTTTAAACTTTCACTTCCTGAGGAAGGTTCATTGTTTTGTTCAGTGATTTAATTTCTGACAATTTATGTCTTTTAAATAAATTGCATCTACCACCGTGATTTTGTTAATAAACCACCACTATGACTGTGGGGCGGGGGGGCGGGAGGGGGGAAGGCTCAACTTGATCTTCCAGGGCCCTGAGGACCAGGCAATTGCTGTATCAACAACCATGTCCTGATGTTGAGCACAGCAGGGGCTGCCTGAGAATTCGGTAGCATGAAGAATGTTTCATATCGGGAACATTCCCTTGTGGTGGGTCTTCTAAGAAACTGTCACCATTTTGGACTGAAGATTGGTACTGCACCCCTTATACTGATACATTTACAGTCTGTCCTCAAACTCTTCTCCACAATGGAAGCCCAAGTGGCTACTCTGTGGAGAGCATGCTTCCCTGCTGGTAGATGCTGGCCCCCTTCTGTTTTCTGTTTGTTTCCACAGTTGGGCATAAATCTGGACATCCTGAGACTCTGGCTGGGTGGGGGGTGAGTGTGGGGCTGGGAGCATGTGCCATGTCCTGTTCTGTCCCCCACCACTGGCACAGTCATGCCTGTCGCTGGTCTGGGAACACAGTGGTTAATAGGGATTTGGAACAGGGTGCTTTCTTCAACTATTCATGTACTGCTCTTTGATTTTACAAGGTGAAATTTATTGTCATTAAGCCTATGTGCAATTCTTCTTTTGATTTGATCACATCGTGAGTCATCCACCTCTGCTTATGGAATTTGGTTGTGCTTGGGCCCAATTCTCAGCCCATGAGGCAGGCTGTGGATTGTCAAATCTCAGACTCACTGAGCAGGAGAGACTGTCTAGAGCAGAGGCTGTCAAAATGTTTGAGCAGCAGAAACCCTTCCTTAATTGAAGTCAAAAGCAGAATACCAACCTGTAAGGAAAGGGATGTAGAATGAAGCAGGGAGAGATCCAGCCCCATCAGCTCCCAGGTGAGCGCAAAGAGCTTCCTGGTCCCTAGGACTGTGCGGGGACTGGGAGAAACTAATGGAAAGAGGCTAAGGCCTTCAGTTCAAGCTGAGAAAACCATGGCCCAGAGAAGGACAGGGTCAAAATTTGTGTTAGTGAACAAAACCCCAGTGACCCAGGCTCAGCTTTCCCTCTGAAATCCCGTAACAATTTCTAACTCTTACTGCTCCAGGAAGGAAGATGCAGGCAGTGCCTGCGGTGTGGGGTGCAGCCAGCACCACCCCCATTCACTGTGTGGCTCCGGAGAATCTCTCAGATTCTCTGAACCTCAATTTCTTCTTTTGTAACAACACACGCTTGGAGATGTGCTCTGGGCATTCAGCATCATGAAACTCAGAAGGCTCTACATCCCCTGAGAGCCTTCCCTGATCTCAAAGGGATGACGTACTTCCTCTCACAGAGCTCCCTGGGTACTTCCTTCTTAGCACTGGCCAGAATTCTGAATTAGACATCTGTTCACATTTATTTGATTTTTGCCCATCTTCCCATCCAGATTGGAAGGCAGACATTCCATGGAATGAAGCCACATCTCTTCTGCTCTGCTTGGGTCACCGGTATTTAGGAGTGTTCAGCCTAATAATCTCAACAAGCCTGTGTTCAATGAATGAACTCATGACCTCGCACGAGTCAGGTGGCACAGGGTACAGCTGATGGCACCGGTCAAGTGCATGGTCCGCTCCTGTGTGGGTCCTCCTCTGCCTCAGTCATCTCCTCCGTAAAGTGAAGAAACAGAAGGACAGGCCTGGCAGGGGCCCCATGCAGAACGAAGGAGATGATGCCTGCGAAATTCAGCAGAGCGCCAGGCACCAGCACGGGCTCGATAAATGTCAGCTATGAGTGTCATTGCTGCTGCTGTCCTTCAAATATAGAAGATTACTTCCTGTCCTGAGCCTCACAGACTTTACTTACTCTGGATCAGAGGTAGAGAATCTGAAATATATTTTTTTAGTTAATGTACATATTAGCAGAATAATTTATATTGGGTTTAGAGGACTAAAGGGTTCTAGTTTGGTTTGGGTTTCAGTTCAGTGTGGGACGGTGTGAGCAAAGAGTTCGTGAGCTGACCACATACGGCTCACTCTGCATGTGACTCAGGGCAAAGGACATTCATTCTTTACATTCATTTATTCAACAAGCACTTGCTGACTGCCCACTAGAGGCCAGACACACTCGGAAAGTTGGGTGCTGAGTGTGAAAGTGCAGATAGCACACAAATTGAAACAGCAATGCAATATTGCTCCACACCAGTTAGAATGGCCAAAGCCCGGAACGCTGACCATGCTGGCAGGGATGTGGAGCAGCAGGAACGCCCTGCCACTGCCTGCGGGAATCCAGAATGGCACAGTAGCTTTCGAAGGCTGTCTGGGAGTTTAACAAAACCAAACCTACTCTCACCATAAGATCCAGCACTCACGCTCCTTGGTATTTAGCTGTCCACAGATATTTACAGCATCTTTATTCATAAGGGCGAACACCTGAAAGCAGCCAAGATGTCCGTTAGTAGGTGACTGGATAACTTCCCTGTGGCACTGATACAGGGTTTCCCCATTCCAGGCCAGACAGGGCTATGGTCTGGAATCAAACCTGCAATTTCATCAATGCCTGTACTGGCAATAACAAGGAAGATTCTTCATGGAGCGGTTAGCACATGTCCAAGACCACGTGGGTGCTCATTGTGTGACACCATTTGATCCTTAGAACAACACTATGACGTCTTTTTCCTTTGGTTTCCATTTTGCAAATAAGCAACCTGAAACACACAGGGGCAAATCAACTTGCTCTCAAGGTCTCCATATTACTCAGCTCAAACAGATATACAAAAAAGCCACGGACTGGGGGCCTTAAATGATAAAATTTTACATCTCATCGTTCTGGAGGCTGGAAGTCCATGATGGTGGTGCTGGCATGGTGGGGATCTGGTGAGGGCTCTCTTCCCAACCTACAGACGGCAACCTTCCTGCTGTCTGACCATCAGATCTCTCTCTCTCTCTTCCTTTTCTTACAAGGTCACATGGTCCTATCAGATTAGCACCCTGCTCTTATGACTTCGTTTTTCTGTAATTACCTCTTCAAGTCCCCATCTCCAGATACGGCTGCTTTGAGAGTACAGCTTCAACATGTGCATCTGGAGCCAAATAACACAATTTGTTCACAGCAGCCTTGTAGCTGTCAAGAGGCAGAGCTGGGATAAGAATCTGGGAAGTCATTCTCAGAGCAGAGTGTGTTAGAAATTCCTCCCTCAGCTTTCCCCCACTATTCCCTCCTGTCCAACCCTCCACCCCACCAGGGCTCCTGGTAACGAGCCAGCCTCACTCTCTGAGGTGTAATTTTTCTTTCTCTGTCCCCTTTGCCTGGATTGTCTTAAGCCCCCAAGAGTGAAACAGCTTTTCATTAAAACAGGTGAAAATATTGCACTTGACAACTCAGCCTGGGTCATCACAGGCTTGGGAGCACAAATCATAGAGGCAAAATTATCATGAAAAGTAATCAATACAGGGCCTTAGCTGGTGCTAGTTACAGAGCATGCCAGTGAAAAGAATAATGACAAGGTGCACAGTCTGGATTTCTAAGGCTATGATAATTCACCTCCCATGTAACAAGATGAAAGGCTACATATGATTAATATAAAGCGGGGGGGTCCTTTTGAACCAACAGATAATGCCACACTGTGTACTATTCCAACAGGCACCAGAGAGGCAGCCAAAACAAAGCCCGGGAGGGATACTTCAGCAGGAAGAGGTGGGGTGCGGTGGGCTCAGCAGGGGAGGGCCAGACCCCATCACAAGCACTGTGGGAGACATATGACAAGTGTGGGCCACAAACCCAGACAGCCTCCACTTACTAGTGGTGAGACTCAGTTGCCCCTTCTGTAAAATGGGACCAATAATAGTAAGATAATAGCAGGAAATTAATGAGGCCATCAGGAGGATCAAACAAGTACCCAGTGAGTGCTAGACGTCATTTCCTGGTAAGAACCAAAAACATTAGGGCATGGCAGTGGGGAGGGGTGGTATTGAGCCTGAATCAAAAGTCCCTTGGTTCAGGCCAGGGGCTGAGCTATCTGGGACCCTGCTCTCTATCTCTGAGACATGGGCAGAGCTGTCACAAAGACTCCAAACAAGGATATCGCATAGGTGTCGTGGCTACCGATCATGTGGCCAAAACAGACTCTACTTGTCTTCTTCTGGAAACAGCTCTGAATTTCCCTCTGGAGAGCCCCCTGCTCCCACTCTTTGCCCATGAGACTCAGTGGGTGCAACCTCCTGCCCTTCCTCCACTGTTTAGGGATGGGCACGTGACCCAAGCTAGGTCAACACTGCCCATGACCTACAGCCTCTGCAGGGCTGTTCAGCTGGCAGGAGCAACTGGACTTAAGTTATGGCTCTGAAAAGAAGGAGAAACAGAGAGAGACCAGAGTCAGCTATCACTCTAGACCAGGGGTCCTCAAACTATGGCCCACAGGCCACATGCGGCCCACCGAGGACACTGATCAGGCCCTCCGGGTGTTTTTGCCACCACTGCCTGTCCTGCTACAGTGCGCATGTGTGGAATGTGTGTGGCACTCTCCGACTCCCCTCCTCTCTGTCTCTCGATGACTCCTCTCAGTCTAGGGCCTAACTGATGCACGCTCGTATCACTTGTTACGACTAGCAGTGACAAATATGGAACCAGACATTGAACATCTCATTGGCCAAAAGCAGGCCCATAGTTCCCATTGAATTACTGGTAAGTTTGTTGATTTAACTTTAGTTGTTCTTCATTTTAAATATTGTATTTGTTTCCGTTTTGTTTTTTTTTATTCAAAATGAGATATGTGCAGTGTTCATATTTGTTCATAGTTTTTTTTTTTTAAACTATAGTCCAGCCCTCCAACGGTCTGAGGGTCAGTGAACTGGCCCCCTGTTTAAAAAGTTTGAGGACCCCTGCTCTAGACTTTTAAGTTACAAAAGCCAAGAAATTCCTTTTTGTACTTTGGCAAATTTGTTTCTCCTCCCTATAACTAAATAATTCCCAACCCATACAGTATATAAAGTGCTCAGTACTGACCAATGGAATGTGACTTTTCTCCTTTTAACCTGTAGCTTGAAGGACCATTATTTATATCTATCTATCCATCTGTCTATTATCTATCTATCTATCTCCATCTGTCATCGGTCATCTATATCTATCATCTATTTTTATCTATCATCTTTATCTAATCTATCATTTATCGTATATCATTTTTCTATCATCTGTGTATCTATCATCTCTGTATCTATCTATCTACCGTCCATTTATCTTATCATCCATCTATTATCATATATATATTACACATATACATGTAAACCTCTTAAAGTGAACAATGTTTTTATTTACAGAAAATATACTTTCATGCATTTTCAGTTAATTCTTGACACAGTTATAAACAGGGTATTATTCTGCACTGCTGGTGGGAATGGAAGCTAATACATTCCTTTTGGAAAGAAGTTTGGAGAACACTCAGGGGTCTAAAAGTAGACCTGCCATTTGATCCTGCAATTCCTCTACTAGGAGTATATCCAAAAGACCAAAAATCACATTACAAGAAAGATATTGGCACCAGATTGTTCATTGCAGCTCAATTCGTAATTGCCAAGTCACAGAAAAAGCCCAAGTGCCCATCGACCCATGAATGGATTAATAAATTGTGGTACATGTATACCATGGAATATTATGCAGCATTAAAAAAAGATGGAGCCTTTACCTCTTTTTTGTTTACATGAATGTAGCTGGAACATATTCTTCTTAGTAAAGTATCTCAAGAACAGAAGAAAAAGTATCCAATGCACTCAGTACTTTTATGAAGCCAATTTATAATTACTCACACGTTCTTATGAAAGATAGATCACAACTATAACCCAGGATGAAGGAGAGAAATGAAGTGGGAAGGGAGGGGAGAGGGAAGGTTTGATAGAGGGAGGGTAAATGGTGGGACCACACCTATGGAGCATATTGCAAGGGTACAAGTCAAATCTATCAAGTGTAGAACATAAATGTCTTAACACAATAATTAAGTAAATGAGGTGAAAGCTATATTAATTAGTTTGATGTCAGCACTCCAAATTGTAAAAAAAAAAATCAACACGTTGTACAAATGCATAAATGTATTCATGATCCATGTGTATATGACTTAATAAAAGGAAAAAAATTTTAAAAATAGTTCACTAACAAGAGGAAATTGAGTCTCAGACAGCTTAGAAATGACCTCATAATCCAGCAATAGTTCACTCCTGTCTTGGTTATAGTGGGAACACAATGCTAGTTAGTAGACCAACACCTGTGGAGAATTTTTGTGTTTACCCAGCTCTTTCATATAACCAAAGAATATTGGTCCTTACTCTGCTGGTGTCTTAGAGAACATGAATAGAGTACCAAAAAAACAGTGCTCAACAAAGGGCTGCTCCAACCTAAGCTTTCACCTTTAACACCCCGATACAAGCTCAGTTATGCACCTGCTGGCTAGTCCACTCCATGGAGTCTCTCCTGGAAATGTTTAGGCTCAGAGATACTCATCTAAGCAGTATTTACATGGGCTAAATAATTAGAAACAGCCCTAAGTAACCTAGAAGACAGGATAAAGATTTAATGGCTTATGTACTTTTCTAAAGTGGACGGGTAGGCCATTAAAAACGATTGAGAAAGGGTTTGCAAACTTAAGGTGACAGTGTTCCTACAACACTATTAATTTGAAGACGCAGAAGACAAAATCATTGTGACTATACATGTCATTGATATAAAAAATATAAGAAAAGTACAAAAAGAATTACATATCAAAATGTCATCTGGGCATGATGAGATTCTGGGTAATTGTTGTTTTCTTATGTATTTTACTGTTTGTGTTTTGCAAGGAACATATGATGCTTTTCTGATTAGAAATTTAATTTTAAAAATATTCTATTTTGTAGTAATCTAAACATGAACGAGTATATTTCTCCCTAACAACTGAAGTGTTTATGTCGCTGGGGGGAGACTCAGAGAACATTCAAGTGTTACTCAGATGCAAATGTACAACATTCAGTTTGCTTTTTCCCCATGCAAATGCCTGAATCTGTGCATCTGCCATGCACACCTTGGTTTTCTCAAACAGAACATTCATCTTCCTCCTATTCTCCTATCACTCAATGTTCAAAGTATTTCTAAATATGCAGAGACAGAAATTAGCTGTGACAAGAGTGAATATGGGCAAAGACCCTCTTCCCCCTTCCAGAATCGCTGCTGTAGCTCTCAAGATCAGTAGTCAGCAGAGCTGCCAAATGAAACTGTCAGAATTAGATGGCCTGTCCCCTCCCCATCAATGAAATCCCACTTAGGAAACATTTGCTAAGTTCCTCTGATGTGTCTGACACTATGTTAGACCCCAGAAACAGAACTGACAAACAGTACTTGCTTGTAAGCAGCGAGTAATTTCTTAGAGAAAAATCTCTGAGTAGTCTGATAATTTGTGTTTGTTCTGATAAAGGCTGTTTGGGTCAAGTGCACAGCAAGGCAAAGAGCAAGAGGTGTGGTCACCCTGTCAGCAAAGGCTCCTGGCCTAAGGGCTTCCTATGCCGGGTGCCTAGAACTTGCCAGAGTGGGTGAGGAGACGCTGGTGGATGTGGGACACACCACGTGTAAAGGCGTAGAGGCAGGGGTGTTTCTAGGGTGCAGATGTAAAGTGGTGTAACAGCCAACAATAGAACACAGAGAAAGTTCTGGAACACAAATCATGGCAAGCTTTCTGGGCTGCACTCAGAATCAGAATTTAGCGTGTCCATGCTGCACAGCTACGCTAAGTAGAATAAAACACAGGTTCCAAGTGGCCCTTATTGCCATCAGCTCTGTGGATGTGATTTTGCAAAACACTGAGCTCCCCTTATAGCCTCTATTTAGCATTCTCCTAGGATATTACAACGTATCTTCTGAGACACACAACGCCTTCTCTCCTGAATTTATTTTCAATTCTCATTCATCAGATAAGAGAAGGGAATTAAAATGAAGCACATCCAGGCAGATCCCGTCAGAAACTGCATTCTGCCATGCGCTCAGGAAGCCTGAACCCGGAGGTGCACTCCTTTCTCTTTACAGTGCAGACCCTTCCTCCCAGCAGAGCCGAGTCTGCACCCACCGCAACTGGGAGGCGCAGGAGCCGCACAGACCACTCACCACAGGTTGACGAGGAAGGGGTGCTCCAGCCCCTGCATGATCTGCAGCTCCCGGAAGACGTTGCCAACCTCGTCACGCTCAATGCACTTCTGCTTGTTCATGTACTTCATGGCGTACATCTTCTTGGTGTCGCGCTTCTGCACAATACACACCTGCGAGACGACCCAAGGGACAACGTTCAGGCCGACAATTAAAAAGAAGAAGAAAAATCAATCCCCTGCCTCATTTCTCCTCCTGGATTCAAGTGTCTGTCTCAAAAACTCACTAGCAGAGCAGCTCTGGCCGAGTTAGTCCCACAACCTCCCCACATCTGTAAAAGGGAGGAGTTGGGTCAGATTCATCCACTTACTGAATGTTTGCACTAGGATCGGCCACATCCTAAGTGTGGAAAAGGAATTGCTCATGCACGAAATGGAAGGAGCTGCCCTGCCCTCAGGGAGCTCACAGCCTAGCAAAACTGATGCACGAGTGACCAGAACCCTGAGATGTGTGGTTGGCACAGAGCTACAGACCCTCTCTGCCCACCTGAGGGTCTTTTCTCCTCCCACTTCACTGCACACCTGCCTGACCTCCACTCCCCAGCTCTGCATCAGTTAGCCTGAGTTTTATGTGGCCCATACAACAGACAAGCAAAGCTGGAGAATTAGCATCCACAACTTGGACCTTGGACCCTAACTGGTAGAAATGAGGGTACCAATACCCCAGCTCCCTTGCCCACTGGGTGAATAAGTCTGACTGGTTTCCAGAGTTTGCTCAGCTTCATGGCGCACCTCTTCCTGGCTATTTTCCTTCCCGCCCTCTCTGCCTCACTTTCCAACTCACTTGCTTGTGTTTTCTTTACCTGTCCAGCTCCCTGTACTCTAATACTTGCCCTGCAACCTGCCTTTGGGGAAACCCAAAGGGTCATGGGCTCTGGCGGAACACAGGAGTTGTAGCAGCGGTGATGACAATGCCTGTGTACTGCGCACTTACTGCAGGCCACGCACTGGACAAACCATCTCCTCGATTATCTCACTTATTCCGCACTAGAGCATTTTGGATACAGGACAAGAGGTTGTAGCCCAGAGTGTATGAATTAACTTGCCCAGAGTTCAACTAGCTGTTAAATAGCAGGACAAGACTGAACCCACCCACGTCTGACTTCTGAGTGACTTCCTCACTGGGGAGCAAGAGGGGTGGAGAGGTGAGGGCAGCTCCCTGGGAGAAATCTGCCCCAGGAATCAATGCCAGAGGGTGAGCGCTAAGGGATGGGAAGACAGCAATGGCCAAGGGGAGAGGCTTCTGGGGGAAGGGGACTCCAGGACAGAAGACTTGAGTCTGAGGAGAGGTATGGTGGGAAAATATCTCCAGGGCTGACGCAGCACGTGACAGGGACATCAACAAGGATGACATAATTCACTGTTCCTCCAGCTGCTACAACAAACTGTCAAAATGGGCAGCTTGAAGACCAGAACTGTCTATGGTTCTGGAGTCTGGAATGCAAAATCAAGGTGCCATCAGGGCCGTGCTCCCTCTGCTGCCCCAGGGAGCATCCCTGCTCCCCTCTTCTAGCTTCAGGCTGCCGCCCGAGCCCCTGGTGCTCCTGGGCTCACAGATGCAGGACCTCTGTCCCTGCCTCCCTTGCCCCATGCCTGCGTCACTGTTTCCACAGTTTTATCTTCAGGTAAGGACACCAGTTACAGTGGTTTCAGGGCCCACCCTACTCTTAATATGATCTCACCTTACCTAATTACATCAGCAAGAATCCTATTTACAAATAAGGTCACATCTGAGATTCCAGGAGGCCGTGACATGGAGGCAGGGGCTGACCATTCAACCTGGCGCAGCTACCGTGATGTCACTGTGCCCGCTCTGCAGGCAGAGGAAGGAGAGCCCCAGGCAGCTTCCAGGCCCTCCTCAAGCCTCAAGCCTCAACCCCCAGCTCTCTCTGCCTCTCACCTGTCCTTGCTCACCCCACGCATGGCCTCCCTGAGAAAAAGAAACTTTGGAAAAGCTAGTAAGTAATAATAAGATGGTGGGCTGGATACCCAGCTGGGGAGCTCAGGGTTTCTCCTGAAAACACAGGTGGCTTTCTCTTGGAAACAGACCACTTTCAGCCCTGACATGCTGTGGGTCTGTGCAAACAGATCCAGGACGTGGAGGAACCCTGAATTCCAGCTCCAGCTTTGTTCTTGCTGCTCTCTGGGCCTCAATCTTAGCACCTGTCCATACTGAGTTAACAAAACTTATGCTATACCACTGGGGTGGAACTCAACAAGGGGGAGCAAGTGGAAATACAGGGCGGGAGTGGTGGTTAATAACTGTCACCTGAATCTCAATGTATCAAATAGTATACTTTATAAAAGCACCAAAAAGATGTTTTTCTGCATGGTAAAATAAGTGGTATAAGGTTGAAGGCTCATGGAACTTCCATTTCATGGGAACTTGAAAATGCAAAATGCTTAATTTCTGTTTAGAGGATCTGTCCAGCTCTGTAAGAGGAGTGTTAAACTCCCCTGTTATTATGGTATTATCAGATATCATATTGCTCAGACTGAGTACGGCCTGTTTCAAGAATCTGGGAGCATTTAAATTGGGTGCATAAATATTTAGAATTGAAACATCTTCTAAAGGTGGAACTCAACTCTAACAAAAACGCTCAACAACACACAAAGGCATGGAATCTTCTGTTGAATAACAGATGGGTGCACGAAGAAATAAAACAGGAAATCATTAACTTCCTTGAGCATAACAACAATGAAGACACAAGCTACCAAAACCTCTGGGATACTGCAAAAGCAGTTTTGAGAGGAAAATTCATCGCATTAGATGCCTACATTCGAAAAACAGAAAGACAGCGCATCAACCATCTCACAAGCCATCTTATGGAATTGGAAAAAGAAGAACAATCTAAGCCTAAACTCAGTAGAAGAAAAGAAATATCCAAAATCAAATCAGAGATCAATGAAATTGAAAACAAAAGAATCATTCAGAAAATTAATGAAACAAGGAGTTGGTTTTTTGAAAAAATAAATAAAACAGATAAACCATTGGCCAGACTAACGAGAAATAGAAAAGTAAAATCTCTAGTAACCTCAATCAGAAATGATAAAGGGGAAATAACAACTGATCCCACAGAGATACAAGAGATCATCTCTGAATACTACCAGAAACTCTATGCCCAGAAATTTGACAATGTAAAGGAAATGGATCAATATTTGGAATCACACCCTCTCCCTAGACTCAGCCAGGAAGAAATAGAGCTCCTGAACAGACCAATTTCAAGCACTGAGATCAAAGAAACAATAAAAAATCTTCCAACCAAAAAATGCCCTGGTCCAGATGGCTTCACACCAGAATTCTATCAAACCTTCAAGGAAGAGCTTATTCCTGTACTGCAGAAATTATTCCAAAAAAATTGAGGAAGAAGGAATCTTCCCCAACTCATTCTATGAAGCAAACATCACCCTGATACCAAAAACAGGAAAAGACCCAAACAAAAAGGAGAATTTCAGACCAATCTCACTCATGAATACAGATGCAAAAATTCTCAACAAAATCCTAGCCAATAGTTAACAGCTTATCATCAAAAAAGTCATTCATCATGATCAAGTAGGCTTCATCCCAGGGATGCAAGGCTGGTTTAACATACGCAAGTCCATAAACGTTATCCACCATATTAACAGAGGCAAAAATAAAGATCACATGATCCTCTCAATAGATGCAGAAAAAGCATTTGATAAAATCCAGCATCCTTTTCTAATTAGAACACTGAAGAGTATAGGCATAGGTGGCACAGTTCTGAAACTGACTGAAGCTATCTATGACAAACCCACAGCCAATATTTTACTAAATGGAGTAAAACTGAAAGCTTTTCCTCTTGGAACTGGAACCAGACAAGATTGTCCTCTGTCACCTTTACTATTCAACATAGTGCTGCAAGTTCTAGCCAATACAATTAGGTAAGACAAGGAAATAAAGGGAATCCAAATGGGAGCAGAGGAGGTCAAACTCTCCCTCTTTGCTGACAACATGATCTTATACTTAGAGAACCCCAAAGACTCAACCACAAGACTCCTAGAAGTCATCAAAAAATACAGTAATGTTTCAGGATATAAAATCAATGTCCACAAGTCAGTAGCCTTTGTATACGCCAATAACAGTCAAGATGAGAAGCTAATTAAGGACACAACTCCCTTCACCATAGTTTCAAAGAAAATGAAATACCTAGGAATATACCTAACGAAGGAAGTGAAGGACCTCTATAAAGAAAATTATGAAATCCTCAGAAAGGAAATAGCAGAGGATATTAGCAAATGGAAGAACATACCATGCTCATGGATGGGAAGAATCAACATTGTTAAAATGTCTATACTTCCCAAAGCAATCTACCTATTCAATGCCATTCCTATCAAAATACCAACATCGTACTTTCAAGATTTGGAGAAAATGATTCTGTGTTTTGTATGGAACCGGAAAAAAACCCCGTATAGACAAGGAAGTTCTCTGTAACAAAAATAAAGCTGGGGGCATCAGCATACCAGATTTTAGTCTGTACTACAAAGCCATAGTGCTCAAGACAGCATGGTACTGGCACAAAAACAGAGACATAGACCCTTGGAATAGAATTGAAAACCAAGAAATGAAACTAACATCTTACAACCACCTAATCTTCGATAAACCAAACAAGAACATACCTTGGGGGAAACACTCCCTATTCAATAAATGGTGTTGGGAGAACTGGATGTGTACATGTAAAAGACTGAAACTGAACCCACACCTTTCTCCATTCACAAAAATTGATTCAAAATGGATAAAGGACTTAAATTTAAGGCATGAAACAATAAAAATCCTCAAAGAAAGCACAGGAAAAACACTGGAAGATATTGGCCTGGGGAAAGTCTTCATGAAGAAGACTGCCATGGCAATTGCAACAACAACAAAAATAAACAAATGGGACTTCATTAAACTGAAAAGCTTCTGTACAGCTAAGGAGACAATAACCAAAGCAAAGAGACAACCTACACAATGGGAAAGGATATTTGCATATTCAATCAGACAAAAGCTTGTAACTAGGATCTATAGAGAACTCAAATTAATCCACATGAAAAAAGCCAACAATCCCATATATCAATGGGCAAGAGACATGAATAGAACTTTCTCTAAAGATGACAGACCAATGGCTAACAAACATGAAAAAATGTTCGTCATCTCTATATATTAGAGAAATGCAAATCAAAACAATCCTGAGATATCATCTAACCTCAGTGAGAATGGCCCACATCACAAAATCTCAAAACTGCAGATGCTGGCGTGGATGTGGAGAGAAGGGAACACTTTTACACTGCTGGTGGGACTGCAAACTAGTACAACCTTTCTGGAAGGAAGTATGGAGAAACCTCAAAGCGCTCAAGCTAGACCTCCCATTTGATCCTGCAATCCCATTACTGGGCATCTACCCAAAAGGAAAAAAGTCCTTTTATCATAAGGACATTTGTACTAGACTGTTTATTGCAGCTCAATTTACAGTCGCCAAAATGTGGAAACAGCCTAAATGCCCAACAACCCAGGAATGGATTAACAAGCTGTGGTATATGTATACCATGGAATACTATTCAGCCATTAAAAAAAATGGAGACTTTACATCCTTCATATTAACCTGGATGGACGTGGAAGACATTATTCTTAGTAAAGCATCACAAGAATGGAGAAGCATGAATCCTATGTACTCAATTTTGATATGAGAACAATTAATGACAATCAAGGTTATGGGGGGAGAACAGAAAGAGGGAAGGAGGGAGGTGGGTGGGGCCTTGGTGTGTGTCACACTTTCTGGGGGCAAGACATGATTGCAAGAGGGACTTTACCTAACAATTGCAATCAGTGTAACCTGGCTTATTGTACCCTCAATGAATCCCCAACAATAAAAAAAAAAAAAGAAAAGAAAAGAGTACTCACTGTAAAGATTCCACTTGATATTATATTTTAGAACAGGAAAATGTATGCTGAATGCAGTGGTAAGCTGAGGGATAGGTTTTGACTAGAAAAAATGAAGAGGAGACTTATGGATGGTGCCCATATTCTGTATTTTGGTAAGGGTTTAGGTTACCCCAGGTGCATGCACTTTTTAAAACTCAGCAAATGGGGCGGCGCCTGTGGCTCAAAGGAGTAGGGCACAGTCCCCATATGCCGGAGTTGGCGGGTTCAAACCCAACCCCAGCCAAAAACTGGAAAAAAAAAAAAAAAAAAAAAACCTCAGCAAATGTAAACTTAAGATCTGTTGCATACATTTTATATCAGAAGAAAAACAATAGACAAATTTCCAGTTGAAATATTTAGGGAAAGTGTACAGATATTTACAATTCACTATGAAATGGATTAAAATTAAGATGAATTAATGGATGGGTAGGAGAATAGGCATTTCATAAAATAAGTTTGGTAACAGGTTAATGTAGCACATGGGTGGTAAACATAGGTATTTATTGAAAATGTTTTCAACTTCACTCTATGTTTAAAATTTTTCATACTAAAGTGGTAGAAAAAAAAGAACATATGGGTATCCAGTCAAATCTGCTCTCTGTAGCAAGGGCATCATAGTTTTTTTATTTCAAAATATTAGGGGTGGACAAATTGTTGTGGATTTTTTGCTACATGGATAGCTTTTATAATGCTTTAATTAGGGTTGTAAGTGTGTCCATCACCCAAATAGTGTTCACGGTACCTGTCAGGTAGGTTTTAACATCTCCTCCCCACCACACTTCTTGATTTCCAATGCCTTTTATTTCTCTCTTTGCCTACGTGCGCCCATCAATTAGATCGAAATTATTAGAAAGTACACATTTTGGTTGTTTTTCCATTCCTGAGATATTTCACTTTGAAGAATGGTTTCCAGTTCCATCCAATTGCTGTAAAAGACATTAATTCATTTCTTCTTATAGCTGAGTAGTACTCTATGGTATACATATAACCACATTTTCTTAATCCACTTATGAATTGATGGCACCTGAATTGTGAATTGTGCTGCAACAAATATTCTAGAGCAGGCGTCTTTTTGACAAAATAACTTCTTTTCCTTAGGGTAGATACCCCTTAGTGGGATTACTGGGTCTAATGGCAGGTCTACTTTTCATTCTTTGAGAAATTTCCACACTATCTTTCCTAGAGGTGGTACTAATTTTCAGTTTCACCAACAGTGTATAAGTGTTACTTTCTCCTACCAGCATCTATTGTTTGGGGTTGTTTAACAAAAGCCTTTCCAACTGGGATAAGGTCATATCCCATTGTGGTTTTAACTTGCATTTCCCTGATGATTAGTCATGTTGAGCATTTTTTCATATGTTTGTTGACCATTTGTATATCTTCTTTTGAAAAGCTTCTCTTCATATCTTATGGCCACTTTTTAATGAGGGTGCTTGTTTTTTCCTTGCTGATGTGTTTGAGTTCTTTGTAGGTTATGGATATTAGCCCTTTATTCCATGTATAGTTTGTGAATATTTTCTCCTAAGTGTAGGTGGTCTATTTGCTGTTGATGATTTCCTTTGGAAAATCTTTTAATTTAATCAAGTCTCCTTTATTGGTTTTGCTGTTGCTGTAACTGTCACTGGATTCGTAGTCATAAACTCTTTGCCAGGCCAATATGTAGAAATTTTTTTCCTACATTTTCATCTAGATTTTTTTTTTTTCCCCAGTTTTTGGCTGGGGCTGGGTTTGAGCCCACCACCTCCGGCATATGGGGCCGGCGCCCTACTCCTTTGAGCCACAGGCACTGCCCTTCATCTACAATTTTTATGGCTTCATGCTTTACATTTAAGTCTTCTATCCATCTCATATTCATTTTTGTATAAGGTGAGAGGTAGGGATCCTGTTCTATTCTTCTGTATGTGGCTATCCAATTTTCCCAGTATCGTTTATTGAACAGGGATATTTTTCCCCCAGTGTAAGTCAAAGATCACTTGGTTATGTAATAGGTGGTTGATTTTATATTTGGGTTCTCTGTTTTATTCCATTGTTATGTATATCTATTTTACCAATAGCATGCTGTTTTGGTTACCATACCTTTGAAGTATAATTTGAAGGCTAGTAATGTGATGTCTCCAGATATGTTTGTTTTGCTTAAGATTCTTTGGTTATTTGGGCTCTTTCTTGGTTGCAAATGAAGCATATAATTAATTTTTCTAGATCTGTGAAATATGATGTTGTAACCTTAGAACCTAGAATAGGGCCCAGAGCAAGTAGCCTCTCCATATGTTGGATGGATGGACGGATGGACAGACGGACAGACGGAATGAATGGATGGATGGACGGAATTGATGGATGGATGGACGGAATGGATGGATGGATAGATGGAAGGAGTGCATGGGAACAAAGGAACCTAAGCTGGATGATTTTATGTAAACTGTACACAAAATGCCAACTCGGAGGCATAGACTTAGAGAAAATGCAATGACAAGGCCACTGTTGGGACCAGAGCTATGAATTTTATAAGAAGATTAAGTGTCAGGCAAGATTATGAGCCTGGCCAGGACCTGTTCCACCATTTGTCAATCATGACAGCTGCCACATGGTGGAATGTTCTAGGAACAGAAGTGTACACAACACTCTGGCTGTCAGAGATTCATCCAAACAGTTGTCCCTCCAAGCAAGGGGCTCTTCACACTTCCAAAAAGCACATTCAGTTTAAGTCTCCTTTCCTTACTCCCTGATGCCCACCCAAGGGCAAAAAAAAAAAACTCAAGCAATGAGAGAATCAACACATCCTGATACCAGCTGGGGCTCTGTGCTAGGCACTCTGCTACCCTGAATCATTTGTTTCTCACAATAGCCCTATGCAGATGTCACTGGCATGCCCATTTTATAGGTGAAGAAATAGAAGCTCAAGGCTAGGCTCAGAGCACCTGCTCTTGAACCTTGTCTGGTTCTCGAAGTGGCTGAGCTCTGTGCCATGACAGGCTGCCTTGTGCTCTCTCATAAACACTTGTTGAGCTGACTCCCCAGTGGTGGTATGACGGCCCCAGGGGAAATTTGTATTTGCGCAAAGATGCTGTGTAAGGATGGAAGACTGCTTTTAACACTAACTAATCAGTATCCCCTCTGGAAAGTGCTCTAAGGAGTGGTTCTCAATCTTCCTAGTGCTGCAAACCTTTAATATAGTCCAAAGGGGCCGCGACCCACAGGTTGACAACTGTTGCTCTGAGGGACAACCTGAGCCATCCAGGTGGGGAGAGTAGATGGAGGTACAGATGGAGAACTTGCTTCAAGGGGGAAGCACCACTGGCCCCAGAGCATCCTGGCTGGTGGGGGCCAACGTGGGTGTGCAACAGGCAAGTTATTCATTTGAGACACTTTTCTGGAAGGGCCTTAAAGGAGGAAGAGCCAGCATGAACTATGGAAGGTCAGAGGCAGAAGGGAAGGTCAGAAGGTGGCAGAAGGACCCAGGCCACCCTGCCAGAGGGCAGTAGGAAGGCCAGAGCCCTGTGTGACCGGAGGCCCCTGGAGCTCTGAGGATTCTGGGAGCTTGGTCCTGGCCTCGCTTGGCACTTCTTAGACTGCAGAAGTGCAGGAGAGAAGGGAACAAGGAGACTCAGAGTCTGGGTCCTCATGAAATCCAAGGTGGAGGCAGGGAATGCCAACGGCCAGTGTGGGAATGCCATGCAGGGAGGACTGCGGCTGAGAGGGGTGGAGGAAGATGGGCTACAGGTATTGTCAGAAATGCCTTTGAGTCTGGTTGATCACAGACCCCAGGGTGAAAACTTCCCCAACTCTGGTCCTACAGTCCAGGCCTGGAGTACTGAGTATAGTTCTTCCTCCAAAACTTTCCAGAAGTCTAGAAGCAGGAGGAAAGGCAAGTGGGGTGCTGGCATGGTAAGTGGGTTCCAGAATAAATGTGAACATTGGTGGTTTCACTAGGATTTGCAAAATGGCACCTACCAGATATAAAAGAGTATTTCTGAATCATCATTTGCAGAGTCAGATTGGATTCAAAGAGCCCCAAGGGAAAAAGAGTAAACTCATGGGAAACAGTTTCCTATGCCTGTGGGCTCTTTACTCTTCTACTGTTTCTACGACTCCTTCCCAGATCCTCTGCTTCCCACCACACCTGTTCTTACTGTCCTGCCATCACACCAGGTATTAGTCAAGCTTTTTCAGAGAAGCAGAACCAGTGGGATGTGAGAGAATGGAGGGATGGATAGAGAGAGTCAGAGACTTATTTTAAAGAACTGGCTCACATAACAGTGTTGTCTGGCAAGCTGGAAGGCTGGAAATCCAGGGAAGAGTTGAATCTGCAGCCCAAGTCCTAGAGACGGCCTTTCTTCTTCATCAGGGGAGGTCAGCCCTTATCTCTCAACCATTTGGATGAGACCCACCCACATTATAAAAGGCCACTTTCTTTACTCTAGTCCACTGCTATAAATGTTAACTGCATCTAAAAAATATCTTCATAGGGACATGTAGATGGATATCTGGGTACTGTGGCCCAGCCAACATGACACACAAAATTAAACCATCACATGTTTTGTCATAATTTACTGTTTTTTATGCTTGCTTTCTAAACAAGATTTCTGCCCTCAGAAAGCCCCAAGTCTTATTAGGAAGTCAGTGACTAAGGCAGCATATGGCCATACTCAGTGGCCGAGGGACTGTCTGCTAAATTATCAAGTGACCCAATTCACTTGATAATATAAATAACTGACACTTTCAAGTGTGCATGTTGAGGTCCTCATATATGAGATTCTGCAAAGGTAGGAAGCTCTATTCTACCCCAGGGTGTCCACAGCCAGACCTGGATTGTGTGGAGAAGAAAGACTAGTTGAAGTTGAGAACTCAGCATCAACTCAGTAACCTTCTGCTGAGTGAATGAATCCAAATACACCGTGTTTAGAGAGGGGAGGTCCATGGCAGACCATATGAGCAAAAGAAAAGCAGAAGTCATCAGAAAATACTCCCCAGGTGACTTTTCCTCAGGAATGGAATTAGCCATATAACCATCCACCCCATCGGAGATGAGTTCCTGGTCAGGAAGGACCCCATCTTCCTCCCCTTTGCTTCCCAAGCAGCAAGCTCAAAGATGGCTGGTATATTGAACATCTCCAAGGGCACTTCTGTGAGACCACCCAGGGAAAGGGGGAAGACAGGGTCAGGGAAGCACTTCTCCTGCACGTCTAGAAGAACCTGTCTCCCAACTACAGCCTGAAAATCGAAGATACTTATTTTTCCAGCATCCTCAGCAGCTGGGGTGTAGACAATGAAACAGAAGAAGTCAGCTGACTGGATTCTGAAAGGATGCTCTTCTCTGCAAAGTCACAAAAGTGAGCACCAGTTGAGTGGAAAATTTGGCAACCCCTTAACACTATTAGGTAAGAAGTCTGAGGAGAAAAATCTTATTCCACTGAGGAGGGTGGAGCAGGTGGGTAAGGAAAGAGTCCAGACCTATGATGACATCAGAGAGCTGATACACCACTGTGGAGACCCCTATCCATGTACTACTTGCTTTGGTGGCACCTTCAACATCTATCCCAACTGTGACTCTCTGTCACCACTCCTAGCACTGCCACCTGGTCCAAGCCAGCAGCCCCTCTCCTCACCGGTCTCCCTGTTTCTGCCAGGGCCCCTCCCAGGCTGCCTTCAACACAACAGCCAACATGACCTGCTGCAAACTTCTCCAAACAGATCACGCTGCTGCTTTGCTCAGAACTCCCCAGAGCCTCCCTTTCCTCCTCACTCTGAGAGCGGCCAAAGTCTCTACCATAGACACATGGTCCTCAAGGTCCTTGCAGAGTTCCCTGACCCTGTCTTCCCCCCACCCTCCACTGCTGAATGCTCCTCAAAACACCAGCACACTCCCTTTCAGGGTATTTGCACTTGCGGGTCCTTTTGCCTGGGACCGGTCTTCCTCCTCCAGGTCTCAGCTCATCTCATCTCACACCTTCTTACCATTGAGAGCAGTGTCCAGTAGAACCATCTATGACAGCATTTTTCAACCTTTTTTTTTTTTATCTCACAGCATACTTGAACCTGTAGTTGAACTTCCACAGCACACTTAAATCACGTTGATAAAAAAAAGCGTATATACTTACTATGCTTTGAACTTCTTTTGAAAGTAACTTAATTAATGATCTTTAAAAATTTTTGTGGCACACCGGTTGACATCACTCATCTATGGTGATGGAAACACGCCATAATCATCTGAGCTGTCAAATGCGGTAGCACTGACCACACGTGTCTAGTGAGCACTTGAAATGTGGCTAGTACGACTGAGGGACTGAACTGTTGTCATTGAATTCAAATACCCACATGTGATTGGTGGGTAGCCTACTGACAGCTCAGCTCCATAAAATAGCAACTTCTCCCGGCCACTCTCCACAGAAGTCCATTCTCCCTGATCTGACTGTATTTTGAGTACACTTAACCTTAGCTAGTGCTCCAGGCACAGACACACTTGTTTGCCACCTCTCATTTCCAAATGGAAGCCCCACAAGAAAAGGCACTTGGGTCTGATTTGGTTACTAGTGATGAACTAGCACCTGCTACAGAGTTTGTATCTAGTAAGAATTCAAATAAGGAGGCTATTTGAAATGATCCAACTTCTTAGGTCAAATGATCCAGTTCAACTCTGTGAGTTTTCAATCAAGAGCGTGGGGTTGCTAAAGCAGCTGGTATGTGGGCCTTCGGTTCAAATCCCAGCTCTGACACTGCCTGCCTGGGTAAAGTCCTTGTCTTCATCAGTTACCAAGACTAAGTTTTGCATCTAAGATTTTCCATCTATAAAATGGAAATAATAAGAGCTTTATAAAAATATTAGACAAGATCTGGCATTCAATAGGTCCTCAAAACCATTCTTGCCAAAGGAAATTTCTAAGTGGGAACATACGGTGGGGGGGGCGGGGACCTTCTTGTTTTCTAACTTCCACCCCCAGCTACCTCTCAGTTCTTTGCAGCTTTTTACCAAAATCAGTCAAGGATCACAAATACGAACCTTCCAAAACAACAAACACCTCCACTGCTGGAAAGAGCTGCTTTTGTGATAAGTTTGTGGGTTGTTTTTTCCCACTTTCCTCATTTAGAATTTCAAGGAAGAAATAGCATTAGCAATCTTGAAATAATTACCATTGTAATTCACCTAACCAGGGCTGCTCTGGTAATTTAATTTTCAGAATAAAATTAACCCAGATCCAAAGGAAACTATTCAGACTTCCTTTCCTGTTTCAAATTTGTCAAATCGAAATCTTTCTGTCCAACAGGAAACTCTCAGTGCCCCCCACCAACACAAAAACAGACACACAAATACACACATCTACTTTTACCCAGCGGTCTTGACTTCTATATTTTGTTCACAAGTATTTTAAAAATCCACCATTCTTACCTTTCCAAAACTTCCTTTCCCAATGGCCCGCAGAATCTGAAAATGGTCAAAGTTGACTGCAGAAGAAAAAAAAAGAAAAGAAGTCAGATTTGATAACCTGGTATTGCTTCTTGAACATCCTTACCTATGTGTATACCCACGGCCTAGCAAGTGTCCTGGTTTCCACCACGTGACATGTGGGTGTTTGCCATCACAGCACTCACCCCAAATGCACATGGTAAGGACCTTGCTGGCACAACCTGTTCTCTCCAGCACACACACTGCTCCATCTCATGACTTCCCTCCACACCACACTGCCCGATGGAGCTGGTCCCTGCCATTTCTGCTTTCTCTCTCTAACCACCTGTCTGGCTTCTAAGCTCTTCCCAAGCCAACAATACTCCCCCATGCCCTTAACCCACAGACATCTCTCTGCCGGCCTTCCTGACCACCCCCTCCTTTGTGAAGTCCTTCTGGGCCTCCCTGGCAGCATGTCCTCTCTAGTTTTCCCTCATGCTTCAGCTCCCTGTGCACATTCAGCCTGTCCTCCCAGGCCTGAGGTCTGCCCACCCCATCCTACAACCATTGTCTTCTGTGGGCTCCAGTGGCGTTGATTACCACCCAACTGCCTACAGATCTCCAAGGTATCCTCAGCCTGGAGTCTGTGTATACCAATGCCCACCCCACAGCTCCCCTGGAGGTTTCAAAGCCACCTTGAACTCAACAGATACAAAGTAGAGCTCACACTCAAAGCCTTGGGACTCAACGTGGACTCTTTTCTCTCCCATCCCCCTGTCCAGTCCTTCATCACTTAGGTCCACTTTGCCTTTTCACTGCCCCTCACATCTGCCCCTCCTGTGGCCCCACTCCACCATCTTCTATCATCTGCACCACTACAGAGGCCTCCCAGTACCCTCTCCAAACCCTCCTGGGCTGGGATACGTGTGATGAGCAGGGTAGCCTGCACATCCCAGCATGCTCCTGGCCAACACCCCTCCACTGCTGTCAGTGGTAGGTGCAGACCCCTCCCCAGGGAATAAGACCCCTGCCACTCATCCCACTCCCTCTCCCCTTCCCCACTCTCCTTCCTAAGCAGGACAGCTGGCACTCCCAGTCCCTCCTGGGACTCTCCTCCAGGCCCTGCCTGTCACCTCTGCAGCATCCGTACCAGGAAGGCTGCCCTTGCCCTCCAGACTGAGTCTTGCGCCCTATGAAAGCTCTCACAGGACTTCACTCCAAAATGTATCATTCTTCACAATTATACATGTATTTGTATATTTCATTAAATTGACTTTTCTCTACTAGACTCTAAGTTCCCTGACGTCAAGGGGCATGTTTATCTTTTGCTATTGCACCCTCAGCACACCGTTTAACACACAGTTAGTATTCAATAAATATTCATTAACTAAAGAAATAATTGAATGGACTAATCTCCATATTCATAGTGCCAAACACAACTCCTGGTACATAACAAGTGTTCGGTAAATATTTTTGAATTAGATTGAATTACAGCCAGTTTCCAATAACTAGGAAACACAAGTTATTTATAAAAGACGAAGTGAATTGATTAGTTTACCACATATGGAAGCAAGGATTGGGCACGTGAATGAATATAATTAATTCCCTGTATATTGAACTTACACGATGGGGGATAATTACGTTGAGTTGTATTCCTGCCAACCCACAATCAGAATCCAGCATTCCTTCAAATGTCCAGCATGCTTAGAATAGAGAGATGGGGTTGGTGGTCAACTTGGCAAAATCTTGTTTCTTTGGCTTAGCTTTGTTTCCTCGCAGAGTTCCTTTTTCAATAAAAGAAATTCCATATTTTCACCTCTTACCTACCCATAAAATGTCAAAAGAAAGGAAAAAAGCAGCGACCCTGGACTGTGGCTTGTTAGGTAACCAGTAGCATGCCAGGAAATGTCTATATTCTATCCATGAGACACCACCCCCACCTGTGAGACCACCTGGTTCTGTGAGACTCCCCAGTCCTGTGAGAACCCCTAGTCCGTGAGACCCCCCCCCGGTCCTGTGAGACCCCCTGGTCCCATGAGACCCCGTATCCTGTGAGAACCCCCCATCCCATGAGACCCCACAGTCCCATGAGGCAGGTACCGCTGGGCACTTGCCACTTGCCCTGAAATCAGGAATCACTGCTGCCCTGAAGGCTCATGCTGCCCATGCTGCCATGGCTCAGGCTTTTGTGTCCCTTGCCTGGAGGGCTGTTACCCCAACACTCCTTATTTTGGAGAAAACTCATTGAGTGCTGCTCAGAAGGAGAAGTAGGGAAGGGAGGTGGGATGAGGGGCAGGGGCCTTACTCCCTGGAGAGGGGTCTCACAGGACCATGAAGTCTCGTGGACAGGATGTCTTTGACGCACAGCTCATGGGGTTGCAACCACTGTCTCCTTAAAGCTCCCTCTGAACCTCTGCAAGCATCTAATAGTTTAGGAGAATGTGCCCTGCAGTCAGAGCACTTAGGTCCACAGTCCAGCTCTGCCACAGTCTTTGCACCCATGGACACATCACTTAGCCTCTGTGTGCCTCAGTCACCCCATCCATAAAATATAGGAGTGGTGTCTGGCTTCCAGAAGAGCTCCAAACAGTGCCTGGCACACCGCAGTCTCTCAGAACATGCAGCTACTAGTATTGGGGGTGAGAGGCAAACATCTCCCTCTCTTCTGGCTTCTTCTAGGAGGGATATTGCCCTACACATCTGTAGCTCTTGCTCCATCCAAGGTGGTGTTTGTTAGCCCCGTGGTGAGCTGGAAGAGGGAAGGCATGGGTGTCCTGAGACAGGTTCCACCTTCTCTCTGGAGTGTCAATCTCTAGGGAGGAAGGCTCTCCTCTGTTCCTCCTCACCGGAAGCTCTTCAGGACCAGCTAGGATGCGGAGAGGTCTGTGGGGTCTAGACTTGCCTTTGACCAGGCCGGTGAGACCAGCTAATCCTGGGCTTCAGCACCAGGGAGCCCAGGGTTGCTGTCCTAAGCACCATTCCCCAACCCCAGCTTTGGGACTTGAGAGGGAAGACTGGGTTCCCCACTGACCGGCTTACTGTCCTGTCTCCTAACACAAAGGTTCTGATAGTTATGGAGCAAACCGTCAAATGCCAGGAACCATTACGATTTTAGTGATTACTGTGTTCCCACACATCCATATCACCTGAAAAGACCTAGGTTCCTGGGAGGCGGAGCATGATGGCAGACTGGACGGACGTGTAGCCCACCTCTCCCAAGTCATCAGGGGAGAAGGGAGGGGTCTGGATCTTTTCCCCACGTGGATTATTGGTGTGGACAGACAGCTGGAGATGTGCAGCGAATTGGCGAATTGCTGTATATGAGGTGTAATTTAAAACCATGGACTCTGTTGTAGAGATTTTGCCTGCCTGGCCACGCTGGCCAGCAGCCAGCCCTTCTCTCACGGAGGACAGCAGTTCACAATTCCTGGCAAAACCCAATTGATGAAAATTTATTCCTGAGCTGAGTTTGGTGACCAGAAAGGGGTGCCGCTCAGAGCCACAAGGGGCTAAGCAGCCCAATGGAAAATTGAAGGGAAGGGATCCCGCCCTGGAAATAGACATTTTGAATTGTCCAAAATGGTGGATACCTTCTCCCAGAACAACAGGAGTCATGAAATAGACCAGATCAATCCTGGTGAGAAATATTGGTGTGGGATGGCAGTTCAGGCTGTGCGGCGAACTGGCGGTGGCTGGACTCCAAAGTCCAGATTCAAAATTGAGACTGTGCGCAGCACAGGCGGGAGACAGCAGCAGCAGGAGCCCATGGCAGCCAGCCCCTCCCACACGGCCAATCGCAGTTGCCAGTTTGTGGGAGAACTTGGGAGCAGAGTGGAAGGTTTGTGAAGCGTGGACTCCTGCACTGAGTTGGGAAGTCGGATAAGAGTGCTGTCTGGAACAGAGCAGCCAGGTTGGACAACAATTAGGAAATAAACTTTTATAGAAACTCTAAAATAGCGATGGGCCAGGTACAGTGGTTACGTGGTAATAATGTAAACTGTGAATCAGGTGTAAGACTGGGAACGACTCACAGCGCCACCTGGTGTTCAGAACGTATATTGCATTATAAATACATTCCTCCGAAAGTTGATCCCTATGTCATACATATAGATGTATATTTCTCTGTGTGTGTGTGTGTGTATATATATATACACATATATATATACAAAATAATATTTTTGTGGTTGGTGCCTTTTTTTTCTCTCATCATTTTCTTGGAGGAGCTATTGTTAATTTTTTTATTTTTATTTTTTCTATTTTTAATTTTTTCTTTCTTCTTTTTTAACTTTTTTATGAACACCACTTTTTTTCCCTTCTCTCTTCCGCTTCTTCCCTCCTTATGGTTTCTGACAGTGATTACATCAGATTTTTAGAGGTTTCTTTGTTTGTTTGTTTTTTACCTTTTTCCCAATTATTTTACGATTATCACTATTTTTATTGTAGTTGGTTTTTTTGTTGTCTGTATGTCTATGTGTTTCTGATTGTTTGTGCATCTGTGAGCTTGTGTGTCTGGTAGCCTTTCTATCTGTTTATTTTCTCATTTGTTCTCAATGTGCTTGGCGTTTTGCTAAATCCTCGGGTTGGCTATTTTCCCTAACCCCAATTTTCACATTCAACAAGAGCAAGGGGGAATGGGGGATGATGGCTAATTGGAGCCAGCTCTCAATAGAAGCACCAGTCCGGAGGGAGAAATAACAACCAGAAAGAACCCAACAAAGCCGAAGGAGGGGAGCTGAGCTGAGAGATGAGGTAGATAATTGCTCGTATTCCCTGCTGAGGCAAGCTTCCACTCCAAATAAACTATTTTCAGGTACAGACCTCATCCCAAAGAGGTTGTGTGGCCGTCACCTCCCCTAAAAGAGTTGCTTGCTTGCTGTGGGATCTCTACTGGTGAGCGATAAACTGAGGATCTCCTTCCTCACCCCACCGAAGGGAATTGCTGAAAGTTGGGACTCCTTCTCAAGAGAGCCCCTGCAGTGAGTCTAGGAATTCCTTTGTCTGGCAGGAAATTTGAACAAATATTTGCCTTGCCACCTTGATCCTCAGTCTACCCACACCCCCTGCCCTCCCCCAGCCTGGCAGTCTGGAAGTCCAACTCCTCCACAGTCCAGAATGTCTGCATTTCTTGGCTAGGATCAGGCATTGCATACATGGTGACAGTACAGCTGTGCTGTATCTGTGAATCCAGTAATTGCACAGAAAGACGTAGAGGGAAAGGCCCCAAAAAGAGTATCTCAGCAGCAGACGGAGGCTGGGGTTCCTGGCTGCAGGAGGAGGCTCGGAAACTGCTGAGATGCACAAACCCAAGAAGAGGCACCTCCCACCCAACTTCAGCATTAGTAGAGTGATCCTGCTGGGGTCTAACTCTGGAGAGTCATCTCTCCAACTCTGTGGCCTGCCAGAGGGAACCTGACCTCACCCTATAGGGATTCCAGAGCTCCAGAACAGCGGCAACAAAGGTACAATGGCTGAGGGAGAAATTCTTTTGCTATCTGGATATCCTCAGGTTTGGGCTGAGCTCAGGTGGAACTTTCTTCACCTATCATTAAGCACCTGAGGCAGGCAGACCTCAGCTTCCCCTGCTGGATGGTGGTATACTGTGGTAACCATAAGAAGGAGGCAACTACCTCACTTTGACTCTGGCAGGCACATAGCCCTGGCACATTTGCTTATTGGACAGAACAGGGCCACAGAGACTGGGTTAATAGAGACTGCCGGTGGGAATACTAGACACTGGGGCGACCAAAGTGGGATAAGAGGCATCAACCCCCTGGCTCTAAACCTCCCACTGGACGGGCCTCTCTAACCCCTTAGAGCACCAGAGCCACTCATATCACACTTGAGCTGCCAATAGACACCTAACATCTAGTTGCTGGAGTCCTCTTCAACTCTCCAGCTAGAGAGTGGGGGCTGTCTGGGACAATTGGTCTGGAACTCTTGAACTGGACAAATTATCCGAGGACCCTCCAAGGTGGGACCCCGGTTTTACTGTAGTGGGAAGGATTGATTGTCCTCTTCCAGATATTACCGGTGGGGTAAGTGATGTCTTAGTTGCTTGTATTACACCAAAGCTGAGACGGCAACCTAGAGTTACTGATTCACTAGGATTGGACAGAGATCAGAGGAATACAAGGCAGAGCCACCTACCCCCACTACACCAAGCAGGCCTCTAGAGTTACAGACTGTAGTACTGCACTGCCTTTGCAAAACTGTACAGGAAAAGCTGCAGTCACCAGACCCAGTTCCTAGGTGAAGGGCTGGTCAACCACAACCGTAGACATTCCCAGTCCAATTTCACTTTACCTGCTCATCAAGTAAACACTGAAAAACAATCACAGGGCGGAATCAGCGGAAAAACTCTGGCAACCTGAATAAACAGAACAGTTCAACTCCCCCAAGGAATGACAAAACAGCCAATCCAGAGGATCCCATTTACAAACAGATAGCTGAGATGTCTGAAATCGAATTAGAATTTGGATTGCAAACAAGATCAACAGAATGCAAGTAAAGATGGAGGTAGAAATTGTAGAATTAATTCAGAAGATGTCTCAAGAATTCAATGAATTCAAAGACAAAATCACCAAAGATTTAGACACATTGAGAAAAGAAGTTGCAGCCTTACATGATATGAACAATACAGTAGAATCCCTCAGTAACAGAATGGAACAGGCAGAAGAAAGGATTTCCGACACTGAAGACAAAGCTTTTGAACAATCACAAATGTTCAAAGAGGAAGAGAAATGGACAGCAAAAACAGATCATTCTCTCAGAGAGCTCTGGGATAACACGAAGAAAATAAACATTCGCCTAATAGGGATTCCTGAAGGTGATGAAGTAGCTTCACAAGGCACAGAGGCCCTTCTTCATGAGATTATGAAAGAGAACTTTCCAGACATGCCAAGAGATCCTGAAATCCAGATAGCAGATAGTTTCAGAACCCCAGCACGATTCAACCCAAATAAGATATCACCAGGCACATCATAATTAACTATACTAAACTTAATATGAAGGAGAAAATCCTAAAAGCAGGTATATGTAAAAAAACAATAACCTACAAGGGGAAGAATATTAGAATGACTGCTAATCTCTCTGCTGAAACCTTTCAAGCCAGAAGAGTGTGGTCATCAACTTTTAATCTCCTAAAACAAAAGAACTTTCAACCCAGGATCCTGTACCAAGATAAATTGAGTTTCATTTATAATGGAGAAATTAAATACTTTAATGACATTCATATGTTGAAGAAATTTGCCATAACTAAACCAGCTCTCCACTATATCCTCAGACCTATTCTCCATAATGACCAGCGCAACTCTCCACCACAAAAGTAAACTCACTCTGAAACTTTTGATCAAATTCCAAATTCCACAGTGGCAAAAGGATTAAAAATGTCCAATGGTCTTTCGGAAAACTCGATATCCAAAACTATACCAGGCCTATCAATATTCTCAATTAATGTGAACAGATTAAATTGTCCCTTAAAGATGCACAGGCTGGCAGACTGGATACAAAAACTCAGACCAGATATCTGCTGCATACAAGAATCTCATCTTACCTTAAAAGATAAATATAGACTCAGGGTGAAGGGATGGTCATCTATAGTCCAGGCAAATGGAAAACAGAAAAAAGCAGGTGCTGCAATTTTATTTGCAGATACAATAGGCTTTAAACCAATAAAAGTAAGGAAAGATAAAGAGGGTCACTACATATTTGTTAAGGGCAAGACTCGATATGATGAGATTTCAATTATTAATATTTATGCAACCAACCAAAATGCACCTCAATTTATAAGAGAACCTCTAACAGACATGAGTAACTTGATTTCCTCCAAGTCCATAGTAGTCGGAGATTTTAACACCCCTTTAGTGGTGTTAGATAGATCTTCCAAAAAGAAGCTAAGCAAAGAAAGTTTAGATTTAAACTTAACCATCCAACAGATGGATTTAACAGATATTTACAGAACATTTTATCCTAACAAAACTGAATACACATTCTTCTCATCAGCTCATGAAACATACTCTAAAATTGATCACATCTTAGGTCACAAATCTAACCGCAACAATTTTAAAAGAATAGAAATTATTCCTTGCATCTTCTCAGACCATCATGGAATAAAAGTGGAACTCAGTAACAACAAGAACCTATGTACTCATGCAAAAACATGGAAACTGAATAACCTCATGCTGAAGATAGCTGAGTCATAGACGAGATTAAGAAGGAAATAAACAAAAAAAAAAGAAAAGAAAAGAAGGAAATAAACAAATTTTTGGAACAAAACAACAACGAAGACACAAATTGTCAGAACCTCTGGGATACCACAAAGGCAGTCCTAAGAAGGAAATTTATAGCACTGCAAGCCTTCCTCAAGAGAACAGAAAGAGAGGAAGTTAACAACTTAATGGGACATCTAAAGCAATGGGAAAAGGAAGAACATTCCAATCCAAAACCCAGCAGAAGAAAAGAAATAACCAAAATTAGAGCAGAATTAAATGAAATTGAAAACAAAAGAATTATACAACAGATCAATAAATCAAAAACTTGGTTTTTTGAAAAGGTCAATAAAACAGATAAACCTTTAGCTAACCTAACCAGGAAAAAAAAAGAGTAAAATCTCTAATTTCATCAATCAGAAGTGGTAAAGACGAAATAACAAGACTCCTCAGAAATTAAAAAAATCCTTAATGAATATTAGAAGAAACTTTATTCTCAGAGATATGAAAACCTAAAGAAAATCGACGAATACTTGGAAGCACACCACCTCCCAAGACTTAGCCAGAATGAGGTGGAAATGTTGAACCAAGTTCTGAAATAGCATCAACTACACAAAATCTCCCTAAAAAAGAAGAGCCCAGAACCAGATGGCTTCACATTGGGGGGGGGGGAGGGTGCAGAATTCTACCAAACTTTTTAAGAGGAAATAGTAACTATATTACTCAAACTTTTCCAAAATATAGAAAAAGAAGGAATACTACCCAACACATTCTACAAAGCAAACATCACCTTGATCCCCAAACCAGGAAAAGACACAACAAGAAAAGAAAGTTATAAACCAATATCACTAATGAATATTGATGCAAAAATATTCAACAAGATCCTAGCAAACAGAATCCAGCAACACATCAAATTATACACCATGACCAAGTGGGTTCTATCCCAGGGTCTCAAGGCTGGTTCAATATACGTAAATCTATAAATATAATTCAGCACATAAATAAATTAAAAAACAAAGACCATATGATTCTCTCAATTGATGCAGAAAAAGCTTTTAATAATATCCAGCATCCCTTCATGATCAGAACACTTAAGAAAATGGGTAGAAGGGACATTTCTTAAACTAATAGAGACCATCTACAACAAACCTACAGCCAGTATCGTATTGAATGGAGTTAAATCAAAACCATTTCCACTCAGATCAGGAGCCAGGCAAGGTTGCCCATTGTCTCCATTGCTCTTTAACATAGTAATGGAAGTTTTAGCCATTGCAATTAGGGAAGAAAAGGTGATCAAGGGTATCCATATAGGGTCAGAAGAGATCAAACTTTCACTCTTCGCAGATGATATGATTGTATATTTGGAAAACACCAGGAATTCTACTACAAAACTCTTAGAAGTGATCAAGGAATACAGCAATGTCTCAGGCTACAAAATCAACACCCATAAATCTGTAGCCTTTATATATACCAATAATAGCCAAGCTGAAAAAAACAATCAAGGATGCTATTCCATTTACAGTAGTGCCAAAGAAGATGAAATATTTGGGTGTTTATCTGACAAAGAATGTGAAAGATCTCTATAAAGAGAACTACGGAACTCTAAGAAAAGAAATAACTGAGGATGTTAACAAATGGAAAAACATACCATGCTTGTGGCTGGGAAAAAGCAACATTGTCAAAATGTCTATAATACCCAAAGCAATACAAAATTTTAATGCAATCCTTATTAAAGCTCCATTGTCATACTTTAAAGACCTCAATAAAATAATACATCATATTATATGGAATCAGAAAAAACTCAAATAGCCAAGACATTACTCAGAAATAAAAACAAAGCAGGAGGAATTATGCTACCAGACCTCAGACTATACTATAAATCAATAGTGATCAAAACAGCATGGTACTGGCACAAAAACAGAGAGGTAGATATATGGAACAGAATAGAAAACCAAGAAATGAACCCAGCTACTTCCAGTTATTTGATATTTGACAAGCCAATTAAAAACATTCAATGGGGAAAAGATTCCCTATGTAACAAATGGTGCTGGGTGAACTGGCTGGCGACCTTAGAAGACTGAAACTAGACCCACACCTTTCACCTTTAACTAAGATAGACTCTCACTGGATTAAAGATTTAAACTTAAGACATGAAACTATAAAAATACTAGAAGAAAGCACAGTGAAAACTCTTGAAGGAATCGGCCTGGGCTAATATTTTTTTGAGGAGGACCCCCCGGGCAATTGAATCTGTATAAAAAATACACTACTGGACCTGATGAAACGAAAAAGTTTCTGCACAGCCAAGAACACAGAAATTAGAACAAGCATACAGCCCTCAGAATGGGAGAAGATATTTGCAGGATATGCCTCTGACAAAGATTTAATAACCAGAATCCATAGTGAACTCAAATGTATTAGCAAGAAAAGAACAAGTGATCCCATCTCTTGGGCTGGGCAAGGGACTTGAAGAGAAACTTCTCTGAAGAAGACAGGCGCATGGCCTACAGACACCTGAAAAAATGCTCATCATCCTTAACCATCAGAGAAATGCAAATCAAAACTACTTTGAGATATCATCTAACTCCCGTAAGGTTAGCCCACATCACAAAATCCCAAAACCAGAGATGCTGGTGCGGATGTGGAGAAAAGGGAACACTTCTGCACTGCTGGTGGGAATGCAAACTAATATGGTCCTTTTCGAAAGAAGTTTGGAGAATACTTAGAGATCTAAAAATACATCTGCCATTCGATACTGTAATTCCTCTCCTAGGTATATATCTAAAAGACCAAAAATTGCACTATAACAAAGATATTTGTACCAGAATGTTTATTGCAGCCCAATTCATAATTGCTAAGTCATGGAAAAAACCCAAGTGCCCGTCAACTCATGAATGGATTAATAAATTGTGGTATATGTACACCATGGAATATTATGCAGCCATAAAGGAGACTATACCTCCTTCATGTTTACATGGATGGAACTGGAAAATATTCTTCTTAGCAGGGTATCCAAAGAACAGGAAAAAAAGTACCCAATGTACTCAGCCCTAATATGAAACTAATTTATAGCTTTCATAATAAGGCTACAACCCAATCTCAGTACAAGAATATGGGAAAGGGGGCAAGGGAGGGGAAGGGAGGGTGAGTGAGGGTGGAGGGAGGGTGATTGGTGGGTCCACACCTAGGATGCATCTTGGAAGGGTGCAGGTGAATTTTACTAAGTGTAGAGTATAAGGCTTTGAACACAATAATTAAGAAAATGCCATGAAGGCTATATTAACCAGTTTGGTGAAAATATTTCAGACTGTATATATAAAAGCAGCACATTGTACCTCATGATTGCATTATTATACACGGCTAAGATTTAAAAAAAAAAAAAAAAAAAAGACCTGGGTTCCTTGGGGAAGACTGACATGCTATATGGGGCAAAATAGAAATAACAAATGCTTCCTGCCAGATTGGATTTAACTGACTTAGAGCATGTGGCCTCGTGTTTCTTACTTATTTGGCATCTTCCTGGGACATGGCACATTGATACCTAGATAACAGTGCCTAAAAGAATACAATCTGAATAAAGTTAACAACTGGTTGGAAAACTGGCGGAAATGACTTTAGGTAATGAGGATGCCGGGTCAAAGATGGGTCTCAGAACCACACTGTCCCATGGGGTTGTTTCCTCAGAGCAAGAGGAGTTGGTTGGGGATGTGGGAGGACCAAAGAGCCACTTCTTAGGGGGAACTTGTCTGGGTTCACCGGGGACCTTCCTGGTTTTAGCATGAAAATTCTTGTGTCTCTGGAAATCCCCCAGTCTGGAGAAAACCAGACAGTTGGTCAGGCTTGGTGAAGAAGACACAAGCACAGCCAGAGCTGGCTGGGGGGACAGGGTGGGTTGGGAGGTACAAAAGCAGTGTCTTTTTGGACCCCCAGACACTTAGAGTTATAAGGGATGATACCAAAAGCAAAGCCAAAGAGTGACAGTGACCTCACCCAACACCCACACTCATGAGAATAGTACTGCCCGCCCCGAGAGCTGTCATACCAACAATGAAATACACAAGGTGCTGGGCATTATTTCCTCACCAAATACTGTGTTATCTGCTCTGCTAGGCTCAACTCCCCCTTCTTTCTTGATAACAAAGCCCTGGCTCTGTTTAGGGGTAGCCAACTCTAGGCAATGAATCACAATTTGTTCATCATTACTAAAATCATAATTATTTAAAGCCAAAGCATTTCTAGAGCCTCCTGGAGCCTTGTTCAAACAGATCGGTGGGCTCTACCTCTTGAGTTTCTAAGGAGGAGCTAGAATATGTGCACTTCTAACAAGTTAATGGTTCAGGGACCATACTTTGAGAACCACTGATCTCATTAATCTGGATAATTGCATTCCCCACTTTCCCAGTCCTGTGCACACTCAGCAGTGACATTAAGACCCAGGTCTAAACAAAGACATCCAGAGCATTGATATAGGATTTCTGGGAAAGCATTTCTTCCTGATTGAAAAGGACAGACAAAGCTGAGTGGGGGGAAAAAAAAGAAAAGCTGAGTGGGCCTTTCACCCTTTCATTTCTTCCTGCCTTGAATGTGGACATGATGTCTGGACCTGCAGCAGCCATATTGTGACTACAAAGCAACAAACACCATCAAAAGTCCAGGACAGAGGTGAGAAGGGACTCACTGTTGTGAGTCCTGAAGCTGTGATGGCAACCTCCTACCTCTGCACTTAATATGTTAGAAAAAAGAACAAAACAATTTTATTTGCTCAGTGGGTCAGGTATGCTATTACTAGAAACCAGAAACATTCTTTTCCTTTTTTTTGAGACACAGGATCACTTTGTCACCCTGGGTAGTGTGCCGTAGTGTCAAAGCTCACAGCAACCTCAAACTCTTGGGCTCAAGTGATTCTCTTGCCTCAGTCTCCCAAGTGGCTGGGACTACAGCTGCCTGCCACAACGCCCGGCTGTTTATTGAGACCAGGTCTTGCTCTTGCTTAGGCTGTTTTCCAACTCATGAGCTCAGGAGATCCACCCACCTCAGCTTCCCAGAGTGCTGGGATTATAGGTATGAGCCACCACATGGGGCCAAAACATTCTTTTCTGATATGCAAACCCAGGCACATGCAGAGGCTTAGCAAATGCTAACTATTCTATTGTTGAATTTCCAGCCCTATTGTGATTTTTTTTACTGAGCGGCAAAAGAACAAGGGTTGTTTGGGGCATCCACACAGGGGGCAGGCTGCCTGGATTTAAATTCTGTCTCCACCATTCAGCAGCTCAGTGAAGTTGGGGAAGTCACTTGCCCTGTCTATGCCTCAGTTTCTGTCTTATCTGCTCAGTACAATAAGGTAACTACTTCATTCGGCCTTTGTAAATAGTGCATGAATTAATATAGATATTTAGGGTAGTACTGGCTGCAAGTATGAGGTGTCACTGTCCACACTGCTCCTAGTGAGTGTCTTGTTCTCATTTTTCACCCTTGTGATACAATGCTAGTCTGATTAAATTGAGACACGACATCCCCCAGGTGATAAAGCTAGAAGTGTGTTACTGCCAGTTAGTTATTGCTGGTGACTGATCACACTGGGTAAATCTAGGTCCCCTGCCTTGAGTGCCAGGAGGGCCGGTCACATTTCCTCTAGACCAGTTATTCCTAATGAATTTCGTGGCGCTCCTCCAACACTGTGGTATCTGTGAGGCAGTTTATTCTGAGAGCCAAGTGTGAACTTTCAAGATGGCAATCTCCAATGGAAAATCACAAACGCATGCATGTGAGCACTGCACACAGCAAGCAAGGGCAGGGGGCAGCCCCTACAAAGCCAAAGCCAGAGCGACCTCCTTGCAACACTGGCACCAGGCACAGGGCTGCATGTGGGCAGGTCACACAAGTCTTTGCTCTGGGTCAGTGATTAAAGTTGTTTTGGTTAAGTTACAGTCTATAAAAATCAGATATTTGCACCTGAAATTCTGATTTCTGACATGTTTTAATCTGTTTTGTGTTGCTATAACAAAATACCACAGACTGGATAAATTGTTAAAATAACAAAAGAAGAAAAGAAATTTATTTTTCACAGTTCTAGATGCTAGGATGGCCAAAATCAGGGTGCTGGCATCTGGTGGAGCCTTCCTGCTGGGTCATCACAGGGCCAGAGCGCAAGAGAGCAAGACGGAACTTGCTTTGTGACAAGGGACAATGAACCCACCTCCAAGGTATTGACAGTGATCCATTCATGAGGGCAGTCCTCATGGCCTAATCATCACTTATTTGGCCCCACCTGCCAACACTGCTGCACCGGGGATTAAATTCTCAACACATAAACTTTGGAGGACACATTTAAGCCATGGCATGCTCCGTGGCTGTGACATCATTTAAGGAATTAGGAGATTTTCCAACACTGGCCTGCAATGCCCTCCACGATAGTCTCTCTGACGCACCACTCTCACACCCGGCCCAGAGTGTGCACATGTCCTGCCTGACTCCATGAGCATCTGAAGATTTGGTGGTTGGGCTACAGCAAGAAGGGGCCCCATCTGTTGTCAGAGAGGCAGTGAGGGGTGGGAAGGAGGGTTTGGTGTCCCACAGAGCTAGATCTAAACTCAGACCTACCACTGAACCTGAGAAAATAAATTAACTTCTGAGCCTTAATGTTCCTACTACTAAAATGGAGGTAGGGATGCCAACCTCTCCAAGTCAGGGCGAGGATCACAGCCAGCAGCAGCCCCAAAGAGTGTCCATCCAATCCTCTAATGAGGTCCACCCAGCAATGGACCCACAACCTGGTTACTTAACACCTCGGACTCTCAGGTTCTTCATGTAAGGGGGATGATACTCATCTGGTAAGATTTTTTTTCTCACGATATGACTAAAGTATAATTAGCACATAGTGATGGAAAGAACTCACTTCTGAGTTTATCTCTCCTTAGTACAGATGTGATACAGGTGTCCAGGTGACTCCTTCAGGACAGGACTGCAGTTCTGCTCATCACTGAATCGCAGGTGGCTGACAGGCACTCAGCCCACATGATGCAGAGCATGCGTGAAAAGTGACACACAAGAGTCCCTGGGGTCTCCCAGGGACTGGGAAATGAGGTCACCTTCTCTACAGAAAATTGCTGACGTCTACACAGAAAGGGAGGATGACTCAACTGTGGCAGATGTCCACCATAAACAGCTTCCATTAGTCACTCATCCAATAAATACAGATGGTCTAAAAAAACTGTATACACAATTTAAGAAAAGAAAAACTGTATTACAATTGTAATGCTGGAGTCACAGCTGACTTCTACAATTATAAGAGATACAAGATTCAATATACAAGATTTAAAAGGCTGTCAGTATGTACTGAGTATTAAAATTTTAATATAGTTTTTTCCTTTCTGAAAATGTATACACTTTTTTGGTACCCTCTGTTTATCAAGTGAATAAATATGTTTCTCGCGACTGGGTCTACACTAGCAGAGACGGTGACCAAGAGTGCACTGTGGGCTGGGCCCTATCCTCAGTGCTAGGAACAAGACACATGATGACCCCGCAATCAGAAGCCAACCTTCCAGTGTAAGGAGACAAATAAATCTCCAATGCAATGATAGAAAGTGGTAAATTTTACAAAGCAAGTCAGTCCAAGCATAAGAATTTCCTAGGGCTGCTGTAACAAATAGCCACAAACTCAGGAGCTTAAATAATACAAATGTGTTGTCTTACAGTCCTGGAGGTCAGAAGTCTGACTTCTTGCTGGACTAAGATCTCACTGTGAGCAGCTGCATTTCTCTGGGGGCTCCAGGGAGAATCTATTTCTTTGTCTTTTCCAGCTTATAGAGGCCAACCTCACCCCTTAGCTTGTAACCCCATATTGCTCTGACCTCTGCTTCTGTTGTCTCCTTCTCTGACCATCCTGCCTCCCTTTTACAAGGACTCTGTGATTACATTTAGTCCCTACCTGGATAATCTTTGATAATCTCCCATCTTGAGATCATTCACTTAGTCCCAATTGCAAAGTCCCTGTGCCATGTGATGTAACGCATACGAAGGTTCCAAGACTTATGACATGGCTATCTCTGGGGGGCAGTTATTCTGCCTGTCACATCACCCAAGGTCATAGATGGTGACTGTGTTGGGAACAGGTGATGCTATTTAAGAGGAGGAGAGGCTGGTAGAAGAGAACCAACAAAGTGAGAGAACTCCCCATACAGATACGGTGGGGGGGAGGGGGGAGAGGGAGGCATGGTCACCACAAAAACCTTCAGGTGCAAAGGCTATTGCAGGAACATGCATTATCGTCCCCAGAACAGCAGGCAGGCAAGGATGGCTAGAGTGCCATATGGGAAGGAGAGAGACCAAGTGAGCCAGGGTGAGGGGCATTGATGAGGAGCCTCCCAAGCAAGGCTCTAGAAGTGGGGTGCGGGCTCTGGGCAGTTTTCTAAACATCATGAGAAGGTGCTGGAGGGTTCTGAGGAAGAGAAAGAAAAATGTCGATGTATGTTTAAGCTGTTTGGAAATATGAGATCCGACAATTACGTTCACAAACTTGCCACCATACGTTGGTAGCACTATAGAAACAAGTTAGTAAAGTTTCATAACCTTGGTACATCAGGGTCAACGTGTGGCGGTATCTCGCTGAGTGGTGTTCATTGGTTTTCTATGCCATCATGAGAATGTCAGAGCTTGAAGTAGAGCAACAAACAAACATTCATAAATGTCTCGTTAACTTGACCAGAGTAGAAGTGAAATCAGGGATGTGTTAGTTCAAGTGTATGCGGATAATGTCATGAAGAAAATGACAGTCTACAAATGGATTAAACATTTTTCTGGGAGGAGAGAAAGCGTCACTGATGAGAGAGGTCAGTGTGGCCAGTAACAAACAAAACTGAAAAAATAAAACACTGCAAAAACTCTCAAATTGTGCATTGAAATCATCAGCTGACTGTGAGAAGCATAGCAGACCAAGTAAACGTTGAGAAACAGTCAGGAAAATCTTAACTGAAAATCTTGGCCAACAACTCGTGGCTCTTACATCACAACAGTGCCCCAGCTCACCCAGCACTGTCTGTGAGGGAGTTTTTAGCTAGTAAACAAATAACTGTATTGGAACACCCTCCGTACTCACCTGATTTGGCCCCCCATGCCTTTTTTCTTTACCTAAAAATAAAGAAAATATTGAAAGGGAGAGATTTTGATGACATTCAGGACATCATGGGTAAAAAAATCTCAGCTTTGATGGCCATTGCAGAAACAGAGTTCCAAAACTGCTTTGAAGGGTGGTTTAGGCACTGGCAGCAGGGCACAGCTTCCTAAGGGAGTGCTTCAAAGAGACCACAGTGATATTCAGCAACAAGGTGTGTAGCACTTTTTCCAGGACAAGTTCACAAACTTAGTTTTCAGACCTCATACCCAAACTTCAACCAAAGGATCTCAGATAACATCTGAAAGAGATAAAGCTGCCACATGAAGGTTATTAAGGACTCAGGACCTCAGTGGTTTACCTGGCTGAAGGATTCTGATCTGAAAAGCTGGGGTGGATGGTCAGATGTCAGCCTGGAAAAGGAGGACCAAAGCCAGACCCAGCCGCGCTGGTCCAGCCTGTCTGCACGTGGGAGACAGGGACAGGGGCATCTCCTCTCCTCAGCCCGTTATCCTCACACTCCTGCGTGTTTCCACTTTAAATACAGTCTCGATATTTTCTTAAGGCCACTGGTAGCACAAAAATGATTTTTCAGTTGCTATTGGGAACCCATTCCCCAAATGTCTGATCACTCTCTGTGAAGTTTTTCTCATTTTGATTTTATTCACCTATTTTTTTCCAAGATTTTTTTCCTATTTTTTTAAGATGTTAAGCTGTCAGTACTGAAACTCCACCCACTTTAATCAATTTCTTTAATCCTGGCAGGAGCAGAGGACTTCAGATGTGCTGTGGCCTTGCTTCCAAGGACCTGCAAGTGGGAGACACCCAGGTCCCGGCAGACACCAAAACGGGGCAATGGCAGCAGAAGCAGAGGTTGGTGAAAGGAATCCTCTCCATCCTGTCCAGACTATCAAGGAAAATTTTGAAAAGCCCAAGACCCTGAATACAGATGTGAGGAATAATAAGGATTATCTGGGGGCTGAGGAGAAGGAAATATTCCAGGAAAAGCTCAGCAAAGGTAAGATCCCTGGGGCATGAGACAGAGGGTAAGTTCTGGGAACAGCCAGTTGGGGCAGGAGTGGGAGAGGTGAGTGCAGTGGAGAGGCAGAGAGCTGACCCCCTAGACTATAAACATTTCCTCAGTATGAGGGGGGTCAGGCTTCAGCAGAGCCCGGAACAACACTGTTCATGGCCCCTTGTTTACCAGGCCGCTCTCTGATGACTGATAAACAAGGAAAGGGATTATTCTGGACAGGAGATCAGACCACTGCAGTTCCCCGGAAGATTCACTTTTCCTGCAAACCTGCTGGCTCCAGGTTTGCTAGTGCTGTGCTAGTCTATAGGTCCAACACCCAGAGAATCCTTCCTTCTGTCCAGGTTCTTCAGCACCATCACCTTGGGTCTGAAATAAAACACCTTCCTCAACAGGGCCCCGAAGAATCTAAAACTTGGTCGTGCTCCCTCGCAGCACCCCCACCACACTCTTCCCTGCCTTGTGGGGGATCCTGGCTCGGCCCCACCCTCCCAGGCACTCTGCTGCCACCAAACCTTAGGCCTGCTGTCTCTCTGACTGGAACTGGAACACCCAACCCTAATGCCCCAACAACCCCTGCTTACAACCCCTTGGGGCTCTCCCCCCTGGCGAAAGTGCAAGACCTCTTCTGACCACCCTTCCAGGGCCATCTCCCCCTCGGCACTCCCTCACCTCACAGCCATTTCTATTTCCTCTGTGGGAAGCATCATGATCTGAAATAGGGGTTTCTCTTTTGTTGACTTATTGGGGTTTTTTTGTTTGTTTGTTTGTTTTGAGACAGAGCCTCAAGCTATCACCCTGGGTAGAGTGCTGTGGCATCACAGCTCACAGCAACCTCAAACTTCTGGGCTCAAGTGATTTTCCTGCCTCCACCTCCAAAGTAGCTGGGGTTACAGGTGCCTGCCACAATGCCCGGCTATTTTTTTTTTTTTTTTGGTTACAGCCGTCATTGTTGTTTGGCGGGCTCAGGCTGGATTCGAACCCGCCAGCTTAGGTGTTTGTGGCTGGCGCATTAGCCGCTTGAGCCATAGGCGCCGAGCCTGGTGACTTATTTTTTGTCTGCAGCCCCACTGTTGGATGTCAAATCCTTAGGACAAGGATTTTTGCCTGTTTTATTCACGTGGTGACCGTAGCACTTAGAACAATGCCTGTCTTACAGTAGGTGCTCAGCAAATACTTACAGAGTGAAAGATAATGAATAAACAAATGAACACTGGAAGGGAGAAGTCCAAGCAGGTGCTGGAAATACACAGCAGCAAAGAGAGGGTGACTTCTGCCTGGGCAGTAAGGATAACCTCAGGGAGGAGGCAGCCCTTGACTTCTCAAGACCTCACCACAGTCATCTGCAAAACGGGCACCTGCCTTGTGGGATTGTTGAGGAATTAATGAGGTCAGACAGCAAAGGCACCCAAGAAGAGATTGTCAAATTCATGGTCCCGTTTCACATAATCATAATCGAGGCTGTTCCCCAAATTGGCAATACAGTTTATCCACTCCCTCAACAGTTAATCATCGTATGCAAGGCGGTTACAGTGAGGGTCAAGGAATAGACCCTGTGGCAGCGTATTTTACCAGAAACCATACCACAAAATGTCCAAGAAAGTCAGGAACGTGTGCAGGGAAGAACACAGCTTTGGAGGTTAAGAGATCTGGGAGGGAATCCAAAAGAGAAGAGGTATTCATTGAGCAGGGCTGGAGAAGTGGTTAGCTTATTTGGAAAGAAATAAAATCATATTAGTGCCTCTTTTACTAGACTCCAAGATAAATTCTCGAGTGGATCAGGCTTCAGTGTAATAACATCACCATCATAAAGCTCAATGGCTGACCAGGGAAGCATTCAATAAATACCAGTCACTTCCCTTCCCCGTAACTCACAGAGAAGGCTCTCTCAGTAGGTAACCTGCTTAGTTCACAGCCACAAGCCAGGGCTGGAATGGACAGGGCTCCACCCAGACAGAGGCACTGGACCAAGGAACTACACACAGATACTTCATTCTCAATGTCAAAGGTGATTAGTTTCACCCCAAGAACTCCAACCACACTCTGTTCCTGGGTGGATCCTAGCGCTGGCAGCCCTGACAGGGACAGTCTTCCTCCCTTCCCTCTAGCTTGTCTGGGGCACCATGCAGGACTCATTCATGTTCACATCCAGAACTGATATGAGCCAGAGAGAGACCCAGCTCCTGGCCAATGTCCATTCTGGTTAGCCTGGGCCAGGACTGCAGCAGCCATTCATCACAAACTTTTCAGACGCTCCCTGCTTATCCCCCATGCCCAAGGCACTACCTGGCACAGAGCACACAGCCCCTGTCTGCTGAATAGAGCTACAACCACTTCTTGCAGCCTCATTAACACATTGTTTTGTTTTCTAGTTAATTAATGCATTTCATAAAGCCTCACAACCTTTTATTTTCTCACTCTACGCTCTTCTCAACAAAAACACTGGATCTATAAGCATTTGTGAAACTGCATCCTAATTCATACAGGAAAATATTATACAGCAGTAACCTCAGGACAGAAGCTGATTTGGATGCTGGTAGAAATGTGGAATCCGTGATAAGAGAAGTACCAAACGAACGTTTCAGAGAGAAGATGACAATTAAGCTTTCAACTCCTCAAAAGCAAAGGCCACCTTCTCCATACTTCCTTCCTGCGTCCTCGCGTATCTGTGTTCTAGGACAGCCACGACAAACCATCACCTAATAGAGGGCTGAAACAACAGACATTGATGGAGTCTGGAAGTCCACAGTGAAGGTGTCAGCAGGATTCTGCTCCTTCTTAAGGCTCTCAGGAGCAATCTTCCCTTGTCCCTTCCAGCACCTGGCAGTTGCCAGCAGTTCTTGGCATCCTAGCCTCTTTTCAGCATCAGCCCATCTCCATGTGCAGATGGCCTTCTCCCTGCATGTCTGGGTCTTGTCCAACTCTTCTTCCTTTTTGGGGGGTGGTGGTGGTAAGAGTCTTACTCTGTCACTCATGGTAGAGTGCCCTGGTGTTACAGTTCATAGCAGCCTCAAACTCCTGAGCTCAAGTGATCCTCGGGCCTCAGCCTCCCAATCGCTGGGACTACAGGTGCCCACCACAATGCCAGCCTAATTTTTCTACTTGTAATAGAGACAGGGTATTGCTCTTGCTGAGGCTGCTCTTGAACTCCTGAGCAAGCAATCCACCTGCCTCAGCCTCTCAGAGTGCTGGGATTACAGGCATAAGCCACTATGCCCGCCCTTGTCCTCTTATGAGAACACCAGCCAGTGGATCTAGGGTCCACCCTAAATCCAGTGTAATTTCACCTCAGTATCCTTAACTAATTACATCTGCAAACAGCCTGTTTCCAAATATGGTTATGTCCAGGGGGACATAAATTTTGGGGGGGAAACTATTTAACCCAGCACCTATCACAGAGGAGAGGGTCAACCAGTTATAACCAGATGGATGACTATATGGCCAAAGGAATGAGCCACAGGCGTGTGCACCTGTCAGTTCACACCTGTGTGTACACCTGTATCTGTCTGATTTGTAGAAACAAAAAGATTTTTTGGAAACAAAATTTCGTCACTCACTTCTTCATTCTGGTAGAGTAGAATTGCAGCTAACCAGCTCTGGATGAGGGAGGCTTTGGTTGCTTATCAGGCCAACCTGTGGCTATGCAGCGCAAATCACACGGATGGAAAGTGACAACACCACATAAGCAAGGGAAGTCTTCCCACTTACTCAAAGGGAAGCTCACAGATATGTAAAACATGGCCATTTCTGCTGGAAACCAAGTAATGGATTTCCTAATGTTTTTATGGAAAGAATAGTACAAGATCCAGGACCTAGTTTGTGGTTTAGAGATTACTGGTATTTTTCAACTCACCCACTATGTAGCAGAACAGGAAGGTGGTGACAGTTAAGAAAATGTATATCCCTTCTTCTTTTGCACAGATGACATCACCACTTACACAAGCTCAGTGCTAAGGTAAAGGCATTGAACATTGGACATTGGCACTGCCTAACCGCTTTATTCATGAGCTGTGAAGGTAGCTTAGCCAGACAGTAATAAACAAGCTAGCATCTTTTTTTTTTTTTTTTTTGAGACAGAGGCTTAGGCTTTCATTCAGGGTGGAGTGCCGTCGCATCACAGCTCACAGCAACCTCCAACTCCTGCCTCCACCTCCCTAAGTAGCTGGGGCCACAGGCGCCCACCACAACGCCGGCTATTTTTTGGTTGCAGCTGTCATTGTTGTTTGGTGGGCCCGGGCTGGATTTGGACCTGCCAACTCAGGTGTATGTGGCTGGCACCTTAGCCGCTTGAACCACAGGCGCCGAGTCGACAAGCTAGCCTCTTGATGCAGAAGATACCATTTTGATTTACCTTCTCTTTAAACACAAGCAAACATCTTCCATCAGCTGCTGTTTCATTGAGGGTTTTAGAAAATGTAAATGCCCCAGCCATATGAACCACATTAAGGACTTTAAACACCGACTTCTGGGACCCTACTGGTAAGGGTGGGCTGATGTGAGGGCCTGGCAGCTGGGTGAAAGGCAGAGAGGAGTCTGGGTTACGTGGATAGACGGTAGTAACTGCCCCAATTCTTTTCCCTCCCTGGCTTCAAGCCCTGGGCAGTGGGACCCTATGCCTCAGAGGTTGAGTGCATTTCTGTATCCGCTTACTCTCCACTGAGTCCTAGCACACAGCTTGACCTGGCCAGTGGGATGCCAGCGGCCCTGAGACAAGCTGAGGTTGAGAAAGCGCTGTGTGTGTCCACTTCCTCTCCTGCCCATCTAACTTTGCTGGGGGACATGCCCAGGTAGTGCCGGACAGAGAGACATTGGACAGCCCTAGTGGCCCAGCTGTCCCAAGCAAGGCCATCACAGACCCTGACAACCAGCCAATCTCCATACTCCTGACAGCCAAGCTGAGCTCAGAGTGAGGCCAAAGGCTCACTGGAGCTGCTGCTGAGCTCCAGGGTGAGCTTCTGGGTTACACTATTGACCAAGAGATCAGAGGGAGAGGTAGGGAGGGAAGGAGAGGAGGACAGGTCCGAGAACTATCCTGGGGCAAGGGTGGAAGAGGAATACAGCGGGAGGCCCCTCCGGGCAGTCCCAAGGCCAACTCTGAGTCTGGGTGGTGGTGGCAGAGGGGTGACAGGAACATATGGAGGACCTTGGGGCACAGCCTCATGTTGTGCCCCTGAAGGCAAGAGGGAAGTGAGAACAGGCAAGTGGGGAAGGTGGTAAGGAAGAAAGCTGGGGACAAGCCTTCCAGCAACCTTGACCCCCAATGTATGCAGGGGGCCGCCGCACAGCTTCCCAGCTTGGTGGGGGGGGGGGTCAGGTGTAGGTCGGGTGGGACTGGCTGGTGCCCCCACGCTCACCCACACAGGATGCGGCTGCAGCCACCCGTGCCTGCCACTTCCAACTGAGATTTCCGGCCAGAATGTCTGGATTCCTAACTCTGACCACAAGCTTCTTAGGAGGGGCTAGGCAGGGGCCTATCATGTTAACTTTCCACATCTTCCATATCCCCAGTTTCTAGCTCAGGGCCACACACAGGAAGGCCTCGTATGAGTTTTCTACACTGCGTGATAAATTATCACAAACATAGCAGCTTACAACAATACTCATCTACCAGCTCACTGTTCTGCAGGTCAGAAATCAGAGCAGGGTCAAGGGGGCTCTCTACTTCGGGTCTCAGGAGGCCCAGCTCCAGACGCTGACCATGTGGTGCCTCCTGGACATCCTGGGGGAGAATCTGCTTCCCAGTTCGTGAGGGTTATTGCCAGAATCCCGGGTCCTAAGGTTCAGGGAGGTCTCTGCTTCTTTGCTGGCTGTGAGCTGTGGTGTCTAGACCAGTGTTTTTATCTCACAGCATACTTGAACCTACAGTTAAAATTCCACAGCTCACTTAAAGTATGTTGATCCAAAAAAAAAAAAAAAAAAGAGTTTAGAAAAAAAAAAGAATATACTTCCTGTGCTTTGGACGTCTTTTAAAAATAATTTAATTAATGATCTTTAAAAACTTTGAGGCACACCTAAGATCCTCTCACAGCAAGCCAGTTGCTGCAGCACCCTGTTTAAAGTCACTGCTAGAGGCTTCTCTTTCTAGTGATGGTACAAGAAACCATGGAATACTTCAGACCTCCCTCACCTTCCTTATGCTGCCCATCAGAGAAACGTCTCTGCGTTCAGAGGAGTCCTGTGACCAGGTCAGAGGGTAATCTCTTCGTAGTAGAATGCAACATAAGCACAGGAGTGAGGTCAGAGGACAAAGTTCATGGGTCATTTGAAAATTCTGCCTCCTGTAGGGCCCGACAAATGACTAATTCATTGCTATGGAATGCTAAAGAGCAGGGACATCCTCCAAAACACACACGCACACGCATACTCTGTTCCTTACACAAACTAGAAGGATGAGATGGGAAGGCTGGTGCAGTCCTTTGTATCTGTGGTCTTTTAGGGTTACAAGATCTGTCATTTATTTTGTGATTCTTTCCTTACCATCCACAAACCAAACCCAGTCCCATCCAGCAGGTGAGCAAATGCTGCATGAGACATGGAAGACAGGATGGAGCTCCAGAAGCCCTGGGCTGAGGACAGAGAAGGGAGTCAGGGAGGCTTCCGAGCTGAGGAAATGCTGGTGGTTTTATGGAGCAGAGATCACACAGCTCTGGACAAGTTCACTTGGACCCTGAACAGACAAAAGTTTGATGACATTTTTTCCAGCCAGAGAGCAAAATCATGTAATTTGGGGAACTGCGATTTTACAAGTTGATGGGGCACATGGCAGCTCCCCTGGCCTACACAGTGAAAAAATGAAGACCCTTTGGTTGGACCAGGGCACGAGAGGGCTCCTGTCCTGAGAAGGTGAGGTGGGGAATCTACTGCCCTTCTCTTCTCTACTCCTGTAAAATACAGATCACGGGTATGCTGTGAAAATTAACTGAGGTTATGCATTAAAAGGCCAAAAGGCTTGAGTCAGAGCCCCAAACACATTAAGTGATCGATAAAACAGTTTTATTGAGCAGAAATGACCAGTGAGGGTGAGGAGTTGATGATGACGATGGCATAACTACATTGTTACGGTCTGAACTGTGTCACCCTCCCAAAATTTTTATGTTGAATCCTTAGTACTTTGGAATATGACTATTTGAATATGTGACCTTTAAGGAGATAACTATTATTAAATGGATCAAAAACATGGGGCCCTCGCCCAATCTGACGGGTGTCCTTATGAGAGATAAGAACACAGACATATAGAGGAAGGACCATAGGAGGCCACAGGAGAGGGTGGCCAGCTCAGCGCCCACAGCTCAGTGAGTTGGGCGCCAGCCACATACACCAAGGCTGGTGGGTTCGAGCCTGGCTCCTGCCCATCGACCCACGAATGGATTAATAAATTGCGGTATATGTACACCATGGAATATTATGCAGCCTTAAAGAAAGATGGAGACTTTACCTCCTTCATGCTTACATGGATAGAGCTGGAACATATTCGTCTTAGCAATGTATCTCAAGAATGGAAGAAAAAGTATCCAATGTACTCAGCCCTACTATAAAACTAATTCATAGCTTTCATATGAAAGCTATAACCCAGTTATAACCTAAGAATATGGGGAAAGGGAAAAGGGAGGGGACAGGAGGGGAGGAGGGAGGATGGGTAGAGGGAGGGTGATTGGTGGGACCACACCTGCGGTGCATCTTACAAGGGTATATGTGAAACTTACTAAATGTAGAATATAAATGTCTTAACACAATAACTAAGAAAATGCCAGGAAGACTATGTTAACCGGTGTGATGAAAATATGTCAAATAGTATATAAAACCACTGTATGGTGCCCAATGATTGCATTAATGTACATAGCTATGATTTAGTAAAAAAAAATGAAAACTGCAACCAAAAAATCTGCGCATTGTGGCAGACACCTGTAGTCCCAGCTACTTGGGAGGCTGAGGCAAAAGAATCACTTAAGCCCAAGAGTTGGAGATTGCTCTGAGCTCTGACACCATAGCACTCTACCCAGGGCGACTGGGTGAGACTGTCTCAAAAAAAAAAAAAAAAGAGAGGGTGGCCATCTGTAAGCTACGGAGAGAGGCCTCAGAAGGAACCAGCCCTACTGACATGTGCATGTCAGGCTCCTGGCCTCCAGAATCATGAGATCCATAATAAACAAGATAGAGGCACATGCAATGACCACCTCAGAGGACAAATGTGAGAGCAGTGCTGGTGTGGGTGCTGTGGCCAAAAAAGCCTGAGTGTCACCGCGACCCTAGATTATGGAGGAAAACCCCCACTTTCAGTCCCCATCCACACTGGCCACAGGGAGGCTCTGAGGAAGAGGAGGCCAGGAGCAGAGAACAGTGGTCAGGTGTGTGAGGTCCAGGCAGGAAAGGCTGAGTGCCTGGACTGGAGCCAGGGATGGGAGGGAGAAACAGAGAGGACCTGAGAGACTCACAGAAAGTTGATGAGTGGAACCACTGGGCCTGTTTGGGGGAGGCTGGGCCCACAGCTTTGGCTCCATGGCAAGGGGGACTATAAGATGTAGGCATTGAAGGCCCCTGAGGGGTAGAGACCACCAGGCAAAGATGGGCACACGTGGGCCAGGGTAACGAGTTTGGTTTGGGGCCTGCTGAGTTTGAGATCCCTGTGGAGACGTGGAAGGAGGCCCCAGGGTGAGAGGAACAGAGGAGGAGAGCTGGGCCTGGGCTCAGTCGCTGGGGGAAGGACGAGCTGGTGCAGATGGAGTGTGCAGAGTCCACAGCAGGAAGGACGTGGAGAAGGTGGGGGACAACCAACCAGGGAGATACTAGGAACCGTGGAGTGTAGGATCATATTTAGAAATAAACTTATCCTACATCAAACACACAAAGTAAATTCAGTGTGAGTTTAAAATGACATGCTTTTCTTCCAGAGGCTTAAGAGGCTTGGACCCCCCTGGGTTACTCACAGAGTTAGGCTTTTTTGGAATTGTAAAAATTCCTTAGGCCTTTTCTCTGAAGCAGTACACCCCATGAAGCCTGAGATCCAAGGGCATGCCGCCCTTCCTCAGACATACAGGCCAGAGGGTTGACGTATGTTAACAACATATCGTCAGAGGTCTATAGGTACTCTGCCCTGAGGGAAAGACACAGTCATTACTTCATACAGAGTAAACTGAGTGAATGCTTGAAGATATTCTTCTATTAACTCTGTTCCTCTATAGCTGCTTTCGTCTTTGTGCCCTGCTCGGAAAACTAGTCACTGTTTAGAGGAAGGGATTTACTACACTAGTGGTTACATTGATATGATAAATATTTCCTTCCAAGTTAAAATTCAGCTAATAGATAATGGATTAGGTATGTACATGACTGGAAGAGTATAAAACTTAAACTTGGAATAAAGAACTTTGCTATATGCCATCCCACAGTGTATAGTCTGTTTCTTGACTTAATAATTACAGGAGCGAGTTTACACCTACAGCAAAGCTGCTGCTCGTTCGCGTCTCAGGTCACGCAACATGGAGGGGGGTGGGGGGCAGCGCAGAAAGGGAGGAGTCCACAAAGTCAAATGCCAGCAGGGTCCCCAATGCAAGCCCCCCACGCAGTGGTAAGAGGTGGGCAGGTGAATGAGAGGGTGAGTCAATGGTAAAACACCGAACACAAGGATCCCTGCCACCCCTAGGGGGGTCAGTCCCTCCTCACAGTCTCCCTCACCAACTGAGATCTGCAGACAGGCCCAGGCTGTATCTCAGCCTTCCTGGACCCTCTATAGGGGCTGGCCGCCACATGGTGTCCAGGACAGGTCCCCTGAGCCGACTGCTTCAGTGATCCTGGATCATCAAACCGTGACAAAGTCAATGGCTAGATGTCACGCAAATGATGTGGAAGACGCCAGGGGGCAGCATCTGGAGTGGACATTTTCAGCTGGTGAGTTGCAGCGTGCCATGAGAAGATTTCAGGTGTGCAGTGAAAACTTTTAAAGATCATTAAATTATTTTCAAAAAAAGTTGCAAGCACAGTAAATATATTCTTTTTTTTTCTTTTTGCTCTTTTTGTAAAGGTTCAAGTGTGCTGTGGAAAACACTGCTCGAGAGCTTGCACACTATGTCAGACAGGCTACAGTGCGACAGCACAGGATCTCATCCCGCTGCTCAGACACCACCATGTAACACTTCTGAATTGTTCATTTCTGAAATTTTCCATTTAACACTTTTGGGTTGCAGTTGACTGAAGTTAACTAAAATGTAGAAAAATGAAAGCACAGATGTGAACGTGGTGTGGGGGGGATTGGACCTGCGTCCTGGGTATCTGCAAAAAGACTCTAAAATGACTGCACACTGAAATCACATGATGTGAGAAAAATTATTGCCATTGTAAAAAATAGTAGTGTACGCAAAAATATATATATATTAGCAACTTGAGTAACTGTAGCCAGCACACCAGCTTCAGAACGTAAAATCCTGCCCTTTAACTTTGGTTTGCTCACATAAAATGCTCCTTCCTCATAGTTATGAGCTGCACGCATTCCTTCAGAACTGAAAATGTACTTATTTAATCAATTTTAACAGTAGAAGAAAAAAAGTAGAACATTTTGCAACAGTCTTAGCACGAATGGCTGAGCATATGCTTGGTTTTTGTCAGATTCTTAGAAGGAGATAATTCTTGAGAACAGAAGTCTGAAGAAATGACAATACTTGTGAGAGAGAGGAAAAAAAATGGAATGAAAACATCCTGGGATTGCCAGGCTTCCCACTGTCAAGCAAGCTCCCAATCTCTCATTTTCAGAAAATTGCTAAGAAAAAGGTCAAACTATTTCCTTTTTTTTCACATGGAAATGGAAAACATTCTGGGCTGGTACTCGAATGCTTCCAATGCACCAGGAATAAGAGGAACTCTCGTCCCGCCCTTGAGCCTTTCCAGTTAAGGAGATAGCAGGAGTCTAATATCCACAGAATGTCACACGTGACAAGGCACAGAAAGCAATGGCTAAACTCTGTGGAAATGACACCACACCACCAGCCTGCTGAATCTGCAGCAAGGTGAAGATTGGTTCTGGGGGCAAAACAACTTTACTGTTACATGCAGAGAACAAACACACAAATACAGGGTGCCTGTGCCATTCAAATTTCACCGTAGGTGGGGGTGGCAGAGACAATTTGAAAAATAAGGTATGTAGCTTGAGTGCTTTGAGGTTTCTCCATACAAGTTTGCACGCCAGCAACTACCCAGAAGGACAAAATCCTTTTATCATAAGAACACTTGTACTAGACTGTTTATTGCAGCTCAATTTACAATCGCCAAAATGTGGAAACAGCCTAAATGCCCAACAACCCAGGAATGGATTAACAAGCTGTGGTATATGTATACCATGGAATACTATTCAGCTGTTAAAAAAAATGGAGACTTTACATCCTTCATATTAACCTGGATGGAAGTGGAAGACATTATTCTTAGTAAAGCATCACAAGAATGGAGAAGCATGAATCCTATGTACTCAATTTTGATATGAGGACAATTAATGACAATTAAGGTCATAGGGGGAAGGAAAAGCAGACAGAGGGAAGGAGGGAGAGGGGTAAGGCCTTGGTGTGTGCCACACCTTCTGGGAGGCAAGACATGATTGCAAGAGGGACTTTACCTAACAAATGCAATCAGTGTAACCTGGCTTATTGTACCCTCAATGAATCCCTAACAATAAAAATAATAATAAAAAAAAATAATAAAAATTAAAAATTAAAAAAAAAAAAAGAAAGAAAAGAAAAACAAGGTATAAAAAGGCTCCTGGGCAAGGGCGGCGCCTGTGGCTCAAGGAGTAGGGCGCCGGTCCCATATGCCGGAGGTGGCGGGTTCAAACCTAGCCCCGGCCAAAAAACATAAAAAAAAAGGCTCCTGGGCGGTGATGGGAGAAAGGTTGAGAATCACTTCTCTTCAGGGTTCAGGCCCGTATGGTGAGGGGGCCACCACAATGCCCAGTCCTCTGTTGGTGTTCAGACAAACATTTGTAAAAGTCACATTAGCCATTGATGCACAAGTGCTCAGGAAAGAGCAGTGACTAGGGGAGACCAAGTCCCCAGCCCCGCCTAGAAATTACCTTTAACGAGGAAGACCCAGAAAAGTAAGCAAATAAGAAGGGTGACATAAGCCCCACGTGGCATGCAGGAGAGACAGTAGAGGTGAACTTACCCAGTGAAGTGTCCCCCAGCCAGAGCAGGCCCCCCTGAGAAAATTCCTTTGAAAACAAGACCTAGAGGGGAGAATCCCAGGCCATGTCTGAATGAGAAGCTCTTTCATGCTCAACACAGGGAAGGCACATGCAAAGGCCCAGGGCAGGAGTGAGTCTGGTGTTTCTGAGAATCTGCCGAAAGCTTGCATGTCTGCATAACAACCAACGCCACAGAAATAAAGGATCCTAAGAGAAACCTATGAACAATTGTGGGACTAACCTCGATGAAATAGATAAATTCCTAGAAACATGCCACATATGAAGACAGAATCATTAAAAATTTAAAAATCTGAACAAATCAATAATAAGTAAGGAGACTGAATCAGTAACAAAAACAACAGAACTCTGAATGAAGAAAAGCCCAGGATCTGATGTCTTCAAAAGCAAATTCTATGGAACATTTAAAGAAGAATTAAAACCATTCTTTCTCAAACTCTCTCCCCTAAAATTGAAAATAACACTTCCAAACTCATTTTATAAGAACAGCATTATCCTGATAGCAGAGTCCCATAAGGACACTACAAGAAAATGAAATTAAAAGCCAATCTCCCTGAGGAGCATAAAGGCACAAATCCTCAATAAAATCCTAGAAAATCAAACTAAACAGCACATTAAAAGGATCATATCTCACAATCAGGTAGGATTTATCCCTGGGATGCAAGGACGGTTCAATATGTACAAAGTAGTAATTGTGATACACCACATTAACAGGATGAATGAATTAAAATTATGCATACAATAAATGTTCCTCATCATAATAAAGACTGCCATGTATGACAAGCCATAGCTACCATAACATTCAATGGTGAAAAACTAAAAGTATTTTCTCTAAGGCCAAGAAAAGTATTTTCTCTAAGGATGTCCATTCTCACTGCTGTGATTCAACATAGGACTGGAGGTCATGGCTGGAGCAATTAGACAAGAAAAAGAAATAAAAAGTCATCCAAATTGGAAAATAAGCTTAAAGTTAAATTATCTCTGCTTGAAGGAGTCTGTCTTATCTAGAGAAAATACTAATGACTTCATCAAAAACTGTTAAAACTAATAAACGAATCCAGTAAATCTGCAAAATATAAAACCAACATACAAAAATCAACTGTGTTGGCCAGGAGCATTGGCTCATGTCTACAGTCCCAGCACTCTGGAAGGCCAAGGTGAGTAGATCATTGGAGCTTACGAGTTCAAAGCCAGCCTGAGCAAGCACAAGACCCTGTCTCTACTAAAAACAGAAAAACTAGGCAGGCCTAGTGGTGCAGGCCTGTGGTCCCAGATACTTGGGAGGCTGAGGCAAGAGGATTGCGAAGGCCCAAGAGTTTGAGGTCGCTCTGAACTATGACACCAGGGCACTCTACCCAGGGCAACAGAGTGAGACTCTGTCTCAAGAAAAAAAAAAATCAATTGTGTTTCTATACAATAAGAGACTATGCAAGAAAGAAACTAAGAAAACAATCCCATTTAAAATAACATCAAAAAGAATAAAATGCTTAGTCACAAATATAAGCAAGGAGGGGAAAACTAGAAGACATTTACAACAGGAATGAACCTAGAGAACATTATGTCAATTTAAATAAACCAAACACAGAAAGAGAAACACCCTGGATCCGGCGGTGCCTGTGGCTCAAAGGAGTAGGGCACTGGCCCCATATGCCAGAGGTGGTGGGTTCAAATCCAGCCCTGGCCAAAAAAAAAAAAAAAGAAAGAAAAAAGAAAACAAGAAACACCCTGGATCTCACTTTTATGTGAATCTTCACAGAAAGCTGAAGTCAAAGAAGCAGAGAGTAGATGGCGGTTATTAGAGATGGAGGAGAAGGTGGTGGGGAGGGTAGATATGGTACAAGAGATTTATTGTACATTACAGTGACGATAATTATAACAAGGCATTGTAGACTTGAAAATTGCTAACAGAGTAGTTGCTAAGTGTTCTATCCTTGAACAAAATAAGTGTACAAGATGATGTGTACGATAATTAGCTTGATTTTGCCATTCCACAAGTTATGCATATGTGAAATACAAGACATGCATGTCTGGTATGTATATATTGTATACTATAAATATATACAGTTCATATATGTCAACTCAAAAAATAAAATAAAACAGCCAGGAGCAGTGGCTCCCACCTGTAATCTTAGCACTCTTGGAGGCTGAGGTGGGAGGATTGCTTGAGCTTAGGATTAGCTTGAGATCAGACTGGGCAATAGCAAGACCCTGTGTCTACAAAAAATAAAACAAATGAACCAAGTGCAGCGGGGTGCACGCCTGTAGTCCAGATGCTCAGGAAGCTGAGCCCAGAGTCTGAGGCTGCAGTGAGCTGTGCTGACGGCACAGCGCTGGGCAACAAGAGCAGGGCGGCTTGAGACATGACACCTGCTGAAAATTGCCTGAATCCTTTAGCCTCCAAACAAACAAAGCCATAACTTCACTATTATCTTTGCAAATAGACAATAGAATCCTAAGGAATGTTTCCAGGGACTCCCAGGCAGGCAGCGTGCTTGCAGCCCACAGCCTTACAAAGCTGCATGGATGGTCATCTGTCCCTGACTTGGCTAATCGTGTGGGCTTGGGGTGCAGGAAAACACTGAGGCTTCAGAGTGATGATGAACTAATGACAGGCTCTCCTGTGGCATGCGGCATGCCACCACCCTGTGGAATTACAAGCCTGCACTGCTCCCTAGTAGAGAGCTCCAAGTCTCCCAAGCAGCCATGCAAGACAACAGCACACTCCAAAGGAGATGACCTCCTTGGAACACGTCTCTCCTTTTACTGGAAGATGGGAAGAACTTGTCTGAAGAGATTGGAACTGAACAAAGTAAGCTCTACGTCTAAACTAGAGACTCCTTTCAAAAGAAAATCTGGCATTTAATAAAAGCACTCTCGGGGAAAGTATCAGAAAGACCTTTTATTCATCCATTCACTATGTATTTACTGGAAGCTCCTTCTTTGTCATTGTCAGTGCTATGTGCTGGGGATGCCAGAAGAAATAAGGCAGATATCATTGGTGTCTGGGGGGAGCCTAAAATCTCACAGGAAGCCTGACACTAGATAGGAACTTCACCGGGAATTTGGAGGAGACACGCTGAAGGCTTTAAGAAGATGTATCACCAGATCTGGCGTGGTGGCTCACGTCTGTGATCCAGTGATACTGGGCCTGTGGTGCCCGCTCCAGCCATGCAGGGCCACTGGGGAGGACCTGCCAAGCCTTCTTCATTGCAGTCCTGGGACTGTTAATGTGGGGGACGTGGGAAGTGAGGGATGGAGAACCAAGCCTGTGTGGAGAGCGCAGCCAAAGCCAGGGGTCCCTAGGAAGTTAAGGGAGACCACAGCACAGCCGTGCTGCTGATCGAGCCACCACTTGTTTCCCCTTATTTCAAAGTGCAGTACCCACCGTTGTGAAGCTGTGCTCTGCAGTGCACACACAACTGCTGAAGCTGAAGATGACCATGATACGGGGTTACCCCATTCAGGGCTGAACAGGGACCCCCCACCACCACCACCATTTCCAAGGCCTGGGCGATTTCATGAAGGGATGCTCTGACATTTTACCCCCAGTGGAAGGGACTGTATCCATTCATTTGTTAACATGCTCATTAACCTTGCCCTTAGTGAGAGTGTTAGTCTATATATACCCCTAGACAAAGGACCCAGGTGGAGATTTTCCAACTTCAGTCTTTCCCTTTGCCAGAACCTCTGGTGCTAATTTTTACTCTTTCTGTATTCCTTTCTGGGTAGTGAATCCTATCTTACCACTGAACTGTGGTGGGTGGGTTCATTCTTCGAATCCCTGAGACCAAGGACCTACCAAAGAAAGAAATTCCAGTAACACCAGCACTCTGGGAGGCCGAGACAGGTGGATCACCTGAGCTCAGGAGTTGGAGACCAACTGAGCAAGGGCAAAACCCCATCTCTACTAAAAATGGAAAAAACTAGCCAGGCATTGTGGTGGCGGGCACCTGTAGTCCCAGCTATTACAGAGGCTGAGGCAAGAGGATCACTTGAGCCCAAGAGTTCGAGGTTGCAGTGAGGTATTATGATGCCAGGCCACTCTACCAAGAGTGACACAGTGAGATTCTGTCTCCAGGAAAAAAATAATAATAATAATAATGTATCCTGGGAAGCAATGTATGTGGAGCCAGGGAGGCTCCTGTGAGAAAGCGAACTCAGCTCTGAGAATAGAAGGTGTTCTCAGGAGGAGCAGAACTGGGAGAACAGGGAAGATGATTCCAAGCAGAAGGAACAGCACATTCAAAGACACAGGGACGGGCAAGGGTGGATATTCAGGTGGGCCTGGTCCAGGAGAGGGTAGGGTGGTGGTAGTGATGATACGGAAGAGGCAGGGCAGCCCATGCTGGGCCACAGAGCTTTGATAAAGATGTTATTCCGTATCCAGAGGCAATGGGGAACTCTGAGGGTAAAAGGAAGCATAAAAGAGTGTGTGTGTGTGTGTTTGTGTGTGTGTGCGTGTGTTAAACAAGTGGAGGGAAAGGATCTGTTTTTCCATTTAACAAAATAGCTCATCAGGCGGCACCTGTGGCTCAAGGAGTAGGGCGCCGGTCCCATATGTTGGAGGTGGCAGGTTCAAACCCAGCCCCGGCCAAAAAAAAAAAAAAAAAAAAAAATAGCTCATCAATCAGTATGGCTCAGCTACACTGCGTTACAAACCAAGCCCAAATCTTACTAGCTTATGAGAAATCTTTACTTTTCCCTCGTACTACATATCCACACAGGTCAGCCAGTGTGGACTCTGCTTACTGCACTCATGGTCTTGGTCCATTTGAGTTGCTATAACAAAACATTACAAACTAAGGAGCTTGTACACAGCAGACATTTATCCCTCACAGTCTGGAGGCAGGAAGTCCAAGATGAAGGTTCTCACAAGCCATGACCTTGCTGTGTCCACACATGGCTCAAGGGCACTAATCCCATCCATGAGGGCTCCATCTTCATGACCTAATGACTTAATGATTTCATCTGAAAGTCCCTACCTCCTAATACCATCACACTGGGGGTGAAGCTTCACCAAATGAATTTGAGAGGGACACAAACACTCACACACCAGCTCTCAGGGACCAGGTGACAGGTCCCATCTCATCTACCACATATTTCACCTCTTGGTTATTGTTGAGCACTCCTTCTAGGAAGTAGCACATTTATCTGTATTGTCCAGGCACAGTGTGGTGTCCAGCCATATGACCAGGACAGTGTGGCATCCAGTGAAATGTCCAGGCACAGGGTGGCATCCAGCCATAGGATCAGGCATAGTGCGGCATCCAGTCATATGTCCAGGAACAGCGTGGTGTCTAGTCACATGTCCAAGCACAGTGTGACATCCAGCCACATGTCCAGGCACAGTGTGGGGTCCAGCCATATGTCCAGGCACCGTGTGGCATCCAGCTATATGTCCAGGCACAGTGTGGTGTCCAGTCACACGTCCAGGCACAGTGTGGCATCCAGTTACATGTCCAGGCACAGTGTGGCATCCAGTCATATGCTTACAAGGTCCACAGGTATGCACAGTGGCACTTGCATCACACATAGGCTGGGAGGATCTGAGCCTTGTTCTACACTACACAGCTCTCAAGGTCCACGGGTGCGCACAGTGGCACCTGCATGATCATGCACCCTTCGTGGACTGCTTTCCCTTCTTCAACCCACCTCTCCTCTCTACCTGTGTTTCCTGGGACCCACATCTCAAACAAACTACCAACATGCGAATCCTCGTCTCTGCATCTTCTTCTACAGAAACCCAAACTGAAGCATCCCCATGAATGATGTTCGTCACTTTTCATCACAGCACCCTGTATTCTTCCTTCCTCACACGTGTCATATTCCCTAATTCTTTCCATACTCATTTGCTATCTCACCGTCTGATGACAAGGTCTATCTCTGTGTCCTTCTGAGTAAAAAATGAATGAATAACCAGCCCTAGACTTTTGCCTTCCCCTTTCCCTATGTCAGCTTCCTTGCTGGGAAAATGAGACAGTTATGTTCGGCACCTGGAAGGTTACTTCCGGATCCTACATCTTGAGATTCTGAACTGCCAGTGCTCTTAGGATAGTGAAGCTATTGGTGTTTTTGTCAATCAAGGCTCTGGATAAGAATGTGGCTCCAGTGTGCATTAATTGGACAAGGAAGCTGGGGAGACCATGGCAATTAGAAGGGAAGAAAGAGGGAGGGGGAAAAAAATCTCCCTTAGCAGTGATCTTTGGCAGGCCAATAGTAGAATGCAGCCCGGTACAGCCTTGGGAATGTTTGCATATAAATTGCCTTTTAAGGTTTTCATTCTTCAAGAGTAATGGGTGCTGCAGACTTAAACATAACTATTCTTTCCAAATTACTGTTCTAGTCACTCTCTGTTTGTCCTCATAATTTCTTCTTGTGCTCATAGGAGCACAAAAAATGAGCCTACTTCATCAAATCCACAGACCCGCAACACTGGCAGGCTTCAAGTTGTCAGGTGATCCTGGAGCCCAGGATGCAAAGAAGTGGAATGCCATAGGAACTTGATTCACCCACTGTGCAAGGCACTTGACCACTTAACAAAAAAATGAGTAGAAAATCTAACGGTGCTATATCCATCAGGAAGACGAATGGACACCTAACTATGCTGCCCTGGTGATCTCAATGGCAAACTCCTACACTCAAGTATGAGAGAGCACCAAAATCGAGGAAACTCCTCTAGAAAACACAAAAGGAGGACATTTCCCAACATGTTTTATGAGATTAGTATAACCTAGATACCAACACATCAGGATAACACTTTGGAAGACTATTTAACAGTTCCAACCAAGGCTGGCATTTCACATGGACCTAGTTATTGTCTACAAAGTTCAGACCGCCCAAAATTGCAGGTGCATCAAAAAATAATTGCAAGACTTATTCTGGCCTCAAACTAGAAACAACCCAAATCTCACCATCAGAAAAATGGATAGACTTCAGCATGTTAACCCAGTGGAACACAAATCAATGTCAAGAACTCACAATCTACCAGTACCTGAAACAGAAGAGTTGCATTCACATACAGCTCCAAACCTGGAAGACACCAAATGATGACCAAGAATTCAGGGCAGCGCTCTCTTTGGGAGTGGGTGAGGGGCTTCTTGGAGTCTGGTAACATTGCATTGACTGACCTGGGCAGTGGCTGCACAGGGGAGTCCACACTGAAACTCCTTCAAGCTGCATGTTAATAATCTGTGCAGTCATCTCTGTGATTGTTAGACTTCAGTACAATTTATATAGAAATAAGACTTCAATTTATGAAAATACATGGGATTTACAAAAAAAAATGAGTTTACACGAAACTTAATTAAAAAAAGGAGAGAGAGAGAAATGAAATTCTCTGGATGACACTGTAGTTTACAATGACACCAACTACTATTTTGAAATGTGATGAATAAAATGTAAAGAGGTAAGCATTTTATTCTGCCATTTTGGAACCAAATAGCAGAAGATGATGGAGAGTTCTTTCTCTAACTGAATAAAAAAGGAATAACCATTAAATTTTGCCATTTTGTATTCTTCAATTAATAGCCACTTCAAGGGAGTGATGGGTGATAAAATTACGAGGTGGAAGGATGATAAGGGATTTTCCCCTCATCAGATTATCCCTCCCTTAACCCCATGATCAATTTTATCATCACTAAGTGTGATGCAAACCCAGGAGTGGACACATGCATAGCCCCAAAGGGAGGGTTCATGCCAAGAATTATTCGATTTAAATCTGACCCATACCATATGTAACTCAGGATCTATAGGACATGTAAGGGCCAGGAGATAAAATTAAGAGACACTACAAGTAAGTAATCTGGTAATGAAGTGTTTTTCAGGACACCTGACCACCTTTACAAGTATGTAACATGAAAAAATAATTTTTAAAGAAAAATTATTACAGGTTAAAAGAATACTATGAAAATTAAGAGACAGGCTGAGCACCTGTGGCTCAAGCGACTAAGGAGCCAGCCACATACACCTGACCTGGCAGGTTCGCATCCAGCCTGGGACTGCCAAACAACAATGACAGCTGCAACCAAAAAATAGCCAGGCATTGCGGTGGCCACCTGTAGTCCCAGCTACTTGGGAGGTGGAGGCAGGAGAATCGCTTGAGCCCAGGAGTTGGAGGTTGCTGTGAGCTGTGTTGCCACAGCACTCTACCCAGGGTGACAGCTTGAGGCTCTGTCTCAGGAAAAAAAAAAAAAGAAAGAAAGAAAATTAAGAGATAGCAGCTAAAAAACAGAGAACGAATGGGTCTTCCTTTGGACTTGATTTCAGTTGCTCAAAAACAACCTATGAAAGGCATATTTTAGAACCTGGAGGAAATATGAATATGGACTGAATGATATGAAGTAACAACTGTTCATTTTATTAAGTCTGATAAAGACCTCTATGCTATACTTATGCGAAAATCCATTCCAAGTAGGTTACAATTATGAATATGAATGATAGAATCATATGTTTTCTAGAGGAAAAGTTGTAATATTAACTTCCTTAAAGTGGTAATAGTTAACAATCGAAAACTCTGAACAAAGACCATTTATAATGTTAAAACTTCTGAAGTATTTCCACTGAAGACAGGAATCGCACAAGGACCCTGATGCTACTCAATGATTCCACCTATTGCAAGAGAGACAAGAATATGAAACTGCAATACTCTGGCTGTTTGGGATACTTTCACAGCCTTAGAGCAAGCAAAGAGACCATCAAGGAAAAGTCCACTAAATTAGATTAAGTCAAAGCATATCTGTTCATCAAAATATCCATAAGAGAATAAAACTGCAGAGCATGCAAGATACTGCTGTCACAGAACCAGGCCTGCGCAGCAGAAGACACAGCCAACTCTAAAACTCTTGTTAGTTAGAAATAAATTTGCAAAGAGATTTGAACAAGGATTTCACAAAAGAGGAAATCTCAAACCAAATAATCACCTAAAAAGGTTTTCAACTTAATTAATGACGGGAAAGGTAAATCAAAATGGCAATCAAGTATTATTATACACCGACTAGTTTTGCTGAAATGGAAATGACAGACAATCACCATTGTCCATGAGGATAAGGAGAAACAGACTCCTCTTAGGCCAAGGATGGAAGTGTAAATTGCGTTAGGAAACTGAGCCCAGGCAGATCTTGTGACCAAGAAATATCAGTCTTAAGCATATACGTAAACAATGGGAGCTACTCTGGCAACAAATGTGCTCTGAGATCAGAACAGAAAACGTCATTTAGTATAGTCACAAATGGAACATAACAACAGTGGAAATAAATGGAGTAAAGCCTGGTGCAGCAACATCAATGAAGATCTCCGAACATGTTAAGCAAATGAAGCCCGGCACAAATAGTCCATATTTGTGATTCTATTTATAGAGAGTTGAAAAAGTGATCAAACTAATGTCTGGTGTGATAAACCGTGATAAGAATTACCTCTGAGAAGAAGTCAGAAGGTGGAGGCCTGAAGGCGTTTTCTGGGTTACCATTAATAATCTATTCTTTGCTTGGTCACTGATCAGGTGGACACGTTCATTTTCTGAAAATATGTCAAGCTTTTTACTTACGTCTTGTGCACTTTCATGTGTGTAATGCTTTAATTAAAAAGTTAAAATTAGTACCCATTTGTAGTTCTTTATAAAGACATTTATCAAACTGCAAATGGCTAACTATGATGGAAAACCTACAATAAACATCATTATTTATTTATTTATTTATTTTGAGACAGAGTCTCAGTATGTCACCCTGGTAGAGTGCTGTAGTGTCACAGCTCACAGCAACCTCCAACTCTTGGGCTTAAGCAATTCTCTTGCCTCAGCCTCCCAAGTAGCTGGGACTACAGGTGCCCACAACGCCTGGCTATTTTTTGTTACAGTTGTCATTGTTGTTTAGTTCGCCTGGGCCTGGGTTCAAACCCGCCAGCCTTGGGGTATGTGGCTGGCGCCATTAACTGCTGTGCTACAGGCGCCGAGCCAAAATCATGGAAATGCATTAAAGTCAGGAATAAGACAAAGATTTCCTCTATTATCAATGCTAATGCTGGAGCTCAGAAACTGGTACCCCAACTTATGGCATTTTGACATACTAAACTGCAGAACCCTGGGGGTTTCTGACTTCCCTCTATCTCCACTGTCTCTCCTGAGTTGTTCTCTGAAGTTCCCTTATCTGCCTAAAGTCCAAATCAACCAAAGAAGAAAAACAATTACCTGTGTTCCCTTCCTTGAGTTTTCATTAACTGAACCCATTTTGCAGGAACGGAAACTAACATCTGCCAACTAACCTAGACGGACTTTTGTCCCAAACCACTGTTCACTCTGCAGGCCCAACGAGCTTTGCCCCAGACCACTGTCTGTACTTAGAGTCCATTCAGTTTCCCTAGTCATCATTTATTGCCCCCAATGGAATTCCTCATCTCCCCTTTTCCTACCCCTTCCCCATAACCTGTTTTGCTAGGATCCAAGCCCTCATTCTTTCTCTAACCTCAAGATGGTATATATAAGCTTCTGCACCCCATTGGGTGGTTAGGTTAACATTCTGAAGTCATCTGCGCATACATGTTAAATAAATAAATTTGCATGGGTTTTCTCCTATTAATCAATCTGACTAAGGTCAGTGATTTTCAGTAAACCTCCAGGGGGCTAAGGAGGCCTCTGCATTACTTGACGATTGTTGGAAAAAATGGTCACAGCTTTGCCATTTGTGATATCTGAGTAGACAATGAATATTTCAAAAGAGGTTCAACCACTCTAATATTAGGAAATTCAATTTAAAACATACATAATGAGGTATAATTTCATATTCATTACACTGAAAAAAAATTTAAAGCCTGATAATGCCAAGTGTAGCCTGGTATGAACAAACAGGAATCGTAAAAAAAAAAAAAAATACAGGTGGAAGTGCAAATTATTCCTCTGGGAGTAATCTGTCAATATCTTATAAATTGAAGAATGTGAAAATTCCATGACCCAGCAATTCCAGCATGTCTCAGTATGTACCCTGTGTATGTACCTTACAGAAACTCCCCAGACGAGAAGGTCCCCATCCATCATCAACAAGGAAACGGCTCAATAAATCATGGTCTAATTATAAGGAATACTGCAGAGCATTTAAATTAAATGAACTTCATCCTATAGATAAACATTAGAAATAATGGTGAGTGAGAAAAACAAGGTCCATAATGATGTCATTTCATTTTGGTATAGTCTAAAAATAAGTCTATATTACTTGGAGCACATTATATTAGGAAAAAAGAATAAAAACCTACTTAGAAATGCACAGGCTGGGGCGGCGCCAGCCCCATATACCTAGGGTGGCGGGTTCAAACCTGGCCCTGGTCAAACTGCAACAAAAAAATAGCCCTGCGTTGTGGCGGGTGACTGTGGTCCCAGCTACTCAGGAGGCTGAGGCAAGAGAATAACCTAAGCCCAGGAGTTGGAGGTTGCTGTGAGCTGTGTGACGCCATGGCACTCTACCAAGGGCGATAAAATGAGACTCTGTCTCTTTAAAAAAAAAAAAAAAAAGAAAGAAAGAAAGAAAGAAATGCACAGGGAGGGTTGGGACGCAACTGACCCTGGGCTTTGATTCTATCTACAGAGTTTCATTTTTTAGACTGGGGGGGTACACTAGTGTGATTTATATTATTTTTATACACACACTTGTGTATATGTTTGACACAGTTCATTTAAAAGCAGTTTACAAAACAGTGACCTTGCTCACGGATTCTCAAATTCATGAAGGACTTTAGACACTTCCCTGGCACATGTGTTAAGGTCAGTTTTAGCTGGTCACACTTGACATCTCACAATTTACCCACAAATGTAGAGACCAGGATGGTACATTGGATCATTTCTCCTCCTGTGAGTGATGGCCAGTCGTGGATGCTAGCTTCCAGAATTAGTCCTTCCAACCAGACTATGGTAGAGGGCGGTGCCTGTGGCTCAGTCGGTAAGGTGCCGGCCCCATATACCGAGGGTGGCGGGTTCAAACCCGGCCCCGGCTGAACTGCAACCAAAAAATAGCCGGGCGTTGTGGCGGGCGCCTGTAGTCCCAGCTACTCGGGAGGCTGAGGCAAGAGAATTGCTTGGGCCCAGGAGTTGGAGGTTGCTGTGAGCTGTGTGAGGCCACGGCACTCTACCAAGGGCCATAAAGTGAGACTCTGTCTCTACAAAAAAAAAAAAAGACTATGGTAGAGGCACCTGCTGTAGCAACCGTCCTGAGAAGGCCCATGTGTGGTTCTCCTTTCTGCTCCTCCCTCCTGAAGCGGCTCCAGGACCACCACTTGGCTCCGGAGAGCTACCGTTTCCAACTTTCTCTCCCAGAGCAGCTTCTGGAGCTTTTTCTCTTCTTTGTCACCCTAGGACACTGGTTTCTTGAAGGCACTTTAAGTGAGTGGGCTGGAATTGAGCTCAGGGATGGGAATCTAATCCCTACTGGAGGACAAGGGGGTGGGGCAGCCCCACGGAACACTGGCCACGCAGTGGGGATGCACCCACCAGTGCAGATGACCCTGGATCCTCCAGAAACAGGGGCTTCGGCATGCTATCCTCTGGAAAGGAGGACTTGTTTGTAACAGAAGTACCAGGAACTCAGTGGCTTAAATAACTGAAATGCACTCCCTCACAGTTTTGGAGGCCAGAAGTTCCTTCCGGAAGCTCTCACTCCATGCCCCTCCTCTGGCTTCCTGGGCATCCCTTGGCTTGTAGAGGCATCATCCTGATCTCTGCCTTCAGCTTTACATGACATGCTCCCCGTGTGCATGGCTGTCTCCAAATTTACCCTTTTTATAAGATATATTATCACCAGATATATCGAATTAAGTCTCACTCTAATGACCTCATTTTACCCTGATCGCCAAATGTAGTCACACTCTCAGGCACTGGCTATTAGGACTTTGACATATGAATTTGGGGGGAAACTATTCACCCATAACATAAGGCCTCCCTAGCTCCTACTGGAGCCTTCCCCCTGTGCTGACCCAGCAAGGCAACCTGCCCGCACTGGTGAAGTCTCAGGCCTCCACTCTCCCAAAGAGTGGGGAGTATTTCTCATTTACCAGTGAACCCCCAGACCCTAGCTCAGAGCCTGAAGGAATTTTGTGGAGAAGATATAAATTATTTGCCAAATAAACAAATTTAAAAACACCTTTGGATTTTTGCTTTCTCTGCTGCTGGTGAACAGCAGACCTAGGAGTGCTCCCCTCTCTGACACACACACCCTACCTGGAGCTCCCTGCTCCATTCAGAAGAAATCCTAGCAGGCACTGATGGTAATGCTTGCCCAGTTCTGCCTGGGCCAAGGACGCTCCAGTGCGTTTCGTGGGGGACAGGCTCACCTGCTCCTCATGGTAACTTTTCCAGGTTGTATCTACAAGTACCTGCATTTTACAGATGAGGAAACTGAGGTGCGGTAATGTTGCAGCACTATAAGGTGGCTGTATCAGAATAGGGTGGAGACTGTCTTGTTCAGCCCTTACCTGAGCTGAGATCAATCCCTAGCCCAGATTAAAAGACATGCCTGTGTACTTACTTGTTGAACCAGGACATATTTGAAAATAAAAGAAGACACCAACTTGAGGGGACACTAAAAAAACAGGACAGTCCTGGGAAAACCAGCATGTGAGCTTACTTCATCAGTAGTATCTGTTAAATGTATGAGCTCACGGCTGTCTCACTCGAGCCCTGGATTTTTAGCCACCGCATAACACTGGGCAAGGCATATTTGCAAAACCTGATTTTACTTACAGGATGTATTTGCTTAAAAATCATGCTCAGAAATGTAATCTATAGCAATTCACAGAGGGGAGGAATTTGGGTTGCAGTTTTATCATCACAAAACCTGTCATTCGGCCCCAGAGGGTAGAAATGCAAATTAAAGAAATGCTTTGAATTTAAAAAAAGAAAATGAAACTCTTTTCAAAGCCTCCATCATTATACTCTGTAATTGGGGTACAAGAAGGGATAAAATTTCTATTGTATTAGAGAAGATGATAAAAGAATATTTCCATCATTCCATTATTGAAAAAAATACCAGAGTTTCCAAGGAACTTTCATATCCATGACAGGCTTAATTACTCCCCCTTTTTGGTGAGCCGAATGCCTTTTCTTTGATCATTGATGAAAAATGGAATTTTAGTTTTTCTTTCTTTTTCTTCTTCTCTTTCTCCTGCTTCTTCGTCCCTCCCTCCCTCTCCTTCAGGGAAAACCTGCAGGACAGAAACTTGGACTGGATGCTCCAGATCCATGCTGCAGGGAGGTGCGGGCCCTCCTGGGAAGCCACAGTAAGCCACGGTGTACGCCTCAAATTTCCCTGCAGTGACAGCATCGTAGGGTAGAATGCAATCTTGTCTTCCTGCCCCAGTGCTCTTTCAAGGCTGCCTCTCTTGCCAGAGGCCGCCTTCCCTCTGTTTGAACACCTCCTGTGACCCAGGGGCAGGAGCTGGTCCACCTCTCCCCAGGACACTCCCGGTAGCCATGTGATCTGCTTGGTGTCAAGAGCCCAGGACTGCTGACTCTGCCGGCTGCACCTCGCATCAGAGGCTACAAATGGAGAGTCTCTGATTTCTGTTTGATCTATTTAGTGTTAAAAAACAAAAACTGAATCAGACATAAACTTTTGAAATCTGAACATGGCACATAAAGAACCAGACTTCTGGCTTCTTCAGAAAACCGATTGGCCGCCTCCAGCACAGGTTCCTACAGGACAACAGCATCTCCGGATACAGGTGGTGGCTGTCCACTCTGGCTGGACCAGCCCCCTCTTGGAAACATAGAGGTCTATAAGTGGGAAGGGGGCGCCTCTCATTCCTGTGACTGCTGTCCCCAGAGGGCAGCTGAGCAGGGGATTAGCACCCCTCCTGTGTTTCTGGGCCATTCCCTTTGCCTACAATGTTCTCCCAACCAGCTTGACTCTTTGAAATCCTATCCATCCTTCTAGGCCAAGTTCACAGACTGCCTCCACCACCAAACCTTTCATTATCCCACCCAATTTGAAGCAATCTTTCTTTTCTTGCCTTCTCTAACTCCCGGGCACAGTCCTCCCATGCTGTGGAAAGGAGGGAGGGAAGAAAGAAGCAGGAGAAAGAGAAGAAGAAAAGCCCTTTCCTCCACTTAGTTAGGAAGTCCCGTGTGCACACACACACCCCCACATACACTAAGCGTACATGCCACACTGCAGAAGTCTTGAGGATTGAGGCCCTAATTTGTCTGTGTTCCCTAATTTAGCACCATCTCTCCATGGGGGGCAGACTGAGGCCCCAAGAGATGCTACTATTCTATTTTCTGGAAACTGCAAATGTTACATTACCTGACAAGGGGGAAGTAAGGGTCCAGGTGGAACTGAGGTTGGTTGCAAATCAGATGGTCTTGAGATGGATTGTCCGGATGGATTGTCCGGTCTTGAGAGGTGGACCCAGTGTAAACGTAATGGTCTGAGTCAGTGATGAGATGTGGAGAGGGACTCAGTCGCCCATTGCTGGCTTTGAAGACAGAGGGAGGCCACAAGCCAAGGAGTGCGGGCAGCTCTAGAGGCTGCAGAAGGCTGAGCGGACCCTCCTCCAGAACCTCCAGAAGCAACTGGCCCTGCTGCTATGCTGCTGTGATGTTAGCTTAGTGAAGCCCACTGCAGACTTGGCCCTCCAGAGGTGTAAGAAAATAAATGTGTGTTGTTATAAGCCACTGGTGACGGTAACGGTAATTTGTGAGGCAGCAATAGGAAACTAATACACCCTCTTTCACACGGCAGGTGTGTCTACTTCTTTCCCTAGGTCCCACAGTCCCATCAGAACAGGGCGATACTGCATGTCACCCACTCTGCAGAGTTACGGGGGCACACGACTGCACTCCTGATAAGAAACCAGCTTAGAAAGGGAGAAGGGCCAGACATAAGAAGAGGGCATGACCTTTGGCATCAGAAGATGGAAGTTAAGACTCCTGGTCCCAAGACCTTGTCACGGGGACCTTAAGTGAGTTACTTCACTCTGAGAAGTTTCCGTTTCCTTGTCTGTAAAGCAGGGCTAGCAGAACCTCCCTGCAGAGTTATTGGGAGAAGTTACTAGTCCCTGCACTCTTGAGCATGAGGTTTATTTCAAATGCAAAGCACATGCACACACATAATCCCCACATTTGATAAAACCCCTAGGGCAGCATTTCTACCCTCATTCTGCTGTTAAGAGTAGGTTTTATAACCAGGGAAATAGCTCTGGGTTCTCAGCCAAGAAATACCAGGGTGGTGAGCCCCAGGGCTATACTTGTTCCCAAGCCCTCCTGTTACATAAGTAATACCTGTAGATCCTAACTCCTTTTGTCCTCTCCTGCCCTGGTGTAAACATAACAACTCTCTCTGCTCCAAATAGCTGACTTTAACACTCATATTTTCACTGTTTTCCACACAACACCCTTTGCAATGCAGCGTTTCAGCTCTTCCCATCAAGAGAAGTCCATCTCCGCCTCCCTAGCATCTGGGCTGATTCGGAGACTTGCTGTGGCCAATGAAATATAATGAGAGTGATGTCATAGCAGTCCGGGGCCCAGGCACAGGCCTGGAGAGAACTTGCACTGTTATGCTGTTTCTCTACCGCCATCTGTGACCACGCTCAGGCTGGTCCCGGTCATATTGTGCAAAGATGATTTGTTCCAGCCAAGGCCATGCTAGACCAGCCAGATGACCGCGAACCCCTCTGAGAAGACCTGAGCCCAGATTAGCAGAACTACAGACACACGAGCAATGCTCCAGCTTATTGTTTCAAGCCATGGAGGTTTGGGGTGCAGCAATACTCTCCCCTCCTTCCTTAGCAGCTGGAGAAAAATTAAAATCACCTATCAGCATGACCTCTGCATGAGTGATCAGAGTCCCATTTTGAAGGTTAATTTTAAGTTCTTCAGAAACTATGAAAATGACCTCTGAAAAGAGTCTGATTGGAGACCACTCCGAGCTCCCCTTCTCCACTATCCGCAAGCGCCCAGAAGCCAGAGCACCAGGATCAACACCTGAGTGAGAACAGGACCGGCCGGCAACACCCACCAGTCTGCAGGGAGTAAGAAGGGCTCTTTCTTTGCTCATGTGTAGACATTTCTCACAATGAGAATGTCAAAACAGCAGCCTTGTGGAAGAAGCAAACGCACCCTCTTCACCAAGGGAAGAGTTGGATGGATTCATTCACACGTCACAAACGGTGAAAGTGGTTACAGGTAATGACCAGAGGTGGTATTTGTACCATTTTTAAGACATGCGTTCCAAGCTTATCACTCATTCATCCAACAAAGAGTGATGAAGCACCATCTTCTTCCACTTACGGCGGCAGGAACCAGGCAGGCCGCCCTGGTCCATCAATAGCAGGGGGTTTTTTTGTTTGTTTTGGGGGTTTTTTTTTTTTGAGGTTTTTGGCCGGGGCTGGGTTTGAACCCACCACCTCCAGCATATGGGGCTATTGCCCTACCCCTTTGAGCCACAGGCACCGCCCACGATAGCAGTTTTTATGTTCTCTTTTCCATCCCACAATAAAAATGTCATGGGCAAGAAAGGCAATTTGAAAAAATGATGCTTCACACTCAAAAAGCAATAGTCGGGACAAGAAGAAAGAATGTCTTTGGAACTGGACCGATTTGGGTTCAAATTCCAGCTCTGCCACTTATAGGTCGGATAAGTTTCTTACTTTTTCAGCTTCCACTTCCTCTTCTGTAGAGTGGAAATAAAAGCACTTACCTACTAGGGACCCTGTAGTAGGGTAGGACTGAGTGAGCTTCCCTGCAGGAGCACCACAAATGTTAGCAGATGTCAACACTGTGGAGATCAAACTTAGATGAGTGTTAATGTTTGCTCCTGTCTTTCTGTACACTGGCAGTCACCTAGGCTCTTTGTGTGACAGGAGAGAAGTGGCTGTCTACAATGAGAGAGGAGTAGTCTTTGAACACACAGGACAAACAAGAAATCATCTTCCCCCTCCCACAAGCTCAGACTGAGAGCACTCCCAACTCGCTTCAGCAGGTGCCAAAAATGCCAAGTTCCTAAAAACTACCAAACAGAAAACACCACGGAGGCTTATAGCCTGCCCAAAGTCACATTTCAAATTCAAAGTGAAGACCTAGATCCAGGGTACCAAGAGGATGCAGAATGTGTGCTGTGACTGCAGGAATGTTTTCTCTTTGTTGTCAAAAGGCCTCCTGGAGGCAGGAACAGCTGCAGATCAATTTTCCTGTGGACACTACCAACAGCAGAGATGCAGAAATGTGGATCCACTGCTGGTTCCTGCAGCAAACAGCTAACCCTGCTGGGAAAGGAGAGGACTTTTTTTTTTTTTTTAAACAGGAAAGGGCAGAAAATCTGAAGTGCTAAGATAGCACTCTCTTTACACCTCATCCCAGCTGTCTGAAAATTCTAACAGAGTATTTTAGGGCAGACCCAACTTGTTAGCTTTCCTGGAAAGATGTTTTAAACAATGATTTTTACTGTGTAGAAAATATTTCTTTACCTAGAAAATACCAAAAAATCAATAGAAGAAAATGAAAACCATTTGTAATCCCACCACCCCAGGAAATGATCAGTGTAATTCCCAGCAGTAACTTTTTCCAGTGGATATGCCTCCTTCTTACTCACATCTTGAACATCTCTATTGAACAAACATTATGTTGAATGATTAATAACATTTCATCCTATTACGGCCCCAAATGACTTAACCATTCCAGTGATGTTGGGTTCTGAGACGTATGACGCATGCTGCTCAGGACAGGCCACACTGCCACTAAGGCCACAGCAGCAGCAACTGATGCGCCACACGGCCAGTGACCGTGTCTCTTTCACTCAGTAACATTTACCCTAAATCACGGACAGTGCTTGGAACCCAGTTGGAGTCGATATGTGTTATTTCAATAAACAAATCCTGTTACATTTTTTCTTTCTTTTTTTTTTTTTTTGTAGAGACAGAGTCTCACTCTATGGCCCTCGGTAGAGTGCCGTGGCCCCACACGGCTCACAGCAACCTCCAACTCCTGGGCTTAAGCGATTCTCTTGCCTCAGCCTCCCGAGCAGCTGGGACTACAGGCGCCCGCCACAACGCCCGGCTACTGTTACATTTTTAGAACACAATTTTTCTTACTATTTTGAAACCAAACCCACTCAAGCCTCCTAGCATTACGTCACAGTCCAAACCTCCAGTCTGTCTTCTGGGGTCTGTGTGATCTTGACCCAGCTTGGTCTTCACCACCTCTCCATGGACCCCAACCATGCAAATGTCCATCTTTGTGAAGACGTCCCCATCCCTGATTCCTAGAATCCTCCCCTCCCTGGAAGAGCTGGTGCTGCCCCTGAGTTCAGCCCCCCAGCAGCAGCTGTTCCAAGGCTGTTAGTCCCACCATATGTCCGCCTCACCTGCCAGATGGTGAGCTATTCAAGGAAGGGCCTGAGTCTCATTTCTCTCTGTACTCTAGACCCCAGCTCAGAGTCTGGCAGCAAGTAGGTTAGCAAGAAATGCAGGCTGGATGAATTAATTAATTGCACCACTTGCCTAAGACTGCACGGTTGATTCAGATAAAACTTGGAGCAGTGTTCTCCAAACTTCCTTCCAAAAGGAACATACTAGCTTGCATTCCCACCAGCAGTGCAGAAGTGTTCCCTTTTCTCCACATCCACGCCAACATCTGTAGTTTTGGGATTTTGTGATGTGGGCTACTCTTATTGGAGTTAGATGGTATCTCAGAGTAATTTTGGTTTGCATTTCTCTGATGATTAAAGATGATGAACATTTTTTCATGTGTCTGTAGACCATGCACCTGTCTTCTTCAGAGAAGCTTCAATTCATGTCTCTTGCTCACAATGAAATGGGATCACTTGTTCTTTTCTTACTAATAAGTTCTCTGTGGATTCCGGTTATTACACCTTTGTCAGAAATATAACTTGCAAAAATCCTCTCCCATTCTGAGGCCTGTCTATTTGCTTTACTTAGTATGTTCTTGGCAGTGCAGAAGCTTCTTAATTTCATCAGATCCCAGTAATGTATTTTTGATGTTGCTTCAATTGCCCGGGGTGTCCTCCTCAACACTCAAGGATCTAAATGTAGACCTGCCATTTGATCCTGCAATGCGTCTTCTAGGTATATCCAAAGGACCCAAAATCATTTGACAAGAAAGATATTTGCACCAGATTGTTCGCTGCAGCTCAATTCGTCATTGCCAAATTATGGAAGAAGCCCAAGTGCCCTTTGATCCATTAATGGATTAATAAATTGTGGTATATGTATACCATGGAATACTATGAAGCAGTAAAAAAAAAAATGGAGACTTTACCTCCTTTATGTTTACATGGATGGAGCTGGAAAATATTCTTAGTAAAGTATCTCAGGAATGGAAAAAAATATCCAATGTACTCAGTACTACTGTGAAACCAATTTATAATCATTCACACTTGCATATGAAAAATGAAACACACTATAGCCTAGGATGAAGGAGGGAAGGGAGAGGGGAAGGGAGGGGGATGGGTTGATAGAGGGAAGGTTAGTAAGGGGACCACACCTATGGAGCACATTGCAAGTACAAGTCGGATCTATCAGGTGTAGAACACAAGTGTCTTAATGCTGTAATTTGGTAAATGCAGTAAAGGCTATGTTGATTAGTAGGATGTAAGCACTCCAATTTCTACAAATAATCAACACACTGAATCTCATAATGGCATAAATGTATTTATGATCTATGTACAAATGACTTAATAAAAAAATTAATTAAAAAAAAACTTGGAGGGCAGTGCCTGTGGCTCAAGGAGTAGGGCGCCGGTCCCATATGCCAGAGGTGGCGGGTTCATACCCAGCCCCAGCCAAAAAAAAAAAAAAACTTGGAGCAGAAAATACAGTTCACCCTTGAATACTGCAGGAGTTAAGGGCATCAACTTCCCATGCAGTCAAAAATCCACATCTAACTTTGGATGCCCTAAAACCTTAACTACTAATAGCCTACTGTTGACCTGAAGCCTTCCCAGTAACATAAACTCTCTTGATGGACTGACACCCATGTTACATGTTATATGTATTATATACTGTATTTTTACAGTGAAGTACACTAGAGAAAAGAAAATGATATTAAAAAATCATTAGGAAGAGAAAATATATTCACTATTTGTGAAGTGGCGTGCAGCGTTATCCACATCTTCATCCTCAGCGTCTTCACGTTGAGGAGGCTGAGGAGGAGGAAGAGGGGCTGAATCCGGAGTGGCAGAGGCAGGAGGGGTGAAGGTGGTGGAAGGGGAGGCACAAAAGGCAGGTTGTTACTTCACAGAAACACATCATAATTTCTGTCTTTTTTTTCCTTTGGCTTTGATTTTTCATTTCTGTAAAGATGCTTCTGTGTGGTACCAATCCTTCTTCCACTGTTTCCTTTAGCTTCAGTTCCTGTATGATAGAAGGGTCCGTGTCATAACGGAAGTTAAAAGCAGCCTTGAACACCGAGCCCCTCTGCCAGACGGCCTGGTGTGAATTCACTGTTTCTTCCACATCCTTTCCTCACCATGAGGCACTGGTTTGGGAACTCTCATCTCCATGGGACCGTCTTCTGCTCACTCCTCCAGTGTGGCGTCTTCAATTTCTCCAAGATTCATATCTTGAAACACTTCACTTCCCACCTTTTTTGCCATGCATGTAATTCCTTTCATGATTCCCTTGATTGGCTGTGTTGTCCACCCTGTGGAGTCATGCACACATCTGCACACGGTTTTCTCCAGCAGAAATTTATTATTTCAGGCTTGACGGCTTTCCCTGCTGTTTCTATAACAGAGATGGCATCTTCTGTCGTGTAATCCTTCCAGATTTTCATGATTTTTTTATAGGGCTTCTCTTTCAGAGCATGACAAACTTTTCTAGAGTGTAATGAGACTTCACGATCCTTATAATTCTGGGATCTAGAGACTGAATTAGAAATGCTCGGTGGGGGGGGGGCAAGAAAATGAGTTTGTTCAACACCTTCAGAGTTGAACTCATGGGGTTCCAGGTGGCCCAGGGCATTGTCCAATATCAAAGGAACTTAAAAAGACAGTCCCTACTGACACCAAGGACAATGCACCAATGGAACCAATTCAGAAAGTGTTTTCACTGTCCAGGCCTTCTTAAACAACAGATGTTCTTGGCAGCTGGTGTTAATCTTTTCTTTTCAAGGCTCAGGTTAGTAGCTTTATAGAAAGGACAGCCCTGATCATTAATCCAACCGCATTTTCACAATGTAGTAGAGTTGGTATATCCCCTCCTTCCCAAATCCTGGTGCTCACATCTCTTCCTTACTGATAAATGTCCTTTCTGCAATTTTTTTTCCAAAACAGGTCATTACTTATGACTTATTATGGCATGTTTGCTTTTTTTCTTTTCTCTCAACTTCGGTATAGTGTATAAGTCTGTAACTCTGTGTGTAAGTTTTAATACATTCTAACATTTTAGAATAGATTTATGTATGATGGAGGTTAATGATAAAATACATTGGTGTCAACATGTATTTATGAATCATAACATACCTTTGTCTTAAGTTTTCAATATTTGTAAGTTATGTGGTTCATCTGTAAGTTTTTTCGAATTGTTGCAAATTTCCAGAAACAATTTACAATATATTTTTTAAAAATCTGCATCTAGGTGAACCTGCACAGTCCAAACCTATGTTGTTCTTGTTTGTTTTTCTCGTGTCCTCTATTATTAGTATTTATTTATTTTTGCAGTTTTGGCCAGGTCTGGGTTTGAACCCACCACCTTCAGCATATGGGGCCGGTGCCCTACTCCTTTGAGCCACAGGTGCCACCCTCTCCCTTTATTATTTTTTATAATATTTTTATTGAGATAGAATTCACATAATAAAAATTCATCATTTTAAAGTTGACAAGTCGCAGGATAGAGGTATGTTTACAATATTGCACAACCATACCTCTGTCAAATTACAGAACATTTCCATCACTCCAACAAAAAGCTTTGCACCTGTTTACAATCACTATAAATTCCACCCCTCTTCATTCCTCCAACATTAATCGACTTTCTGTTTCTATGGACTTATTTATCCTAAACAGTCTATTTAAGTGAAATCACACCAGATCTGGCTTTTCCTGACATTCATCCTTCTCTTAGCATGATGTTTCCAAAGTCCACCCACATCGCAGCATGCACCAGGACTTTCGTTTTTCATGGCTTACTCATATTCTGTTTTTGGGTAAACCACATTCTGCTTCTCCACTCATCTAACATTCAGGTGGCCCCCACTTTTCGACTACCGTGGATAATCCTGCGCGTGTGTGTGCACACGTGTTTTCAGGTCCCTTCAGTGTAGGACTAGAATTTTCATATTATATTCTAATCTGACTTTTAATTTTCTGAGGAACTATCGAACTGTTTCCACAACACCTGCACCATGTTACACCACCATCAACAATATACAAAGTTCCAATTGCTTCGTGTTTTTCCTAACTTTTGTTATTCTCTGTATAACATTATAATATTATCATTATTATCATTATCATTCCATTCTCTAATGACTAATAATGTTAAGCATCTTTTCTTTCTTTTTTTTTGTTAAGCATCTTTTCATGTTATCATTTATTATTTATATATATATCTTCTTGGAGATGTTTATTCAAATCCTTTTCCCATTTTAAAATTACATTATTTGTCTTTTAATTATTGAATTACAACAGTTCTTCATATATTCTGTACACTGGGTTCTTAACAAATATATAATTTGTGAACAGCTTCTCCCATTTTATGGCTTTTTCTTACACTTTCTTGGTAGAGTCCTTTGACACACCAAAGTGTTTAATTCTGATGAAATCCAACTTGTCTATTGCTTTGGCTACTTGTGTTTTTGGATTCATCTATAAGGAACAGTTGCCCAGTTTGGTATTTTTGGCCTCAGAATAAGTTAGGAAGTGTTTCCTCCTCTAATGTTTTTACCAAAAAGTACCTGAATTTTTCCTTTCCTGAAAGTTTTTTGATAGAAAAATCTCATCTTATTATATGCTGATCTAGATTTTTGATTTTTTTCTTAAATCAGTTCTGGCAGTCACTGTATTTCAAGGAAACTGTCCATTCAATCTAGGTTATCTAATTTATTGCCATAGAATTGTTCATAATATTCCCTCATAAACCTTTTGATTTTTGTAAAGTCGGTAGTAACGTTCCTGCTTTCATTCCTAATTCTAGTATTGAGTTTTCCCTCAAGTCATTTTAGCTAAAGACTTGGCAATCTTGTTGATTTTTTCAAAGAACAAACTTTTGTCTTTGTTGATTATCTCTGCTGATTTACTATCCTCTATCTAATTTATTTCCATTCTGATATTTATTAATTCCTTCCTTTTGCTTGTGTTCAATTTAGTTTACTTTTCTTGTCTAGATTTTTAAAGTCAAAGTTAAGTTATTGACTAGAGATTGTTCTTTTTTTGTTGTTTGTTTGCGACAGAGTCTCACTCCATCACACTGGCTAGGGTGCAGTGCTGTGATCACAGCTCACTGCAGCAACAAACTCCTGGGCTCAAGAAATCCTCCTCCCTCAGCCTCCCGAGCAGCTGAGGCTACAGGCACCCACCACCACATCTGGTTAATTTTTCTATTTTTTGTAGATATGTATGGGTCTCACTCTTGCTCAGTCTAATCATAAACTCCTGATCTCAAGCAATCCTCCCATCTCAGCCTCCCAGAATAACAGGATTACAAGTAGGAGCCCCCAAAGCCAACCCCTTCTTGTTATTTTTTTTAATTTCAAAATATTATGGAGTACAAATGTTTTCAGTCACGTAGCTTACTGTCATAATGTTTGAGTCCCAGTTAAAGGTATGCCCATCACCCAAATACTGTTCACTATGTCCATTAGATAGGCTTTTGCCTCTCTGCTTCTCCTCTTCCCCAGCTGCTGGGTGTTCACTGAGTTTGACTTCCCTCTGTGCACATCTGCTTATTGGTTGATTCCAATTTCATAGTGAGGACATGTGGTGTTTGTTTTTCTGTTCTTGAGATACTTCACTGAGGAGAATGGTCTCCAGTACCATCCAAATTGCTGCAAAAAGTATTAAGTCATCTTTTTGCCTGGCTGAGTAGTACTCCAAGGTATATATACCATATTTTATTAATCACTCATGAATTGATGAGCGCTTGTCGATTCCAAATCTTTGCAATTGCAAATTGTGCTGCAATAAACGTTCTACTGGAGGTGTCTTTTTGATGAAAAGTCTTCTATTCCTTTGAGTAGATATCCAGTAGTGGGAAGCTGCATCAAATGGTAGGTCTACTATTAGTTCTTTGAAGAATCTCCACACTGTTTTCCATAGGGGTTGTACTACGTTTCAGTCCCATCAACAGTGCATAAGCATTCATTTCTGTGTCCATGCCAGCATCTAATGCTTTTGGACTTTTTAAATAAAAGCCATTCTCAGTGAGATAAGGTGATATCTCACTGTGGCTTTAATTTGCATTTCCCAGATTATTAGTGACAATTGAGCATTTATTCGAACATTTATTGAACATTTGTCCTTCTTCTTTTGAGAATCTTCTGCTCGTGTGTTTTGCCCACTTTTCAATAGGGCTTGTTTGTTTTTTTCTTGATAATTTGCTTGAGGTCTTTGTGAATTCTGGACAATAGCGCTTTACTGGGTGCATAGCTTTTTCTCCCATTCTGTAGGTTTTCTGTTTGCTCTGTTAATTATTTCTTAAGAGATGCAGAAGCTTTTTAGTTTAATCAAATTCCATTTATTAATTTTTATTGTTGGCATGATTGTCCCTAGGATCTTAATCATACAGTCTTTGCCTTGGCTGATACCTAAAAGGGTTTTTCCTACATATTCCTCTAAAATTCTTATGGCTTCATACCTTATGTTTAGGTCTTTTATCCATCTTGATCAGTTTTTATGAGTGGTGAGAGAAGAAGGGGTCCTGTTTCACTCTTCTGCATGTGGCTATCCAATTTTATCATCATTATTTATTGAATAGTTTTTTTTTTTCCCAGTGTATGTTGTCTGTTTTGTCAAAGATCAGTTGGTTGTAGGTTTTCTATCTGTATTCTCTGTTCTTTTACATTGTTCTGTGTCTCTCTATTTTTGTAACAATGCCACACTGATTTGGTGACTATGACCTATAGTGTACTTTGAAGTCTGGTAATGTGATTCCTCTAGACTTGTTCTTTTTACTTAAGATTTCTTTGGTTATCTGGGCTCTTTTCTGGGTCCAAATGCAGCACAGAATTATTTTTTTTCTGGATCTATGAAGTATGATACTAGTAATTTGATAGAGATTTCACTGAATTTATAAATAACTTTGGGTAGTGTGAAGATTTTTATCAATGTTGATTCTAGCTGTCCATGAACATGATACACTTTTCCATATATTTGTATCCTCTGCAATTTCTTTCTTCAGAGTTTTGTAGCTCTCCTGATGGAGATCTTTCACCTCTTGGGTTAAGTATATTCCTAAGTATTTTATTTTCTTTGCCACTATTGTGAATGGCCTTAAGTCTCTGATTTGACTCTCACCTTGACTGTTATTGCTCTATAAAAATGCTACCAATTTATGCACATTGATTTTGTATCATGAGACTTTGCTGAAGTTATTTATCAATTCCAGAAGACTCTTGGTGGAATCTTTGGGGTCTTCTCAGTTATAAGATCATATCATCAGTGAAGAGTGATAGTTTAACCTCCTCTTTCCTGAACTGGATAGCCTTTATTTCATTCTCTTGCCTAATTGCTGTAGTTACAACTTCTAACACTATGTTGAATAGAAGTGGTGACAGTGGGCATCCTTGTCTTGTTCCAGTTCTTAGGGGGAATGCTTTCAACTTTTCCCTATTCGGTATGATTCTGGCTGTGGGTTTATCATATATGGCTTTTATAATTCTTAGATATACTCCTTCCACGCCTAGTTTATTGAAGATTTTTATCATGAAAGAGTGCGGGGTTTTGTCAACTGCTTTTTCTGCATCTATGGAGATGGTCATATGGTCTTTGTTTTGCTATTGTTTATGTAGGGAACCACATTTACTAATTTATATATGTTGAACCATCCTTGCATTCCTGGGATGAGGTCCACTTGGTCCTGGTGGATTATTATTTTTTTGATGTGTTGTTGAATTCAGGTTGCTAGTATTTTACTGAGGTATTTTTGTTCTGTGTTTATGGCTTTTTTTTTATTCTTTGGGATTCATTGAGAGTACAAAGAATTAGGTTACACTGATTGCATTTGTTAGGTAAACTCCCTCTTATAATTGTGTCCCACCCCAAGAGATGAGCCATACACCGTGACCCCCCATCCCTCTCCCTCCTCTCCTCTCCCTGCTCCCTCATTCCCCTACCCCACCCCTGAATTAGCTCATCTACTGCCTTCATATTAGAATTGAGTACACTGGATTCTTGCTTCTCCATTCTTGTGAACCTTTACTAAGAAGAAAGTGCTGTATCTCCATCCAGGCTAACACAAAAGATGTAAAGTCTCCATCTTTTTGGGTGGCTGAATAGTATTCCATACTGTACATATACGAGAGCTTGTTAATCCATTCCTGGGTTGGTGGGCATTTAGGTTGTTTCCATTTTTGGTGATTGTAAACTAAGCTGCAATAAACAGTCTAGTGCAAGTGTCCTTATGATAAAAGGATTGTTTTCTTCTGAGTAGATGCTCAGTAATTCAATTGCAAGATTAAACGAGGTCTAGTTTGAGTTCTTTGAGGGTTCTCCATACTTCCTTCCAAAAGGCTGTATTAGGTTGCCTTCCCACCAGCAGTGTAAAACCTGCTCCACATCCACACCAGCATCTTCAGCTTTGAGACTTTGTGATGTGGGCCATTCTCACTGGGGTTAGATGATATCTCAGAGTACTTTTGATTTGCATTTCTCTGATGATTAGGGATGATGAGCATTTTTTCATGTTTGCTGCCATTCGTCTGCCTTCTGTACAGAAGGTTCTATTCATATCTCTTGCCCAGTGATATATGGGATCGTTGGCTCTTTTTCTTGTTGATTAATTTGAGTTCTCTGCAGATCCTGGTTATCAAGCTTTTGTCCAATTCAGAATATGCAAATATCTTTTCCCATTCTGAAGGTCTATTCGCTTTGGGTATTGTGCCCTTAGTTGTACAGAAGCTTTTCACTTTAATTAAGTCCCATTTGTTTATTTTTGTTGTTGTTGCAATCGCCATGGAAGTCTTCTTTTTTTTTTTAATGGTTCAGACGGTATTTTATTTTGTGCATCTTTTACCACAATAAAAAGTAATTTGAAAACAGTAAAAGGTAATATAGAAACCAGAGCCTATTTCCAACTTTCCAACATTCCTTCATCCTTTACCTTTTTGTGATCAGGCCAACTCAGTGGCCTAGTGTCCCCAAATAAGAGACAAAGCTAGTGTCCTGCTAGTCCCCTGTAGCATGAGAGGCTTCGCCTCCCCCACAAATCCATAAGCACCTTCCAGCTCCCCTGCCTGTGGCCAGGAGTCTGAGCACACCCTGCTCACCGTGTAGACGGCTTCCCGCCAGGTCTCTCGGCTTCCTGATCCAGAGCCTCATATAAAGAAATTCTGGCACCTTACCCGCTAGTCAACTAGCATATAAAGTTGTGTGGCTGCCACGGAAGCTTACCAGTCTCTAAGGGCATCTACTTTGTCTCCAAGGTGCCAATGTTTTCACTTTGTGTCCTTGGGGTGCTGCCTCTAGAAATTTAAATTAGACGCATGCATTCAATTCAATGTCTTCATCTGGAGCCTCAATACATTTTGTCACAAGACAGACTTTATCCTCTGCCTCATGGACTCTCTGAGGCGGCGGGGGCGGCGGGCACCCAGAAAGGCCTGGGTGGTCGTGGGGCCTCAAAGTGTGGTCTGGCTGCAGCCCAGGAAGGGTCTGGAGTTTTGTCCAAGAGTCGCAGACTGATACAGTGAAATCATCAAGCTGACACGCAGACCTGCTGCATGCCAGGCGCCCTCTGCGCTGTCCACATACGTGAACTCGATTCTCCCAGCACGCCTGCAAGGTCAGAGCTACAGCATGTCCCATCTTACACATGAGAAGGAAAAGCACAGCAAAAGGTTCTCTTTCACCCTGTCTACTGCGAGAATCAAGAATGAGACCTCAGAGGTCAGGAAAAACGCTGACATCACTTGCAAGGGTCACGCAGGCATCATGAAGGGCCCCAGAGGAAACTTTCTTTCTTTCTTTTTTTTTTAATATTGACAATTCCATGTTTATTTTACATTATAAATCTCCCTTTCCCTCTAAGGCAGTGGTTCTCAACCTTCCTAATGCCGCAGCCCTTTAATACAGTTCCTATGGGTCGCGACCCACAGGTTGAGAACTGCTGCTCTAAGTCTTCTTCATAAAATCTTTCCCCAGGCTGATATCTTCAAATGATTTCCCCACATTTTCCTCAAGAATTTGTATTGTTTCATGTCTTAGATTTAAGTATTTTATTCATCATGAATCAATTTTTGTAAGTGGTAAGAGGTGCGAGTCCAGTTTCAGTCTTTTACAAGTGGTAATCCAGTTCTCCCAACAACATTTATTGAAAAGGGAGATCCCCCCCCCGCCCCAGGGTATGTTCTTGATTGGTTTATCAAATATATGGTGGCTGAAAGATGTTAGTTTCATCTAATGTCTCCATTTTGTGCCAATACCATGCTGTTTTGATCACTACAGCCTTGTAGTATAGCCGAAAGTCTGGTGGAGTGATACTCCTGGCTTTGTTTTTATTACTAAGAATTGCCTTGGCTATATGGGATTTTTTTCTGGATCCATACAAAACAAATAAAAAAAATCTCCTAGTTTTTGCAGAATGGCTTTGTGTGTACATGGAGCTACAAACCCAGCTACAGAGTTATCAGTTCTGCCTTAGCCTTCACTTCCTACTGGCATAGACCCTCAAGGTTAGCCAGAAGTGAGAGTTTATGGCCTCCTCAAATATTTCTTGACCATGTGTACAGTCTTTGGCATCCGCATGGCCCTATTGCTCCCCAAGAATAGGAAGCGAGTTTTTGAAACTCTATTCCCCTAACCATCTCATTCCCCAGCCTCTCTTCTAGAGATTTTTAGTCTATTATTATTTGCACCATTATTTATCACTTACTGCAGCGTAAATAATTTAAACATTTTACATAAATGTTTTTTTTTTTTTGTATTTTTTTTGCAGTTTTTGGCTGGGGCTGGGCTTGAACCCACCACCTCCGACATATGGGGCCAGGGCACTACTCCTTATAGCCACAGGTGCCACCCATACTATAAATGCTTCTCTCTCCCCCCCAGGTAACAGTGAGCAAGTTCCAAGTCAGGTGAAGTAAAGAGAAGCCTTTCCAGCCAGTCTTCTTCCAAGGAGCCAACATGCATACAAAATAATTACAATTCAGTATGTATAAAGTCTAGGTGCTCTCTGCAACACAAAGAATGTGAACTGTTATTTTCAAGGCGATCGATGAGCTAGGAAGCGGAGAATAAAACTGGAGTAAGTTAAAAGACCAGAAAGCTTGCTGTTCCTAACAAGGTTCAGCTGCTTTTCTTTAATAAATGCTCCTTGGGTTGTCTAAGCCTTTAGTTAACTTCCAGAGTTTAAAAAAAGTTATCTATGGCATATTTTATCATTTTTTTCATTGCCTTTATGGAAAATTGGAACTTCAGAGTTCCTTACTTTGCCATTTTCACTAATGCCTTGTTGGTGTTTGTTCTGAGCATGCTGCAAAGGGCACTTGCTCTTACAGAGTGCTTCCCCAGAGCCATGCTTCCAGTGTGTGTCCTCCAAAACACCAGTTTCATGGAAAGATAACTGGTATAAAATCCCAGGGTGAAATGTTTGTGACACGTTCCTTAAATAAAGGGAAAAGCGTTTCCTTGCTGCATGATTTCTCAGAATCCTTGATATCGTATTTTATTAATCCTAAGTAACTTCAAGAGGAGGATGGAGCATAAAAATTACTACAGAGGAAAAAATTATTACAGCAGGTAACTTGTGGACTAGACATTTTATATTTATTATCTCATTTGTTACTCATGTCATCATACAATGTATTTCCTATTTTATAAGCAAGGAAAAAGAAGTATATAATGTTTAAGTAAATTTTCACAAGCAGTAATTTCCAGAGTCAGTAATTTAATCAAAGCAGTTTCCAGCCAAAACCAGTACACGCCTACTGCAAAATTTCCCTAATTTAATTTGATCACAAAAACATTAGTTCACAGAGAATATTGAGAATTAATGTGTCTCAGACTACATTCTGGAAAATGCTGAGCTAAAGCATAGAAAATGAACTGTTTTGTGCTTTTCTCAACACTTTTCCTGTCATAAAGCATGCCATAGGCCCTTGCTACAAGATTAAATATTGATTAAAGAGTGGGAAACAGTCCTTCAACCTACAAATTACCAAAACACCTGACTTTCTGTATTTTAGTGTCTCCTGTGGTGTAGACATTAAAGATTCCCTTAAAAAAAGGATTCTCCCTAGATATAAGGTCTAACAACATAATTTTAATTTGTCAAACTCTAATAGAACTAAGTAGACTAAGTTCATCTCAAATATTTTTTCCTACATTTTTTTACAGAAATCAATTTTTCCAACAAAGAAAGTTATTTGTTTTTAGTATAGAAAAACGTGAAAACAAAAGTTTATAGAAGAATAAAAAATAAAAAATTTAATGCCAGTTTCTGTCAGCACATCTTTTTCTAGCACTTTTTTTTCATCCTCATAATGTTGCCAGAAATTTAGTTTTTGTTTTTGTTTTTTGCAGTTTTTGGCCGGGGCTGGCTTTCACGACCTCTGGCATATGGGGCCAGCGCTCTACTCCGTTGAGCCACAGGAGCCGCCCCAATTTAGTTTCTATTATAATTATTTTTCATTACATTACAAAATCTTCATAAGAATCATTTTTTCATCCCTTCAAAATATTCTATTAGTTGAGGAAACAATTAACAGGACAAATGAACAAGCTATGGAATGGGAGAAAATATGCACAAGCTGTAATCCAATACAGGGAAAATAACAAGAATCTTCAAAGAATTCAAGCAAATTATCAAGAAAAATAACACTTTTCATATGCAAGTGTAAGTGATTATAAATTGGTTTCACAGTAGTATGGAGCTGTAATTGGGTAAATGAGGTGAGGACTATGTTGATTAGTGGGATGTAAGCACTCCAATTTGTACAAATAATCAACACATTGACTCCCATAATGGCATAAATGTATTCATGATCTATGTACAAATGACTTAATAAAAAAATTAAACAAATAAAAAGGCAATAGAAAATTCTACTTCAAAAAAATTTTAAGTAAAAAAAAAGAAAAAAAAGGAAAAGGAAAATAAACAACCCCATTGAAAAATTGGCAAAAGACATAAAAAGAAGCTTTTCAGAAGAAGATAACTGGCCAATAAACATATGAAAAGGTGCTCGAGATCACTAACCATCACAGAAATGCAAATTAAAGCCACAATGAGCTATCGCCTTAGCTCTGACAGAATGCGTTTATTAAACAGTCTAAAAACAGTAGATGCTGATGTGGATGCAGAAAGATATGCTTACACACTGTTGGTGGGACTAAAAATTAGTACAACCTCTACAGAAAACAGTATGGAGATTCCTCAAAGAACTAGAAGAAGGTCTACCATTCAACCTAGCAATTCCATAACTGGATATCCGCCCAAAGGAAAAGAACTTTTGCTACCAAAAAAAAACCTGCCCTCAAATGTTTTTTGCAGTGCAATTTATAAATTTCAAAGATGAGGAATCAACCCAAGTGTCCATCAATTCATGAGTGATTAATAAAATGTGGTATATGTATAAAATGGAACACTACTTACCCACAAAAAAGGTGAATTAATGTCTTTTGCAACAATCTGATGGAGCTGGAAACTATTCTCCTAAGTGAAGAATCTCAAGAATGGAAAAACAAACACAACATGTACTCAGTATGAAATTGGAATCAACCAATGAAGACACATGTGCAAAGAGGGAAGCAAAATCAGTAAAAATCAAGAGGCAGGGGGAACAGGGAAAAGAGGAGGGACAAAACCTATATTATAGGTATGATAAACACTATTTGGGTGATGGACACATCTATAGCCATGACTCGAGCAGTACAAAAGTGATCCATGTAACCTAAAATATTTTACCCCCTTAATACAAAAAACATTCCATTATAGGGAAGTATCACAATTTATTAAGCCTTTCAACTTATGATGACAATTTAGGTTGTTAACCATCTTTCACTATTGTAAAGAATGCTGCAATAAACAGTTCTGGTTGATACACAAATTGCTATTATCTCTCTGCAACACAGAGTTGGTCCACACAGTTGGATCACACACATACTGGGATGCCGGTTGATAAGGGTACATGTGGAAGCCACCTTTCTCATGCAGAGAAGTCAAGTTAAAATAAGGCAAACAAAATACAAAGAAGTTTTGGGAAATACTTAAAAAAAAAAAAATCACAAATTCACCCAAGCAAATTATATCTAAAATGTGAGACAGCCAAGAAAACTATAGGTATCTACACACAGTTTTTGAAGGAACCCCTAAAAAGCACAGTCTTGCAGAAACAGACACAGAAATGAACTGGGTAAAAGATGAGCACTCTATATCCAAGGAATCAAAATAGATGTCATCTGTTTCTTTTGCTGTTTCAATAAACAGTGCTCCAATTATTATTTACGGATGTACTGAATACTAATGATAATTCTATTCCGTAAGAGTTTAAAATACTAGTGATGCCCATTTCCATTTATTGAGCATGCATTATTTGCCAGTATGTGTATGAGTGCCTATTTGAACTCCATCTCATTTAACTCTATAACAAAGTAGATCATCAACAACTGATGAATGTAGAAAATTAGGCTTAAAAGTTGAGTACTTTGCCCAAGGTCTTTTAGCAGCCAGTGACTGAGCCGGAACTGAGAATACAATTCAGTTAAAAGCTTGTTTCCTTTCACAGTAACAAGTGGCCATTCTCCAACACACTCCACAAGGGAAATGAAAACATCTCATAAAGCACTTGAAGCAAAGAGAATACAAATTTCTACATGCATTTTGAAAAGGAACTATTAACCGAAGCTGAATTTTACCAATCGCCACTAATCATTGCAGGGAATCTTAAAGTTGAAAAAATGTTACAGCCTTAAAACACTCATCCACTTTTTCTACTTCGGAAAATCTAGTTTAAGAAAATTACCTGAAAAACATAATTTTTTAAAACTAGATTTTACGTTTTTCAAAGAAAGAAATTCTACAGGAGGATTTATGAAACACCACTAAGAAAACTCAGAAAAGCACTGTGGGAATACCAGAAGGAGAAGAAGCTCATTTAAAGAAATAATGGCTGAAAACTTCCAAAATATGGGAAAAGATACAGATATATGAAGCTTAAAAGTCCCAAACAAGACTTTACCAAGACATATTATAATAAAACTACCAAAAACAAAGATAAAAGTTTGAAAGCAGGTAGAGAAAAGACACTCACTAAACAAAAGGAACCCCATGAGACATTAAGCAAAACCTTTACAGGTGGGGAGAGAGTGAGAGAGAGTGAGACGATATATTCAAAGTGCTAAAGGGGGTGGGGAGGGGGGAGAAACTGCCAACAAAGAAACCAAGAATATAGTGCCTGGCAAAGATAGTCTTCAGACACAAAGGAAAGATACTTTCCCAGACAAATAAAAGCTACCGGACTTCATCCCTACCAGATTGCCTTAGAAAAAATGCTAAAGAGAGCTGTTCAATCTGAAAGAAAGGGATGCTAATTAGTAACACAAAAGCACATGAATGTATAAAACTCACTGGTAAATGTAAGTACACAGTCACATTCAGAATATTATAGTACTGTAATGGTGGTGTATGAAACACACGTTTAGAATGAAGGTTAAAGGGCAAAACTATGAAAAGCAATAAAGAATACAATAATTTTACTGGTTACACAATATAAAAAGATGTAAATTGTGGCATCAAAAGGAGGAAAGAGTAGAGTTTTCATACGCAATCAAAGTTAAGTTTTTATCAGCTTAAAATACACTGTTATAACTATGATTTAAGTAAGACCAATGACTCAAAAACCCATAATGAATACATAAAACATGAGGGGAAAGACATCTAAAACATGCCACTCCAGAAGGTCATCAAATCACAAGGGGAAATAGTCAGAGAGGAATAAAGGAGAAAAGGAAGTACTAAATAGGTAGGAAAAAAAATTAACAAAATAGGTGGCGCCTGTGGCTCAAGGAGGAGGGCGCTGGCTCCATATACGGGTGGCAGGTGCAAACCCAGCCCAGGCCAAAACTGCAAAAGAAAAAAAAATTAACAAAATAGCAATAGTAAATCCTTATCTAGCAATAATTTCTTTAAATGTAAATAGATTAAATTCTCCAATCAAGACATCAAGTGGCTAAATGAACTAAAAAATAATGGCCAATCATATGCTGCCTACAAGATGCTCAATTAAGCTTTAAGTATAGGCTGAAAATGAACAAATGGAAAAAGATATTCTAAGAAAATGCAAACAAGGAAACCTGTATCGGGCAAAATAAACTATAAGTTAAAAACTGTGCCATGGGCGGCGCCTGTGGCTCAGTCGGTAAGGTGCCGGCCCCATATACCGAGGGTGGCGGGTTCAAACCTGGCCCCGGCCAAACTGCAACCAAAAAATAGCCGGGTGTTGTGGCGGGCGCCTGTAGTCCCAGCTGCTCGGGAGGCTGAGGCAAGAGAATCGCTTAAGCCCAGGAGTTGGAGGCTGCTGTGAGCTGTGTGAGGCCACGGCACTCTACCGAGGGCCATAAAGTGAAACTCTGTCTCTACAAAAAAAAAAAAAAAACTGTGCCATGATGTAAAGATAGCCAGTATCTAATGATAAATGAGTTAATTCATCAAGAAGATACAAGGATTGCAAATATATCTGTACCCAACATTAGTGCAGCCAAATACACATACATAAAGCATAAATTAACAGATCTGAAGGAAAACATAGACTGTAATACAATAATAGTTGGGGACATCAATATTCACTTTCAAATAACAGATAAATAAAAGAGACAGAAAATCAATTATGTAAGCTATGAATAAACCATGTTTTAGACCAAATGGATCCAATACACATTTATAGAACAGTCCCATCAACAGCAGCAAAATACACATTTTTCTCAAGCACCCATGCAACATTCTCTAGGACTATGTGAGTCCACAGAGTAAGTATTAACAAATTTAGGAAGGCGCCTGTGGCTCAAAGGAGTAGGGTGCCGGCGCCATATGCCAGAGGTGGCAGGTTCAAGCCCAGCCCCGGCCAAACACTGCAAATAATAATAATAATAATAATAATTAATAAATAAATAAAAATAATAATAAAAAAAATTTAAGAGTACAGAAACCTCAGATATCTTTGCTGATACAATGCTGTGAAACTAGAAATCAAAAATAGGAGAAAGCTTGACAATTAACAAATATATGAACAACAAACTCCCAAACAACCAATGGATCAAAGAAAAATTCAAAAAGCACATAAAAAGTATCTGAGGTAAATTAAAATGGAAATGTTAACAAAACTTATGGGATGCAGCAAAAGCAGTTCTAAGACAAAAATCCATAGCAATAAATTAAGGAACAAGAAAGATCTCAAATAAACAACAGAACTTTACACCTCAAGGAACTAGAAAAACAAAAACAAACCAAGTCCAAAGTTAGCAGAAATAAGAAAATAAACCTAAGAACAGAAGTCAATAAAATAGAGACCAGGAAAATAATCGAAAACATCAAGGAAATCAAAAGTTATATTTTAAAAAGATGTTTTTACATTGATAATCCTTTAGTTAGCCTAAAATAAGTAAAAAGAGTCGAACAAAATACAAAACCAGGTCTCTCTCATCTCTTCTCATTCATAAGACCCATTTCCAACTCTATTTGGAAGAGCTCTAAGTTTTCTCTTTGTTCTTAAATAAAATTTCTCCTTGTTACATTGAAACTTGTGTCCTTATAATGCTGAAAAAAAAAATGAAAGAGGAGATAATACAAATGATTCCACTGAAATACAAAGGATCCTAGGAGATTACTATGAAAAATTAACTGCCAACAAATTAGAAAACCTCAAAGAAATGGATAAATTCCTAGAAACATACAACCTACCAACACTGTGTCATGAAGAAATAAAATCTTAAAACACCAATAATAATAAGGAGGGTCCACTAGTAACCGAAAACCTCTCAACAAAAAATATTCCAAGTCCAGATTGCTTCACTCACCAGTGTGAGTTGAATTTCTAACAAACCATTAAAAAAAGAATTAGTAACAATGCTCCTCAAATTCCTACAAAAATATTAAAGAGAAAGGAACACTTCTAAACTCATTTTACAAGGTCAGGATTACGATGATACCAAAGCCAGAAAGGGGCACTCCAAGAAAATAAAATTACAAGAACAAAAAATGCAAAATTCTCCAAAAAACACCAGCAAACTGAATTCAAGGGCACATTAAAAGGTCATACTTCAGGATCCAGTTGAATTTATCCCCAGGCCATAAGAGTGGTTCAACATACACAAATCAATAACCCGTGATCCCACCAATTAACAGAATAAAGGATAAAAATCTTACAATCACCCCTATAGATGCAGGAAAAGCATTTGCTATAAATCAACATTCTTTTATGGTAAAAGAGCACCCAATTAGGAATAGAAGGAATTGGTATCTCAACATAATAAAGTCTACACATGGCAACCCACAGCTTAGCAGGAACATGGCAAAGATATTCAACTCACCATTGTTATTCAACTTAGTACTGGCAGTCTTAGCCAGACCAATTCGATAAGAAAAAGAAACAAAAGGCACCCAATTTGGAAAGAAAAAAATTAAATTGTCTCTGTATCCTACCATCTTTATATTGAGAGAGGATACCCAAGAAGATTGAGGTCTAGAAGAACAGGTCTTCTCAAGGAGACCACAAGGATACACCTGCAGGGTCCTCTCCATGGTGACTCAGCTCTTGAGAATTTGTTAACTTAACTTCCTGGAACTTGGAAATTTCCAAGTTCTGTGAAATCCTGTAGTTCCGTAGGGGCTGGAATAGCATCTCCTGCTGGATTCAAACTGGCCAGTGAAAAGGATACCTGTGGGGTGGAACTTTTTGACTGTCATTAAAAAAGGAGTGACAGTCAAAAAGTCAGTTGGAAAGCGTGGCCATTTGGAATTCTTCTATGCCATAAGCTCCAGTCTGGTGAATAAAGCCCCTCCTCTTATAAACGGGGTGTTTGGGTGCTCTTTCTCTTCGTTGGGCCTCGTCTTCCTGCAAAATATATACATATATATAGTATATGTAATAGAAAACCCTAAAGAATCCATCAAAAAAACTGTTAAAACTACTAAATGAATTTAGAAAAAATTGTAGTACACCAAAATAATATTAAGAAGTTGCATTTCTACCTGAAAAAAGAAATTTAAGATAAACCCATTGACAGTAGTTCAAAAAGATTAAAACACATACGAATAAATTTAACCAAAGAGGGGAAAGCTTTGCAACGCCGAAAACTAGAAAACAGAGACAAAAGAAATCTAAGACACAAATGAGTGGAAAGATAGTCCACGATTACGGACTGGAAGAATCAATGCTGCTAAGGTGTTCATACTACTCAAAGCTACCTACAGATTTGAGTGGAAAGACAGTCCGCGCTTATGGACTGGAAAAATCAATACTGCTAAGGTGTTCATACTACTCAAAGCTACCTACAGATTTAATCCTGTCAAAATTCCAAAAGTATTTTTCATAGAAATAGGAAAAAAATCCTAAAATCCATAGGAAACCACAAAAGACCTTGAGTTGCTAAAGCAAATTGAGCAAAAAGAGCCAAGCTTGAGGCATGCACGCCCTGATTCAGATGACAGTGACCCTGACACTGCAGTGTGGCATAAATACTGACACACTGGTCATGGCACAAAATAAAGCCAGAAATACGCCCAAAGTGGAGGCCAAGGAACACGGTCAACTAATAGTTGACAAGGACGTCACAGACACACAGTGAGGAAAGGATAGTCTTTTCAATAAATGTTATTGGAAAACTAGAGTAGGCAGAATGTACTTCGACCTTATTTCACAAAAATCTAAAAAATGGGTTAAAAATTGAAACTTAAGGCATGAAACCATAAACTTCTACAAGAAAATGTAGGGGGGAAATGCCACGGCATTGGTCTCAGCAATGATTTTTTGGATATGACGCCCGAAGCATGTAACCAAAGCAAAACTAAGCAAGTAGGAGGACATCGAACAAAAAAGCTTCTACTCGGCAAAGGAGAAAATTTTTTAAATGCGAAGGCAACCCTCGGGGATGGGGAAATACATCTGTAACGCTTCTGATAAGAGGTTAATATTCAAGACACATAAGTAGCTCCCATAGGTCAATAGTAAAAAAACCAAATAACCCAATTTAAAAATGGGCTAAGGACTTGAGTAGACATTTTTCCAAGGAAGGCATACAAATATCCAACAGGTAGAGGCAAAAATGTTCAGCATTAGTAATCATCAGAGAAGTGCAAATTAAAACCACAATGAGATAATTGACTTACGCTAGTTAGTACAGCTGTTACCAAAAAGACAAAGATAACAAGTGCCGCTGTGGAGAAAAGGAAACCCTTGTAGACTGCTGACTGAACATAAATTAGTACAGCAATTATGCAAAACAGTATGAGGCTTCCTCAAAAAATTAACAGAGAGCTACCTTTTGATCCAGCAATCCCACTTCTGGGCATACATATAAGTAATCTCCGTGCTGAAAGGCATCTTCACTCATAGGTTCTCTGCAGCATTACTCACAGTAGCCAAAGCAGGCACACAGCCTATGTGCCCACTGATGGCTGAATGAATAAAAAAAGTGGTGTGCATATAAAGTATACATATTTTTCATCCTTAAATATTATTCAGTTTTGTTTTTTTTTTTAAAGGAGGAAATACTATCATTTGCTACAACATAAATGAACCTGAAGGATGTTACGCTAAGTGCAGTAAATCAAACAAAGAAAAACAAACTCAACACCATCTCACTTACTTGTGGAATCTAAATAAATCAAACTCACAGGAATAGTAAAACGGCAGTTACCAAGCGCTGGGAGGTGGGACAAGGGCTAGGTTAAAAAGGGCATAAACTTTCAGAAATCAGATGAAAACGTTCTGGAGACATGCTGGTACAGTGCAGTGACTAAAGTTAATAATAATGTCTCATATACTTGAAATGTACCAGATCTCAAGTTTTCTCACAACATACACACCAAAAGACAACTACGTGAGGTGACAGGTTAGTTACCTCGATTGTGGTAATCATTTCACAACGAATTTGTCTAGCAAAACATCACATTGTATACCTTAAATACATAGGATTTTTCACTTCTTAATCATCTCAATAAAGCTTAATTTTAGTAGGGTTACCAACAACAATTAAGATAAATAAGTACAATGTACATTAGCTGAATATGATGAGGGTGTGGACAAATGTCGTGGGTGAGAAGTTGAGGTAGGAAGGCCAGGGAAGGCTTCAGGGAGAAAATGGCACTTCAGAAAAGACCTCAAGAGAGCCCGGAATCCAGTCATGCAAGTGTCTGGGAGAAAAGCACATGAGGCAGAAGCACCACGCATCCAAGTGTGAGGTATTAGGGTGTCAGAGGCTCCAGGGCCCAAAAGCCCCCTAGTTTTAAGAGGGAGGCCCAGGTTTTTGCGTTCCCAGCAGCCTGTTTCACAAGGGCTGTGAGGAAATTGAGTTTCTATGTAAAGCTGCCAGGTGTCTCAGGCTAGGAAACCAGCAAGAGCCATTCCGAGCATCCTGGCCCGGGTGGGAGGGAGAACAGAAGAGGTCTTGGACAGAGGGCGGGGGAGGTGCACAGGACAGACCAGGAGAGGCTTCACCGTAAGGGCCTGCTCTCACCATGGTAGAGGAGCTGCCCAGAAGTCTTAAAGATTCTGAAGCTGACCTGAGTCTGGGCTGTCTGCCTCACAGCCGGCTGGGGAAAACTGTGGCATGATGTCTGAGTGCCTGGGATAACACTGGGGGGTCAGGAAGCCCTAACGTGAAGGCTGGACTGTAAAAGGAAATGCCTCAGTGCACCAGGGAGCTGGCCAAGGTAGTGGAGACGCTGTCCTGTCATTGGTAAGCAGACGTGGAGCAGACCACACAAAGTGTAACAAACTCCCGCAGGCTCCTTTATTCACCTAACAAACACAATGAAAGGATTCCTGGGTGCCGCACACTGTTCTAGTTTCTGAGGGTAAAGAGAGAAACATATCCTCTCACATCAAGCTCACAGTTCAGGGATGCAGCTTAGAAACTCTGGAGTCCTCCAGCACAAGAGAACAGCTGTCCTGCAGCTGTCCCTGCAGAGGACCTGAGCCAAGGAAGCACCTTCTCTTTGTCTCCTCTCCTTGACCTTCTTCCCCTGGTGACCTAGCTTCTCATAACAACTCAAAGGAAGAAAAATCCCCACCCAGCAAAATTTTACAATGAACGAATAAAGATTTCTCTTTTGATTGAGAGTTAGTTACATAAAAGGTCCTAGTACCCTAAGATATCAGTATCTCTTCCCATAAGGGTGGCCATGTAACTGTGGCAGAGATTTACACATGCAGGGTTTATCGCATCATTAGCCTTCTGAAACCTGCAATTACCATGTGCACAGTTCACCCATTTAAAAGGCGACATCTTTTTAGCATGTTTTCCATAGCATTGGCTGAAAAGATGCAAAATGCAAATTATGTCAGTATAGATCAGCCTTGCAGAATTTACTGGTCAATGAAAAAAAATGACATAGAGAAAAATACTCATCAGCGATACACAATTAACATATCGTGAGATGGGATAAAAGTACCGTCACTCTCACCCCACCTTTTGTTGCCTTCCTCTTTGCTTCACCCTTAAATTCTTGCTAAATCAGCAATACACAATCAATAGTAGGAGGGGGGAAGGGAGACTGCTTAGCAGTAGTTTAGGGAAGTTACTAAAGCTTAACAATAGTTTAGGAGTAGGTAAAACACATAACAAAAAGATTAATAAATGATACACGGGAGAAAGCATTAGCCATGAAGTATAGTATAAGTGTGTAAGAAATCACAATAAATTGTTTACTGTTTAATGAAATGTTAAAGGAGACAGAAGGAAAAAGAGGGGGGAAGCAGAGGTAGCGGTGCTGAGAAGTCTGAGCTGCAGAAACTGGTCCACACTTCCCAATTTACCCTCCGAGACCCCATCATACTGACAGCCCAACCAGACATGGTGGCTAGAAGGATATTGTTAGAAGGAATGACTAAAACCAAGGTGACTGGATGTCTGTGATTATTTTTATTGTATACCCTGTAAGCATTTAAACAATACCTGCCTCTGCAATTTTCTAACCACGCAAACTCACCCAAGATTCCATCAGCCCACATTATATAAGCTGAACTCTACCAGTGGCCTGGGCTGCTCTCCATATAGGAGGAACAGCCGGCCGTTCAATCTTTTCTTTAATAAAGACTTCCTAATTGACTTTGGGTCTTGATATCTCGCATCCATCCTGTAATAATTGTGACTCAGAAGTTATTAAAAATTCCCTGATGCTTTGGCCCAGTAATTCTACTCTGGGTAACCGACAACAGTAAGAAAAAAATTATAAGCAAAGATGGCCAATTACAAGCAAAGAAAAAGAAATTGGAGTAAGCTGACTGCTCCTCAAATAGGGGACAAGTTAAGAAAATTACAGTATGTCCTTATGATGGAATGATATTCAGTTGATAAAATATAACATCTATTACTGTTGTAGACTGGATTATTGGTCCCAATTCTTCACTCCCTCATAGCTGGGCTCTGCATTTGAGTGGCTGTCAGGCCTCTTAGCCAGTAGAGTATACTGACTTTGGGTTGTCCTGATGTGACTTTCTTCAGCCCAGGTGTGGAATGTGTCTCTGCAGTCCCATGATGTATAAGCAAGAAATAAATGCTTCCTGTTCTATTCCACTGAGAATTGGGTTGTTATGCACCAAAAATTGACTGATACAGTTAAAAAAATGTGCAGCTACATGGACCCTTGCGCTATGTGAAATAGAGACAGAGTAATAAATATTTATTGAAAGAACAGGAGAATGTTTATGTGACATTGTTATGTGAAAAGGAGACTAAAGAGAAAAAGATCTCTGCTTGGAAAGAGAACACTATGAAGTCCATCAAAGTGATGATTGTTGACAAAATTTTCAAGTTTCCTAAATTTCTCGATTTTTTTATAACAAGCATGAATTAACAACATAAAGAAATACTGCAGCAGAACTGAATTTGGCTAGCATTCAATTTATCCAAAGATAAAGTAACCTTAAAAGGAGAAGGAAATAAAATTGGTCTCAAAATAAACACCAGGGTTAGTAGTCAAAAATGAATTAAAATCTTATTTATTTACTTATTGAGACAGGATCTCACTGTTAGCCAGGCTACTAAGGTGTAATGGTATCATCCGAGGTCACAGCAACCTCAAACTTCTAGGCTGACGTGATCCTCCTGCCTCAAGCATGCACCACCAGGCCAGCTACTTTTTCCACTTTTTGTACAGATGGGTCTTGCTCTTACTCAAGATGGTCTCAAACTCCTGACCTCAAGCAATCCTCCCACCTAAGCCTCCCAAAGTGCTAGGATTACGAATGTGAGCTACTGCACCCAGCCTAAAAGCCTATTTAGATATATTTCTTAAAAATCAAAACCAAGCAGAAAAAAATAAATATTAAAAAGGCAATTTTCACAAAGGACATATTAAGAAGCAAATAAAAGATACATTCCAAGAATTAGTATCAGGGAAATTTAACAAAACTTTTGAAGTTTCATTCCAAATCCATTAAATTAAGAAAACATATTCCACAACGCTAACACTTGTTAAAGAGAAGTTATGGTAGAATTATACTTGTGCTGTGCAGGTGGCAACAAAACTTAAGACAGACATTAGGAACGCCAATGTCTCATCAGTTATAAATTATAAGGACACCCCCTCTGTTCCAATCATCACATTGTTGGAGATTCATACTAAAGAAATAACAATATACAAAAATTAATTTCAGCGCCCCAAAATGTTCATGTAAACCATCCTCAAATCCTTGGCTGACTGCTGAAATGGGTATTAGTGGGATGAAACTCCAAGAAGCCTAGTAAAACAACAGATCAAGTTTGAAAGGGCTGAACGAAGGTTTCAACAGCTTCCCGCGTGTTGGAGACACAGAATTTGGACTTCAAATGAAGCCCATTAAATACCAAGTGCCAAATCCTAGTAAGAATAAGTACCAAGCAAAAGCTATAGTCTAGAATGAAATGCAAAATCAAAAGATATTGATCCTAACAAAGCCTGAAACCAAAGATTTAAGGATCAAAATAAACTTCCAGTAATTTAATTTCCTAATGGAACAAAATTCAACTTCTTCAGAGAAAAACTCACAACTGGAAATCCTACAAATGAAGAATATAATGTATGAACTTGAAAGTTTATTGGACTGTCATGAATTGTCATTAATTGTCCTCATACCAAAATTGAATACATAGGATTCATGCTTCTCCATTCCTGTGATGCTTCACTAAGAATAATGAGTTCCACCTCCATCCAGGTTAGTACAATGCTGCAAAATCGCCATTTTTTATGGCTGAATAATATTCCATGGTATACATATACCACAGCTTGCCAATCCATTCCTGCGTTGAAGGACATTCAGGCTGTTTCCACATATTGGCGATTGTGAATTGAGCCGCGATAAACAGCCTAGTACAAGTGTCTTTATAATGAAAGGTTTTTCCCTTCTGGGTAGATGCCCAGTAATGGGATTGCAGGATCAAACGGGAGGTCTAGGTTGAGTTCTTTGAGGTTTCTCCATACTTCCTTCCAAAAAGGTTGTATTAGTTTGCAGTCCCACCATCCGTGTAAAAGTGTTTCTTTCTCTCCACATCCATGCCAACACCTGCAGTTTTGAGATTTTGTGATATAGGCCATTCTCACTGGGGTTAGATGCTATCTCAGGGTGGTTTTAATTTACATTTCTCTAACAATTAGGGATGATGAGCATTTTTTCATATGTTTGCTAGCCATTCATCGGTCGTCTTTAGAGAAGATTCTATTCATCTATCTTCCCCATTGATGTATGGGATTGTTGGTTTTTTCTTGTGCATTAATTTAAGTTCTCTATAGATCTGAGTTATTAAGCTTTTGTCTGATTCAAAATATGCAAATATCCTTTCCCATTGGGTGGGTTGTCTATTTGCTTTGGTTGTTGTCTCCTTGGCTGTACAGAAGCTTTTCAGTTTAATTAAATCCCATTTGTTTATTATCGCTGTTGTTGCTATTGCCATGGCAGTCTTCCTCATAAAGTATTTCCCCAGGCTTATATATCTTCCAGTGTTTTTCCTATGCTTTCTTTGAGGATTTTTATTGTTTCATGCCTTAAATTTAAGTCCTTTATCCATCTTGAATCAATTTTTGTGAGTGGAGAAAGGTGTGGGTCCAGTTTCAGTCTTTTACATGTGGACATCCAGTTCTCCCAGCACCATTTATTGAATACGGAGCCTTTCCCCCAGTGGACGCTCTTGTTTGTTTTATCGAAGATTAGTTGGCTGTAAGTTGTTGGTTTCATTTCCTGGTTTTCTATTTGATTCCAATGTCTATGTCTCTATTTTTGTGCCAATACCATGCTGTCTTGACCACTATGGCTTTGTAATACAGCCTGAAATCTGGTATGGTGATAGCCCCAGCTTTGTTTTTATTACTAAGAACTGCCTTAGATATGCGAGGTTTTTTCTGGTTCCATACAAAATGCAGAATCATTTTTTTCTAAGACTTGAAAGTAGGATGTTGGTATTTTAATAGGGATGGCATTGAATTGGTAAATTGCTCTGGAAGTATAGACATTTTAACAGTGTTGATTCTTCCCAGCCACGAGCATGGTATGTTCTTCCATTTGTTAATGTTATGAGGTAATGGGGAAAGGGCAGACCAGACAGAGAAGGAGGGAGTGAGTGAGGGAAAGGAAAAGAAGAAGAAGAAAAAAAAGACAAGCAAAGAAAATAGTGACTAATTCTCACATAAATTAGATTTAATTTTGACCAAAGTACATTACTTCAACATTAATTTTTAATTCAACTTGTTAATATGTTGTCTGGGATATTGAGTCCTCATTTATAAGTGAAATATGTTTGTAATTTCCCCTTTATAATAATATATTCTCTCCAATTTTAATATCAGGTGTACCCAGATCAAGTAGAATGATTTTGAAGTATTTCTTCTTTTTCTATTGTCTATAAGATTTGGCATGATCTGTTTTTTAAAATTATCTTTTACTTTTATTTATAAATATTAGTTGTCTATTTTCTGAGACTTAAAAAAAATAAGACATTAACTGAGGACTCCATACTGAATCTCAGAGTCAAAGCATTCTATAATAGACATACTCTTATTTGACAATGTGAATGTTACTTTCTTTGCATTATTATTATTGCTTAATATTTCAATGCAGCAATTCTGATTTCTTTTCTGAATGTATTTGTTTGTTCATTCTTTACGAGGTTTTTGTTTCTAGTCCTTATCTTTAACATTGTCATTGTCATTAAATTTTAAGCCTCTTTAATTTTGTGAAGGCAAAAAATGGAAACCTAATAAACACATGTATGTGTAAAAATAAAAAATATATATATATAAAATTTTTTAAGAAAGAACGTTTATTGGATTACATTGTGTAGCATTCATAAAAAACATTCTTAAACAACAATGCTAGTTAATATTTATTGTGTCAGGCATGTGCTTAGTGCCTTGTCTGCCATCTTCTACAATGTGCCAGCTACAGCGTATAACACACAAAGAAAATAACTAGATATGTGAAGAAACAGAAGAATGTGTTCCATAGTAAATAAAACGACACAATAAAACATCCATAGAAATAAATGCAACATGATTGAAATGCTGAAATTGGTTTGTGCTTGGCACTGCCCCCCACCTGTGCTTTCCACCACGCACCAACCACAGACGAATGGACTAGACCCAGGGCCCGATGCACGACCTTAAACAAAGATGGGGACTTTACTTCTTTCATGTTTACATGGATGGAGCTGGAACATATTCTTCTTAGCAAAGTATCTCAAGAATGGAAGAAAAAGTATCCAATGTACTCAGCCCTACTATGAAACCAATTTATAGCTTTCATATGAAAGCTATAACCCAGTTATAACCTAAGAATATGGGGAAAGGGGAAAGGGGAAAGGGAGGGGAAGGAAGGGGTGAGGATGGGTGGAGGGAGGGCAATTGGTGGGATCACACCTACAAGTGCATCTTACAAGGGTACATGTGAAACTTACTAAGTGTAGAATATAAATGTCTTAACACAATAACTAAGAAAATGTCACAAAGGCCGTGTTAACCAGTTTGATGAAAATATTTCAAATTGTATACAAAACCAGCACATTGTACCCCATGATTGCATTACTGTATACAGCTATGATTTAATAAAAAAAAAAAAAATGAGTTTATATAGGACTCATTCCAATTACAGAGTCTTGAAAGAATTCACAATTGCCAAGATGTAAAATCAACCCAAATGCCCATCAACGCAGGAGTGGATTAATAAACTATGGTATATGTATACCATGGACTACTACTCAGTCATAAAAAAGATGAAGACTTTACATTTTTTGTATTAACCTGGATGAAATTGAAAAACATTCTCCTTAGTAAAGTATCACAAGAATGGAAAAGTAAGTATCCAGTGTACTCAATACTAATATGAAACCAGTAGATAAACAAAAACACACCCACATAAGAGAAAAACAATTAAATTCAAGTGGGGGGGGATAGGGGAGAAGGGGGGAACAGGGGAGGAGGACGGGGCGGCTGTTGTTTACTCCCACCTCACAGGCACAAAGTAGGGGTACACAGCACACCTCCTGGGTGAAGGGCCCAACTCCAACTTGGACTTTACCTAACAAATGCTTGTAACATTTGTAAACTAATCATCTGTACCCTCCTATTAATCTGAAATTTTAAAAAATAGTTTATTGGAAAAATAAATAAATGTAGACAAAGAAACACAAGGAATTTCAGGATAGATATGGAAAACCTGGAAAAGAAACAAATGGAAACTAAACTAAAAAATATACTATGTTACATTTTAAAATTTATTGGATGGAAAGAGCAGACTGAATAATCCAGAAGAAAGGGTCTCTGTGAACCTGAAAACAGAGCAATAGAAAAGTATCCAAACTGAAGCAGAGTAAGAAAATGCTTTCAACACACAGATACACATAGGCACACACAAACAGAATCTCAAATAACACTGGGATGCTATCAACTGGTGTGAAATACACGTTATTGGGATGCTAAAAGGAGAGAGAAAAAGGGAAGAAGTAAGAAGAGAAGATAGAAAAAATATGGCTAGAAATAGAAAAAAAGGTTGTCTGAAAGTTTTCCAAATTTGATTTAAAACATCAATCCACAGTCTGAAAACACTGCAAAGAATAAAATGGGAAGAAACCACACCTCTACCCATCACAGGCAAACCGACAAGAACCAAAACAAAGAAAAATCCTCAAAAATTTCTGGGATAAAAAAAATCATATACAGAACGATTATTATTTTAATGATGACAAAAAAGTCAAGGAGATAATGACATGAAACCTTTAAGGTGCTAAAAAATATTCGTCAACTTAGAATTTTATGTCCAATGAACATGCCCTTCAAAAATGAAAGTAAAATAAAGATATTTTAATTGAATACAAGCTGAAATGATCTGTAATTAGAAGACCTGCATTATCAGAAGGATAAAGAACATTTTTCAGACTGGAGGGAAAATGGTATATGGTAAAACTTTGACTCTACAGGAAGTAATTAAGAGCACCGGAAACACTACATATGTGTGTAAACAGAAAGCTTTTTTTTTCCTAAAAACAACTAATATTTAAAAAATGATAATGACCACATACCATAAATTTTATATCACATGTAGAAATAAAAATTATGACAAAAACATTGAGGAACAGAATTACACTGCTGTAAATTTCTTCATTACATATATAGTGGTATAAGAATGCCAGTTAGAATGTGACAAGTATATTGTAATCCCTATGGCAACCACTTAAAAATACAAAGAGATTTAGCTAAAATGAAATGAATGAAAAACAAAAACTATTAGACTAACAAAAAATACAAAAATGAACAAAGGAAAAACAAAGAAGAGAGGAAACAAATTAGTAAGGTGGTTCAATTAAACCCAGCTACATCAATGATAGTACTAAATACTCTAATTAAAAGGCAGAGTTTTACAGGCAAAATACAAAAAGAAGACCCAACTATCGCTTGTTTAAAGTGATATTTAAATTCATACCTACAACTCAATTTAAAAGTTGCTGCAGCCACATTTACAGCTATGTAGATTTCAAAACAAGGAATGTTTCTAGAGATAAAGAGAACGTTCCATAACAATAAAAGCCTCAATTTGGGAAGACATAAGAATCCTAAATGTGCATATAACTATTAACATAAATGGAAAATACATAATCACTGACAAAACTGAAGAGAATAGAAAAATTCACAGTCCTACATGAAGATGCAAATACTCCTGTCTTGGTAATTAACTGTTTTAAAGGCAAGAAAATTCCATAATAGATGTAAGAGACTCAAACAACCCTAAGTGATGTTTATGGAACACACACCAATAACTATAGGGGTCAAGTGCATGAGGCACGTCTACCAAGGCAGATCAAATGCTAAGTCATGAGCCTCAATACATTCCAAAGGATTGAAAAGAAACAGAATTGGGAGTGGGAGCCTGAGACAAATGAGAGAGGTGAGCCTTTCTGGACTCCTGCGCTAGATTTCCCAGTGTCTTGGTATTGAAATGGTGCAGGTGAAAGATCAGCGTACAGACAGGAACAGGACCAAGAGGAGATCAGGCCAGGGGGTATGTGCAACATGCCAAAAAGAGAAAAGTCAAGGATGAAAGCCAAGTGTTAGCCTGATGAACTGAGAGAATGGAGGTTAGTAGGACTGGGGAAGAAGCAAATGTGGGACTGGAAAGAGAAGCTCGGGTGCAAAGGGAATATGAGGAATTTTACTAGATGTCCAGGTTAAAAACTTGGGATTGCAAATTAAGAATGTGAGTCTGCAGGGTATAGGTCGAAGCCTGCAAACAAACAGCAAAAAAGAGGGTGTTGAAATCATATAACATACTAGGGGTTTTTAACATACACATTATTTTCAACTCATCTCAACACCGTAGTTGACAAACTCTTCCCCGAAGGCTTTAGTCATACATTTACACTAGAATCTAGCACAGTTTCCCCATTAACGGCAAACAGATAAAGGCATCCAGAGGGGCCAGGAGTAGGGTATCTCCCACAGGGGTCAGTCAGAGGCACAAGCCAAAAAACAAACCAAATTGCCAGCCTGAAGACCAGAACCTGATCTTGTGTTTTATTTCCTAAGAAAGAAAAATCATCCTAAATTAGTTCTGTTTTTCTTCCTATCTATCACATCACAGAAATTAAAGGAATTGGTAAAATAGAAATTCTGAACAATTCATAACCACGGTTTAACACAATGATACCTCAGAAAGATCAGAAACATTTGTTATTTTCTAGAAGAAATAAAACGCCAAAGCAAATCATTTTCAAATGCAAATCCAAAGCAAGCATAATTCTGGTTAACGCATGGAAGGTGCATTCTACTAAGCTCCTTTTATTCTCCAGGGAGATTGATGGCCTAATTATACTCTAGAGAGGAGGGTTAAGAAACTGTGTTGAAACTTATTAAATATGACTTTTTGATTTTGTTGGAAAAGTGTACTTAAAATAATTGCACTTTAAATGGAATTTATAAATATACCACTTAAGTCAACGGTTGAGCGATTTGATACAGCACAATTCTGTTGAGTTTGATAAACTATATTGCTGATAAGTGGAGGCTCGCTGGCATCTGCTACAGGATCAAGGGGCTGGAAGATTTATAAAGCATCTGCAGGTGTGTTCATATGTACATCAGTGTTCAGTGACTAAGTAGAACCCCAGACACATATGCAGACACATTCCACACGTGTGCATTTACGGCCCTCCGTCCTTCCTCCCTGGATTAACACATTAACAGCCATGGACGTTCTGTGTAACTCAGGCCAGGTCTGGGCCCTGGGCCCCGCAAAGCATGTATAACTCACACATCTCTTTACCTTAGGAGCCACATTAGCTCCAAGGAAAAACATTTTTCCCCCAGTGCAGCAATCAGCGTTAGAATGCCTCCCTGGCCACCAGTTTCCTCTCCTGCCAATCCGTTCTCCAGTCTGCAGCTAGCATGAGCCTTCTGATAGGCAAACCCGCCACCTCACTCCCCCAGATTAAAACTGTTAGCTCTCTGCCTCTTCTACCAATAGAGTTGGTGTCACAAGGAGGGCCGCCCGTTCAGTCCTAGGGCACTCTGGCTCGGCAGGGCCAGGCGCCAGGGTACTGCCCACTGTTGCTCTCTCATCTTTGGGCAGATTACAAGGCAGAAACACAGGTGCTGTTGCCAACCTCGTTCATATGCCCAATGCACGCTCTGCAGTGCCCAAGGAGCACAGCCTTCTGCGGACCCAGGATGCGTGCAGGTTCAGCAGAACCCCGCTGGGGCGCATGGTCAGCAGTTTTGGCTAAGCTGGGTGAGCCAGGCACTGACACCTGGCAGGCTGCGGTCCTCTTCCCACCAGACCTCTCTGGCTTCACACACGGAGAGGGGGAGGCTGCTGTTCTGAGAGATGAGGCTAGTGCAGAGACCCAGCTGTCCTTTCCCACATGGGCCTGCTTTTGTGTCCAGATCTCGCCTCTTTGTAAGGATACCTGTCTTACCATCTTATTGTATTAGGGCCTACCCTAATGTCCTCATTTCAACTTGGTTCCCTCCCTTTCTTCAAATAAGGTCCTGTTCTGAAGTAAGGGGTGTGGGGAGCATCAGGGCTTGAACATGTCTTATTTCAAGAGACATTTCAACCCACACTACCAGGCATCCAAGGTGTTTTTTTTTTTTTCTCCTCAAGTACCTAAAATGAAGGACATTTCTAAGGGACAGGGACCAACAGCCATCCTCCCTGAGCCCCATATGCTAGCCTCAGTCTCATCACAGAGGCCACAGAGAAATTTAGTACAAGCAAGACTCCACCACACATAAGTCAGCTCAAGCCACATCAGCAACACCGACTAGCCACAGAGAACAGTTTCCAGGCACGGGTTCCACGCGACCTGCAGAGTCTTCTACAAACAGGCCTCGGCCTTGCTGACGGTTAGAAGGAGGATTCAGCCAAAAGGGCTCTGAGAGCAGAGTCCATGCAGTGGGCTGTTCCCAAGAGAGAGAGGAGACAGACGCTTCTGCCCCAGGACCGAGAGGCAGCCCGAGAAAGTCACAGCCACCTGTGGGTGTAGCATTCCCTCACCTGACTTCTCAGCACGTCATGTGCCCCTGGAAGTTGGGCCTGCCATTGTCCTCAGAGCTGGGCATGGTACGAGGAGACTGTGGACATGTGGCCACCTCTCTCCCTTCTCTCCCATGTCAAGGGCACCCCATTCTCCAAAGGAAGAAACTGAGGCTTGAGGAGGTTAAGAGGTTGGCCCAAAGTGGCATATCCAATACATAGAACAAGCGAGATTTGAACCGAGACCCAGGCAACTCCAAAAGCTGTGCTTTTAACCTCCATGTAGTAACCTTCAGTCACAAAATTTTAATAAACCTTATACTGCTCTTATTACTGCCAGATTACATAAGCATTTTACATACATTGACTCAATTTACTATTCACGCCAATTAATGAAGTAAATACCATTTAACCCCCATTTTACAGATGAGACTGAGGATCAGAGAGGTGAAGAAACATACTCAGGATCACTCAGCTAGTAAGGATCACAGGCAGCATCAGACCCAGGCAGTCTGTCCCTTACCCACTGTGCTATGAAAGGTTCATTCCCACTGGAAGACACCATGATGGACCTGGGCAGGTTCTGGCTACATCCCAGATACACATAAGCCCAGGCCCACAGCCGTCTCCAAGAAAGGCTGGAAGGTGGAGTGTGGTTTTGGAGAAGTGCTTGGAAGAAGCTCATGCTTGCAGCTCCACTGTCAGGAAGCACATGTGGTGCTCACACTCCTTTAAGAACCTGCTGTTTCTGGGCGGTGCCTGTGGCTCAGCGGGTAGGGCGCCGGTCCCATATGCCGGAGGTGGCGGGTTCAAACCCAGCCCCGGCCAAAAAAAAAAAAAAAAAGAACCTGCTGTTTCTTTGAACTAACACATAACACCTTAGCTGACACCCGCAGACCTCTGCACGGCGGCATCCTGCATCCATACAGCTGTCGTCCAGTACAACTGCTTGGTCATTCATCCACAAAATCCATTCCAAAATTATCTACAAATGAGTCACAAATTGAGGGTCTCCAAAAGTTAATAACAGTGTACTGCATACTTGAAATTTGCCCATAGAGTAGACTTTTGAAGTGTTCTCACTACACACACACACACACAGTAACTATGTAAGGAGAGGAATATGTTCATTAGGAAAAAAATTTTACCACACTGAACACAACTGTTTTGTATACTTCCTACTTAATTTTTAATCTTTATCTTTCTTATGTATAGAAGTCTTAATACATTTTCAATTGAAAGCAGAGATACAAAAATTCCCCTGTAAAAAGCTCTATAAAGTAATAATCAACATAGACAAAGGTATCAAATAGTTCAGGTTACATGGATACGGGAAAAAATAATTCAGCAAGGGGGGATGCAAATTATTGAGTCCTTGGAAAGGCTGATGTGAGGTAAAGAACTTCACAGTTATACAGAAATAAGTGAGACCAAACACCACTTTTTTTTTTTTTTTTTTTGAGACAAAGTCGCACTCACTCTGTCACCCTGGGTAGAGTGCGGTGGCATCATCATAGCTTACAGCAACCTCAAACTCTTTGGCTCGGGTGATCTCTTACCTCAGCCTCCCCAGTAGCTGAGACTACAGGCACATGCCACAGCGTCCCACTTGTTTTTTCTATCGTTAGTAGAGATAGGGTCTCGCTTTTGCTCAGGCTGGTCTGGAACTCCTGAACTCAAGCAATCCACCCATCTCGGCTTCCCAAGTGCCACAATTTTATCACCTGAAACTATTTAGTTAACCTATTGGAACCCCAATATTCTCAGGTATAAAATGGAGATAGCAATCCCTCTCCCACACTGTCATGCTAAAGACCAAATAATGTTGTGTATAAAAAATGTTTGGCCCAGAGTAGGTGTTTATCAAATATAATTTTATTTTCCCTTTCACCCGCCTTTCTCCTTTAAATACTGGGCCTATAACCTTTCAAAGTTTACAGAGTGTATTTTCCTTGTCTTTTCTGACAGTCATGGACAAGAGGCTATCATGACAGACGCTTTCTAAAGCAGGGGACCCATGGTAGACACCACAAGGGTTACAGACCCTGTCCTCAGGGTCATTAGACTCATAGGGGAGATCAACATTAACAAAATATCCACAAGGATAAATGCAGAATTATAACTGTGATAAATGAAAACAAAGGACATATGGTCATTTAAGGGGGTCTTCGTGGGGGACTTGACCCAATCTAAGAGCCAAGTGAGGCACTTTAGAGCAATGAGTGGGGACAGCGGTGACTAAGCCAAATCAGGTAGTACAGAACAGTATTTCAGGCAGAGAGCACAACTCATGGTAAGGCCTGAGGCTGGAATAATCTTCCAAGAGACTGAAAGAAAATGGTCATGTGGTTGAAGAACAAAGCAGCAGCATTGATCTAAGAGGAAGGAAATTGCTAACTATGAGAAAGCTGCCATGTGCCAGGGTCTGGGTAAGAACTTTAGGTACATTGATGATCTTAACTCACACAGTGAAGGAGAATGCAGATGAGAAAGTGGGCAGGTTTCAGGCCATATAAGGCCTTGAAAACTAAATTGCAATGGCCGGGCGTTGTGGCGGGCACCTGTAGTCCCAGCTGCTCGGGAGGCTGAGGTAGGAGAATCACTTGGGCCCAGGAGTTGGAGGTTGCTGTGAGCTGTGTGAGGCCACGGCACTCTACTGAGGGCCATAGGGTGAGACTCTGTCTCTACAAAAAAAAAAAAAAAAGAAAGAAAACTAAATTGCAGATTCTGATCTTTGTCCTGAGAGCCATCGAGCAGGTGGGGAGTGAAGGCAGATGAGTCAGGAGGCCCGTGGAGGAGCAAATGGGTGTGATGTTTAGAGTGAGGTGCTGGTAGTGTGGTCAGAAAGATGGGGGCATACCGGAGAGATATTCAAGGGACAGAATCAACCTATCTAGGTGCCTCATTGGATTTATGGGGAAGAGGAAGATGGAAGAATCAAGGAAAACCTGAGATATTTTGACTTCTGCAACTGGATAAGTAATGATTCTGTGCACTAAACCAGGAAACTTTGCAGGAAAAATGAGTCTGGTCAAATCATGTTGAATTTGACCAATTCTATTGAGACATCCAAGAGAAATTATGAATACAAAACCAGAGGTTTGGAAACCAGGTGAAAAATCTGGATTAAGGTAATAAATTATTGAGTTTCTGCCATATAGGAATATGGAGTGGCAGTTATTAATTTACTGTCTCTCAGCCCTGAAACAAATGTGTGATACTGGAGCTGAACCCTGTAGACATTTCTCCTTCTTCACAGGGCTTCAAGGTAAGCAGGGGAGACACTGCTGGGAGAGCAGAGCGAGGATGAGACCTACCTTCCTTCTTGCAGTGAGCTGTGTTCCAACTGCCACCCAGTAGATCCATGTGCAGGGGGCCTGGTAGCCCTCACCTTTGTGGCACTCAAAGGTCAGGTGCAACCAGTACTTTCCAGCAAGTGTCTCTGCTGTCCAGCGGGCTGCCTGTTCTGGCAGCAGTACCTTCTCCAAAGACATCTGTATCACAGAGGCTCACAGCCTCTGTATAAAGCGCCCTCCTTCGAGGTCTGAGCCTTTTCTCCCTTCTTGCTCCCCTTTGGCCCTAGATGGAACAGCTGATTGCTAGAGTTGCTACATAGAGTTGCAAAATAGTTGGACTCTATTTTTTAGAGTCCTCTCTGACCCCATTTATAGCTAAACATTTTACTGGTTGACAAGCTTTTGTATTACATTTTCCCTTTTTGAAAACTAGTGTAGTTTCTGGCTCCCAACACAGAATGATTGAACACACAGAGGTTGACAAGATCACCTAGGGAGATGGTGCAGAGAGCTAAATAAGAGGTCAAATTGCTCAGTCCTGACAAACTCCAAGCTCTACTGCAAACACAAGGAAGCCAGCCTTGTAAAGCAGCTGACAAGGAACAGCTGCAAAAGTGGAGGGAAGCCTAGAAAAGTGTAAAGAGAACATACTGCTTTGATAAATAATAAACATAAATCTTAAGGTAGAATAGGTTTTCTTATACACAAAAATATAAACCACAAGGATAGTCTGACAAGTATGAAGACAATTATGATATCAATAGAGAGAAATAAAAAGCACTTAAAAAGTGAAATCATAAAACAAGAGAACTAACCAAGAAATGTCATCACAATTATATAAAGAAATACACATCAGTCAAAAAGACAGACTTCAAATAGGGAAATTACCAAAGCTATAAACAGGCACTTCACAAAAGCAGAACCATAACTGGTAAGTAAATAATAGAAAGAAAGCTTAACCTCTTAGTGAAGAAGTGCAATTTAAAACAACAATGAAATACTATTTTATGCTCATTTAATTGGAAAAGATGAAAAAGTCAGTAAGACTTCGTATTGTGAAGGCAGTAGACAATCCAATGCATGCCCGAATAGAAGAAAAACTCACTTCAAGTTTGGGGGAGAGGTGATGAGAAGGGGTAGAGGGCTGGGGTGCTCTCTCTGAATGGGCATCGGGTGGGGGGTGGGAAAAAAAGACTTCAATTGGCAAGGAAATAAATGCATGCCGTACTAGATGGTGTCTCCTAGCCACAGGTGGCTTTTCAACACTTTGAATGTAGTGAGCCTAAATTAACACATGCAATGAGAATAGAATACTTGCTCAATGTCAAAAGACTTAGTGTTAATAAGATAATGTAAAAACCCCCATTAATAATTTTAACATGATTACACACTGAAATGATATATTTGGGGTATATCTGGTTAAGTCAAATATGTCATTAAAATTAAGTTCACTTATTTCTACTTTTATGATGTCACTACTAGAAAATTTAAAATTGCATGTGTGGCTTATATTTGTATCAACTAAATCATATTTGTACAGAACGGTGCTGATGTAGAGCGATGGGAAAACTTAAACGTGGATTGTCCAAGTGTGAATCAATACAACCCCTCTGGTGAGCAATTTTCCATTATCTTATAAAGTTGGACATGTACCCACTCTAGGACCCAGCAGCTCTCCCATGGAATATATCCTAGAGAAAATCTTGCATCACCAGCAATGTAACCTCGTCATTGGTGCCTTCATCTTAATCTGATTTTTTAAAAATTAATTAAAAAAGAAAATCTTGCAGTATGTGCAGCAGGAAACCATATACAAAATTGTTCACAGCAGTATTGCTCCTGATAGTAAAAACTCAGAAACAGTATCAAAGTTCAGTGTCAGAAGACAGTCACATAATGAAAGACTAGCAAAAATGAACAGCATGGAGCTACTCACAGCAGCATGGATGAATCTTAGAAACTCAATCTTGAGCGAAAACATAAAACTTCAGAAGAACACATAAAATATGCTACCATTTTTATAAATTTCAAAACTATAGGCTCCCCACCTGTGGCTCAAGCAGCTAAGGCACCAGCCACATACACCTGAGGGTTCAAATCCAGCCCGGCTCCGCCAAACAACAATGATGTCTGCAACAACAACAACAACAAAAAGAGCCGGGCGTTGTGGCAGGTGCCGGTAATCCCAGCTACTTGGGAGGCAGAGGCAGGAGAATTGCTTGAGCCCAGGCGTTGGAGGTTGCTGTGAGCTGTGATGCCACAGCACTCTACCCAGGGTGACAGCTTGAGGCTCTGTCTCAAAAAAAAAAAAAAAAAACAAGTATAAAAACCAAACATTGTGGTGTTTAGGCATAAAAATGCATGAGAAAGGGGATGGAGTGGAGCAGGCATGTTCAGGGAGCCTCAACAGAACTAGACATGCTCTATTTCTTTTGCTGGGTGGTGAGTTACTGAGTGAGTTAATTTTTTTGTGTCCCAGAAAGACACCTTACAGTTATCTGCTATTTTCAAACAAAAAGGGTCACAGTCAGAGCTAGAATGATGAAAAGAAGCCAGGCATAGTAATTTGAAGAATAAGTTATCATTGAGAAAGTGAAGAGACCAAGTAAGGACCCGTTTTTTCATGAACTGCCATTGTGAAAGTGAGGAGAGCTTGGTAGTGGAGCTAAGGTGGCACAGGTATTAAGGAGCGCTTACTTTTAAAATAGACCGCTCTTACGTACAGATAATACTGAGGAGGGGAGTTCAGCTTCAGTATTTTTGGTTACCCTGCCTGCCAAGAAAAAATATAATAGCTATATAAAATTTATTTTTAAGAAATCTATTTGAAGGAATTATAGGATTATCAAGAGAAGAAGGAACTGGAGGCCAAATATTCAGGAGAAATGAAGGCTCAAAGAAACAGACCCCTAAAGTGGCACCTACCGGATCTGGGAGCAGATTCCAAGAAGCTGAGACACCAAGGAGGCTTTGGAAGCCTCCAAAGTTTTAGGGGAGGGGACAAAAAGGATCTACCAAAGAGGAGGAGGCTTGGTTAAACACCCCAAGCTTTATATAAGAACACAGTTTAAATTGTAATGATAAGTGTAAAATAGTTTTAGATCAGCTCCTTCAGTATTTCAAACTACCTGAATCTCCGTGAGGATTTAAGATACAACATGATTCCTACCATCTCTAGCATAGCTGCCTGCAAAAAGCAAAGAGAAAACATCTCTGAGGAAATAGAATATCATTCGAAGCTTCAAATGATCTCTAGACTATTTCCTATATAATGTCCAGCATGTAATAAGAAACAGGCAAATTATAAGACAAAGTATGTATAAAGGAAATAATAGATGATAGAAATAGGCCTATAGGGTCACCAAATAATGGATTTATCCAACACATCTTCTGAAAGAACTTAACCAACATACTTAAGAAATTAAAAGCTACATTTTACAAATTTCAGCTGAGATCTAAAAGCCATTAAAGACTACTAGCTGGCAATTCTAGAACTGAAAAACACAATAATTGCAAAAACTTCATGGTCATCCTTAATAGCAGAAACACTTCCCTGCCGTGATTAAAAAAAGAAATAAGCCAGAAGATAATATTCATACTAGAAACAGAGGCTAAGGAAAAAATATAGAAATACTGTCAGAGCCAAATGGGTCAGAATGATAAGGTAAAGCCTTTGCAATTTGAGATTCATAATGTGAGGAGAAAGAGAAAACGTCAGAAGCAACGACCCCAAAACTAAAGTCCACTACATCACAAACTCAAACACCACTCTCCACAGGCTGAAAGCAGACAGAAAATGCACCTGTGTGTAAAATCCTACAAGCAGCCAGATAAGAGAAACACAATACGCTTCAAAGAAGCAAAAACTGTACTAACAGCTATTTCTTTTTTTTTTTTTTAATGTACACCTTTTTATTTATTTATTTTTTGCAGTTTTGGCTGGGGCTGGGTTTGAACACACCACCTCCGGCATATAGGACCAGCACCCTACTCTCCTGAGCCACAGATGCCGCCCAACAGCTATTTCTTAATCAGAAAAAATGGAGGCCAAAAGGCAGCAAAATCATAGTTTCACAACGATGAAGAAAATATCGCTGACACAGAATTTGGTAACCAGCAAAATAACTGTTTATGAGTAAAGTCTAAACAAAGACATTTTCAGACAAATAGAAAGTGAGAAAATTTGGCAGCAGAAGGCATACCCCAAAGGAAATTCTAAAGAAAATACTTCAGTCAAAGAAAAATAATTTCAGTGAAAACCCATAAGCAAAATAGACTAGAACATGTGAGTAAATATAATCAATGATCCAAGACTCTATCTCAAAAACCTAAAAAAAGAGAAGTGAAACAAAAATTATACACAAGAAGACAATTATAATGAGCACATAAGTCAGTGAATCAAAAAGCAAACAAAAGTTAAAGCCACAAGTTATTTTCAAACTTTAAAAACTGATAAACTAAGCAAGACCAATTAAGGAATATAAACAAGAAAAAGAACAAATTACCATAATCAGAATTGAGAAAGGAGACATCATTACAGATCCTACGGATAGTCGGACCTGTAATAAAAGGATGTGCATATTATGCCAATAACTGTGAAACTTAGAAATAATAATAGTCCTTCACAAGTTTGGTATACTTCCAAATTCTTTTAATGAGGTCCATATAATCTCAATACAAAAACCCAATAAAGCCATTAAAAATGTACTCTTCCCTCCTATTCTCTGGAAGAATTTGCAGAGGATTAATATTATTTCTAATGTTAGGAAGAAGACACTTATGATGATATCTAGGACTAGAATGTTTTCCACAGGAAAGTTTTATTACAGATGCAATTCTTTAATAGGTACAGAGCTATTCTAATACTTAAATTTCCCCTGTATTATTATTGGTAAGTTGTGCTTTTACAGGGTAGTTATTTTTTCTGTTTCAAATGTATTGTCATAGCATTCATATTTTTTCATTCTTATGAAAAAATTATAAACAAAATATTAGCAAATCAAATTCAAGTATATATCATATCATGAAGTTGGGTTTATCCCAAGACTGAAAAGTTTATTTAAATTTTAAAAATCAATCAGTATAGGGTGGCGCCTGTGGCTCAAAAGAGTAGGGCGACAGCCCCATATACCGGAGGTGGCGGGTTCAAACCTGGCCCAGCCCAAAAACTGCAAAAAATAAATAAATAAATAAATAAAATCAGTGTAATTCTTCACTTCATTAGAAAAAGGAGAAAAGCCATATCTTATCTCAATAGATGAAGGAAAATAATTTGGTTCGATTTGATTCCCATTGGTAATAAAAACTCACCAAATTGGGATAGAAAAAAACTTCCGCAATGTGAGAAAGAGTATCTATAATAACAATACAGCCAACATAACAAAGAATTGAAAAACAGTGACTGCTTTATGCTTGAGAGAGGGCTGGTTTGCATAAGTGTGACTGACAGATAGGCAGGTTTATGCTGTGGTAATGACCAACCCCAAATACCAGTGGCCTAAGACTCAAAGGTGCATGTGCTACTCTCATGCCACGTCTCACTGCAGGTGTACATGTTACTCTCATGCCACGTCTCTCTGCAGGTGTACATGTTACTTTCATGCCACGTCTCACTGCAGTGTGCACGTTACACTCATGCCACGTCTCACTGCAGTGTATGTTACTCTCATGCCACGTCTCACTGCAGTGTACACGTTACTCTCATGCCACGTCCCTCTGCAGTGTACACGTTACTCTCATGCAACGTCCCACTGAAGTGTATGTTACTCTCATGCCACGTCTCACTGCAGTGTACATGTTACTCTCATGCCACGTCTCACTGCAGTGTACATGTTACTCTCATGCCACGTATCTCAGCAGGTGTACATGTTACTCTTATGCCACGTCTCACTGCAGTGTACATGTTACTCTCATGCCACGTCTCACTCCAGTGTACATGTTACTCTTATGCCACATCTCACTGCAGTGTACGTTACTCTCATGCCACGTCTCACTGCAGTGTACATGTTACTCTCATGCCACGTCTCACTGTTGTTGTACATGTTACTCTCATGCCACGTCTCACTGCAGTGTACATGTTACTCTCATGCCACGTCTCACTGCAGTGTACATGTTACTCTCATGCCACGTCTCACTGCAGTGTACATGTTACTCTCATGCCACGTCTCTCAGCAGGTGTACATGTTACTCTTATGCCACGTCTCACTGCAGTGTACATGTTACTCTCATGCCACATCTCACTGTTGTTGTACATGTTACTCTTATGCCACGTCTCACTGCAGTGTACATGTTACTCTCATGCCACGTCTCACTGCAGTGTACATGTTACTCTCATACCACGTCTCACTGCAGTGTACACGTTACTCTCATGCCACGTCCCTCTGCAGTGTACACGTTACTCTCATGCAACGTCCCACTGAAGTGTATGTTACTCTCATGCCACGTCTCACTGCAGTGTACATGTTACTCTCATGCCACGTATCACTGCAGTGTACATGTTACTCTCATGCCACGTCTCACTGCAGTGTACATGTTACTCTCATACCACGTCTCACTGCAGTGTACATGTTACTCTCCTGCCACGTCTCACTGTTGTTGTACATGTTACTCTCATGCCACGTCTCACTGCAGTGTACATGTTACTCTCATGCCACGTCTCACTGCAGTGTACATGTTACTCTCATGCCACGTCTCACTGCAGTGTACGTGTTACTCTCATACCACATCTCACTGCAGTGTACATGTTACTCTCATGCCACGTCTCACTGTTGTTGTACATGTTACTCTCATGCCACGTCTCACTGCAGTGTACATGTTACTCTTATGCCACGTCTCACTGCAGTGTACATGTTATTCTCATGCCACGTCTCACTGCAGTGTACATGTTACTCTCATGCCACGTCTCACTGTTGTTGTACATGTTACTCTTATGCCACGTCTCACTGCAGTGTACGTTACTCTCATGCCACGTCTCACTACAGTGTACATGTTACTCTCATGCCACGTCTCACTGTTGTTGTACATGTTACTCTCATACCATATCTCACTGCAGGTGTACATGTTACTCTCATGCCTCATCTCACTGTGGTGTATATGTAACACTCATGCCGTGTCTCACTGTCGGCTGGCTGGTAGTGGGTGTGACCTCTGATCTATTTTGTTCTTCCTCCAGGAACAAGACTGAAATATTCCAACCGTAGATCATCGTCGTTGCCCCAATATAGAGGGATATGAAGTAACACCCACTATTCTTAAGATGCGACACACATCATCTCTGCTTACATTGACCGAAACATGTTGCATGGCCCCACAAAACTTCAAGGGGTCTTACTTTTTTATATGCACCAAAAAAAAGGAGAACAGGATATTGGTGGGCAGTGATAACGTCCTACATTGAGAGAATGGCCATTTAAATTAATGGTTTTATAGGTCGAGTATTTCTGGAAGATGAACCAGAGGCCGAACCCTTCACTGAGTAAGAGCAATCCAAGGAGGAAGATTCCAGGGTTGGTTATGACATTGACCTCTGTGTTTTTATTGGTGACACCAGGTGAGGGTGTGGCCTCCCTTCATGGTCTAATACAATCCGTTTTTCTCATCTTAAGTAGTTCAAGTTGGCCTGCACTAGGCCTTCTCCTGTGGTATCCTATTTGTCCTCACTGCCGTGTGAACTGGAATATCCTTTTAGAGTGTTAGGACCCCAGTGCTCTTTGTAGAATAATTTCTTCATCTCTGCCTGCCATTGCTCAAAGCCCGTATTTTACATAACTGTATTGCTAGGAGTATTTTTTCCTTTTAATTCTCTCAGGAAAATGCATAAGTTCAGTGCTAGCTGATGCTGTTTGATCTCCCTAAAATACTAATCTTTTACCTCTTGAGGCATTTAAACCCTTCCTTTAAATCCTGCCTCCATCCTAACATTTTATTCACTCCAGCTCATACTTCCTCTCCCCAGTGCTTTGCTATCTCATAAAGCAGGAGTTCTGTCTTACCCAGAACACAATGGGTAAAAGCTCTGCCGTCTCTCTTAACAAGAAGAAAAGTGATATCCCAAGTCATGGTATGTGAGAGTCTGATATCCATTAATCATTACACATTGCTATTTACATATTTCCTATCACGTTAGGAATTTCTTGTGAATTATTAACTATTATTAATTATTATTTCCAGCCGCAGCTGATGAGCTGTGCACCATCGTTGAGAGCAACCAAGCTGCTGGCAGTGCAGGGTCCACTCTGCAGACCTAATTCTCTGCCAAGTCAGTGCCAAGGGGGAGGAGTAGGAAGGCCATTCTAATCTCAAGTCCAAGTAACAGTCTCTAAACCAACTTTACCAGAAGTAAATCTGAAATTTCTATATTGTTTTTCTCAATAGCTTCAGAACCCAGACAAATGGAAGACATTGGCCTGCAGTAGGTGATTGCTCTGATCTTTCATTCAACAAAGCACTGCTGAATGTCATTTGTAGATACATGAAAAAGAAATAATTGCTGCTCTTTAGGAGGTCACAGTGTAATGCAGAAGATGGGCATGGAATCAATCAAATTAGATAAGTGTTCCAACCCACCTTCCAAGGACAGAGTGATAATCAGAGTGCAGAGCAAATGGGTTTTGTTTTCACTACCTGCCCAGCAACCACGTGCCCTTCTGCTGATACCCAATATTCCTTGGGAAGACTCTTCACATACCCCCTTCGTCCAAATGCCTCACCTGGCGCCCTCTCTGGGTGGTCACGTGACCGCACCTGGCCATTTAGAGCCTTACCTATCCCTGCCCACAGTCCTTGATTCCAAGAACAGACCACAGCTCATTCAGAACCAATTGGAAGAGCTCAGCTGGGACATTTTTCCAACTCCAGTGAGAAAGAGCCTCTCTTTCCAAACTCTGGTTGAGAGGCTGTGAACGTGGAGGAGGTGGGAGCGCTGAGAGGAAGGTCACACAGAGGACAGCAGAGAATCCAGGAAGGAAGGGAACCCGTTTCCAGCCACAGCTGATGAGATGGACACGTTCATTCTCCCATTTATCCAGCCAAAATTTATCAGTCATCTATTATGTTCCGGGTGTGTTTTACACCTGGAGGATACAGCAGTGAATAAGTCACACGAAATCTCTACTTTTAAGGAACCTCTAATACCTTAGGAGGAAACAATCCAATAAAATTTCTGCTTTTAAGAGGTTGCAACTGAATGGAGGAAGACAGACAATAACGAAGAAAATAAGTTAAATTAATAGTATTGTAGATGGTGACAAGTGACATGAACCAAAATGAAGCAAGGAAGGAGAGTGGGAGTGACGTTTTAAGTCAAGTGGTCAGCGAGGATCTCCGCGACACAGTAACATTTTCCTGGAGACCTGAGGAAGGTGCAGGTGGGAGTGGGTGAAATGTTCTCAGGCTAGTGGAGCAGCTGCCAGGGCTGAGGTGTGAGGGTCTGAGAAGCAGGAGAGAGCCAGGTGGGCAGAGAATGAAGGAAGGAGGAGCAGTCCCAGAGGGGAGGGCCTGACGGGTATCTGTGAGGACTTCAGCTTTTAGTCTCTTAAGGATGCAAGTTGTGCCTGGTGCTCGGAGGGAAGAGGTGGGGTTGGGTGGAGTTGTGCAGAAAAATGACATGCCCAGTGTACATTTTAATAAGATCACTCTGGCCGTTGCACTGTAGGGACACTGGAAGGAGACTCGTTAAAGAGCTTTAGTAATAATCTAAGCACGAGCCATGACCATCGATGAGAAATGGCCACGTTCAATTAATTCCCTTAAAAGCACTTTGGGTTGCTTTTCCTTCCTCTGCAGCTGGAGGAGCCTCAGTTAATGCTCCCTACCCCACCACATCTCAGATGCCACTCACTGTAAAAACACCACTGTTTCATGCACCAGGAAGAAAAAAGAATGCTGCCAACTAACCCGCAACGGGGTTCCTACTTGACTTCCATGTGAGCGTGAACAGCTATCCCACCTGCACGTGGTTGAACAACTCTTGCCACGAGAATGTGGATGGTCTTGGCATAATAATGCAATGGTAAATCCCAGCTGTGGTTTAGCCTAAAATCACTTGAAAGTCAGAGTTATCAGGTACATGTTTGCATTTTCAACCACCCCAAAGACGATAGTTTACAAAAGCTTCTTCACTGAACCATATCACTCCCTGCTTAAAATCCTTCAGTGACTCCAGAATGCCCCTAAGATCAAGTCCAAACATCTTGACATGGCCACTGGGCCTGGAATTCAGAGTTCGTCTCTGGCACTTTCCAGCCTCACACTCCACAGTGTAGGAATACTAAACTTCCTCAGGCCCCCTAAGTGAGCCAGGCTTATTCTTTACCATCTGCCTTTACACATTTTCTTTTCTTTTCTTTTCTTTTTTTTTTCTTTTTTTTTTTTTTTTTTTTGAGACGGAGCTCAAGCTGTTGCCCTGGGTAGAGTGTGTGACATCACAGCTCACAGCAACCTCCAACTCCTGGGCTCAAGCAATTCTCCTGCCTCAGCCTCCCGAGTAGCTGGGACTATAGGCGCCCACCACAATGCCTGGCTATTTTTTTGTTGCAGTTTGGCCGGGGCCGGGGCCAGGGCCAGTGACCTACCCACTGAGCGACAGGTGCCGCCCTTATAATGATATAAATATACATATATATATACTTTTTTTTTTTTTTTGGAGACAGAGCCTCAAGTTGTCACCCTGGGTAGAGTGCTGTGGCATCACAGCTCACAGCAACCTCCAACTCCTGGGCTCAAGCGATTCTCCTGCCTCAGCCTCCCAAGTAGCTGGGACTACAGGTGCCCACCACAACCGCCAGCTATTTTTTGGTTGCAATTGTAGTTGTTGTTTTGCGGGCCCAGGCTGGATTCAAACCTGCCAGCTCAGGTGTATGTGGCTGGTGCCTTAGCCGCTTGAGCCACAGGCACCAAGCCTGCCTTTGCACATTTTCTTCCCTCCACTCCGAAGCGTCTTTCCCCCCTACCAACTATTTCTCCTGCCATTTCTGCAAAATTCAAGTCCTTTTAGACAAATCCCTCTTCCCCGCTGACAGGGTTAGATACCCTCCTCTGGGAAGCCACAGTCCCCTGAACTCGCCCACATCAGGGAATTTAAACACCCTAGTCTCAGTGCTGTTCTTTCTCTGGAGCTCTTCAAGGGTTAGCATCTGTCCTCATCTTTCCATACTCCTGTTGTCCCGTACAGAGGTGGGCAGAGAAAATATGATCAATACATGCCCATGAGATGAATCAGCTGCTGGCAAATAGCGCTGTTTTACCTGCACAAGCAAATGAGAAATGTACTGGCAAAATCAACAAGTTAATGTTTCACTGAGCTGGAAGCTGGCAAAGTGAGAAAAGCCTTAACCTTGTATATTTCAACAAGCACTAAAATAGGCAGTTTACGGTAGGCCCAATCTGCTTTCAGAATGAGATAACCATTTTTCCAACAAATATTATAAAGCACATTTTCTGAGATAAAGGATAGAAAGAGTTGTTAATATAAGACTGACGAATTTCTTCTGCAAATAAGAAAGATGCTAAGAAAATTACCAAACGTATGACCTTTGACCCAGGCTAGCACTGCAAACCCCTCAGGCTGGGGGTAACACTACATGGTGTTCAAACTTACTGGGACACACAAGAGCCTCTTCAATTTCCAGCCGACTCCTCCCCTGCCTGTACTCCAGTCTAACGACCAGAAGATCTGGGCCTTCCAGTCCCCCCAAAGCCCTGCCCAGGGCCTTCACAGCACTTACCAAGGACAGTCATTCAGTGCCACCAGACTAGGAACCCTTTTAAGAAAGGACAGCATGGGTCTGACTTGTGGAGAGCAGGCTGTGAGATAGCAAGGCCCTCACAGCCAGAGGAACATTCAAGGAACGAATCCCCAACTGCTTCTCCATTCCCCAAACAGCCATATTCCTTTCTTCCTGCTCCCTCTGCCAGAAGTCACTTAGCCCTTTCTTTGGTTAACTATGCAGAGATCCTTGAGATCGCCCCCTTCTTTCTCCTTGTCATATGCTAACAAAGTTGAGATAACCACTAAGTCACATGTTCTTCCTTTGTTTTGTTAACTATGCTGAGATCCTCACCTTCTAGCTTCTTTTCCTATGTTAACCAAGTTGAGTAGAAACCATTAACAAGATGGTTTATCTTTGTTAAAGTCATTAACATTTTCCTATTGCACTGTAAGACCAAAACTATGTCTTTTGTTTATGCTGTTTCCCCATATTGTCTATGCTGCCTCCCCCCGGACAACCGTGTACGGATACTATAAAATAAAGCTGATTGTGTGCTTTGTGCTGGCTGCAGCCGTCAGCTTGGTCAGCCCTTCCGATCCCATCCTTTGTTTCCGTGTCTTCTCCGGTGCTGTATTTTTCTCATTCCCCACCCATTGCACTCTGGTTAACTCCCCTTCGCCCCACTGGTTCTGACACTGACTCACAGCAGGTGCTCACTTAACTTTACATGGACTGTGTTCATCTGTCCTGTTGAGAAGGGATGTCGGGGTGGGCATCTGAGCAACACCCACAGCCTTGGGAGTTCTAGAAACTATGATCTGTGCACACAAGTCTGTGCCTTGGGTGATGATGGCAGCTTCCAAGGCAGACTGTCCAGCCTCAAGGCCAGCTCTGCTTCTTACTAGCTGTGACTAGAACAGGTCTTTTTCTTCAGTGATAGAATAGGAACGGCCTTAGCTCTTACTAGGGACACAGTGGAGACTGGAGAGTCAGCACAGTAGGAAACTAGCAGTCAGAGACAGACAACCAATATTTGGACAGATCTGTTCAGCTTGTATCATAAGGCATTTTTCACATGGATTTCTAGTGGTTAAGCTTTAAACCACGTGAGAGAGCTAAGGTTTCAGAGAGGTTAAGCAAGTTGCCCCAGACAAACACAAGAAAAAATGCTCATGGTCTTCAATCATCAGAGAAATGCAAACAAAAACCACTCTAGGGTATCACCTAACCCCATCTACATCGCAAGGTCCCAAAACACCAGATGCTGGTGTGGATGTGGAGAGAAAGGAACACTTCTACACTGCTGGTGGGGTTGCACACTAATACAGCCCTTTTGGAGAGAAGTATGGAGAATCCTCAAAGATCTAAAAGTAGACCTTCCATTTGACCCTGCAATCCCATTACTAGATTATCTACCCAGAAGAACATACATTACTTTACCACAAAAACATCTGCACTCCAATGTTTATTGCAACTCAATTCATAATTGCCAAGTCCTGGAAGGCAACCTAAGTGCCCATCAACCCATGAATGGATCAACAAACTGTGGCATATGTATACCATGGAATATTATTCAGCCATTAAAAAAGATGGAGACTTTACATCTTTTACGTTTACCTGGATGGAGTTGAAATACATTCTTCTTCGTAAAGTATCACAAGAATAGAAAAATAAACATCGAATATACTCCATTCTAATATGAATTCAATATATAAACAATTACACGATTCTAAGAAGAATAAACACTACAGTAGTCCAGTTCAGAGGTAGAGGTTAGAGGGGGAGGACGTAGGGGAGGAGGGTGGGCCTGAGGAGAGATCTCACCTAATGTGCACACTGGGGGGGGTGTGTAACACTCCCCCTTGAGTGAGGGGCTCTTCTACAAATGCAACTTTACCCTGTAAGTGAGAACAACGAAACCTAAATATTGTACCCTCATATTAATTTGAATTAAGTTTTAAAAAATAACAAAAAAGAAAGTTGCCCACGGACACACAGCGCTGGAAATAGGGTTCTGCTAGTCCAAATGCCCAGCTCTATCAACCTAAGCAGCAAGGACCCTCAGCCCTGGAGTTCAGATGAGGCTGGACAGTCTACACCACCGCTCTGGGGGAGGCTGCAGTGGCCATCGGCCGTCCTGGGAGCCCCGAAGTTTAGCCACGAAGTTTCCCTTGGCCGGCGTCCTGGGCGAACAAAGAGAGCTACAGCCAACCTGCCTTGCACGAGCCCAGTGCGTCGTGGACATATACACACATGCACACGCACACAGGCACACGCACACGCGCGGAGCAATCCGCCCACCCAGGCCACAGCCTTACTCCTCCGTTCACACCCCGAGTGCAGGCTTCAGGTCAGCTCTCTCAGAATCCGCGGCCCAGGCCCTGCGCTGGCACCGCCCGGCCCCTAAGGGGCACTGGCTGCAGGGCAGCTGTCGCGGCAGAATCCCCGCCCGGGCACGGATCGGGACCGGCGGCGCTCGGCGACGCGGCTGTGGCTGGTCCCCTGGCAGCGCGCGCCCCAGGGCAGCGCTCGGCGAAGGCGGGGATGCCCGCCCCCCTCCACACCGGAGCGGGAGTGGCGGCGCCCGGGTCCCTTACCTTCCTCATTCTCGTCAAACGCCGGGAGCTTGTGGGAGTGGTTCCCGCCCATATTCCGCCGTGGGCTCGGGTGCGGGGAGCGCGCCCGGCCCGGGTCGTAGCCGCGCGGAGCGGGGCGGGGCGGGGCGGGGCGGGGACGGCGTCCCCGGGGCTGCACTCGCCCGGCCGCCGCGCCTCCAGCCGTGCCCGCCCGGGAACCCCGAGCTCCGCGCGCCTCGCCGGCTGCAGCGGGCGGGAGCCGGGAGGCGGCGCGGGAGCTTGAGGAGGAGGGAGGAGAGGAGGGGACGGGCGCGGGCCGCAAGGAGAGGGCGCGGCCGGGCGGGGGCGTAAGGGCCACCCCTGGGCTGAGGACCCTCCTGGAGGACCCCCTACGTAGCTCGCCCAGGACGGCCCCAGGCAACAATGAGGGAGGTGCGAGCACCTGCTTTGTGTCACCTGGTGAAGCGCCCCCTGGGCAGCACCCACCCAACACACAACCCCACAGCTAGAAAGCATCCGGCCCCATTTCAGAGAGCGGTAGACTGAGGCCCGGGGGGCAGGAGCCCTTGGGTCTCTCGTTAGTTGTCCTTTTCGTCTGTTGGGACTGGGGCGGGCACCGGCGTGTCTGCTGTTTCTCCTACAGACGCCTTCCCTCTGGGTGTTTTTCTACACGTTTATTTTTATTAAATCATAGCTGTGTACATTAATGCAATTATGGGGTACAATGTACAATTTGAAATACTTAAATGAACTACACGTTTAATGAATGAAAGTCAACCCTTTAGAGCCTAATCTGACCCCTTCTTTGTACTTGGAGAAACTGAGGCCCAAGAGAGCAGTGGTTGGCCCAAAATCGTTCTCCCTGGGAATGGCCGGGCGTGGGCCTCGTAATCCCCCCAAACTGTGGCTCACCCGTGTTGGCTTTAGGGGCGAGGTTCTCATCTGGGTCCTGGGGCTGCTCCTGCGGCGGGACCTGGGGAGACTGGGTGGGGGACAGGCACCGGCCTTGCGGGCGTCTAAGCTCCGGGAAGCTACAGGTGCGTCTGAGGCCCACGCGGTGCGAGTGGGGCAAGTGCGGACTCAGTTCACTCCTGGAGGGTCGCGGGGACCGAACCACGCAGTTCTGCCTTGCGCCGCTGCAGAGAATTTTCGGCCACATCCTGCCATCTGCTGGATGCCTCGAGCCTCTGACTGCTTTTGTGGCTTAAGCCTTACTCTGAGTTTCCCCGTCCTGTCTCGCCCCCACTCCGTCCCCTACCCCACCTCTCTCTCTACTTCTCTCTGTCTTTTCCTGTCTTCCTTCTGGGGAGTGTGTATGTGTCTGTGTGTGTGTGTGGGGGGGGGGGTTATCTGTCTAACACCCCTACCTCCCAGACACAGTCGGAAAGAACAAAGAAGACTGGACCCTGTCCATCCAGCATGGCCTAACTAATGCAGAAGCAAATACCTAATTTCTGAGCTGGCTCTGCCCTTATGGGCTGTGTGGGCTGCCTTGAAGTTCTCCTCTGTAGAATGAGGTGGTGGATATCAACTCCCCAGGTTTTCTCTGAGGATTGTATCAAGTAATGTTTATAAAAGCAGACAACAGTGTCTGGCATGTAATGAGTGATTAAGTATTTCCTGCCTCTCATTCCGCCAGCAAGCATTGACACAGTGGCCAGTCTACACCAGGCAACTTACTACATGCAGGATATAGGAGACAGCCCCCACCTCAAGGCACACGGGCTGTGCCCCAAGTGCCTCCTCTACTCCTGGGTCCCCTGGGAATCCTTCTACCACTGCATATTACAGCTTTCAACCCACTTTGCCACTCCTTAGCAGGTTAATAAATTACTTAACCTCTTCTGGCCTCAGTTGCAATAATACTACTTTCCCTCTTTAATCTTGGTAGGAAGAATAAATGAACTGATATTGGTGGCAGAGTGGCTAACACAGCATACATTGTGTTAGCTGTGATCTTCAGTGACAAGCTATTGTGTCCGTTGTACTGCTGACTCACAATTAATTCATCTCTCCCTGTCCTTCCCATAGTGTGTGAAAAGAAGTTAGCAGTGCAGCCACACCCAGCGAGGCCTTCAGAGCCAACATTTCATCTCCCTACCACTTCTGCTGTCCTGCAAGCAGAACTGGCCCTGGGTAGCCTCTGTTCCCACAGTGAGAGAAGGAGCAGCTGCAAGCCTATAAGCAACAAAAATATATATGAATGTGTATGTGTGAAATTCACAGGCGCATATGCCAACGAGGACTACCACTGTGACGTGTGCAGTGGTAGAAGAATCCCTGGGGGGCCTAGAGCAGAGGAGGCACTGGTGGCAGTCCTGAGAGCCCTGAGTGATGAGCATCTAACTGTTCCTTCCCTCTTGCCCTTGCTCGAGAGGCATTTTCCAAACACTTATTGAGGGCCAGGTTCTGAGCTAGGCTCCTCTGGGACCACAGAGGTAAGAGAGGCTCTGCTTTCATGGAGTTTGAAGTTTAGAAGTTTAGCAGAGTATAGAGCAGAGTGTGGAATGGCAGGCAGCAGCAGGTGGTGAGCCCAGAACTAGGACAGCATGACACCTGAACCATGCTCAGGGTCCAGGAAGGCATCCTGGAAGAGATGGTGCTTGAGCTAGACTGGAAGGGCTGAGAGAAACCAGCAGGGGAGAAGAAAGGGGGCTGCATGTGCAAACCCCCCAGGCCAAGGCAGACAGACACTTCACAGAACTCCACGTGGCTGGGTCAGGGTTGGTGTATAGAGTGGTCGGTAACTGCACGCCCATGTTTGAGAGCTTTCTGCATGCCCAGCTCTGTGCAAACCCTTCCTGGGCTACTTGGACCCCCCAGTAACTCCTTTACTCATCCTCTCTCCATTTATAGAGAACGGGTCAGGCCCTGGTATTGCAAGTGTTTTACCTGAGCCACCCTTTTTAGGTTCACACAACTGACAGGCAGATGGGTCACCGTTCCTGTACCGAGGGAGACAGAGGCACCAAGAGGCTGAACCAAGGTCAAATGGCTGAGAAGAGCATAGACCTAAGATTTAAATCCAGAAATTAAACACATATATTAAATATGAAAGAAAGGAAATGTGTAATAATGGAAAACAAAATAGTGGCTATTCCTGGAGTTGTGAAATTCAGATTATTATTATTTTCCTTTTTCAAGTGATTTCTCTTTATTTTACATATTATTTTAGTAATCGTTAAAAACAATGATTAGCATTTTTATTTTGAAAAAATATCTTGCAGACACTAAAGTAGGTACACCTGATTGTGTACATAGGTTTCATGGTTTGACACTACAATTAGTGTCTAGCCTGGGGCTGTTGGTACAATAGTCCCCATCTTACAGACGGAGAGAGCAAGTGCAAGGAGTCAAATGGCTTGACCTTAATACCACATTATTGAATTCACTCGTAGGACTGCTGTAGCAAGTTACCAGAAACTTGATAGCTTAAAACAATAAAACTTTATTTTCTCACTGTTCTGGGAGCCAGAAGGTAAAATTAAGATAGGGTTGGTGACTTCTGGAGGCTGTTAGGAAGGGTCAGTTTTTCTGGTGGCTCCAGACTGTCTTCAGTTGTGGCTGTAGAACTCCAGTTTCTGCCACCATCTTCACGTGGCCATTTCTGTCTCCCTGTGTCATTATAAACATGTCCACTAGATTAGGACCCACTTGGATATTTCAGGATGATCTCATCTCAAGATCCTTAACTGTCTACAAAGATACTTTTTCCAAATAAAATCACATTTATAGGATCCCGAGGTTAGGACTTAGACACATGCCACCATTCAATCCCTCACAGTCACCCACTGGCAAAGCTGTCTGTCTCTGAACTGTGTTGACCGGCCACCTTGCACTGTCCTCTGACTGCTCCCCTGCTTTCTGTGACCTTTGAGCCCTCCAGGGTAGCCAGGGCTGGGTGTCCCCAGGGTCTTGCTCAGTACCTGGTACAGACTTGACATTTCACAAACATTTGTTGACAAAGTGAGTGAAAGAAGATGGTTTCAGATATGCTAAAGTCAAGATCTTGATAGGCCCTCAGTCTGGGTGATTCGAGCCCCATCTCTATTCACACCAGTCAGGCCTCCGAGTTTTGTTGTTGTTTGTTGATTTATTTATTTGATTAAATCATAGCTGTGTACATTAATGCAATCATGGGGTACAATGTGCTGGTTTTATATACAATTTGAAATATTTTCATCAAACTGATGTTGGCATGGATGTGGAGAAAAAGGAACACTTCTACATTGCTGGTGGGAATGCAAACTAATACGGTCCTTTTGGAAAGATGTTTGGAAAATACTTAGAGATCTAAAAATAGACCTGCTATTCAATCCTATAATTCTTCTACTAGGTATATATCCAGAAGACCAAAAATCAAAGTCAGTCAGACCAAAACAAAGATATTTGTACCGGAATGTTTATTGCAGCCCAATTCATAATTGCTAAGTCATAGAAGAAGCCCAAGTGCCCACCGACCCATGAATGGATCAAGAATGGAAGGACGCTGAGTTTTTAAGCAGGGCAGTTGGGGAAGCCTGGTTGTCTCTCATTAGCAGGTAAAACAGGAGAATCAAGAGGCAGCAAAGGAGTTGGCTGCGCTGATGGCAGGAATGAAAGTGGAACAGCTAGAGGAAGAAGCCAGTGGGAAAACCTGAGGCAGGAGTGTACCTGGCTTGCTCCAGCGGCTGCACGGGGTTGTGGTGCTGCATGGAGTGAAGCCCGAGGAGTGAAGCCGAAAGGTCCGGAGCACACGGTCAGGCCAAGTCTGGCCAAGTCTGGCAAGTGGCTTTGCAGACTGGGGTCTTCCTTCTAAATGAAATAGGGACACGTCAGAGGGTTTGAACAGAGAAGTGATGTGACTGACATCTTTTAAAAGGGGAACAGATGGAAGCAAGGCTAAGGTGCAAGCCAGTGGCACCACCTGTGAGTCTACTACAGTAACCCAGGCAGGAGACGCTGGTGCTGTCCGGTCCATGGGGGCAGGGGTGGGAGTAAGAAGCCATCAGTCCTGGATGTATTTTGGATAGAGATAGAGCAAGTGGGATTTCCTGGTGGATTGGTCAAAGGAGAGAAAAAAAGTAATGGAAGATGACTTAGAGGTTTGGGCTTGAACAATCAGAAGGATATGAAGACAGGGTAGGGCAGGACCCTGAGCTTCGATGTGGTGGGGCAAGGGAAGGGCAGCTGGCAATTGGGAGTCCCATATGGAACATGTTAAAATGAAGAATTCTGTGTTGAGTGTGTAGCATCCATCCCTTGCACAGTGTCTGAGGTTTAGGGGTAAGTTGATACTGGAAATTTAAACCCAGGAATCCCTAGCATAAGTTTAAAGCCCTGTTCTAAGATTAGAACAGAAGATCTTGGAGATGCAAGTAGCAAGCCCGTGCTGCATCAAACAGAGGTGATGGAGAAGGCAGCCAACCAGGACGGGAGCTCCCAGAGTCTGAGACACCCTGGAGGGGCAGAGCGTCTGAAGGAGGGCCTGTCTGCAGGGCGGCTGTGAGAATTAAACATGGTACGCCTGCAAAATGCACAGAACACCAGCACCTTCAATATTGCAAACCATCAGTACGTGGTTATTATTGGCTATGAGGACAGCATGAGAGCAAACCTGATAAAGGACAGAGGTAATGTCTAGGTTGTTTCTGGCAAAAAACCTTCCTCACTGTCATTTCTTCCTTTGGCCAACACGCCCTGAACTTGTATTACAAGCCAGACATGGGGCTGGGAGCCCCAAGGAGAGAGATAAGTGAATCTATATACCACCTCCTGTGACAGAAGGCTGCCAGGGACCGTGGAGGCAGAGCAGGAGCTTTGTAATTCTGCTGTCTCTAGTCACATATAAAATAATCATTCATTCCAAGGACTACATTACAGATATAAACAAAACTGTAATACATAGTAAATGTGCTTGAAAATTAAATATGTATTTTCATTCCAAATAGAGGGTTCAGTTCTGAACTGTTCCTACTTTACAGAGCTCTGTAAAATGTCCACAGAAAGAAAAGTTTTAGGTATTATTGGGAAGAACTGATACCAAAGAGATTCAATGGACATTTGGAGTCAAAAGCCTGCTGCCCCAGCTCATGCCTGTAATCCTAGCAATCTGGAAGGCCAAGGCAGGTGGATTGCTTGAGCTCTGGAGTTCAAGACCAGCTAGAGTGAGACCCAAAATAGAAAAAATAGCTGAGCATTGTGACACACACCTGCAGTCCCAGCTACTTGAGAGGCTGAGGCAAGAGGATCACTTGTGTCCAGGAGTTTAAGGTTGCTGTGAGCTATGATGCCATGGCACTCTACCTAGGGTGACAGAGTAAGACTCTGTCTCAAAAAAAAAAAAAAAAAGAAGCCTCCTGACCAAGGAAGGCAGATAAGAGCCACATTCTCCTCTGCTGTGTACTGGTGCCTGGCTGAAGACATCACTAGTCAGGGGCCCAGGATCACACATTAACCTGGCCACCCTGAGCTGGGGTCACTCCTTCCCACTACCATGAAGGCTCTTTTCAATCAGGAAGTCTCCAGATGTGCCAAGTGGGGACAAATTACAAGGTGGGTCTCTACCTATCCCACTGCTGGTCTCCTCCTCTGGAAACCCTAGCCACGATTCTTCACGGCGGAAGGAGTTGTTCACATCACACTGACACAATCTGGGTGAATTATTTTGAAGTAAGTGCCCTCCTCTTCTACATCTCTGGGTGCCCTGCAGGCTCCTCAAGAGAGAATGGCTGCACTTGGGGTCTACTCTGTTCCAGACCAGCCAGCTCTAGGGCCTGTCCACTTGCCTGGCTCACATACTGACAACGTTTTTTAAGGTCTTCTAACTGTCCAGAAAAAAATAAAATAGAAAACATCTACTTCTCTGCACTAGGTCTGCTCAGATTTTTAGAAGGGCCATGGTGAGGATATCATGCAAGTTATGGTTGAGGGTCCTTGTATGACCCTGACAGGGGACTGAGCATATGGTTTTGGGTTACTTTTCATATATATTTTTTTTATTTTTACATATACATGTGTTTATTAGGTTTCCATTTTTGCCTTCACAAAATTCAAGAGGCTTAAAATGTAATAACAATAACAATATTTAAGATAAGGACTAGAAACAAAAACCTCGTAAAGAATGAACGAACATGAATACATTCAATGGGTTACTTTTCAAATCCCAAATGTAGGTACAGAACTATGAACTGGAAGTCTTTTCCTGACTTAAAAAATTTACATGAGTAGGGTCTTGTGACTGCTTTTCTTATTACTGAGACACCACCAAGTAACCAGCAGGCTTGCATTTGAAGCTATAACCCCCAATGGCTGTTACATTTAACTTTATGTAATGGGATCCCGCTGTAGAAGCTAATGTGATTCCCCAAATCAGGGTGTCTTCTGTGTGCCAAGCCATTTTTTTCAAATCTACTTTATCAGGTTTTGTTATCGTTTATGTTAAGCCTATTTTATTTAAAACTTGAGTCTGGTTTTCTTAGAGTAAATACTGTCTGCTTGTACTCTGTTTCAATATGTTCTGTTTGGCAGCCTTGTACATTATAAAGAAAAAAATGATAAAGCCAAGCTAAGAAATAGTTTTCACTCCACTTGTGTCTTTAAAAATCATCACACTCAGCAAATTATCCCTAATGGTTAAAAAATTATTTCGAGAGCAGTTTTTTATGGTGGGTCTTCGTGTGTATGTGTGTGTGTGTGTGTGTGCATCAATGCTCACTCAAAATAAGGGCCCATAAACTGCTGCTAATGTGGTGTGTCTGCATTTCTTGGCATTATAAAACTTCCCTAGAGGCATTTTTTGTAGTTGAGAGTTGGTAGCCCAGTGATTCTGAGTTTCTTGTTCTTACATTAAAACAATTTGCATAGCAGCTCCATAGTGACCTCAACTTAAATGTTTGTGGAGAATTCTAGCTGTAATGTGAACCAGGCAGGGTCAGGAGAAAGGCTCCACAGCTTCTAAGAGCAACACCCATACAAGTGTTTCCTTGTAACTGAGCTGGTTTTACAAGGATTCTTAGGGCCTTAAGAGAGTCATCATGAACACTCTGAAACTGGACTTGAACTTGTGAGTGCCTATGTGTTGTGTACAGGCACCCACTGGAATATGTTTATGGAGAGTCAAAATCTTTCACACTTCCTTAAACAGCTCCATGAACTCACAAGGACTCAGAAACACTGAGTCCATGAACAAAAGGACTCAGAAACACTGATGTGAAGAACGGCCCGCAGCAGGGAGAAGAGATCCTGCTCTTGGAAACGGGAACCACATGTAGCAGAAGTTACTAAGCGGCACTGTATACAGTCATGTGCTGCAAAACAACTCTTCCATCAATGACAGACAGTGGTCCTGTGAGATTATAATACTGTATTTTTACTGTCACTTATCTGTGTTTAGATCTGTTTAGATGCACAAATACTTCCCACTGTCTTCCCTCTGCCTACAGAATTCAGCACAGTAACCTGCTGCCCAGGTGTGTGGCCCAGCTCCTGCAGGTGCCTGTGGGACCACCAGAGCCAGCTGCAGCTCCACTGGAGGGGATGGCACCCTCAGGAGCAGCAGCACAAGCAGATGGAAGCAGCTGTGGGCCAGGACAAACACAAGGAGCAGAATGTCCTACTTGACTTGGGCCTCCCACTCACCTTGGACTCTTCAGAGAGAAAAACATATTATCTCAGTTATGGGACTAAACAGGAGTGTGCCACATAGTGGTATTTTGGTCAGAGACAGACCATATATGTGGTGGCAGTCCTATAAGATGATAATAAAAGTTTCCATCTCCTCCTAAAGGCACAGGCATCATAACATCATGGTACAACACATCACTCTTGTGTTTGTGGTGATGTGAGGCAAACACACCCACTGCCCTGCCGGTGTGTAAAGGCTTAGCACACACAATTGCATACACTACTCGATACTTGATAATGATGATAAACAACCATGTTATTGGCTTATGTACTATACTTTTTAATTGTAAGAGTGTGTTCCTACTTATAAAAAACAAGTGTAAAACAGCCTCAGGGCGGTCTTTCAGGAGATACTGCAGAAACCACCAGGGCTGACAGCTCTGTGCGTGTCACTGCCCCTGAAGACCTTCCAGCCTGAGGCAGGTCCTTCAAGAGACACTGCAGAAGGGTGCATTGCCACCACTGGCGCTGACAGCACTGTGCCTGTCACTGCCCCTGAAGACCTTCCACTGGGATGAGAGGTGTAAATGGAACACAGTGATAGCGTAATCCTGACCCTGTGTAGGCCCAGGCTAAGGTGTACATTTGTGGGCTTTGTGGTGCTTGGGGGGCTTTTTTTGAGACAGAGTCTCACTTTGTCACCCTCAATAGAGTGCTGTGGTATCATAGCTCACAGCAACTCTTGGGCTCAAGTGTTCCTCTTGCCTCAGCCTCCCGAGTAGCTGGGACTAGAGGTGCCTGCAAACAATGCCCAGCTATTATTAGAGACAGGGTCTTGCTCTGGCTCAAGCTGGTCTCAAACTTCTGAGCTAAGGCAATACTAGCATGCTAGGTGGCTCACGCCTCAGCCTCCTAGAGTGCTAGGATTACAGGCGTTAGCCACCTCACTGGGTCTGTTTGTGTTTAGCAAAAATGTTTACAGGGCAAAAAAAAGTAATAGAAAAAAAAGCTTATAGAATAAGGATATAAAGGAAGAAAATATTCTGCATAGCTGTATTTTAAGCTGGGTTATAATGAGAGTCAAAACGTTTAAAAAAATTGAAAAAAATTTATAAAGAAAAAAGTTACAGTAAGCTAAAGTTAATTTATTTTCTTTCTTTTTATTTTTATTGTTAACTCATAGCTGAGTACATTAGTGCAATCAAGGGGTACAATGTGCTGGTTTCATATACAATCTAAAATACTCTCATCAAACTGTTCAATATAGCCTTCATGGCATTTTCTTAGTTACTGTATGTAGACATTTGTATTCTGCCTTTAGTAAGTTTTGCCTGTACCCATTCTAAGATGCACCATAGGTGTGGCCCCACCCATTACCCTCCCTCCACCAAAACCTCCCCCCTCCCTTCCCCTTCCTTGGCCCTTTCCTCATAGTCTTGTGCTATAGTTGGGTTATAGCCTTCATGTGAAAGCTATAATTTAGCTTCATAGAAGGGCTGAGTACATTGGATACTTTTTCTTCCATTCCTGAGATACTTTGCTAAGAAGAATATGTTCCAGCTCCATCCATGTAAACATGAAAGAGGTATAGTCTCCACCTTTCTTTAAGGCTGCATAATATTCCATGGTGTACATGGACCACAATTTGCTAATCCATTTGTGGGTTGATGGGCACTTGAGCTTCTTCCATGACTTAGCAATTATGAATTGGGCTGCAATAAACATTCTGGTACAGATGTCTTTGTTATATTGTGATTTTTGGTCTTCTGGGTATAAACTTAGTAAAGGAATTGTAGGATCGAATGGCAGGTCTATTTTTAGGTCTCTAAGTATTCTCCAAACATTCTTCCAGAAGGAACGTATTAGTGGGCATTCCCACCAGCAGTGTAGAAGTGTGCCCTTTTCTCCACATCCACACCAACATCTCTGGTTTGGGGATTTTGTTATGTGGGCTACTCTTACTAGGGTTAGGTGATAGTTCAAAGTAGTTTTGATTTGCATTTCTCTGATGATTAAGGATGATGAGCTTTTTTTCATGTGTTTGTAGAACGTTCGTCTGTCTTCTTTAGAGAAGTTTCTCTTCAAGTCCCTTGCCCACCCTGAGATGGGATCACATGTTCTTTTCCTGCTAATACGTTTGAGTTCTCTGTGGATTCTGGTTATTAGACCTTTATCGGAGGTATAACCTGCAAATATTTTCTCCCATTCTGAGGGCTGTCTGCTTGCTTTACTTACTGTGTTCTTGGCTGTGCAGAAGCTTTTTAGTTTGATCAGGTCCCAGTAGTGTATTTTTGATGCTGGTTCAATTGCCTGGGGAGTCCTCCTCATAAAATAATTCACCCAGGCTGATTCCTTCAAGAGTTTTCCCTGCACTTTCTTCAAGTATTTTTGTAGTTTCATGCCTTAAGTTTAAATCTTTTATCCAGTGAGAGTCTATCTTAGTTAATGGTGAAAGGTGTGGGTCCAGTTTCAGTCTTCTACAGGTGGCCAGCCAGTTCACCCAGCACCATTTGTTGAATAGGGAATCTTTTCTCCACTGAATGTTTTTAATTGGCTTGTCAAAGATCAAATAACGTTAGGTAGCTGGATTCATCTCTTGGTTCTCTATTCTGTTCCAGACATCTACATCTCTGTTTTTGTGCCAATACCATGCTGTTTTGATCACTACGGATTTATAGTACAGTTTCAGGTCTGGTAGCGTGATTCCTCCTGCTTTGTTTTTATTGCTCAGTAATGTTTTGGCTATTCGAGGTTTTTTTCTGATTCCATATAAAACGAAGTATGATTTTTTCAAGATCTTTAAAGTATGACAATGGAGCTTTAATAGGAATTGCATTAAAATTATATATTGCTTTGGGTAGCATAGACAATTTAACAATGTTGATTCTTCCCAGCCATGAGCATGGTATGTTTTTCCATGTGTTAACATCTTCAGCTATTTCTTTTCTTAAAGTTTCATGGTTCTCTTTGTAGAGATCTTTCACGTCCTTTGTTAGGTATACTCCCAAATATTTCATCTTCTTTGGCACTACTGTGAAAGGAATAGAGTCCTTGACTGCTTTTTCGGCTTGGTTATTGTTGGTATATATAAAGGCTACAGATTTATGGGTGTTGATTTTGTAGCCTGAGACATTGCTATATTCCTTGATCACTTCTAAAAGTTTCGTAGTAGAATCCCTAGTGTTTTCCAGATATACGATCATATCATCTGTGAAGAATGAAAGTTTGATCTCTTCTGACCCTATGTGGATACCCTTGATTGCCTTTTCTTCCCTAATTGCAATGGCTAAAACTTCCATTACAATGTTAAAGAGCAATGGAGACAATGGGCAACCTTGCCTGGTTCCTGATCTAAGAGGAAATGATTTCAATTTAACTCTATTCAATACAATATTGGCTATGGGTTTGCTGTAGATGGCCTTGATTAGTTTAAGAAATGTCCCTTCTATACCAATTTTCTTAAGTGTTCTGATCATAAAGTGATGCTGGATATTATCAAAAGCTTTTTCTGCATCAATTGAAAGAATCATATAGTCCTTATTTTTTAGTTTGTTTATGTGCTGAATTACATTTATAGATTTAGGTATATTGAACCTGGGATAAATCCCACTTGGTTATGGTGTATAATTTTTTTGATGCGTTGTTAGATTCTGTTTGTTAGGATCTTATTGAGTATTTAGCATCAATATTCATTAGTGATATTGGTCTATAATTTTCTTTTCTCGTTGGGTCTTTCTCTGGTTTGGGGATCAAGGTGATGTTTGCTTCGTAGAATGTGTTGGGTAGTATTCCTTCTTTTTCTATATTTTGGAAGAGGTTTAGTAATATAGGTACTAGTTCTTCTTTAAAGGTTTGGTAGAATTCTGACGTAAAGCCATCTGGTCCTGGGCTTTTCTTTTTAGGGAGATTTTGTATAGTTGATGCTATTTCAGAACTTGATATAGGCCTGTTCAACATTTCCACTTCATTCTGGCTAAGTCTTGGTAGGTGGCGTATTTCCATGTATTGGTCGATTTCTTTCAGATTTTCATATTTCTGAGAGTAAAGTTTCTTGTAGTATTAGTTAAGGATTTTTTGAATTTCTTTTTTTTTTTTTTTTTGTAGAGACAGAGTCTCACTGTACCGCCCTCGGGTAGAGTGCCGTGGCCTCACACGGCTCACAGCAACCTCCAACTCCTGGGCTTAAGCGATTCTCTTGCCTCAGCCTCCCGAGCAGCTGGGACTACAGGCGCCCGCCACAACGCCCGGCTATTTTTTGGTTGCAGTTTGGCCGGGGCTGGGTTTGAACCCGCCACCCTCGGCATATGGGGCCGGCGCCCTACTCACTGAGCCACAGCCGCCGCCCGGATTTTTTGAATTTCTGAGGGGTCTGTTGTTATTTCATCGTCACCATTTCTGATTGATGAAATTAGAGATTTTACTCTTTTTTTTTCCTGGTTAGGTTGGCCAAAGGTTTATCTGTTTTATTGATCTTTTCCAAAAACCAGCTTTTGGATTTATTGATCTGTTGTATAATTCTTTTGTTTTCAATTTCATTTAGTTCTGCTCTGATTTTGGTTATTTTCTTCTGCTGGTTTTGGGGTTGGAGTGTTCTTCCTTCTCCAGTTGCTTGAGATATCCCATTAAGTTATTAACTTCCTCTCTTTCCATTTTCTTGAGGAAGGCTTGCAGTGCTATAAATTTCCCTCTTAGGATTGCCTTTGCAGTATCCCAGAGGTTCTGGTAATTCATGTCTTGATTGTTGTTTTGTTCCAAAAATTTGGTGATTTCCTTCTTGATCTCGTCTATAACCCATCTATCCTTCAGCAAAAGGTTGTTTAGCTGCCATGTTTGTATGGATATGCAGGTTCCTGTTGTTATTGAGTTCAACTTTTATTCCATGATAGTCTGAGAAGATGCAAGGAATAATTTCTATTTTTTTTAATTTGCTGAGGTTAGATCTGTGGCCTAGAATGTGGTCAATTTTGGAGTATGTTCCATGGGCTGATGAGAAGAATATGTATTCAGATTTGTTGGGATGAAATGTTCTGTAGATGTCTGTTAAGTCCAGATGTTGAATGGTTAAGTTTAAATCTAAAATTTCTTTGCTTAGCAATAAATGCAATATAGCCTATGTTTCCAGAGTTCATAAAGTCTGCCGTGGTGCACAGTGGCGTCCTGGCCTTCACATGCACTCACCACTCACTGACCTACCCAGAGCACCTCCATCCTTGCAAGCTGCATCCAGGGTAAGTTGCTGCACAGGTGTGCCAGTGTTCATCTCTGACACTGTATGTAGAGATGATCAGACACACAAATATTCGCCAATGTGCTGCAGTTACCTACAGTGCTCAGTGTAGCAGCCCATATAGCCTATGGGTAAGAGGAGTGAGAGTTATAAGAAATACCTGTATAGCTCAATAATGAAACACCTTGGTGAAAAGGGCATGGAGAGGGATTTAGCTCTCCTAACAAGCATGAGAGCTCGCGAGATGTGAGCAATGGTGAATTGGCAGTCTCTACACCTGTGGTGTTGAGCGGCACAAGATCAGCCTTATATTAGGCTAGAGGAGAAGGCAGTCAGGAGCATCCACAGTCTATCATGGACCTGCTTACTCTGACTCTGTCTCCTTTCCTGCCTGCAGAACACCAGCACAGCATCTCTCTGCTGAAGATTATTATTATTTTTTTTTTTGCAATTTTTGGCCGGGGCTGGGTTTGAACCTGCAACCTCCAGCATATGAGACCGGTGCCCTATCCCTTTGAGCCACAGTTGCTGCCCCCTCTCTGCTGAAGATTACCAAGCTCTACTAAAGACTAAGATCTATCTATTGTAGGAAGACTGCTTTACTCTCTCTAAGATTCTCTCTTTCCCATCAGCTGAAGTAGATAGGCCTCAGACACCTAAGAGAAATTGTTCCTGAGCAAGGTAGCTTAGCGGTCAGCATCCGGAACCTAGTTAAGCTGGGCCCAAGACCTGACCAGTCCCAGGCCCTGACAGCTCAGTACAGTGCAAGCCGGGCAGGTCAGCAGCGCAGGTGTGTGGTAGGCTGTGCCCTGGACTCTGCGATGTTCACACAAGGAAAGTGCCTCACAGCACGTTTCCTGAAACAGATCCCTGCTGTAAAGTGATGCAAGACTGTCTTCTGAATGTGCAGATTTTTCTGGCGTAACAGCTTAGTCCGGATCTAAACAATACAGACTAGATGAGGCCACGGTCGTCATCGTCACCCTCCTCCCTTCCATCCAGAGCAACACAGGTACGGGAGAGGCATGCAAAGACTGAAGAATAAAGGAACAAATGAACTGAATGGTTTTAAGGGCATGTGGGGAGTACCGTGGGGATGATTCACGAACCAGCCTGGATGCGGATGAGGTCATGTCTAAATATTCTTCCAATTCTAAACTACTGCTACTTTCTTTCTCAGAACTAGGGGTCGCTTGAGAACACAGAGTTGCCTGTCATTATCTTGACCCAGTGTCTTCCAAAGAAAGCATGGAGGCAGGTGGCCTCAGAGGGAGCAAAGAGATGTTACACACGCCCACTTCCTATTACGTGCCAGGCACCCGCGGGGACGGAGAGAATAGCAGGTCCCCATGCCAACGACACTCACAAACAAATGAAGAAAACAGCAATGGTGAATGGAAGCAGTGACGTGCTGAGTGGAATCTGGAACAGGCTGAAGCACAGTGACATTTTAATCTTTGAGTCTCCCACCTTTGTCTTCATTGACTTTAATGTGGCTAGGTGTGCTTGCTTTGCTTGGGGGAAGCATTCTCAGAGTTCTCCAGGCATCTCCAGTCAGATCCACTTGCTGGCAGAACCATCTGCACTGACTCGCCCTGAACCAGGGCTTCTGTGGGGGTCAGGGCTCGAGCCAGGCAATCAGAACAGCTGGCTGTGATGCCAAGTCTGAGCTAGCTGGTGGACATTCATTCATTTATTCAGTGATTCCACTGGAACATATCACTTCCCTTCTTCCTTCATTTGTAAAACAAGGATAACTTTTCCTGCCTCACAGTGTTACTCTGAGCTTTCATAAAGTACCCAGCAGAGTGCTTGTCATCCACACAGCGCTTGATGAATATAGATGGGTGCTGATTTGGTAGTACTCAGGATGGATTATTTTTGCCTGATAATTCTCAACCTGGGAGAACTCCCACCAAAGGGACATTTGGTAATGTCTAGACCTGTTTTTGACAGTCGTGACTAGGGTAGCAGACTAAGGTGATTGAGCAGAGCAGCTGGCATCTAGTGCAGAGACAGGGAACGCTGCTTGATACCCACAATGCACAGAATAGCTGTCCTCATCAAAGAAATATCCCTCCCAATGTGTCAGCAGAGTAAGTTCTGAGAAGCCCTATTCTGGCCCCTCAAAAAATTTCAGGCTTTGTGCCCATAGCACAGTAGTTATGATGTTGGTTACATGCACCAAGACTGTCAGGTTCAAATCTGGCCCAGGCCAGCTAAACAACAATGACAACTGCAACAACAACAAGAAAAATAATAGCCAGGCATTGTGTCAGGCACCTGTAGTCCCAGCTACTTGGGAGGCTGAGGCAGGAGAATCACTTAAGCCCAAGAGTTTGAGGTTGCTATGAGCTGTGACACCACGGCACTCTACCAAGGGCAACATAATGAGACTCTGTCTCAAAAAGAAAAAAATATGCCAATTTCAACATGATAGACTCAAACTCCCAATAGAGATCTGTTGTGTGCAATTTTAAATGCCACCCTTGCCTTAGTATTTAATATATAATTATAAAACAGTATTTCTAGGACTGTTAATTGGACTTTTAGACGCTTTTGCCTTGAAATACCAGCCACATAAGCTTTAATTCCTTCTATCCATACAGGAATTGCTGCCAGCAGAACCTAATTCTAATTTCTCAGGTCTACTTGATTAGTCATCAAGAAACATCTCCATTTTCCAGCGTGGCCTGCAATTGTGAGGAGCATGGGCTGACTTCAGAGACACCTGGACCCAATTTGCATAATCAGAACCACAAGGGACCTGCTGTGTTGCCGAGGAGGGAGGGATGGATGCTGATGATTATTTCCAGGACAAATGGTGATGATTGCAGCATTTTTCTCAGCCAGCATTAACTGAGCACCTAGTACATGTCAGGGCTGTGCAAAGTGCTGGGTGCTTGGTGGGGAATAAAACAAATGCAGTCCCTCTGTTTGTGGTACCCAGTGGCTTCAGACAGCTTTAGCATCTGTCATTATACAAACTTTGACACAGGTGGGAATGGTGTTTGTTACAGCTGAGAAGGTTACACTTTTTGAAAGCATACATGAAGAACCATTTAAAAAAATTATTTTACAGGGTGGTGCCTGTGGCTCAAAGGAGTAGGGCGCCAGCCTCATACACCGGAGGTGGTGGGTTCAAACCCAGCCCCGGCCCAAAACTGCAAAAATATATATATATATATTATTTTACAATTACTTTAATTTGTATTTCTCTTCTCCACTCTGGGAGGCCCAAGTGGGTGGATTGATTGAACTCAGGAGTTCTAGACCAGCCTGAGCAAGAGCAAGACCCTGTCTCTACTAAAAAGAGAAAAACTAGCTGGGTGGGCACCTGTAGTCCCAGCTATTCAGGAGTCTGAGGCTACAAGATAGCTTGAGCCCAAGACACAGCGGTTGCTATGAGCTATGATGATGCCATGGCACTCTAGCCAGGGTGACAGAGTTAGATTCTGCCTCAAAAAAATAGAAATTAAAAAAATTGAATTTTATGATGAAAATACATCCTAATTTCATAGACTTCAAATACAAGTATTTTCAAAGATTGTTTGGCTTGCTGAAGATGTGTGTACAGCTCTGCTGGGTAGGCCTGTTGGCACTTTGCTTGCCCCACCAAGGCCCCAAGTTCATCTCAGCCAGGTCTTCAGCCGGAAGGGGGCCCTGCCCCATTCCCAATGCTGACCAAGTTCAGAATGCTCCCGCTTTCGCATCCCACCACGCCGAGACATGATGGCCGTGTGTGCTCCACAAGAACCAAGACCATCATGATGAGGTTATCATTGTTTGGAGATAAAGACAGAATTCATTTCCATACGTTTTCCAGTTCATTTACTGAAGGACCAATTCTGTAGTGGTGAATGTTGCAGTGGCTGCTTAAAACAATCTCTGCCAAACAAATGAATAAGAGCCCAAAGCTCCATGTGAGTGAAATGGAATGAGTGAGAGCTTACGACACAGCATGAAATCTACATACCATGTTCCTGATGTTCCTCCGTCTGCCTTTCCCCCCACTGACTTCTTTGTTTTGAAATTTTTCCATGATCGAATTTTATAATGTGTTTAGGGCAGTGGTTCTCAACCTTCCTAATGCCACAATGTATTTTCATTGTTAAAAATACATTGCAGCTTGGGTGGCGCCTGTGGCTCAGTGGGTAGGGCGCCAGCTCCATATACTGAGGGTGGCGGGTACAAACCTGGCCCCGACAAGCTGCAACAAAAAAATAGCAGGCACCTGTAGTCCCAGCTACTCGGAAGGCTGAGGCATGAGAATCGCCTAAGCCCAGGAGTTGGAGGTTACTGTGAGCTGTGTAATGCCACGGCACTCTACCAAGTGCGATAAAGTTAGACTCTGTCTCTACAAAAAAAAAATACATTGCAGCATTAGGCATGTAAAAATACAGGTTGAGAACTGCTGGTTAGGGCCTTACATTTCCAGTGCAGCAGTGAATTTAGCTCAATCTGTAAAATACCTTTGGAAAGTGTGTGATAAGTAAACACAGTCCATGTGAGTTTCCACACCTCAGGATCCTCTATGAAGCAACTGAAGATGGTTTAGAGACTTTCCATGCCTTAAAGAATACCAGCAGTGTAACTTTAGCCCATCTTGTTACCTCTTCCAGCCTGGGGGTTTCAAAAAATCTGCATGTTTCATCCTTATCTCTGGCAGTTGTAAAGAGAAAGTGGCTGGGGGCTGCCCCTGAAGTGCTCAAGAATGTCCCTGCCCTCCTGCCTTTCCTCATTCTACGCCACACACAAGCCCCTCTCAGAAACTATGGCCTCCTCATGAACGGAAAAAGGAACCATTCAAATAAAAAAAAAAAAAAGTAGGTAACACTTAACACAGCTTCTCGTGCCAGCATCGTGAAAATGCTGAGCCAGTTTCTGAAATGCCTTGGATCCGTAAGCTACGCTCTCCCACTTCCTGCCCTGGGTGTGTGCTGGCTACAGGGCTTCCTGACAGGACACAGGCCAAAACACTCAAAATGCTTCCCGAGGGAGGAAGCCTTAAATTCCAGAAGCTGGAGGGAGAGGAGGGTTTCCAGGATCCAGGGTCCAGCTGGAGAAAATGCTTGTTTATGGTGACAGTGCCTCAGCTGCAGAGTCCAAGTTACCACTCATGTTATACATACAAAGGCAACAGAGGGCATCCTTATTCACATATTCTGCCAGTGTTTTCTTCCTTCTGCAAGGCCTTCGTCCTGCGATAGCCTCTCGCGGCCCCGGCGTGTGTATGTTTGTGTGTGTGTGTGTGTGTGTGTATGTTTGGCAGCTGGGAGTGATGTTTATGGGGCTGAAAGTTACATCAATAATGATCATAAAACCCTCCACAGGCACTGGTCTCAGGGCTTTGTCCATATTGACCACTTGTCCTCCCTTAGCCTATGTGGAAGGTAAGCCTGTCGTCTCTGTTTCACAAAGAGATAGATAAAAGTCACATAGCTAAGACATGACAGAGCTGGCCCGGGAGCCCAGACCATTTTGCTCTCTGCTTGAGCTTAAACCTTTAAATCAAACTGGGCCTCTAAAAAACAGACAGTAGAATGGTGGGTGCAGGGGAGAGTGAAGGGCTAGTGTTTAATGGGGACAGAGTTTCAGATGGAAGATGAGAAAATTCTGGCGATAGATGGTGATTATACAACAAAGTGAATGTACTTCAGGCCACTAAACTATAAAAATGGCTAACATGATACATTTTATGTTATGCATATTTTATTACAGTGAAAAAAAGTTTCATAGGTTCATAGGAATAAGGTAGAGCTCTAGAAATGGATCATCTTTCATTATAACAGAAATCATTGAAGATGAAAACTGCAATTTGGGGATTTGTTTGTTGGGGGAAGGGTTGTAACTCTAGAGTTGTAACCAGGTACTGGTCTCAGATTCTAATTAAAAATAACCTATATATGGTTATATATGCATAACACTGATACCACAAACATTTGTTCAGCTAAGTCAATTCTGTTAATTTGTTGGAAAGAATTTAAGTGACTACTTCAGCACCCAAACAAAGAGTAAAAAATATACAATTTCTTTAAGTGCAATCTCTAATACAAGGTGGTACCTGCTCCCAGCTGGGGAATTTTCTAAGTAGTCTGGACATACAGGTCTGGGAAGAGAAAGTAGCCTTCATTGAACAGTCACCTCTCTGCCTGAAATGGGCACCCCACTCAAATACTCACAACTCTAGCTCTGCAGGAAGCCTGAGGACCTGAGGCCAAGCACCTTCTAGACATCACAGGCCTGTAAAACATTGGCACCGGATGTGAGGCTGACCTGGCCATGGCCCGTGCTCTGACCACTGTGCCTGCACCGTCGTGCTTCCCCAGGGAAAGAGGACCCAAAGTCCAGTGACTGGCTCATTAAAAGGGAGAGAGAGGGGCAGTGCCTGTGGCTCAGTGAGTAGGGCACCAGCTCCATATACTGAGGGTGGCAGGTTCAAACCAAGCCTCCGCCAAACTGCAACAAAAAAAATAGCTGGGCATTATGGCAGGTGCCTGTAGTCCCAGCTACTCGGGAGGCTGAGGCAGGAGAATCGCCTAAGCCCACAAGCTGGAGTTTGCTGTGAGCTGTGACGCCATAGTACTCTATGGAGGGTGACAAAGTGAGACTCTGTCTCTAAAAAAAAAAAAAGGTGGGGGGGAGAGAGAATAAATCCTGGACATCAGTATAAACAAGGACACCCCTCATTTTCCAAGGAAAGTAAAGATCAAAGACAGGGTATGGACTTTCTCTGAGTCACACACAAGGTGATAGTTAATTTCATGTCTCAACTTGACCGGGTCATGGTACCCAAATATTTGGTCAAACATTATTCAAAATGTCTCTGTGAAGGCATTTTTAGATGAGATTACATCTAAATGAATAGATTCGGAGTGAAACATATTATAGGCCACAGTGTGGGTGGGCCTCATCTAATCAGTTGACCGAGACCCAGTAATACTGAAAGGATTCTGCCTTTGGAATAGAACTGCAGCCCTCTCTCTGTATGCGCAGGCACACTCTGTCAGTTCTGTTTCTCTGGGGAACTGCAAACACTAGGTTGTTAGCATCTGTGTAAATTGCTGTTTCCATCTTGTCTTCTCTCTACCCTCAGAGAATATATATTCATATTGAGCGTCCTGTCTTAAGTGCCAGGATAGTGTTGTGGTTAGGGACACAGACTGAGCCAGGCTATCTGGGTCTGAACCTGGGCTCCACAATCAGTTAATGGTGTGACTTTGAACAAGTTACTTACTGTCTCACCCTCTGGTTCCTCTTCTGAAAGCCAGGGCTGTGGTAATACCGGCAACTACCTGGTAGGGTGTTTTATGAGGATTGCTTTGAGTAAAGTGTCTAATGACCTAAGAAAAGAGGTCAAGTTAATCAAAAGAGAGAGAATCCAGGTGATCCTAACCCAATCACATGAATCCTTTAAAACCAGAAAGTGTCAGCAGGCTGGTACCAGATGAGGGAGTCAGAGAAATTCCAGGTATGGAAACGGTCCAGCTTGCTTTTGTTGGCTTGAAGGTGGAGGGGACAAAGGAGAAGGAAAAGGAATGTGGTGACTGCTAGAAGCAGATAGTGGTCCCTGGCTGACAATCAGCGAGGAAATGGGGAATTCAGACTGACAGTCCTCAAAGAAAACCAGCTGCCATGCTGTGCCCACATTAGCTTTCATTTGTTTCTTGATACCCAAATCATCTTGATGGGATAGATGATAGATGAGTCTGGCAGAAAAGGTTCATCAGCTTTGCAATGTTGCCAGATGCCAGCTCACCTCTCCTCAGAGCACCCATCCAGTGTCCATGCTAGGTTCAGGGGGACTCAGAGGTGACCAGCTCAGCTCCTGCTGTCAGGAAATCTCCAATCTTCCCAGCACAAGCCAAAGGAAGTCTGTTTAGCTCTGCAACAGCTGAGAGAGGGAGCAGCTGAGAGAGGGAAGAAAGACGGGCCTCTGGATCTGGTGCAGCCCCTTCACATCCTCCTCTTCCCACCTCCTCCCACATCCTCCATGTGCCTCCTGTTCCTGCTGCTCCCCATGCAGAGGCCCACCCTGGACAGGAGACTTTAGGTTAATGGAATGAGAGGGCAGCTTTTGTCCTGTGCCCATCCACTAATTCCAGGGAAGGACTCTGACTGATCTGCCCTGGGCCATGTTCCCTCACCACTCCCACAGCAGGGGGTAACAGCAGAGCCTATGACCAGAAATAAAAAACAAAAGCCGCAGTCACTGCAGCTGTCCACGGTCATCCCCTGCACAGTAGACACTGTAAGCCCCATGCATCAGGGAGATGAGAGACTGCAAGATTTGTAGCCTCGCATAACAAAAGTGGGACGTAAACTGAAGTCTGCATTACTCCAAGCCTGAGCCCTCCCAGCTAAGCCAAGCTGGGACTCTCCTTGAAAGACTGTTCCTGAGTTCTTTCTGCATAAACAGGCCCAGGGGGAATGTTTGAGACAGAGCTCCTCCCAAATGCTGTTTCCCATTAAATCTCAAATCCACATATTGGGGGCTTATTGAGGGATCTCTGTTCTAAAACACTGGACTCCTTTCATAATCCCTGCTCAAAAGCAAAGCTGTGTTGGTGTTGGTCTTCATTCCTCTACTCTGGACAGTAGGGCCAATTTTCCACTTGGGTTTGCCAAAAGCAAAAGTTAACAAGCTCAACAACACGTCATATCAACAGGAGATGTATTGCTTCTAACCAAAGGAATACCGACATCGACGCCAACACTACAGGCAGCACGCTGGCTGGAGGGTCACCCTGCACCCCTGCCCAGCACCTCCTGGCTGTCACTGCTGGGTCAGGGCAGCCCAGATGCCACTGGCTCTTATATGCTGACCTCAAACGCTAGCAGAAGTGGGGAAACCAATGAGTGTCGCCTTTGCTAGCATCTTCCACAGAAGACAGCAAAATGGAAGCTGCCTCTGGATTCTTCCATCACTGGCAACAACAGCTCTTGGCTGGAGGTCGGGTGACAGAGGAGATCCAAGACGGGCCACAGCCATTTCGGCCCTGGCTGCTGTCCTAAGTGGGCCCAGGACAGGAACAAGGAAGAGTCAGGAGAAGTGCTGGTCTATGCTCCAGCCAAGACACAGAGGCCAGAGCCTACCATGAGTTCCTGTTTCTTACGGTCAGCTCAGAGATGTCCCACAGATCAGTAAACTCCAACCTCTTTGGTACCAGGGATTGGTTTCATGGAAGACATTTTTTCCTCATACTAGAGGGGGAAAGATGGTTTTGATATGAGTCTGCAAACAACTGATGTATGATGGGCTCTGTGCAGTCAGACGTCTCTGCTAACAATAGTCTGTATTTGCAGCCACTCCCCAGCACTAGCATCATTGCCTCAGCCCCACTTCAGATCATCAGGTGTTAGATTTTCATAAGGAGTGTGCAACCTCAATCCCCGTATATGTAGTTTATAGTAGGAATCGCGCTGCTAAGACAATCTGACGCTGCTGCTGATCTGACAGGAGGTGGAGCTCAGACAGTGAAGCGAGCATTGGGGAGCAGCTGTGAACCCAGGCAAAGCTCAGCTAGTTTGCCTGGTGCTCACCTTCTGTTGTGCTGCCCAGTTCCAACAGGCCACAACTAGTGCTTGTCCTCGGCCCAGGGGTTGGGGACCACAGCCTAGACCCTCAGGAATAAGAACCAAGACCATTTTCCCAATCATCTTCATCACTTATTGGAACATGCCCATCTGAAAGCTGGGGAGAAAGGGTTACATGCACCTTCTCCAGAAATGTCACAAAAATGTCTCGGACCATGAAAATACTAGGTCACAAAGCAGGATGCACAGGAATTAAGCCATGGTCTGTTGAGATTTGGTATTTGCTAGATGGATTTTTTTTGTTCCATGTATGTCAGCAGCTGAGATGGGCCTGGCTGGAGGGACTCATGGTGGAAGGGGGACTTAGAGAGGCCTCGATCATGGGACATAGCAACGTGGACCATCTTGGGCTGGGCCAGAGAATGGTAACCATAGTGGGCACTGTGGTGACCTCTTAGATTCCACTGCACCTGTCCCCAGGCCCCAGGTGTCCCTGTTCTGTGGCCAGTATGGCCCTGTGTGCGATCACATCTATCCTGCTATTGTTTGGGGTGGACACCTATATTGGGCCGGTACCGTAGTCTCAGTTTGGGTTTTCCTTAAAGCAGATTCTGAGAGAAGAATTAAGTGAAAACAGTTTATTTGGGAGTGACCCCAGAAAAAACCTGTAGAGAAGTGGAAAAATGAGATGGAGGAAGGAAGGAAGCCCATTAATCCATCTTGTGCTATCAATCAAGTTCCCACAGGGTGACCCTGGAGCTTAATCCCACCAGGGAACTTTGCTAAGTTTTCCATGACTTCCCACAGTGGTCTAGGGAAGAGGTGAACTGGGGATGCCCCCTCCCCCTTCCATCCCCCTCCCTGTGACCCAGGACCTGGCACTCTATCAGGGAAGGTCAGGGAGCCAGCACAGACTTGGGGGTGGGGGTTGTCTCACTGTTGAAGGAGTCCCAACAAAAAGTCCCAGCAGAGCCTACAGAGCCTGGGCGAGGGAAGAAGGAAGGGGAAAGATCGGAGTGGAAGGTGCCAGGTCCTGAGTCAGAGGCAGGAAGTACCTTTGAGATCCCCCTTCCACTCCCCTATGTGGAGGGAACCTGGCCCAAGGCCTCAGATAAAGAGACCCAGGAATGAAAGTGCCAGGCAAATATATGAAGAGCTAGGCCAGACTTGGAGGCCTGAGTCCTTCAGACACTGCCTAAGAAGCTCTGGCTGTGCCCTCAGTCTGGAGTGGGGAGGGCAGTTCCCCTGCCCCTGTGGGGACTACTGGGTGAAGTCTTCTTAGCTCCCTACCTCAGGCCTGAAAAAATCACTCACCAGTCTGTAATCAGAAGCCAGACTCCTTCCCGTTGCATCAGGCACTGGTTGAGAGCTGGTTCTGGGGTGCATGAAGGGTCCCCAGTACTTCTGGTCCATGAGCAATGCAGGCACCTACAGCCAGGGGAAAGCCCAAGGCAGAGGGTCAGTGTGGCAGGTGAAGTCCAGCTGCCTACCCTGAGATCTGGGCCTGAGAGGACAGTACATGGCCAGGGGCTGCTTCCAATGTGAAGCTTGAGACTTTCTTCAGGGTTACAGGGAAGATGCTACCTCTCTAGACAGGGGTGGGAAAGCATGTCTTGGGCTGTATTGGTGGGCGCTTTGTGGCCCCATAGGGACCCAGCTTTGGGGCGGAGCTAATGGTACTTGTGACATTTAGAGTTTAACTAAAGCAGCGGAACCAGTGGAAGAGACACAATAAGACAAATCTTTCAGATTTGCTGCAAGAAATTGGCCTATATGATTGTGGAGATAGGTGAAGAAAGTCTGAAATTGTAGGGCAGGCTGTTAGGAAGGGCAGGCTGGAACTCTCCAGAACAGGCCAAAACTGCTCCACAGGCAGAATTTCCTCTTCATCAGGGAAGCCACAGTTCTACTCTTAAGACTTTTCAACTGATAGGATCAGGCCCACCCAGAATATCTAAAATAATCTCCCTTACTTAGAGCCCACTGAAAAAGGATGTTGATCACCTCTACAAACACTGTCGCTGTCACATCCAGATTAGTGTTTGATTGTATAACTAGGACTGTAGCCTACTCAAAATGACACATCAGAAGGCTATCATGATATAGAATAGATGGAGAGAAAGACAGTTTCTTGGTGACTTCACTGAGTTCCTAGATACAACCATTCCAGAACTCCATGCTACCTCTGTCCTTTCAAAGTGTACTTTCCAGAAAATACAGTCTCTGACATCTCATGCTGGGTTTTCTGTAACATGCAACTGGTACAGGTAGGGTCCCCAAAACACAAGGAGGTGACAGCCTCATTCTGACCAGACACACCCCTACAGGGGGGTTATGTTCTAGTCTGGGTCCTACATAGCGTGAGACCCATTGACACACAACAGGGTGGATAAATGGGGTGGTCACTTCATTCAGTAAGGAGTCATTTACTGAGAATCTATGCTGTGTTATACCTGGGCTCTGTACTGCAAACACAGAAGATACTTTCTCTGCCCAAGGAGTACAGACAAGCAAATAGACAGTGGCCAGACCAATGCCATGGTAGAACAGAGGAGAGCACAGCAGCCCTGGAAGCCCGTTGGGATGGAGAAGACCTTATTTAGCCTCTGTGGACCAAGGCAGTCTTCCTGGAGGCAGTGACATTTAATCTCAGTCTGGAAGGATGAGAAGGAACAAACCAGGAAGACTAGGTCAGGGTAAGATGTTCTAAGAAGAAGAAATGGCTTGTGCAAAGGCCATGTGGGTCTGACAACTACAAATGCTAAGGATTGTTAATGCTGTGTGATTTGGAAGAAGTTACTGAACATCTTTGTGCTTTAGTATCCTCAATTGTGAAATGATAGTAGAATAAATGAATTAATAATTATAATAATTAGGACGAGGGGGAAGATGGCCAACTGGAGCTACCTTTCAACAGAAGCTCCTGCCCAGAGGGAGAGATAATGGCCAGAAAGAACCCAATAAAGCTGAATATCTGGAGCTGACCTGAGAGACAAGACTGATAACTACACGTTATCAGGGATAACTACACGTTATCAGGGATAACTACATGTCATCTCTGCTGAGGCAAGCTGCAACTCCAAGGAAGCAAATTTCAGGTACAAAACCCATCCCAAAGAGGACGAGAGTTTGTCCCCTCCCCCAAGAGAATGGCTTGCTATGTGACTTCTACAAGCGAGCAGTGAACAGAAGACCTCTTGTCTCACCCCCCAGGAGAGTCACTGGAGGCTGGGTCTCCTTCTCCATAGAGACCCTGCTGTGAGCCTGGGGATTCTCTTGCACATAAAAGTTGAACAAATATCTTCCCTGCCAATTTGAACTCCCAGTCCACCCTTCCCATTTTGGCAGTCTGGAAGCCCACCCCCTGCAGAGACCAGAGTGTCTGAGTTACCTTGTGAGGGCTGGGCATTGCAAGGGCTCAGTCTGGAAGGATGAGAAGGAACAGCAGTGCAGCTGCACTGAAACTGTAACTTGAGTAGTAGGGGGAAGAGAGGCATGGGGTGGGGGGGAGGGTAACTGGCCCAGCACCATGAAAGTTCATATAAGTGGAGAGCCGAGGTACAGGAAGCCTTGGGGTGGGGTGTGGAGGCTGGGGAACCCCCACAGAGGCACCTGCCATGTAGCAGCGATAGTAGTGTGATCCCACCAGGGTCAAATTTTGGAGAGACACCTCCCCAATTCTGCGGACTACCAGAGGGAGCCAGACCTTGCCCTGGCTGGGTACCAGAGGAGCAATGTAGCTAGGGCAGAGGCATAGTCTCTAAGGGAGAAAAACATTTGCTGCATCATTAACCCCTGGCTTGGAACAAACTCAGGTGGAACACTCCCCAGTTTCCATTGAGCACTGGAGGGAGTCAGGCTTCAGCTCCCCCAGCTGGCTGGTGGCAGAGTGTGGCAGCCTGACCAAGGAGGCATTGACTCCCCTTTGACCCTGGCAGGTGCAAACCCCTGGCATATTTGCTCACTGGAGGGAACTGGGCCACAGCCCTGCAGGGTTACCAGTGATTGGGCATGGCCAGAGGTGCAAGGTGGGGAAGGAGGTGCCAGCCCCCCTGGACTAACCTTTTGTTGCGCAGGCCTTTCTGACTTCACAGAGCACCCAAGCAAGTCACACTTGAGCTGCCAATGGCTCCCAGCTGTCAAGTTGCTGAACACCTTTTGAACTCTCCCACTTAATCTGTGATTGTGCTGGTTGGGGCAATCGGTTTGGAACTCTTAACCTGGGCCAGTCACCCAGGGACCCTGCAAGGTTGAGCCCTGGTTGTGTTGTTTGTGGGAGGTCTGATTCTCCTCTTCCAGGTGTTGCCTGTCAGGATGGGGTGTCTTAGTTGCTTGTATTTCTCCCCAGCTGAGATTTCAGCCCAAAGCCACTGATTCACTAGGATTGGTTAGAGACTACCTGAATATAAGACAGAGCCACCTAGCCCCATCACACCAAGCAGGGCCCAGAATCTCAGGCTGAAGAACTGAACAGGACCTTTGAAAGCTGGAGGGCAGTGGTTCTTAACCTTCCTAATGCCGCAAACCTTTAATACAGTTCCTGTGGGTCGTGACCCACAGGTTGAGAACCACTGGTGTAGGGGAAAAGCCATTGTCACCCGTCCCAGCTCTTTGGTAAAGGGCTGGTTAATTACAACTCCAGGAGCCTTCAATCCAATTTCACCTTACCAGCTTCTCTAGCCAAACTGAGAAAAATAATCATGGGCAGAATCAGTGGAAAAACTCTGGCAACTTGAATAATCAAAGTAGATCAACTCCCCCAAAGAACAACAAAGGAGACTCAACAGATGATGCCATTCATAAACAAATGGTTGAGATGTCAGAGTCGAGTTAAGAATATAGATGGCAAATAAGATTAATAGCATGGAAATAAAGATGGAATTAGAAATTCAAGGAGTACTTCAAAAGTTGTCTCAAGAAATCGATGAATTCAAAGATAAAACCTCCAAATATTTATATACCATGAAGCAAGAAATTGCAGCCTTCAAAAATCTGAGAACTACAGTAGAATACTTCGGTAACAGAATGCAGTCAGCTGAAAAAAGCATCTCTGACATTGAAGACAAAGCTTTTGAACACTCCCAAATGCTGAAAGAGGCAGAGAAGTGGAAAGCAAAAACAGATCATTCCCTGAGAGAGTTGTGGGACCACTCCAAAAGAGCAAACATTCACCTTATAGGAATTCCTGAAGGAGAAAAGGATGTTCCTAAAGGCACAGATACTCTACTCCAAGATATAATAGAGAAGAACTTTCCAAGCATGGCAAGAGATACTGAAATTCAGATAGCAGACAGTTTCAGAACCCCAACATGACTTAATCCAAATAAAATATCTCCTAGACACATTGTAATTAACTTTGCCAAAGTTAATGTGAAGGAGAAAATTCTGCAAGCAGCCAGATGTAAGAAAATCATAACCTACAAGGGGAAGAGTATTAGAATGAACATTTCAGCAGATCGCTCAGCTGAAATGTTTCAAGCCAAAAGAGGATGGTCATCAACCTTCAAGCTTCTAAAACAAAACACCTTTCAGCCCAAGATCCTGTATCCAGCTCAACTGAGTTTCATTTGGGATGGAGAAATCAAACACTTTAATGACATACACATGTTGAAGAAATTTGCCATAACTAAACCAGCTCTTCAGGATATTCTCAGACTCATCCTCCCCACCACCAAAGTAAACTCACTCAGAAATTTTTGAACAAAACCCAACTTCCACAGTGGTGAAAGGATTAAAAATGTCCACTGGACATTCGAAAAACTTGACACCCAAAACATTACCAGCTTATCAATTCTCTCAATTAACGTGAATGGTTTAAATGGTCTTCTAAAGAGGCACAGGTTGGCTGACTGGATACATAAACTCAGACCAGATATCCGCTGCATACAAGAATCTTATCTTACCTTAAAGGATAAAAATAGTCTCAGGGTGAAGGGATGGACATCTATAATTCAGACAAATGGAAATCAGAAAAAAGCAGATGTTGCAACATTATTTGCAGATATAATAGGCTGTAAACCAACAAAGGTAAGGAAAGGTAAAGATGGTCACGTCATCCTTATCAAGGGAAATACTCAACATGAAGAGATTTCAATTATTAACATTTATGTGCCCAACCAGAATGCTCCTCAGTTTATAAAGGAAACCCTAACAGACATAAATAATTTGATATCTTCTGGCAACATAACAGTCAGAGATTTTAACACCCCTTTGGCAGTGTTGAATATATCCTCCAAGAATAAACTAAACAGGGTGGTGCCTGTGGCTCAAGGAGTTGGGTGCCAATCCCATATACTGGGGGTGGTGGGTTCAAGCCTGGCCCTGGCCAAAACTACAATAAATAAATAAATAAATAAAACAATAAACTAAGCAAAGAAATATTGGACTTAAACCTGACCCTAGAACAGATGGACTTAACAGACATCTATAGAACATTTCATTCTAATAAAACTGAATACACATTCTTCTCATCCACCATGGAACATCCTCTAAAATTGATCACATCTTAGGTCACAAGTCTAACCTTAGCAAATTTAAAAGAATAGAAATTATTCCTTGTATCTTCTCGGACCATCACAGAATAAAAGTTGAACTCAACAACAACAGGAATCTTCATACTTACACAAAGATATGAAAACTAAATTATCTTATGCTGAAGGATAGCTGGGTCATGGATGAGATTAAGAAGGAAATTAACTCAATGTACACAGCTATGATTTAATAAAAAAAAAGAAGGAAATTACCAAATTTTTGGAACAAAATAACAATGAAGACATGAATTATTAGAACCTGTGGGACAATGCAAAGGCAGCACTAAGAGGGAAATTTATAGTGTTGCAAGCCTTCCTCAAGAGAACAGAAAGACAGGAAGTCAACAACTGAATGGGACATCTCAAGCAACTGGAAGTGGAAGAACATTACAATCCCAAACTCAGCAGAAGAAAAGAAATAACCAAAATTAGAGCAGAATTAAATGAAATTGAAAACAAAAGAATCAAAAAGTTGCTTTTTTGAAAAGATTAACAAAATTGATAAACCTTTGGCTAAGCTAACCAGAAACAGAAAAGCAAAATTCCTAATATCATCAATCAGAAATGAAAAAGGCTAAATAACAACATACACTTCAGAAATTCAAAAAACTCTTAATTAATACTACAAAAAAACTCTATTCTCAGAAATATGAAAATCTGAAGGAAATAGACCAATACTTAGAAGCACGCTACCTTCCTAGACTCAGCCAGAAAGAATTGGAAATGTTGAATAGCTCTATTATCAAGTACTGAAATAGCATTAACTATACGAAATCTCCCAAAAAAGAAAAGTCTGGGAACAAGATGGCTTCACATCAGAATTCTACCAAACCTTTTAAGAGGAACTAGGACCCATATTACATAACCTTTTCCAAAACATAGAAAAAGAAGGAATACTCCCCAATACATTCTATGAAGCAAGTATCACCCTGATCCCCAAACCAGAAAAGACTCAACAATGAAAGAAAATTATAGACCAATATCTTTAATGAAGATAGATGCAAAAATATTCAATAAGATCCTAGCAAACAGAATCCAGCAACACATCAAACAAATTATACACCATGATCAAGTTTACCCCAGGGTCTCAAGATGGGTTCAACACATAAATCTATAAATACAATACATCACATAAACAAAATAAAAGACAAAGACCATATGATTTTCTCAATTGATGCAGGAAAAGCTTTTGATAATATCCAGTATCCTTTCATGATCAGAACACTTAAGAAAACAGGTTAAGAAGGGACATTTCTTAAACTTATAGAGGCCATGTACAGCAAATACACAGCCAATATGATATTAAATGGAGAAAACTGAAAACATTGCCACTCATATCAGGTATCAGACAAGGATTCCCATCGTTTCCATTGCTTTTCACCATTGTAATGGAAGTCTTAGCCATTGCAATCAGGCAAGAGAAGGTGATCAAGAGTATCCAAATAGGGTCAGAGGAGCTCGAACTCTCACTCTTCGCGGACAATATGATTTTATACCTGGAAAACCCCAGGGACTCTTTTTTTTTAAAAAAAAAAAAAAAGAAAGAAATGTGGTGAGTGTAAAAAACACATTGATTATCTAACACTGAGTATGAACAAAAGAATGGAAAATATCTGAATATCAATCGTATTTTAATTGATAAGATGTTGAAATGGTAATACTTAAGTTATATTGGCTCAGATCAAATCTATTTTTAACATTAGTTTCAAAAGTTTCTTTTTACTTCTTTTGAACATGGCTTGTAAAAAAATAAAATTAGATATTTGCATTGCAAAAAAAAGAAAACCCCAGGGACTCAACTACAAAACTCTTAGAAGTGATCAAGGAATACAGAAGCATTTCAGGATACAAAATCAATATTCACAAATCAATAGCTTTTAAACAAGCTGAAAAAAAACAGTCAAGGACTCTATTCCTTTTACAGTAGTGCCAAAGAAGATGTAACATTTGGGAATTTACTTAACAAAGGATGTGAAAGATCTCTATAAGGAGAACTATGAAACTCTGAGAAAAGAAATACCTGAAGATGTTAACAAATGGAGAAACATACCATGCTCGTGGCTGGGAAGAATCAACATTGTTAAAATGTCCATACTACCCAAAGCAATCTACAAATTTAATGCGATCCCTATTAAAGCACCACTGATGACAGAAGATCTGGAAAGCACCACTTTGAAGATCTGGAAAAAACAGTACTTCGTTTTATATGGAAACAGAAAAAACCTTGAATAGCCAAGACATTACTCAGAAACAAAAACAAATCAGGAGGAATCATACTACCAGACTTCAGGCTGTAATATAAATCTATAGTGATGAAAGCAGCATGGTACTGGCACAAAAATAGAGAGTTAGACGTATGGAACAGAATACAGAACCAAGAGATGAACCCAGCTACTCATCATTTGATCTTCAATAAGCCTATCTAAATCATAAATTAGGAGAAATATTCCATATTTAACAAATGGTGCTGGGTGAATTGGCTGGCGACATGGCGAAGACTGAAATTGGACCTACATCTTTCACCATTAGCAAAAATTGATTCTCACTAGATAAAATATTTAAACGTAAGACATGAAACTATAAAGATTCTTAGAGAGAGAGTGCAGGGGAAACACTTGAAGAAACCGGCCTGGGAGGGTATTTTATGAGGAGGACCCCCCCACACACACCCAGGGCAATTGAAGCAACACCAGAAACACATTACTGGGATCTGATCAAACTAAAAAGCTTCTGCACAGCCAAGAACACAGTAAGTAAAGCAAGCAGACAGCCCTCAGAATGGAAGAGGATATTTGCAGGTTATGTTTCTGAAAAAGGTCTGATAACCAGAATTCATGGAGAACTCAAACTTATTAAAAAGAAAGAACAAGTGATCCCATTTCATTGTGGGCAAGAGACTTGAACAGAAGCTTCTCTGAAGAGGACAGGTGCATGGCCTATAGACACATGAAAAAATGCTCATCATCCTTTATCATCAGAGAAATGCAAATCAAATCCACTTTGAGATATCATCTAACTCCAGGAAGAGTAGCCCACATAACAAAATCCCAAAACTAAGATGTTGATGTGGATGTGGAGAAAAGGGAACACTTCTGCACTGCTGGTGGGAATGCAAGCTAATACGTTCCTTTTGGAAAGAAGTTTGGAGAACACTTAGGGAACTAAAAGTAGGCCTGCTGTTTGATCCTGCAATTCCTCTACTAGGTATATCAGAAGACGAAAAATCACTTTACAACAATGTTATTTGCACCAGAATGTTTATCTCAGCCCAATTCATAATTGCCAAGTCATGGAAGCAACCCAAGTGCCCATCGACTCATGAATGGATTATCAAATTGTGGTATATGTATACCATGGAATACTCTGCAGCCTTAAAAAAAGATGGAGACTTTACCTCTTTTATGTTTATATAAACGGAGCTGGAACATATTTCTCTTAGTAAAGTATCTCACGACTGGAAGAAAAAGTATCCAATGAATTCAGTACTATTATGAAACCAATATATAATCACCCACACTTTCATATGAAAAATAAAACACAATTATAGTCAGGATGAAGGAGAGAAGCAGAGGGGCATGGGAGGGAAGACGGTGAGTGGAGGGAGGGTAATTGGTGACCTGTGTGTACATTGCAAGGGTACATGTGAAATATACTAAGAGCAGAGTATAAATGTCTTAACACAATAATTAAGTAAGTGAGGTGAAGGCTATGTTAACCAGTTTGACGTAAGCATTCTGCATTGTATATAAAATCAGGACATTGTACTGTACCACATAAATACATTAATGTATAGAGTTATGATTTAATAAAAACATTAAAAAATAATTATAATAATTGTAAAGGGCAGCACTTTAAGAGTTAGCTACTTTCATCATCATCAACACTCTTGAGTACAAAGTACTAGAAAGGCCTGGAAGAGAGGGGGCTGGGAGCTGGGCCAGAACCAACTGAAGACTTCAGACTTTATCTTCCAGGCCTCTGGAAGCCAAGGGGGGTTAGAAGCTGGGAGTGGCAAGACTGACTTTCTGCTTTAGAAATGGCTGCAGGGAGGAGAAAGGGCTCTGGGCAGAGAGACATAACTCATGATGCAGTTATAGGGTTTTGGAGCCACTTCCCATGATAAAGGGTTCAAAAGTGGGGGATGTTTTCTGTGAAAGAGTTAACTCTGTTTTGAGAGGAAGGAATGAGTGGAAGCACAGATAGATGGAGAAATAAAAGGGGGCTTACAATCACCACAGGACTGTTCTGTGTAAGAAGGTTCAGGATTTTTAGGCCAAGGATGGCATATGCAAAATCAGACCATCACATCTCACACTGGGAGGAATTTGTGTTAGTCCGAGCTTCCCAGAGACTGGAGGGCAGCCTTAAGGGGCACAGAGTTCCCCATCCAGACTGGAAGTATGCAAGCAGATTCCAGATGAACATGTTTCTTCTGTAAAGAAAGTGTGAACATCAGGCAGGTTGATCTAAATAATTTCTAAGGTTCACTCCAACTTTAATTTCTGTCATTTTACTGAACTGCAGGGAGATGGTGTATTAATTTTCCCCTACTGCTATAACAAATCACCACAGACTGGCTCAGAACAACATGACTTTGTGATCTTATGGTTCTGGAGGTCAGAGGTCCAACATGGGTCTCACTGGGCCAACAAGGTGTTGGCAGGGCTGTGTTCCTTTTTGGAGTCTGTAGGGGAGGATCTTTCTTTGCATTTTCAGCTTTTAGAGGTCTCTTGAATTCCTTGGCTTATGGCCTCTTCCTCCAACTAGCATCTAGCAATCTTTCTCTCTCTCTCGCCTCTCTCTCTAACACTCACACACACTTTCATGTTTAACCAGCCACCCCACTGCCTGCCTGAACTCTCAGGTCTTACCTGACACAGCATGGCTGCTGGAGATAAGGTTTGTGTTTTGGAAACACCAAGATTTCTGCCATCACACCACTTACCCAGTATGTTAACTGCACTCATTTTGTTCCCCTGTGAGGACAGCAACACCATCTCTGTCATCCACTGTTTCCCCATCCATCTCTGTGCCTGGCACACTATAGACCTTCAGTAAGCAGACAGATATGTGTCTGTGAATGAATGAAGAATCCATCCAGACACAATGCCTGAGATCTAGCTGAGAATCGTCACCCCCTCATTAAATCTGACTGCTTAGCTCTGCTGGCATAACCAGGCACCATGCCAGGATGGGGTCCAGGCCTGATCTAACACACTAAGCCAGGAAAAATCTTTGGGGAAAACAAAAGCCTTACTTGGTTTGTGGGAAAATTTGTGCCTGGATTTTTATCATTCAGAGCAGCTGGCTGCTGAATGAACCACTAAAGGGGCCAGCGAAGGGGCTGCAGAGCAGAGTGAGAGGTAAAGGAGACCTTTGAGAAAATAACACATGGTGTGCAAGGCTCCACCAAGACCCGCCCGCATCCAGCAACCCCATAGGCAGAGCTGATTTGGGCTGTACTGTGTGGGCGTCATAATGGGCTTGTGTCTTATCTCTGAATAACAGGAATAGTCACCAAGTCAACTCAGCCATGCCTTACTGGTCATTCCCTCTGCCTGGAGGGGTGGTGGGTGGTAACAGAGATGAAGATCACCAGCCTTCTGCCCTGAGCATGGTCAGTGACACGTCAGACATGGAGTTGGTGCGTCATGCTCAGGGCACAGGTGAAGCTGGTGAGGACCGGCATACACACTGAATTCCTGGAGGCACACTTGCACTCCTTGGGGTCAGTGTGGGCTGCCTTTTCTGTTTTCCTCTGCCTGGGAATCAGTACGAGGCACCTTCTCCTCTGGGAAGCTTCCTGATAACCCCGCTCCTGCTCTGCCAGTTTAAAAAGGTCCTACTTCCTTTGGGCCTGGTCGTGAGCACACCGCCTGACCCCTGGTCTTCTCCCCACTGGACTGTGACTCCTCAGCCCAACACCCATCATGCCTCCTTTGGTACCAGGGGCCGCTGATAGTCACAGCCTCTCACTCACTGATTCTACAAGCACATGCCGTGAACTCACAACGTGAAGGACTATAAGCCTCCTTACAGCTCTGGCCTTATCTGATTTGCCCAATTCCTGCACACAGTGAATAGAGTTGAACAAGGTCAAATTTTCCAGCAACACATTTACGTCAACTCAAACACACAGGCAAGCCCTGTTTTCCAGCACTGTGATGTCTCCATGGCCTAAATGGTGTGAAGTTTGTGTGGTGCATGGGCTTGTTTTTCTTTCCTGTCCTGAATTGGAGCCCATCTGATGGACAAATCCAGAAGCCCAGGAGCGTTTCAAAGCAGCTCTGGAGCCCCTGGCTGGGGCCAGCTGTCCTCCAGGGACACTCAGGCCCCAGGCCCCACCACAGAGGGAGTGCAGAGCCTCCTTCACGCAGAAGAAAAACACATCTGTGCTTCTGCTTGACACCTCAAAGCACACACAGTTCTGTCCTGTCCTAGGTGGTTCCTAGGTCATCTTGCTAAGGTGTTTAGAAAACACATTCTCACCTACAAAACAGGAAGCCACAGCTTGCGGTCCATGCCCAGAACTTTTTTTTTTTTTTTTTATTTACTTTTTTTTTTTTTTTTTGTAGAGACAGAGTCTCACTATACTGCCCTCGGGTAGAGTGTCGTGGCGTCACACGGCTCACAGCAACCTCTAACTCTTGGGCTTACGTGTTTCTCTTGCCTCAGCCTCCCGAGCAGCTGGGACTACAGGCGCCCGCCACAACGCCCGGCTAATGCCCAGAACTTTTAACACCACAAACTAGAAAAACAGAACCCAGGACTGGAAGAGACCTCAGACATTACCCAGGGTGATGCCATGCTGCTTACAGACAGGGAATGGGTGCCAGAGCTGGGAAGGAATTGCTCATGGCAAGTACCACGGGGATGTTCTGGAGCTCGGTTTCAGGCTGTTGTTGATCCTTAATCCTGCCTGTGTCCAGGACACTGTGCTCTGGTTCATTCCTCCCTGCAGGCTTTGTCTTCAGTTGTTTTGTTCTAGGAATGTTCAGCTGGCCCAGGCCCCTCCTCTGCCCTCCTAAGGAGGCTTTGGACACAGGCAGGCCTGGACACAGGGCTGGAGCTTCAATACCCCTCCCCAACTTCATATCCCCAGAGACTCAGTTTCCTCTCCTGGGAAATGGGAATAACCCAACTGTCTGTGAGGCTTGGGGCTTTTGCGATGGTGGTTACTGGGGTACAAGCAATGCTCAGTGTTAAGAAAGAATCCTCCCCTCTTTTTTGCTTTTCTCTTCTCCTTGCTTTTTCCCTGATCTCAGGCAACTCAAGTACCCAAACTGATACTCAAACTTGTCCTTGACTGTAAGCACTTCCTTCCTCACCTGTTTCACACTGTGGATGGATGAACAGAAGGAGGACAGGGTATGGAGTTCGTCTGGACCTGTGCACCTCAAGTTGCTGCAACTGAGTCTCACTCTTCCCACTTGCAAAACGGGACTATTTGCTGTGGCATACACCTCTCAGGGACACTCGCAGGATTTAAGAGGGATAGTAATATTTGTATTATTATTTCAGACCGCTTGGAAACTCACCACGTGCCTGGCCCTGTCCCAGGCTCCCCTGCCTGCTGGGTGGCTGCTGGACCCCAGCTCTCTGTCACTGTTCCACCCTGGGCTGGCTCTAGGGAATGGTGCTCAGCTGGTCAGTCTGTCCAGTCACTTTGGGCTCCCAGTTCAGCTCCTGAAGATCAGCCAGGTTTACAAACAGCCCTCATTCCTTCCAGGGGCCTGTCTTCCTGGTGTCCTCAGCCCTTCTCCATTCCAGGAAAAGTCCCCGCAGAGAAAGCAACGTCTGGCTGAAAGTGCCCGGGAGGCAGAACCTGCTTTCTGCCAGGGTACCCCCTCCCCGGGACAGCCCCTCCTGTCCACATGGGTGGGAAGGGATCCAGTGCTCCCGCTTGGCCGCTCTCTCCTATCCTCGCCCGGTGCTGGCCCTCCCCCCCACCCTCCCGCACAGGAAAAGGGGGCGTGGAGCCCCCCCCCGGACCACCCCCAGCCTCTGCTTAAAGGAGCGCGGTGGCGGGGCTGCGCGCAGGCACCATGAGCATGGCCTGGACGCTGGTGAGATCCGCGCTGCTGCTGCTGCTGCTGGCCGCGCCCCCTGCCTGGCCCGCGCCCCCCACCTGCTACTCCCGGATGCTGTCCCTGAGCCGGGAGGTCACCGGGGACTTTCAGAGACTGCTGGCCGCAGAGTCCCAGGTGAGTGTCCCCCGCGCCCGACGGGAGGTGCAAAGGGGACCCAGTGTTTCAAAACCTTGCCTTGAGAACCAGAAAAGAAGAAGAAGAAAGGCTCTTTTTCTTTTCTAGTACATGTTAATCTCGAGGGTATTGTGATCAAAGACATCACAATTTTTGTAAGTTTCTAGCAAATACTGTTTAATTGTATCAGATGATCTGCTGTTGTAAAATGTAACAAAAGAAAAACAAAACAAAAACAAAAACAAAAAAGAAGGCTTTCCCCAGAGTCTATAACTTCAGAATTAAAGAGCCAAAGAATCCTGTCCATCTTCATCACTTTCCAAGAGGGCGTGGCTGCCAGAGCTGGCCTCCCCCTGTTTACCTTCTGGGGGAGACATATTCCCCAGGCTCTGTGTCTCAGTTTCCTTGTCTATAAACTGAGATGACAAAAATGCTCCTCCCCATGGGGTGGCCTGCAGGAGTGGAGGCCTGAGCCAGGGAACAGCCCCAAGCAGCTGCTGCTGCTGTGAGCCATGTCTGAAGAGGAAGACCTGGGGCCTCAGAGCCGGGCTGCAGAGGGGCTCTGACTGCTCATCTGTAGAACAGAATGCATTCCACATCGCTAAAAACTTAAAAAGTGTGTCTTAACCGCTTGCAGATGCTCGACAGAACATAACGTTTCTCAAATGTTAGGGTTGACAATATCCTTACACCCTCTTTATATTTTCTTCTTAAAAGTTAAGTGGGTTCCACTTGGGTTCTTTTGCCTAATTATAGAAGTAATGACTTTGTAGAATGTTTGGAAAAGATGCAGAGGACAAAGATTGCTTGTAATGCTACCACCTAGAGGTAACTGTTGCTGTAACATTCTGGGAGATGGAATTTCAGCTTTCTGTCTACTCATAGGTGTTAAAATACATATGTGTGTAAACAAAATTTAGATCAAACAAAACAAGCAGTTTTACAGCTTTTTAATGACATTAAACGACATTCTTTTTTAACATTTTGTCATACGTAGGTCAGACTTATACCCCAATTTGTCACATGTGAATGCATAAAAGTATGCATATATGTGCATTTTATATTGCTATATTGTATACTGTGTATTTCCATATCTATATTGTAGCTATGGAACTGCTAATAACCAATATATATAATTACACATGATATATACTTATTTATATGTAATTATCTATAACACTAACTTATAGAACAATCATATAACTAGTTATAGAACTGTTTTACATATGTTCATATATACTACATATACTTTCATATTACTATAGTATTTATATATTACAATTATAGAACTTAATGTGTATGCATATATGGATGGATATATGTTTGTGTGTGTGTGTGTGTTTAAAACAGTCCCCTAACTCATAGTAAGTAACATAAAGTTTGAGCTCTAAAAGTTGTATTTTATAATAACAGTTGCCTATTTTTGGCAGATCATGACAGGGTACAAGGAAGTACTGTGTATGCTGTGGCTTTAAGAAAGAAAGATCTCAGGGATCTGGGCTGGTCTGGCTGTTGAGAGGGTGGGCAGGGAGCCTCCAGTATCCAGGTGTGTCCTGCAGGCCTCCCGGCAGCCTGTATCCCTTTCCACAGGAGCCATGTGTGAGATACCTGCCCAAGCTGTATCTGGACATACATGTAAGAGGGTTCTGCCTGCTGGGAGTCCTGGGGTGGGGGTGGAGGGAACTCCAGTCTGAACCTCTGCTGTGGTTGCAGGGCATGGGGGTGGGAGAAAGCTGGTGAAGCCCAGCTCCTGTCCCCTGGCTACTGACTTCTCCCACAAGCTCCTTCCTGCTGCCCACTCCCAGAACTACTGTGTGCTGGCCAAGCTGCGGGATTTTGTGGCCTCTCCCCAGTGCTGGAAAATGGCCCAGGCTGATGCTCTGAAGGAGAAAGTGAGGAAGCTGTACACCATCATGAACTTGTACTGCAGGAGGGTAAGTGATGCCGCTGCGAATTCCTTTGAACTTGCTGTCAGCTGAGATCTTCTGAGCTTTTCAGAGAGGGGAAGCAGAAAGAGGAACAGGAATGTTGGGGAGGAACTGCCAGTTCACAAAGCCCTTCCCAGCCACAGTCACCCTGTCGCGTAGTTGGTTGGGAACAAGGCCCCCCACTTCCAGGGGCCGTACACTGATGCTGGAGCCCTGCCCCAAGGCCACACACAGCCACACAGACAGACCCCCTTGGAGCCAGAGGGGCAGGTCAGAAGAGATTTCTGGGGGTGGGGATTATGCTTTGTGACAGGATGATTCTGGAAGGAGAGGGGAGAGAGAGAATCAGCAGCAGTTGAGATGAGGGAAGTAGAGTTAATGTGATACGAGGTGCAGACTTCAGCTCACATAGCACTGAGCCTGCCTCCCAGATGGGAAGGCTGTCTTAGTCTGTTTTCTGCTGCTGTAACACAATACCACAGACTGGGTAATTGAGTTTAAAAGAGAAGTTTATTTAATTCACAGTTCTGGAGGCTGGGAAGTCTAAGCATGGTGCTGGCATCTGGCCAAGGGCCTTGGTGGAGGCATCGCATGGGGAGGGGTAGGAGAGCCAGAGATTGCTTGCTTGTAAATCAAAGCCACCCCTGAAATAAGGATCCTACTCCAGGGATAGTGACATTAATCCTCTCATAGGAGCCAGGGACCTCATTAATCCATTAAACCATTCATTACGGCAGATCACACATTACTACATCATGAAGACAGAGGGATTCAGTTTCCAATTCATGAACTTTCAGGGGACACATTCACACCATATCAGTGACCCTTTATAGCTTTGTGGCACATTTTCTCACTCCTAAACAGGAGACATAATCGGAGCCATCTTGTGCCAGGCACTGTACTACCTTCCTTGATCCTAAGAAACCTAACAGGGATAAGCAGAATACCTAGCATCCTACCTGGCCAAGAATAAGTCCCCGAGAAACTTTAATGACTAGCTGTACATTTCCGACCCATGCCCCGTCCCTGCTCCCTTCCCCAGTCTGTGGAGGAGAGATGGGAAGTTGATCACATTATCATGAGGTAATTGGTGGCGTGGACTCTGGTGTGGACTCTGAGGTGCCCGAAGGCGGGACCCTGCTGCTCCTCACCGCATTCCCAAAGCCTGGCTGGAGTTGCTGCTCAGCAATTAAGATTCATTCATTCCCTGACTTTCTTGCCCATCCATCTGTGTGTCCATCTGGTCAACTGGTATATGCATGGACCCAGGAAATAATACTAATTATAAAGCAAGAGACCCTAGGGGAACGTAAAGAAAGTGACTCACTCTTCTTAGGAGAGTGAGAGATGGGAGGTTTTCACGCAAAGGGGATAAGAATGGCCGTTAAGCGTAACAGGCATCCTCTATTTGCCTCTGTGAGCCATAGCAATCTTCAGGAACTTCCCCGGATGTTGCACATCTTTTCCAGGATTTGGTATTCCTGTCAGATGACTGCGGTGCCTTGGAATACCCAATCCCAGTGACCACGATCCTGCCAGATCATCAGCGCTAAAGCTGCCCAGACCAGAGAAGGACCCTGGAAGAATCGCAGTCGCATCGGTGGCCCAGACAGAGCTGGAGCCACGCCCCCCGTTTCTGTGTGGCTGTAGCACCTGACAGAGCTGGAGCCACGCCCCCCGTTTCTGTGTGGCTGTAGCACCTGACAGAGCTGGAGCCACGCCCCCCGTTTCTGTGTGGCTGTAGCACCTGACAGAGCTGGAGCCACGCCCCCCGTTTCTGTGTGGCTGTAGCACCTGACAGAGCTGGAGCCACGTCCCCCGTTTCTGTGTGGCTGTAGCACCTGACGCTACTCCCTGTCTACCCAGGGTCGCAGGCTGGAGCTTCTACCCAGTACCTTCCTCAGAGCTAGAGTCAGAAGCCTTGCTTCTCACTCCCTTGAGTTATGTACTGCCAGGGTGGTCAGATACACAAATGTGTCAGTTTAGTCACTAAAAAGAAAAAGGCTAACCGGCTTCTCTTTTATAAATAACTAGGTTGAGAACAAACAAAATAGTGTGTTTTTATGATTAGTTTAACCAAGTAATGGTACTATTTTTCTTTCTTGATAGGAACCTGCTTATCCTTTACTAAGCTTCTATTATACCTTCTCCTAAGGCAAACTTTCCTGTCTTTCATTTAAAAAAAGTTACTCCTTTTAGGATATATTTGCTGACAGGAACCACTCTTTCTTTGAAAGGTGATAAAAATCAAATAAAGAATATCTTCATGGTGGGAAGCGTGTCCTGCTGTGTCTGTCCAAGGTGGATGCCAGGGGAGCATCTTCACACTCCCTGGATTGCTTTTGCTCTGAGCAGGATGCATCTTTCTCCTTTCTATCAAACTCAGGTGTCTCTCAGTCGGCTTTATCTACCTGCATGAACATCTGCTCTTCAAGTGTTGGGAGGTGTTCTGATTTTGTTGGGGACAGATTGTGCTTTGGGGGAATAGATGTGAGGAACTGATTGCATCATATCCACAGACATGGCAGCACCCTGCACTTACCACAAGAATCGGTTCATTGACTCTGCCCAACAAACCCGAAGATGGGCGCCCAGGAGGCTGAGGTCACATGATTTAGGTGATTTGCCTGAGGCCTCCAGGGATGAGTGCAGAATCCTAAACCTACGTGACTCCAAAGCCCAAGAAAATTTCAGTTAAGTAACTACACGATGGAAAAATATCTCAAATGTTGATTTTGCTACACTCCACATGTTCTGTTGGGATTTTTCTGTTTCTTTTCTTTCTTTCTGTATATATAGACCAGGTTTTCCCCCCTTCATCTTAGATGCCCCCAGCTTCTCAAATGATGCACTCAAATGATTTATTGAGTTTTTATTTTCTGTTTAGAAGCACAGGGCCACACAATCACTGTTTTAGTTTCCTAGGGCCACCACAACAAGGTACCACAAACTGGGTAGCTTGAAAGAAGAGGAATATATTAAGAGGTGTCAGTGGGGCCGTGCTCCCTCTGAAGGATTTAGGGCAGGATTCTTCTTTATCTTTTTCTGGCTTTTGCTGGTTGGCAGCAATCCTTGGCTTTCCTTAGCTTTTAGACACATCACTAAGTTCACAGAAATTGTTCTTTCTCCATCAACATCTAGTGTTTTCCAAGTGTCTGTGTCTCAGTGTCGAAAATTCTCTCTTTTCGTAAGGACACTAATTACTGGATTGGGCCCTCTAACCTCACAGATGTCAGCCTAATTTGGTAACTAACATCTGCAAAAGTCCTATCTCCAAATAAGATCATGTTCACAAGTACAAAGGGTCTTTTTCGGAGACCCAATTTAGTCCACAACAATCACTTTTTAAAGAAATAAACCCTTCTCACCTTCCATTTGACTTCACCTTCCCATTACTAGGTTAGATCATTTGCACTAGAATGTATATCACAGCTCAATTCATGTGGCCAACATGTAGAATCAACCCAAGTGCCCATCAACCCATGACTGGATTAATAAACCGTGATATATGTATACCATGGAATATGATTCAGACTTTACATCTTTTGTATTAACCTGGATAGAATTGGAGAACATTCTCCTTAGTAAAGTGTTACAATAATGTATTGAAAGCAATAAATAAACAACAATATGGCTAAAGAGAAAGACACAATTAAGTTCAAGTGGGGGGAGGAAGAGAGGGGAGGGGGGGAGGATTGCTGTGCTCTCACCTAATGGGCACAATGTATAGCACACTCCCTGGGTGAAAGACTCAACTACAACATGAACTTTACCTAGAAAATGCAAACAGCATAACCTAATCATTTGTACCCTCATTTTAATCTACAAGTTAAAAAGAAAAAAAGAAAGAAAGAACCCCTTCTCAAAGGAAGATTATGCCACAGCCTTTTTCTTTTATCACCACGGCCATCTACGACTTCCTGGCAGATAGTAAATGCCAGGCATGGTGGCATATACTCACCCACTGACCCTTCACAATGACACTGCAGGATGAGTTAACCCTGATTTATTAGGTTATTAAGTATAAGTATTGGAAATGTCCAATTTCCTTACAAACTAAGTTTGATAGTTGATATCTCTGACATTTCACTTTGATACTTCTTGTTTTATTTTTATTGTGATGGTACATCCTCATCTTGAGCGGTGGTGCCTCATGATTCTCCATGGTGTCTTTTGATTCACTGCCCCACAACCTGTTGTCCTTGTACTGCGTAAATGGCAAGACCCGAGCAGGTGACACACTCTTACCATCTGCAGTGGTTCCTCACTGCTCGGAAGAAAATCCAGACCATATCGCCTCCCAGTCATCTCTGGGACCCTGCAGTGTAACTCCAGACACCACCATACCCAGGAAACTGCCACCCAGGAGTTCTACACTATCAAATCCACGGTCACTCTCTGCCCTCACCTTAATTGATCTCTGAGCCTGTCTGGACCTTGGTGCGCCAGATGCCCCTGGTCTAATACCTCCTCTCCAGGGCTATGCTATAGGAAGGCAGGAACAAGGTCATTTTGTTTCGCCATTTTATCTCCAGTCCTTGGCACCATGCCTGACACTTAATAGATGCTCAATAAGTATTTTTGGGACATTCACAGATACGTGAAGGACTAAGAAAAGTCTCCAGTCAGACTGCATGGTCCATGCCCATGCCTCCTTGTGAACTACATGCTGTTTGCACACACCAAGGCACGTAGAGCTCCAGAAGCCTGATATATGTTTCAGGGACGGCTGACTTGCTGGTTTGGGGTTAACTTCAACATTCCACGTATGCACCGATCCAATTTTGTATGCATTTATTCACACAGTGCCCTGAGCTCTTCCTGTAAAATACGACTGACTGTCTGGCTGTCTGGATGATACCAACAGCAGAGACCTGAACAAAGCCCTTATCTTCTCTTCCTGAGTACATCTCAAAGCTAAATCTCCAGTTCTGGCTGTCTAGGAGCACTTTGCTGAAATCAACATTGTACCTTCACACCCAGGGGCGATTTAAACCAACTGAGAATTATTAGGCAAAAATCCCCATCGTTCAAGCCCAGCTGATTTGCAAAAAATGCAAAATCACCTCTGCACTTGCAGAATGTTCAGGTATATAGATTGTCAGATCAAGAACACACAGGGTGAGGGCGGCGCCTGTGGCTCAGTCGGTAAGGCGCCGACCCCATATACCGAGGGTGGCGGGTTCAAACCCGGCCCCGGCCAAACTGCAACCCAAAAATAGCCGGGCGTTGTGGCGGACGCCTGTAGTCCCAGCTACTCGGGAGGCTGAGGCAAGAGAATCGCTTAAGCCCAGGAGTTGGAGGTTGCTGTGAGCTGTGTGAGGCCATGGCACTCTACCGAGGGCCATAAAGTGAGACTCTGTCTCTACAAAAAAAAAAAAAAAAAAAAACAAGAACACACAGGGTGGAGGGAGGGACTGTCCTGACATCAATTAAAAGTTGGAGGAAAGAAAGAAAAAAATAGAAAAATAGAGCACAGACATGTGGAAAATGGTCGAGTCAGCAGTCGTAACTCAGATTTGTGTCCCTTCATGGTGAAGGCATGCTGGGGATTACTTGGGCACTGAATATACATCTCTGAAATGTTTGCAGTCAAATTCCTGAAATGCAGTTCTGAGTTTTTCAATGATTTTCTGATTGACATACAAAGACAAGGGCACTTGTTCCAGAATCATCACACTTAGTCTTGATCCCAGTTCTGCAGCATCAACCCACTCCCGATCTCTCCATTGAGAAGGTGGGTTCAGGTGTCAGCACTGCCCTGACACAGGACGCCCTTACTCTGGCCTGAGCGGTTGTGAATCATTCAACTCTCATTGCCTATGAATGCTTCAAGCTCTTCTTTATTTGCTGATGATGACAACATCTTCCGTACGTGGAGAATTGTGCAATTTATAAAATATTTTCAGATCTATTTTTCCTTTTATTAACTTCAGCTCTTAGGCTAACAACTGGACAGTGGGTGGGTTAGGACAGTTTATTTCTATTTTTAGATTTTAAAATAAAGCTTCAATTAAATGTCTTTTTATACCTACAAACATACTTAAAGTTTTAAAATCTGACAATAGCAAATGCTACACAAAGTAACCAGGACATTGAAGTCCTGCTACCGGTATGGCTCCTTAGAACACCATTTGGTGTTACCTAATAAATTTAAAGATGTACATATCCTATAATCCACCAAATTTTTTTTTTTTTGTAGAGGCAGAGTCTCACTGTACCGCCCTCGGATAGAGTGCCGTGGTGTCACATGGCTCACAGCAACCTCTAACTCTTGGGCTTACGCGATTCTCTTGCCTCAGCCTCCTGAGCAGCTGGGAGTACAGGTGCGCACCACAACGCCCGGCTATTTTTCTGTTGCAGTTTGGCTGAGGCTGGGTCCGAACCCACCACCCTTGGCATATGGGGCTGGCGCCCTACTCACTGAGCCACAGGCGCCGCCCCTGATCCAGCAAATTTTAACCCTGAAATATACCTGCATGCTGATTTTCTGAGGACTATTTCGCTTATCTGTGGTTTCAGAGATCATGAAAAGTATGTATACACTGTTTTTTTTTTCTTTGCTAATCAGCTTTCATTAGTGTTTGTATATTTAATGTGTGGCCCAAGATGACTTGTACAGCTTTTTATCAGAGGATATCATACAAAATCATGCATGATCAAAACACAGTAAAATCATACACACAGTATCATATAAAATCAATAGATTTACTGTTTTCTCATGGTTTAATCTCACTTCCTGAAAACAGTCAATCTTGGTCTGTTTCTTATTCTTATCACAAATGTAAGTGGAGAAAACCCTCTCAAAGCTGGCTACACCACTCTGCAAACCTGGGCACTTTTCCACAGCAAATAACCTCAACCGCATTCTCATATGCCTGATATTCTTCTCCCTTTGGAGTCTCTGCAATTTCTGTGTCGCCCTCACTTGCTTCTTCCACTTCATCAGCTACTTCCTGCACTTTTGGACTGGTCAGCCCTTCAGTCGATATTGCTTGGAAAATTGCTTCTGGGTCAGGTTTATTATGACAAATTCATTGCCACCTCATCACCCATTGCAACAAAACCTTCAAAATCTACTCTGAATTCTGCCATAGGAGATGGACTACCTGATGGGGCCAAAACATTATGCTCTTTTGTTGTGATGAATCCAACTTTCTCTACACACTTCTGTATTATTTCTGGCTGAGCTTTATTCCAAGCAGAGCTGATGAGGACAGCAGGTGGAATGTCAGCGGACACGGCAGGCACACTTGTTTCCACAGGCAGACCACAGGTGTGTGTTTAGTAACAACCCACTGCTGGAGCTGGGCTCGGTAGTGCATTTTAAATGTTTTTGATCATGCCCTGGTCAAGAGGTTGGATTTTTGAGATTGTGTTGAGAGGTAGAAATTTCAGTGTCATGTTTGTGAGATGATTCACTTGCAGGTGGCTAGGACAGCTGTCTACTGTCAATGGAATAGACCATTTCTTCTTCATTTCTTAGTCAATACCCTTTGTCCACTCCTCAAAAAGGGCACCAGTCATCCATGTGCATTTGTTTGATCTATAAGTGATGGGGAGGTCTTTGGGCTTCAGGTTCTTGAATGTGAATTTTGCTGATTAACCAGTCACCAAGGGCTTTAGTTTCTCTCCAGTTGAGTTATTGCAAAGCAGAACTGTGAAATGTTCTTTGGAAAGTTTTCTACTCTTACATTTGTCACCCTTTAGGATGAGGCTCCTATCAGGCACTACCTTGAAATAGAGTCTGCACCTGTCAGCTTGTCAATATTGAATTAAAAATATTGTCATCTTTGACACCTCTGTCAAAGTCAGAGAACTTTTTGATGAACTCTTCCACAACTTCATTGGATTCACCATGCAAGACATTCTGGGAGATCTCATGTTGTAGTTTAAATTTCTCAAGTCAACCACTTGATGGTTAGAATTCTACCACCTCAAACTCCTGTGCAAATTTTTAGCAACTTCTTGGATCATTAGCCTGAAATACTGGGATTTATTGCCCTCTTTAGTTTGAGCCAGCTGAATGCTGCCTCACTGATCTCATGGAGGGAAGTTTTCCTTCTTTTCTGCCATGGATCTCCACTTTTCTTACTGTATCTCTCCAACTACTCATGTTTACATTTTTGGGTGTTGCTGACTGTGGTCTTGCTAATACCAAAGTGTTCTGCTGTTTTTCTTTGGCTCCTGCTTTCCAGAAAATGTAGATCAACCTTTCCCTTCAGTGTTAGGTCTTTGAGTTCTTTCATTCGGGCCACCATGTCTCGATGAACTGTAAAATTTTTCAGTAATTGTAGGACATACCTACAATTCAAACTAGTCCTTCGCATTAAAACGATCTTCCACAAGATGTGATAAACAATAGGACATGAGGCCTAATCCAACATGTGGTAATAATAAAACATGAAAAGAGAACTTATACTAAAGAAAAAATAATACAGTTAAGGGGCAAAGCCCACACCTGCTACTCTTTGGTATAGAGTGGACTCAAGTGGCCAAGTTATAGAGGGTAAGTTAGTATTATGTGTCACAGTCCAAGTGGCCAAGATACAACTTACCTGGGTGGTCAATATACAGAGGCCAGTCTTCCATTGAGTACATGAGGTGCATGTCTGGTCAACACCATGACCATGTTAGGCCAACTTAGGGAGGTGGTCAATGTAGGGAGCTGGTCAACCATGGAGGTATATGAAAAAAATCTGTATATGAAAAGATGCTGAAACTTTCTAGTAACTAGAGAGCGGCACATTAAAATAATGCAATAAAATTTTATACTCATCAAATGGGGGAAAAAAGTCTGACAATACCAACTGTTAGTGCAGATGAGGAGAAATAGGAACTCCCATGTGCTGTCCTTATGAGAGTAAATTGCTATAAATTCTTTTTAAAATTTTATTTGTTTTAATTGACAGATAAAAATTGTATATATTTATGGTGTTTTGAAATATGTATACATTGTGGAAAGACTAACTCAAACTCATTAACATATCCACTACCTCATTAGTTATATTTTGCAGCGAGAACATTTAAAATGTATTCCTTTAGCAATTTTTCATGTACATAGTGCATTTTTAACCATATTCACCATGTTGTACAACAGATCTCTTGAATTTATTCCTCTTGTCTGAATGAAATTGTGTATCCTTTGCCATCTTACCAACCTCCCACCCAAGACTCTACTAACTTGTACAGAAATGTGGACCTCAAATCTGGGGTCCATTTGAAGTCCCAGTGGGTTCTTGGCTTTGAATAGAAAAGAATTCAAAAGTGTGACAACAGAGTAAAGCAAAAGCAAGTTTACTGAAGTAAGAAAAGAAAAAAGGAGCTGCCTATCTCTCAGAGCAACAGAGAGTAGCACCTGGTGAGTTTCTGGGACCTTATTTTATGCCTTTTGTTTAATTTTATTTGAAGCAGAGGGAGGATTATTCATAAGATTTCTGGGAAAGAAGTGGGCAGTTCCCCCAAACAAGCATTTCTTCTTTTTCTGACGGTAACTTCTGGGAGGTGTCATGGCATCTGTAAACTGTCCTCGTGCTGGTGGGAATTTCTTTTAGCACCTGATGCATTCTAAGCAGGAGATAATGATCAGTGAGGGTGCCCTAACGTCACTTTTCCATGGCCATCTGGGTGCCAGCTGGTTTGGGCTGGTTTCTCAGTGGCTCCTATTTTATCAGAGACTGGGGGCTCCAGTCTTGTAACTGCTTATTGAGCAGGGCCAGCCAGCTCCCCATCTCATGACACCTTTCCACTTTCTGCTCAACAAAGTCAGCTTGTCTAGATTCCACATGGTGAGTCATGTGCTATTTATCTTTCTGTCACTGGCTTATTTCACTTGACATCATCCCCACCAGGTTTGTTCATGCTGTCACAGATGACAAAATCTCCCCTTTTATGGTGGAATAGTATTCCATTGTGTTTAAAAAGGAAATTAAGTCACAGGACCACCCTCTCAACTCCTCATGTAAAATAGAAGGTAAAGGCTTCAGATTCCTCTGACGAGCTGGTCCCACAGATCACTCGCTCAGGAAATTCCTTGCTGACCTCCAATAAGCAAGGACAGGCAAATGGTAATTACCATTTAGCACCTAACACTAAGGTCCCATCCCACCTGTAATGAGTGACAGGTTTATCTCACAGGTAACGGGAGACAGGACAGAATCAGACATTCTCCAATCTACCACGGGGCATCTATGTAATTGATGCTTCCTCCACTCCCTTATTTTATGTAAAATGTAGATTTCTTGCATCTCCTGAGAATGTAATAATTTTGCCTCATCAGCTCCCTGCAGCCTTGCTTTTTGTTTTAAACACTGAAAGTGGGCTGTGTTTTTCCTGGGCACAGTCCTCAACTTTGGCTTATAGACCTCCATTGATTGAGGGTTTTTTTTGCCTTGGTCATTTAATTTTTTTGTCTGTTTATCCATCAGTGGAGTTAGGTTGATTCCATAACTTGGCTATTGTGAATGATGCTGTAAGAAACACGAAGTGCATGGCTGAGCACCTGTGGCTCAGTGTGTAGGGCACCAGACACATACACTAGAGCTGGCAGGTTCAAACCTAGCCCGGGCCTGCCAAACAATGACAACTACAACAACAGCAAAAATGACAAAAGAAACACGAAGTGCAGGGGTCTCTTTGACATACTTACATCCTTTCCTTTGGATATGACCCAAGTGGTGGGATTATTGGATCATATAGTAGTTCTATTTTTTTTTTTTTTTTGTAGAGACAGAGTTTTACTTTATGGCCCTCGGTAGAGTGCCATGGCATCACACAGCTCACCGCAACCTCCAACTCCTGGTCTTAAGTGATTCTCTTGCCTCAGCCTCCCAAGTAGCTGGGACTACAGGAGCCCGCCACAACGCCCGGCTATTTTTTTGTTGCAGTTCGGCTGGGGCCGGGTTTGAACCCGCTACCCTCGGTATATGGGGCCGGTGCCTTACTGACTGAGCCACAGGCGCCGCCCCAGTAGTTCTATTTTTAATTTTTCAAGGAAAAATTAAACAGAACTCCATATTGTTTTCCATAATTATTGAACCAATTCTCACCAACAATGTGCAAGGGTTCCCTTTCCTCTATTCCCTCACCAACACTTGCTATCTTTCACCTTTTTGATAACAGCCATTTTAACAAGTAAAGTGATAACTCATTGTGGTTTTAGGTTTTTTTCCTCAAGATTAGTGATGCTGAGCATCTTTTCTTATACCTGTTGACCATTCAGCTCTCCAGGATATTTTCAGACCCAACCTCCACAATGACCAGCGCAATGCTCTACCTCCAAAGTAAACTCACACAGAAATTTTTGAGCAAAACCCAACTTCCACAGTGGTGAAAGGAGTAAAATGTCCACTGGATATCCAAAAATCATGAGCCCTCAGAATACAACCAAGCTTATCAATTCTCTCAATTAATGTGAATGGTTTAAATTTTCCTCTAAAAAGGTACAGGCTGGCTGACTGGATACATCAACTCAGACCAGATATATGCTGTATAAAAGAATCTCACCTTACCTTAAAGGATAAAAATAGACTTAGAGTGAAGGGACGGACTTCTATAATACAGGCAAATGGAAACCAGAAAAAGGCAGGGGTTGCAATTTTAGTTGCAGAGGAATTGGCTTTAAACAAACAAAGATAAAGAAAGATAAGGATGATCACTACATATTTGTGAAGAGAAACACCCAACATGAACAGATTTCGATAATTAACGTTTATGCACCCTACCAGAAATCTTCTCAATTCATAAAGCAAACCCTAATGGATATGACAAAGGCCCCAAGTGTGAGAGACTTCCAACTTAGGTCCTCCCCCTTGCCAGAAGCTCTGATGCTTTTTTACTCCTTCTGTATTCTTTTCTGTCTAATCAAATCCTATCCTATCACTGATTTGTGGTCTGTGGGCTCATTCTTCAAATCCCCAAGACCAAGGACCTACTGAAGAAAGAAATTCTGGTAACATCTGTATAGCTGCATAGCTGATTCCCTACCCAGACTCCTTTGGAAGACTTCTCAGGACTGACATGAGCCTGCAGGAATTCAGGTGGCAGGGCTGGACCTTGGGCAGGAGCTCAGAGAGATAGAGAGCAGGCCACACAACTGCTTGATGTGGAACCTCCAAAGCCTGGGTCCACCTCCCCTGTCCTGCACCTCCTCCCCTCCCCAGGCTGGTCTGGAGTAGCCAATGCTACTCTGTACCATTCCTCCCTGCCAGCCATCCACTCAAACTGCCATAGCAAGAGTCTTATCTGAACTACTAGAAAGTACCAGAAGAGACTGTCTCCTTGCCTCACTGCCTGACACCCCCATCGCCTCATTAACTGCATCAGACATGAGTTCCAGCAGCCAATCCTACCTGCTCCCTGAGAAAAGGGAAAAAATAAAGGTCAGAGGGTCTTAGGCCTAGAAATGACTCCCACAGCCTTGGTCATCTTGCCATTCTCACAAACCCTCTGGTCCCATATATATTTTCCCTGTGTCTTCCCTTCCTGTTGGCATCTTTTATTGCCACAGGTGAGAATTCTGTGCTGCAACTCACAGGCTTCATGGGGTGTTACTACCCCTTGGCCATCCCTCCCCTTTCAAAGCTGTACTTCTAGACCATCCATCTGAGTCCCACGCCATGTGGCCAGGGTCTCCAAGACTCTGCCTCTTACACTTTCCCAATGCCCAGCACCTACCTCTCCCTCCTGTCCTGACCACTTCTCCTCTACTCAGCCTCAGATGGGAGGGTCCGATGTGAAGCAAGGTCTTACTCTCTAGTAACATATTTTGTAAGAAAAAAAGTTACTTTGATTAAAATTGAGAAGACAATGAAGGAGTCAGTACTGTAAAATTAGCCAAATATAGCAACTCGTTTTCTGGAAGGCGTGATGTCATGGTTAAGACATTTATCTTTCCAAGAAATTTGTGTGCACAGTTTTGGTGCTGGAAAATGCACTAGAGCCCTGGAACCATGGACAAATCGAAAACCCTATTCTGAAGAGAATCACCTGTAAGGGTTATGGGTCACCAGGGACAGGACACCCTCTCCCTTCCATTGTTGCTGAGCTCTTGGCCACCAGTTCCTGGCCTGTCCCTCCCAGCTCTCAGCACGGCTGCTCTGGAGTTGTGAACAGTGATGAGGCCTGTGTCTCTCTTATCAGTGAGTGTCACAGACTACCTGAAATCGCTGATAAGCTTCCCTCACACCCAGCAGGCTCTCCCTGCTGCAGACCCCACAGAGGCACATTGGGCTCTGAGACCTGGTATAAGGGTTCCACGGCCCCTGCGTATCTCTGGCCACAGGTGGTGCTTCCTCCAGGAGGCCCAGCCCCAGGCTTGAGTGTCCCCTTCAAAGCAGACATCGCCAGGGGATACCTCTCCCAGACTACCCATCCCTGGTCCAGCCTTACAGGTGTAGATCACACTTGCCCTCACTGTCCCTCTAGTTTCTCCTCTAATGCTCTGCAGTTTCCAGAGCATGGGTAGGCGGAATGGCCCATGTTACATTTTGTGTTTCAAAACAACCCTGAGATGCATTCAGAAGACAGCAGATGACTCTCATCCTAAAGATGACAAAAAGGAGCCTTTGGAAGGTGCAGTGACTCACCTGGAAGCACAGGTAGGCTGGGCAAGACGGTTTGGGACCAGCTCCTCCAGCAGGAGGTGGCAGGAGGGTGAGCAGGGGCTGCAGGGGCTGCAGGGGCACAGCCTCTCAGGAAAGGGGTCAGGGAAACCTGTCGCATCTCAGAGAAGACTGGAAGCTCAGCCTGGACAGGCTGACCAAAGATGGTGCCCCTGGCTGACGCTGGCCAGCAGGGGAGATAAGCCCTGCCAAATGTAATTATGAACAGATTTACACATGCAAATAAGGCTCCCAACTAGTGAATGTTAGGCAAAGCATTGATGTGACATTTCCTTGTGCCCTTCTGGAGTGAGGCTCTTCAAGGTCAAGTTGTACTGGTATATAATTGCTTCAGAGCCAATCGTCACTCCCTAACCCCACCAGTCCCTGAAGCCCTGAAGCTGAACGCTGTTTGCCTTTCAGGACTATTGACTATTGCTCTCCTCTGGTGATGAAACCCCAGGACTTCTGCTGGGCCTCCGTCCAGCCAAGCCAGAGGGACTTTCTCTGGACACTGATCTGACCCAGCGCGAGCACAGCCTCCCGGGATGCCCCGCATTGATGGAGGGTCCCAGGGTGGCAAGGCCTCTAGTGACCTGGGTGAGTCTCCCCCCCACTCTCAGGTTTAAGAGGAGGCCGCAGAGGGGACCACTGAGGGCTGGACACGTCCAGCCTCCCTCCTGGGCCCTCTGGCTGGGGCAGGAGTGGGGCCGACGGAGGGGTGTTCATCAGTAGTGAGCTCATCATCAGCTCCTTCCCTAAGCAGTGGCCCTGAGCAGCCAGGGACTGCGGGGGCTCCAGCAGACTCTCCCGCGAGCTTCGCGCCCACGGAAAGGCGCGGCTTCCCTCTAGCGGCCGCACGCCAGAATGCGCCGGGCCGGGCCTGGGCTCCTCCAGATGCCTGGAGAGGCCCCTCTGACAGCCGTGCCTGCTGAGCGGCGGGACCCCCAGCGCTGGGTGAGGGGCGCAGCATCCGCCAGACATGCTAGACTTTGGGAGGCTCCAACTGTGTGGACTATCTGGGCACTACACTTAGATCATTGTAGCGATGTGACCAAGTCGGCTTAAAAAAGAAAAAATCTTAAGTGTAGTCCCGCCAATTACCCCCCTCCACCCACCCTCCCCCCTCTCCTACGGTGCATCTTACAAGGGTACATGTGAAATGTACTAAATGTAGACTATAAATGTCTTAACACAATAACTAAGAAAATGCCATGAAGGCTATGTTAACCAGTGCGATGAAAATATTTCAAATGGTATATAAAACCAGCACATTGTACCACATGATTGCATTAACGTACACAGCTATGATTTAACAAAAAAAGAATAATAACACCCAGCTGCAGCTGGTCCTCCTCTGTACCTATGTCATAAACTCGGTTCTTTCTCATCATACTGGCCGCTGCCACCCTGGACCAGGGCTCCAGCCTCCCGGCCTGGTGTCCCTGCTCTGGCCCTTCCCCACGAGGCCCCTTCTACACACTGGCCGGAGGATCCCGAGGGCAGTCACACTGCCCCAACCCTCTGCGCAGCCCTCCGAGATCCTGCAGGTCTGGGCAACTCCTCCAGGACCTCGGGGCCTCCATCCCTCCCCACTGGGGACAGCAGGCCGCCCTCCCCGCTGGCACGTGAGTTTCCAGCTGCAGCTCCCAGCCTGCCGCCATCTCCTTTGGTGCCTTGATCTCGTCCCCCGCTTTCCACTATCGCTGTTAATAGACATTTCACCACGAGGACATCAGCTGTGCAGCGACAGGGACTTCTTTTTTGTCCCTTTCTGTGCCCATTGTGTATTATAAGAATCTCTTATAATACATAACCTATTGCAGGAATTTGATAAATATGTATTGTTTCATAAATCAATAAATGCATGAGTGAACAGGGTTTGGAGCAGGACCAAATGAGCTTAGTCTGGGCAGGGCAAATGGGAACTCCTCCTGTTGTTGCTCTTGGCTAAAGAAAATGTGAAATGACCGAGAGAGAGGGGGTGCTGTACTCTGCAGGGCCCACAAGCGCCCAATCTCAGCCTCCCAAGGGGAGGGGATGCAAAGACAGCGTGTGTTCAGGTGGGGTGGGTGTCCAGGCACAGGAAGGGGCAAGTGAGAAAGTCACAGGAGGGTGACCAGGGAGCAGCAGCTCGCCAGGGGGCAGAGCCCCAAAGACTTGGGGGTCCAGGAACCCAAGGGAGGAAAGGAGGAGAAAGGCAGGTAGACGCTTGGCCAGGGGCTTCCAGCCCTGCATTAGAGGTTGGGCGTTATCCTATAGGCCAGTAGTTTCCAACCTGTGTGCCGTGAGAGGCTTTAGTTGTGCACAGAACATTTTTAAAGATTGTTAATTAAATTATTTTTGAAAGAAGTTCAAAGAATGGTAAGTATATTCTATTCTTTTCTTTTTCTTTCTTCTTCTTTTTTTTTTTTGATCACCATAATTTAAAGTGTACCACGGAAATTTAACTCTAGGTTCAAGTGTGCCGTGTAGGGCAGGTTGCTGCACCAGTCCAGGCTGGAGACCATGGGTTGTAGCAAGGGGGCTGGAGAGGAGGTGACAGGTGGGGACAAGAAGCCTACAGACCAGATGTGTCCCCAGAGGGGCAGTGCAGTGACAATGATGACTCCTGGTTGTGACTTGAATGATTAGAATAGAAGCTACTCCCATGTCTCTAAATCACTTTTTATCTGTAGCATTGCCCATGACTCTTTGAAGCATCAGCCACTCATATGATTTGACTCCATAGAGATTGGGTCCTAGTTCTACTTAAAACATCATAATCCTGGGAGCTTCTCCAATATCACTGTCAATGCATTGGATGGTATGCCATAAAAGGTAGCAGCATCATGGGCCAAATCAGTAGGAACAGAGTGGCCAGAATAAAGGAGATGATACCCACAGGATACAGTTAGAGGCACCTGTCCCAGCATGTGACCCATCCAGAGTGGACGCTGACATATTGTGTGTGAGAGGAGGGCCTCCTACACCCCCCCCCGAAATACTCAGTCACTAGCAGGGTTAGAGGAAGGATATGGGGGTGTTCAGCCTAAAAAGAGGAAGAATCATAGTGAATAAAATACCCAAGAGCTCTGTAGCTGTGCGCCTCTTTTCCATTTGGGAGTTATTATTAGCTTTGTTTTGGTTGGTCCCAAAATATGGAATTAAGAGCACACATTGTTGTGAAGGACCTTCCCCCAGTCAGAGCTGCCTAGGAATGGCATTGACTAACCTGGGCATGGGAGTGAGCCCCCCAATCCCAGCCAGGATCAAGAGGAGACCAGATGTCCATCACCTTTACAGAAGAAAGCAGAGGGTGTTTTTGCATTTGAGGTTGAACAAGGTAACCTTTAGACATCTTCCCCAAATTGCAGATTCCCAATCTGCAACTCCAACTTGAGTGACCTGAACAGTACTGGGGAGCCACCACCTCCCTGGATTCACAGTCTGCATCAGGAGAGGCCACAGCTGTCACAGCTATCACAGCTGCAGGGCTGAGGAGCCTTTGCTCACCACCCTGCACTGCAGACTGGGAGATAGGGTAGGGATGCAGGGTAGGTTCCCCAGAGCCTCCAGCTCATTCCCGCCACCCCCCAGGACCCGGGCTTCCGCCCCTCATGGTCAGGCCCTCACTCCCTCTGCTTCCCTAGTTTTCGCTTTAGATTTTTGGTCAAGTTTGTTTCCTATTGTCAGCAAGAAGGAAAGGGGGATATGAGAGGGAGTGGGGAAGGTGTTTCTATTTCTAAATAGGGGGAGAGGGAGGGGAGGGTGGGGGGAGGAAGGGTAGAGGGAGGGTGATTGGTGGTACCACACCTACGGTGCATCTTAAAAGGGTACATGTGAAACTTACTAAATGTAGAATGTAAATGTCTCAACACAATAACTAAGAAAATGCCAGGAAAGCTGTGTTAACCAGTGTGATGAAAATATGTCAAATGGTATATAAAACCAGTGTATGGTGCCCCATGATTGCATTAATGTACACAGCTATGATTTAATAATAAATAAATAAACAGGAGAAAGTTCTCACCATGTCTAAACTGGGAGGGGTCAGAGGCTGGTCTTCCTCACAGTCAGCTGTCCAGGCCCACCTTTGTCACTGGCACATCACCCCCAACCCTCCACACAGGTGCTTGGTAGCAAGCATCTGAGGATCTCCTGCCCCCAACTAAGGTCTGTCTGCGTGCGTGTCATGGAACACTCACGTCATGGGAGCCACTGGCACCTTTTGCATGACAGGAATCAAACTAGTGGCAGGGACCAAGCCATGCACAGCAGCCTAAGCCCCCAAATCCAATCCCGTCCTACCCTGGTGCAGTGTCTCAGCCTCAGCACTGTGGATATTTGGGGCAGTTAATCCCTGGTGAATGGAACTGTCCTAGGCATTGTGGGGTGTAACCACCCAGGCATCACACCCAAAATGTCTCCAGAGATTGCCAAAATGAGGGCAAAATCACCCCCCAGAAGAGAAGCTCTGAGCTGCAGTCAACAGCATCTTCCCTCTTTGTCTTGTTCCCTAAATATTCTCCTGAGATCCTGGTGCAGAGAGAAGCATTCTACATTGTCACGCTGGAAAGTGTACAATAAAGGGTAGACACAGGCCCTGGCTTGCCTCTGTAAGGGGTGGTTCACACATGGCTGTCACACGTGGACATCACCTGGCTGGCACATAGAGTCATCAAGGGGGCCCTCCCTGATCCAGTCCAGCCCTCTCCTATCATGGAGAGGGAACGTGTAGCCCAGAGAGCTGGAGTGTGGGTGGTTGTTTCCATTTAAACAGGAGAAAGTTCTCACTGTCACAGCCACACAGTCACAACCAGCCACACAGTCAGCCCGGGTCATCCAGCTCCCTGCTTAGGGTGCATTCACGGCCCCACACCAAGCTTGGATCCAGCTGACACCAGCCAGGAAGCTAAAATCTGGGGGAGGCAAAAATTCCCCTTTCAACAGGAACCAAAGACACAGACAGAGCCTCGTTTTCATGTTACAGTGCTGTGAAAACATACAAAGCAAAATGTTGTAAAAACATTGGCTGGGGCCAGGGCAGTGGAATGAACAAATACTGCTTGCCATGTGAGCCAGTTAATAAAAGGAAGAGTCCAAAATTGTTTGTTGCGATTATAAGAGTCATTTTTCCCCCTATAAAAAAGAGTAATTTTCGTTTACAGGGACCCCGGGCAATTTTCCATCTAATTTGATGTTTTATGATGTCTGCAAAGCCACACAACCTCAGGAGGCTGCAGGGCCGTAGACATTTTATTTTCAAATGTTCAAGGTTATTGGTTCCTCAAGAGCAAAGGGAGAACGTGGCTGGGTTTTCATGGGTCCTGGTAAGAAGGGCGCAGTTGATGGTCAGGGTGGCTAGAAATGAATTTGCTGTGAAGCCCCCCACCCAGGGGAGTACTCTCCCTACCTCCAGCAGCACCCAGAGCACCAGACCAGAAACATGGGTGTGGGGTTATCACTCCAAATGAGGAAGCCAGGGGCCCCCACCCACCTCCAGTCCAGAGCCCCTGAACTGTGCCGCCCTGCTGGCCTGTCCTGCACACCCATGGGCCTCCCAGCTCTCCTGTGAGGCTTTTGCGTACGTCTCAGTGAATCATCACAAAAGCCTGTAGGGGTGGGCACCGCCATCATCCCCTTATCCCAGATGAAGGAACTGGGCTTGATGCTCGAAGCCACTGGAGCAGTGGGTAGGAGGTCTGAACCTAACTGCTCTGTCTACACTGGGTCAAAGCCCTCCCACCACCATCACACAGTCAGTCAGCACCTGTTGCAGCCCCGGGCTGTGTTTAATGGGGAGGGGGGGGATTGACGCAGATGGTAAAGGGTCAGGGCCTTTACCCTCAGAGCTCACAGGCTCACTGAGGACTCAGACAGCACATCATGCAGGGCCTCAGTTTCCTTGTCCATATTATGGTCAGGTTATGCAGCTTCAATGAGGAAAAAAGGACTCTGTCCATGTTGGGGTTTGTGACTATGGAGGGTTGCTCCCTTTCAGCCTAGACAGTGCCCTGAAGAAGGGATTTGGGGTGTTAAGACTTGTGACAGGGAAAAGACAGAGCGAGCAGAAAGAAGGCAGAAGGAGGGAGATGTGCTGGACGGTGCGGGGAAGACCACCGATTGGAGAAAAGGCAGCCAGCCTCAGCCTGGTGCCTTCTGGGCACGAAGCCATTCCACTTTCATGCAAGGATGGCAGAGACTGTTATTTCTACTTTGCAGATAGACTCTCTACTGTGGAAACTCTGGGGTGGACGTGTGCCACCACCCAGACGTGCACGGCAGAGTCCCCAGCCCAGCCTGCAGAATCACCTGGGACAGGAGGGCAAACCCTCAGACCATCTCTGTGCCTGCTAAGAAAGCATGGTGGGAACACATTCAGTGAAAAGTGTTTATTTTCCATAATACATTTTACAGAAATAGGGAAGTCCATGGATGTGTTCAGAGAAAATTAAAATCACTGGAATCTGAACCCACAGATGTAGTCGATCCACTTCCAGATATTTATGCCGAAGGGGATCCTGATGCATATTACATTGTCTGCAAGTTCTGCTTTTTTTTTATAAGTCATGATGAGGGATAACATTCCGTGTCAGTTAATATCCTTTCTCTTCTTTTAAGGCTGAGGTGGGGTTCTGTTGCCCAGACTGGAGCATAGTGTGGTATGATCCATGATCATAGATCAGTGCAGCCTTAGACCCTGTACCTTTGGACCTGCGCCCTTGGACCCCTTACCCCCTCACCTTGAATTGTCCTCACCTCAGCCTCCTGAGTAGCTGGGATGATAATTGCACACCACCATGCCTGCCTCCAATATTCCTGTGTGGCATTTGCAGTGACGACAGGGAATTCCAGAGTGCAGCCATTGACGTTGTCTAACCATTCCCTTTGCAGAGGTCCCCACATCCATAGTTGCGCTTTCCTTGGTTTTATGTTTCAATTACCTGAAGTCAACCAAGCTCCAACAGTAAGTTAGTACACTAAGGTATATGTCTGTAGGTATATACAGACACCGAGAGAGACCATGTTCATACAACTTTATTGTAGTTTATTTATTTATTTTTTTTTTTGTAGAGACAGAGTCTCACTGTACCGCCCTCGGGTAGAGTGCCGTGGCGTCACACGGCTCACAGCAACCTCTAACTCTTAGGCTTACGCGATTCTCTTGCCTCAACCTCCGGAGCAGCTGGGACTACAGGCGCCCGCCACAATGCCCGGCTATTTTTTGTTGCAGTTTGGCCGGGGCTGGGTTTGAACCCGCCACCCTCGGCCTATGGGGCCGGCGCCCTACCTACTGAGCCACAGGTGCCGCCCTTATTGTAGTTTATTATTACAATTGTTCTATTTTATTATTAGCTATTGTTGTTTATCTCTTATTGTGCCTAATTTATAAATTAAACTTTATGGTAGATATGTACATACAGGTTTTTTGGGGTTCTGTTTTGGGCATCCACTTGGGGGTCTTGGAACATATTCCCTGCATATAAGGAGATAAATTGGACACAGATTACTTTTGATATTTTGTCATGATTTGGATGGCTGGGCTGGACACCCCCATGAGTAAGCTGCCTGTTGTCACTTGCGCGAAGCCTTTAAATATAGTCAGCATGGCAGGGAGGGCCAGAAGGAACCTGACTTCCAAAAAAATCAGAACCATTTGCCACCTCCTGCGTGCAGAGACCTCAGGATCTGTGTGTTTGACCCCCTCTCAGATGCTTGGTAGGTGTGTGACTACTTTATTCTCAGCTTCCCGGTCTGTGAAGTGGGGATATCTATCCATTCCTCTTGCCATGGGTTTAAATGGTTAAGCTTGGTAATAGCTTGTCTTGGGGGTCTCTTTCCAGACCTCCCTGGAGAGAACCTAACTGCCAAGCCCAGCCCCCAGCAGTAAAGCCCCAGGGAGAAGAACAAAGGGCTTAGAAAGACAGCATTGACCAAGCCCTCATGACCAGGGGAGACAGACAGACAGCGCTGGGGAGACAGGGCGAGCAATGGATGGAAGGGCTGGCGGGGGGACCTTCTAGGTGGTAGAAGATGTGGAGATGCCAGCATGTTAAATGAGAGAGGAAATGGGGGGGCTCTGACCACAAGGGCATAGCGGGGCTGGCTTCCCCACCTCAGCGGCAGCTACCCTGTGCTGAGAGGGCCAGGCTCTGTGTGTGTCCCCGGTGGCTGGAGGGACTGAGGGCAAGAACCACACTGGGGTCACTTCTCTACTCCTAGGGGTCTCGCACCAGGCCTGGCACAGAGTTGGCAATGGAGAAGGAACACATGAGGGAATGGGAGATGAGTAAGTGGCTTGAGAAGAGGGGTGGCCAGGTGCATCGAGGCAGACACCAGGGGACACCATGGCAAGAGTCTCCCTCTGGCGGCAGAGATTGAGGGGGATCGGTGGGATGTTATCTGAGCTCCTCCTCTGCAGCTGATTCATTCTGTGTCTCTGACAAGTTATTGGCCCCTCTGTCACCCAGTTTGTGGGCAAATAGGGACAATGGTGCCAGGACTGATGGAGACATGGCATGTGGCATTTTACTGTCTGTGTCTGGATGTGAAAAGGAGACAGCAAGGCAGGAGCCAAGCACTGGTGTCCACAGGAGAGTGACGGGTGGGAGATCCGTGTGTGTTAAGGCTCCCATGCTCAGACACAAGAAGTTACTGTCTTGGATGAACGGCTTTTATGTCACAAATCTCAAGACAGGCGGCACAGCACTCCCCACAGAGCCTCACAGGGCCACCAGGGTTTGGCAGGAGGCAGAGGAGTGGGCATTCTGGGCAAAGTGGGGTAAGCCAGCCAGGGACAAGGTGGTTCCAATCATTGTAGCAGTCTCTGGGACATAGGAGCTGTCCTTCATTATCTGGCCCTGGGGTGTCCAGGTGAACAGTGGCCTGACTGAGAGACTCCTGGAGAAGGGTGTGAGGTGGGCTGTGGATTGGTTCGTCGGCACCTGACAGGTGTGCTTAGGGGAGGGGTTTACTATCACTAAACACTAAACACTTCCTGGCCGGCCCCAGGAAGGAGCAGTCCTCCCGAGGTCTACCAGGACATCAAAGCATCAGGAGACAGAAAAATAAAGGCCGTGCAAAGACACCACAAAACCCGGTGCAAAAATAGTTCTGTGGCATCAGCTGAGTTAAAATCCCAGCCCCATTGCTCACTAGTTGTGTGGCTCTTAGCGAGTTGCTAGCTGCTGAGTCTCTGTCCCATCGGCTATAGAATGAGGGTGACAGCAGCTGCTGCTGGTGTGTGCTGAGAGTGTCAGCCAGGCATCTGCAGGTCACACCGCCCACAGGGCATGAAAACATGACTGGCACGGGGCGGACGCGCCTGACCAGTGAGTGCAGGGCTATGCACAGGGTAGCTTAAAGGGCTGGAACATGGGAACTTGAGCGCTGGCACTGCCTAGAGCAAAAACTAAACCACGCTGTCCCCGCTGATGTACCTCTGCCATGTAATTCTGTGCCTGGCTCTGCATCCACTTGGCTCCAGCCAACAAGAAGTCGCAAATCCCAGCCGGCTGAGAAGCAGAAACAATGAGCATTATGTTGGGCTTCTAACCCCAGATGAGGGCTTTATTTTATTATCTACGTTTTAGACTCTTTAATATGCCTCCTAAGATGCTGTCTGGTTTGGAAAATCGCCTATAATAAATGCACATAATAAATCTCTTATTTTGAACATAGAGAGGCATGTAATTTTTCTTAATAAAAGTAAGTTCCTCTCTACACCCCACCAAATAAGCATTTGGTAAGTTTTTAAAGAGAATCTGGTGAAGAGATACCAGCCAGTCGGCTGGCAGAGCAACTAGCTAGTCTCAGTTTGGCCTTCCAACTCACAGGTGGAATGGAAGGGTGTTCTGGAAGGTGCTGGCTGTCCCTTACCAACTCTGAACTAAACCAGGGGCAGGGGGAGGGATGCAATGCCCTGGGGCATAAGGGGGCAGTAGTTAAGATTTTTGCAGGTTATGTTTCCAAAAAAGGTCTGATAACTAGACTCCACAAAGAACTCAAACTAATCAATAAGAAAAGAACAAGCAACCCCCGGCGGCGCCTGTGGCTCAGTGAGTAGGGCGCCAGCCCCATAGGCCGAGGGTGGTGGGTTCAAACCCAGCCCCGCCCAAACTGCAACCAAAAAATAGCCGGGCGTTGTGGTGGGTGCCTGTAGTCCCAGCTACTCGGGAGGCTGAGGCAAGAGAATCGCGTAAGCCCAAGAGTTAGAGGTTGCTGTGAGCCATGTGACGCCACGGCACTCTACCCGGCACTCTATCCGAGGGCGGTACAGTGAGACTCTGTCTCTACAAAAAAAAAAAAAAAAAAGAACAAGCAACCCCATTTCTTTATGGGAAAGAGACTTGAACAGAAACTTCTCTGTAGAAGACAGGCACTTGGCCTACAAACACATGAAAAAATGCTCATCATCTTTAGTCATCAGAGAGATGCAAATCAAAACCACTTTGTGATATCATCTAACTCCAGTAAGAGTAGCCCATATAACAAACCCCCAAAATTGCAGACGTTGGTGTGGATGTGGAGAGAAGGCAACACTTCTACACTGCTGGTGGGACTGTAAACTAATACAGCTTTTTTTGGAAAGAAGTATGGAGAATTCTCAAGGAACTAAAAGTTGACCTACCATTTGATCCTACAATTCCATCACTAGGTATCTACCCAGATGAACAAAAAATCATTTTACAACAAAGACATTTGCACCAGAATGTTTATTGCAGCCTAATTAATAATAAGCCAAGTTGTGGAAGCAGCCTAAATGCTCATCAACCCATGAATAGATTTAAAAAAAAAAAAAAGTGGAATATGTATAGCATGGAATACTATGTAGCCATAAAAAGATGGAGACTTTACATCCTTTATGTTTACCTGGATGGAGCTGAAACATATTCTTCCTAGTAAAGTATAGCAAGAATGGCAAAGTAAGTATCCAGTGTTCTCAATAATACTATGAAACCAATATACAATCACTTACACATTCATACGAATGATAAAACACAAAGATAGTCCAGGAAGAAAGAGGGGGGAGAAGGAAGGGTGGTAAGTGAAGGGAGGGGATTGGTGACTCTCATCTAAAGAGCACAATACAAGGGTACGTTTCAAAACAACTAAGAGTATATTAAAAATGTCTTGCCACAAAAAATAAATAAGTGAGGTGATGGTTATGTTAATTAGTTTTATTCAGACATTCCACATTGTATATAAAATCATCACATTGAACCCCATAAAAGTTCACAGTTATGATTTCATAAAAATTAAGTAAATAAAAAAAAAGAAGGGACTGATTTCACCAGCACATTGCAACATGGTGGAGCTTAAGACCTCACGCAGGGCTGAGAAGGAAGAAAGAGGGAAGGGAAGGAGGGGCGAGGGAGAGAGAGAGGAAGGAAGCAAAGAAGAAAGGGAGAAAATGAAATGTATGACCCGATACACACCGAATACAATTTACAAAAAATTAAAAATATATCCATGCAAATAGCAGCTCACATTTTGTCATAAAAGGGTACATGTCAAAACCATAGAATGGTCACCTAAAGCAGAAATGGAGGAGGGGCAGAGGGTGAAAAAGGGAGAAATCACTGGAAAGAAAGACTTTCCCCAGCCTGATGGGGATGAGGGAATAAAGGTTATGATCCCCTACTCTGGATCTGAGGCCCAATAATGTAACTGAGAAGACTTGAACACAAATACTACACCTAAAGGAGTGGAGGAGATTTGGGTGACCAACAAGGGAACTCACAGAACCCCCTGAAGGCCTCAGAGGGAACAGGGTGTGGTCCCTGGAGCAGAGACAGGAGCGTGGGCCACAGACCAGACTGGGGGCTGCAGGAGAGGGACGCAGCCAGCCTGCTGCCACATACCTGCCACTGTATAGAACATTATTGTTCAGGTGTGAGAAAGCCAACAGATAAGGAGAGGCTGCTACTAAAAAGATTGCTTGTCACTCACAGTTCCCAGAAGGATGGATGCCCCATGCTGGGGGTGTCCCCAGGGTCAGTAAGGAGACAGGGAGAATATCACGGCCTGCATTGTGTTTTCTGTAGGGAAGGCAGGGTAAGCAGACTTTGGATTGCTGGTTTGAAGCATTGCTGCTACTCTGGAGCATAGATCTGTCCCTAGTTGTCTGGTGACTGGCCCTGGGATGGTCAGGGCAGGTGGAAGTGGCTGGAGTGTGAGAGCTCCATAGAGGAGGTGGCCGAGGGTGTGGACTCTGGGCTGGTCGGTTTGCACTTGCAGAGCACGGTCCTGAGTGTCATTTTCCATCTGTAGCTCACCTAGCCCTGGGAGGGGTGGTTGGTCCAGAGTAAGCAAGGCTTCGAAGGCCAGAACCCCAGAACACAGACAATACAAGACAAGGTTTTTGCAGCACAGAGAAACCCATCTTCATTCTCCCCACACAGATCTGCTGGGAGGCAGAGGGCCCGGAGACGGCTGGGACCATGAGATGCCTCATCCCGAAGCAGGCAGGCAGGATCCTGAAGAGAGAGGCAACAATCTTCAGCCACCACTAACCACAGCGCCTGTGCAGCTCCCTCGGAGCTTCACTCATTTTCCCTAATAAATACATGCTGAGTGGACGATGTAATCAGTCCAGGGTGATCCGAAAGGGCTTGCTGAAGGAGGCGCCTCCTGAGCTGAGTTTTGAGAGGCATTTTCCAGGGAATGCTAGACAAATGGAAGAGCCTCAGCAAAGTTATGGAGATTAGCACATTATGTCTGGCAAGTGGCAAGCTTTGAGGGCTCTGGATTGTGAAATTTCTGGGGGAGGTGGCCGGCGCCCACCAGATGCTCTGGGAGTGTCTCTGTCCTCCCTGGTAGTTTGATTCTTCCCTCTGAGTCTCATCTGCAAAGCAGTACGTTCAGGGGTGAGGCTGCTTCCAGGAGGTGGCCCAGAGGACACACCTGCTAAGTGACGGTCTTGCCATTAGAACAGTACATCATCTAGTCTGCTTCCAGGGCTCCGGAAGGTCTCAAATAGGATGACACATTAGAAATTCTAAGACCAACACAACCGAGGCAGGAACAAGGACATCGGGCTCAGGGAATCATCTTTTGTGGGGTCAGGACAGGCGAGCCAGACAAGGGACCAGGCCCAGTGGCTCTGGCACTCTGGGACATGGCCGATAGCTGGCCTGTTCATCGAGCAAATGAAGCAGGGGGCAAAGGGAGGGTGCCAGGGCCCATCTCCCATCTGTGATCTGCCTTGGCACCAATCCCATACTCCACACCCTGCTTTCTGCAAAAGGGAAAAATGACCCTCAGAGTCCAAAGAATACAATACCCTTGGATGCCCCTGGCTGTGTGAGACCGTCTGAGAGGCCTTTATCACTGCACACAGCGACTGCCAAAGTCAGAACTAGCCCCTTCCCAGGAAATTCTTGGCTCTGCTTGTGAGTAGCCCGTCTGGTGGAATTAATTTCAGCCTATATGATGCTAACGCCATGCAAACAGAGACATATAAAATGGTCCTTGCAAGGCTTTGCATGGCAATAAATACTGAACCACACTTAATTTGTGCAGGCTGCAAGGCTGCCCCTCTGAAGGAAGCAGAAAGCCATCCTTGTGGGGGTGGGGACGGCAAGGGGCACCTAGTGCCCCTGGGCCTCAGGAAGGGAGCTCATTCCTTCTTTCCAGGCGCCTTCCATCTTTCTGCTTGGATTGTGGATTTCCAGACTTTGGCTCTCGCCTTTATCCACAGGGCAGCTAAGGGGTAGTGGATTTGAAGGGCTGCAGATGGAATCCTCAGTTCTGTGTAAACTACTGGGGAGGGGCCCCTGAGGGCATGGGGCGTCTTGTATCCTGGAGTCACCACATCACAGTCTGCTGGAAAGAAACTCGGAGATCATCCAGTTCGATCCTATGGGTTAATAGATTTAAAATGACACAGCCAAGGTCATAAAACACAATCATGGAAGGACCTGGGCCTTGAAATCAGCTGTGGGGACAAGGTCAAAGAATGGGTGTCAGATGTCCCAGCTAGAAACCAGGCTTTGCCAGTCCCATGTCTTCTGACCTTAACTGAGTTATTTCAGGTCTCTGTGCTTTGGTTTCCTTGCTTGTAAAACAGATGCACTGTGGGGATGTGGGGGGTGAGAGGTGATAGTTTTTCAGCACCACCGATGCCCTGCTGAGGGTGAACACCATTGTCAGTGTGGCCCAAGTGAGTGTGTGTCTCAGTGTGGGTCATTTTCAAGCAGAGGCAAGGATTTAGGCATGAGACTTTCATTAGGGAAGACGATCTCAGTAAGCAGGAAAAAGGAGTGAGGGAAGGAGGAAAAACTCACATAAGCTGTGTTGTTTAGTTGGTTCAAGGTGCTATAACAAAATACCATAGCCTGGGTGGCTTACAAACAACTGGAGTTTACTTTTCGTGGTTATGAAATCTGGTAAGCCTAAGACCAAGGCTCCAGCAGATTGCATGTCTGGAGAGGCCCTGCCCTGTAGTTCATGAACGAGGCCTTCTTGCTGCGTCCACAGGTGGAGAAAGGAGACAGGCAGCTCTCTGGGGCTTCGTCCACCCCCTTCGTGACCTAATCATCTCCCAAGGATCCCACCCTCTAAGAACCATATTGGCAATTAGGTCTCAGCACATGGATTTGGGAGGGACATGAACAGATTGCAAAACTTACTATTAATAACACTGTGTTAATAGAGTGTAGTGTTGACCCAGGGACAAGATAGAAGCTCCTACATAAGAAAAGAGACAATCCCAGAGGGGGACTCCCCCACTCCCACATACAGGTACAAAACTGGCATTACAAATCATTGAAGAAGGTATTATTCAAGAAATGCTTTTGTAACTATCAGCAAGCCTTATGAAAATAAATAAAATTAGATCCCATTCTTATTTCATTTATAAAAATATATTCCTTCCCAATGAAATTATTTTTACTTTTATTTATAAATATTAGTTGTCTATTTTTTGAGATTAAAAAAATAATAAGAAGTTAACTGATGACTCATGCTGAATCTCAGAGTCAAAGGATTCTATAATAGACATACTCTTATTTGACCATGTGAATGTTACTTTCTTTACATTATTATTATTGCTTAATATTTTGATGCAGCAATTCTCTGATTTCTCTTCTGAATGTATTTATGTTCATTCATTCTTTATGATGTTTTTGTTTCTAGTCCTTATCTTAAACATTGTTATTGTTAAAAAATTTGAGCCTCTTTAATTTTGTGAAGGCAAAAAAATGGAAACCTAATAAACACATGTATATACAAAAATAAAAAATATATATATTACTTCCCCCCAAAAGACTATAATATAAAAACCAAAATAAATGTTTTAAGTAAATTATAAATTTAGTAAGGGTAAGGATATTTAAAAATCAAAAAACAAAAGGAGAAAAACTAAAGGAAAAGTTCATGGTATTGGATTTGACAATGGACATTGCCTGAAAAGTACAACCTACAAAAGAAAAGATAGATAAGTTTAATTCATCAAAATTTAAAACTTGACCCTTGGGGCATGGGGGTGCTGCATCCCAAATTCACCATGTTGAGGTCTGATACAGTCTGTATCAAAGAAAGGCAACCCACGTGATGGGAGGAAAGTTTGCAGGTTATATACTTGACAAGGGATTGATATCCAGAACAAAGAACTGTTACAACTCAGAAACAAACACCACAAAAAACCCCCGAACAACAAAGTTCAAAAATTGGAAAAGAAGATACACAAATGGGCAATAAACACTTAAGATGCTCAACATTACTTATCATTAGGGAAACCCAAATCGAAATCATAATATGATACCACTACAAACCGATTAAGATGGCTGTTAGAATCACAGCTCAATTTGTAATAGCCAAGTCATGGAAGAAACCCAAGTGCCCATTGACCCATGAATGGATTAATAAATTATGGTATATGTACACCATGGAATACTATGCAGCCTTAAAAAAGATGGAGACTTTACCTCTTTTATGTTTACATGGAGGGACCTGGAACATATTCTCCTATGGAAAGTATCTCCAGAATGGAGGAAAAAGTATCCAATGTGCTCAGTACTTCTATGAAACCAACTTATATTTACTCACACTTTCTTACGAAAGATGGAACACAACTATAGCCCAGGATGAAGGAGAGAAATGGAGTGGGAGGGAATGGGAGGGGGGAGGTTGGATAGAGGGAGGGTAAAAGCTGGGACCACACCTATGGAGCATATTGCAAGGGTACAAGTCAAATCTGTCAAGTGTAGAACGTAAATGTCTTAACATAATAATCAAGTGAATGAGGCGAAAGCTATGTTGATTGGTTTGATGTGAGCATGTCAGATTGTATAAAAAAATCAACACCTTGTAACCCACATATGCATAAACGTATTAATGATCTATGTGTATATGATTTAATTTAAAAAACTAAAAAAAAAGATGGCTATTAGAAAAAACAGAAATAACAAATGTTGGTGAGAATATGGGCAAATTAGAGCCCTTGTGCATTGTTGATAAGAATGTAAAAGGGTACAGCCACTGTGGAAGATGGAATGACAATTGCTTAAAAAAAATTTAAAATATGTAGCCTGGTGTTGTGGTGGGCGCCTGTAGTCCCAGCTGCTTAGGAGGCTGAGGCAAGAGAATCTTTTAAGCCCAAGAGTTTGAGGTTGCTGTGAGCTGTGATGCCATGGTACTCTACTGAGGGTGACATGGTGAGACTCTGTCTCAAAAAAATAAATTTTTTTAAAATATGATCTATTGGTTCCATTTCTGGGTACATCCCTAAAACAAGGACTTTGACACCTTGTATACCTGTATACCTATATACTTGTGTACCTGTCTTCACCACAGCATTATTCCCAATATCCAAGACAACTCAACCATCCATGAATAGATGAATAAACAAAATGTGGTCCAGCCCATGCACTTGCACACACGCACACCGAAAGATTACTCAGCCCAGAAGGAAAGGACATTTTGAAACATTCTGCCACATGAACGAACCTGGAAGACGTCATGCTAAGGGAAAAAGCCAGTCACCAAAGGGTAAACAGCACACAATTCCACTGAGGATCCCTGAACACTGAATCCACGGAGACAGCACATAGATTGCTGGGTGGGAGGCTGAAGGAGGCAGGAGTGAAGAGTTAATGGGGATGAAGTTTCAGCTGGAGGAGAGGAAGAAAGTTCTAGAGATGGCTGGTGGTGGTTGCACCAACATCTGTATGTCCTTAATGCCATGGAACTACAGACTTCAACATGTTTAAAATGCTAAATGTTATGTGATGTATATTTTATAACAATTCAAAAACACAAGTAATACAAATCACAAACATACGAATACTTATGACTACACAGAAACGTAATGGCTCTGACAAAAAGCGTGACTAAAATTTAGAAGACAAAACCCAGCCTTAGAGAAACTATTAGCAACCTTTAGAATAGGCAATGAATTAAAATGTTTTTAAGTCAGTAAGAAAAAGATAAGCCATGTCTCATAATAGAGAATAAATGGACAAAATATATTAGGGTGCAATTCACAGAACAAAAAGTTCAAATGTTCTATAAGCATGTAAGAAGATGCTCATTTTTGCTAGGAATTATTAAAGTGCAAGATCAAACACTGATGATGCCATATTACTGTCACCAGATAATAGTGACAGTAAATAGTATTAAGTCTAATAATACTGGGATGTGGGAACTTCCCCATGATGGAGTTTGCTGATGTAGCTGCTCGGGAGCAACCCAGCAAGACCTAGCAACATGGAGCATGCACACAGTTTGGAGAACGTAGTTGCAATATACATAACTGGCAAAGGACTTGTACCAAAAATACGTGAAGAGCTCTGCAGCAGTACCCACAAAACCATCTACCTCATAGCCACTCTCTGATTCTTCCTGAAGCCCAAAGTCTCCAACAGGAAAACCAGGATGCTCCTCTGTCTCCGGCTAGATGGATTCTTAAAGTGGGAGAAGACAGAGACATATTGTGAGAAAGACATGAGATTGTGTTTCAGTGACAGATTTCCAATTTCTTGTTACATAATTAAAAGATAGATGATAGTGTTTTAGTATAGTGTTTTAGTTCATTTGAGCCATTATCACAAAATACCCGAGACTGGGTAATTTGTAAACAGTGGAAATTAATTTGCATAGTTCTGGAGGCTGGGAAGATCAAGGTCAAGGTGCTGGTGTCTGGTGATGCCTGTTTCACCCTGTTGCCGCACCCCCAGAAGGCAAAAGAGAGGGAAGGGAATGAGCCCACGGCCTCGTACCTTTTTATCAGGGCTTTTATAATACTGTGAAATATATATTTGGTTTTGTCCTGTCCCAGTGTCCTAGTGTACAACTTCTAAAATCCTTGGAATCATCAAAACGGTTAAGTGCCTTTTTTGTATGCTAATGAGTTGACCCATGGCTGTCAGCCTCTAGGTAGCTTCAGGCTGGGGACCAGTCGCAAAGACCAAGGCAGGATTGCAGGGTTGGGTCTTTACTAGGAAATGGAGCGTGGATGAAGGTTAAATTGATCACTAATGACCAATGATTGAGTCAATCAGGCCTAGGAATGAAGCTTCCATACAAACCTCCCCAAACAGGGTTGGGAATGCTTTGGGATAGCTGCACACATGGAGGAGGGTCCTGGCATGGGACCTGTCCCCTGTCCCCATGCTTCCCCACTTTGCAATATGCTTTATAATAACTGAGTAATCTAAGTTGTTATTTCTCTTGAGATCTATGAGATGCTCTAGCAAATTAATCAAGCTTTAAGGAGGGGGTTGTGGGATTCCTGATATATGACACATTGGTCAGAAGCACAGGTGAAACAGCCTGGGCTTGCCTTTGGCATGGGAAGGCGGGCAGTCTTGTGGGACTGGGCCCTCACCCTGCCTCCAGGTAGGTAGTATCAGAATTTAATTGAATTAGGGGACACCAGCTAGTGTCTGCTGGGGTATGTGGTAGGGGGAGAACCCCACGTATCTTATGTCAGAAGTATGTTGTAAGAGTGCATTAAAAACTGCGTTTTTTCTTTCTTTTTTTTTTTTTTGTAGAGACAGAGTTTCACTTTATGGCCCTTGGTAGAGTGCCGTGGCGTCACACAGCTCACAGCAACCTCCAACTCCTGGGCCTAGGTGATTCTCCTGCCTCAGCCTCCCGAGTAGCTGGGACTACAGGCGCCCGCCACAACGCCCGGCTATTTTTTTGTTGCAGGTTGGCCGGGGCCGGGTTTGAACCCGCCACCCTTGGTATATGGGGCCGGCGCCCTGCTCACTGAGCCACAGGCGCCACCCAACTGCGTTTGTTTATTCCTAGATTTAGAGAGCCTTGATCCCATCCATGAAGACTCTACCCTCATAACTCAATTCTATCCTAAAAGTCTCACCTCTTGAGACTATCACAATAGAGATTCAGTTTCTTTTTGTTTATTTGTTTGGGGGGATGGTTTATTTTTATTTCAAAATGTTATAGGCAGTTTGGTTTTGGTTACATAGATCATTTTTGCTGAGTCAGGGCTGTAAGTGCACCCACCACCCAGAAAGTGTCCATGGTACCTGTTAGGTAGTTTTCAACCCTTTCTCCTCCTCTCATCCCACTTGATTTCCACTGCATTCTATTTTCCTCTGTGCATATGTGTGCTCACTGGTTAGTACTGATTTAATAACAAGCTTGGAGAATGGTCTTTTGTTCCAAATGGCTGTGAAAGGCACAAACTCATCTTTTTCATGACTGAGTAGTATTCCATGGTATACATATACTATATTTCATTAACCCAGTCATGAATTGATGGCATTTGGTTGATCCCACATCTTGTAATTGTGAACTGTGCTGCAGTAAACATTTAATTACTGATGTCTTTTTAATAAAGTGATAATATGCTGTAGAGGGATTTCTGGATCAAACAGTAGGTCTCCTTTTGGTTATCTGGGGCATCTCCACACTGTTTTCCGTAGAGGTTGTGCTAATTTCTGGTACCATCAGCAGTGTATGAGCATTCTTTTCTCTCTGCATCCATGCCAGCATCGTGTTTTGGACTTTTTAATAGAAGCCATTCTAACTAGGGTAAGGTGGTATCTCATTGTGGCTTTAATTTGCATTTACCTGATGATTAGTGATGTTGAGCATTTTTTCCATATGTTTACTGACCATTTGTCTATTTTCTTTTGAAAGCTTCTGCTCACGTGGTTTGCCCACTTTTTAATGGGGTTGTTCGTTTTTTCTTGGTGTTTTGCTTGAGTTCTTTGTAGATTCTTGTTATTAGCTCTTTATCAGATATATAGCATGAAAATATTTTCTCCCATTCTATTGGTGGTCTATTTGCTCTGTTTATTATTTCCCTAGCAGGGCAGAAACTTTTTAGTTTGATCAATCCCCATTTATTATTTTTGTTGTTGCTGTGATGACCATTGAGGTTTCAGTCATATTCTTTGCCTCGCCCAATACATAGAAGAGTTTTTCCTACATTTTCTTCTAGGAATCTTATGATTTCATGCTTGACATTTAAGTCTTTTATCCATCTTAAATTAAATTTTGTGACTGGTGAGATATAGGAGTCCTGTTTCATTCTTCTAAATGTTGCTATCCAATTTCCCCAGCACCATTTATTGAATACAGCTTCTTTTCCCCCAGTGTGTAAGGTTGTCTTCGTAGCTGTACAAGATAGTTTTCTATCTGGGTTCTGTGTGCTGTTTTGTTGGTCTGTGTCTCTATTTTTGTGTCAATCTCATGGTTACCGTAATCTTGTAGTATAGACTGAAGTCTGGTAATGTGATGCCTACGTTGGAGATTAAGTTTCAACATTTAAATTTTAATGCACACATTCAGACCCAAATACATATAGATGGATAGACAGATAATTAATAGATAGATAGATAGAATAAATGAAAATGTGGGCAATGCATGGACCAATAATCAGAGTTTGTTGTAAAACAAGCATTCTAAATATTTTGGCTCTGTACACTAATGTAAGAAGTAAGAAAAAGAGAGGGACATGGGCGGGGCCTGTAGCTCGGTGGATAGGACGTCAGCCACATACACCAAGGCTGGTGGGTTCAAACCCAGTCTGGGTCACTTAAACAACAATGATAACTGCAACAACAACAACAAAATAGCCAGGCATTGTGGCGGGGCACCTGTAGTCCAGCTACTTGGGAAGCTGAGGCAGGAGAATCGCTTGAGCCCAAGAGTTTGAGGTTGCTGTGAGCTGTGGCACTCATCAGTATGGAAGTGGAAAGACCAGTGGCAGGCTATCTGTGTAACTGGGTACTGCATAACAGTTAACATATCTGAGCCAGATGTGTTTGGATCAGCAAGGTTAGAGAGCAAGAACAAGGCCAGGTAGGAGCAAGACAAGTTGCACAAAGACACGCACAGCAAGACACCATTTCTGTAAAACCAGAAGCCCAGAAAGCAGCATTATATACAGTATTGCTTATGAATGCATGTGTATGAAGTCACGGACTCGTCCAGGAAGTGCTGCGTACCTCATTGCTGGATGTCACCTTGGTCATCTTTGAAGGGCTCCCCTTGGTTACCTGGTGACAATATTCAACAATTATTTTCTAGGATGAATTTGTGAACTTAATTGTCTGACCTCATGCACTTACAATATGAAAGCCTGGGTGGGAGGGTTATCCTCATATTTGGAAAATAGTCACCTCGGGACACTAGAGAGAAAACAGGCTCACAGAGGGGAGGGAGGGCTCTGTAATAGTATCTGTAGCATTTAATACCTTTGGAAAATAAGAATCTGAGCAAATATGACAAATTTTAACATTTGAAAATTCTCGTTGTGGAGCATGTATGTTATGTTGCTTTCAGTACTTTTTAGTGTTTGAATATTTTTAATGAAGAACAAAAAAAGGAAAGGTGTATTCTCCGAGGTGTCCAGGGCCCTCCTCCTGAACAGATCACAGCCACCTGCAGTCAGTCCCTGTGTGAAGCTTGAAGCCCCACAAAAAAAAAACCAAGAAGTGCTTCTAGGTCCAGTGAGCCATAAACTTGGACCTGTTTGCTGAGAATTAAGTGGGCTGAATTCTGCAGCTCCAGCACATGGAGACCTCTCAGCACACGCTGGTCCTTCTGCTGGCTATCATCTCTTATCCCAGGTACTTACCAAGTAGGAAGAGGAAAACCAGCGGGAGCAGGTGTGGTAAACACTCTCTTCATCCATGACCTTCCTCTCTCTGGTTGAAGGTCAAACCCTAGGACTTCTTATGTATGCTGTCCAATGGAGGACAGCAACGAATAAATCTCAGGCTACAGATTTAAAACTTGAGCCTCAGAGAGTGACTTGCCAAAAGTTATGGAGCATGAGATTTGGAAGAACTAGAATAATCTAGACAGATCTAGACAGATCTCTGCCCTACTTTTAGCATAGATTCTGTTAACCTTGTTATGCTGCTCCATGAATCTTACCACCATGCCAATTTGCCTTCCAAACAGCCTCTCCTAGAGACCCCAACCCGAGTCAGTCATCAGGCTCTGAGCCAAAGGCCATGGGCTGAGACTCCTGCTCCTGACTCACCCTAATGAGGCGCCCAGAGCCAGGTGTGGACCAAGAACCCATGAGTCACAAAAGCTTGGTCCAAGGTTAACACTGGGAGGGCAAAGTCCTGAAGTTTCTTATCAAAAAGTGCCCTGCAGTGACAGTTCAGTTTCAAACTAAATCTTGGGTACCTGGGTGCCTCTGCGCCATTGTGTATTCTGTTGCACATATTTAAATAGGTCAGACTTTAACTTGTAGAGCTTTACTTAGTTTTCATAGTAACCTGTCGAATGCATACATGTATCATAAATAAGCATTCTTCAGATGCAGGAACTGAGAGGGAAGGTCAGGCCATATTCTCACAGCTGGGGCTGGGCAGAGCTGGGCCTGTGACTTGGTATCTCAGGTTCCTGAGCTGCCCCTCTGTTCATTCCTCTCTCTGTGTGGGGCCAGATCCTCTAAAAAACAAACTTTGTTATGGAAATCACCTGCAAGAGGAGGAAGGAAGGCTGAGAGAGCCACACCACCATGGGCTGCCCTGGAGGAGAGAGGTAAGGGCTGTTGGTGGAAGAGCCCCAGATGGTACAGTCTAAAGAGGGTTCAGCAACGCCACTTGTGACTCTCAAGCCAAAATCAGCATCAGAAAACTTAAGCTTCTCCAAGACATGATGGAATTCATTCAGAATACAACCACTGGTGGTGCTGGGGTCCCTGCTGCATGAGATCCTTGTCATCAGAGGTCTTTGAGCCACATTCCTGTGACTCCACACTCACTGTCTGACTCCCTTGACTTGACAAAGCATTTTGAAAAGCTATTGGGCAATACATCTCAAGAACCTCAACACAGTCAGACCCTTCCCTGCAAACTCCCCTTCTAACAAACCACCCTGTGGGAGCACAGCTGAGTCCAAGGATGCCTTTGGACTGTATGCACAGCGTGGTCGAGAACAGTGTCAGCAAGATAGACACATGTGTATGCACACCCTCCCACACACACACACACACACACACACACACATGCACGTGACATGTCTGCCTGATGAGAGGGCATGTGTGGTCATCTGCAGAGGTCATCTGAACTCTGTAGCTCTGGCACATGGAGACCACTCAGGAAACATTGAAGATGCTCAAATGTTGAAGCTGGTCATGTCACACACAGGCCTGAAGGGTATAAAAAGATTTATTATGGACATCATGGATGTCTCTAGGCAGAGTGGGGCCAGCCTCTGAAGCAAGAAAGGAGACTGGCTCAGGTTTTATTGTGGCTGCATGAAGGCTGGTAAGGGTCCCCAACCCCCCTGGCCATATTCTTGTCTGGCCAGACAATTCTGAACCCTGCTATAGTGATCAAGAGTAATGTCAAGGAGGATGGAGACCTATCAGCACATGCTGTTCCTAACTCTGGCTGTCATCTAATAATAATGCTGACCATCAGGAGGACCAGCATGTGCTAAGATTCACATGGCTGAATTTCCCTCCAGGGTCAACGGGTTGAGCACCCAGGTTTTCTTGTCAACTCACCCCAATAAGGGAAGAGAGAGGACTAAGGCCTAAAAGCTGTCAGCAGTCAAACATGGATGGAACAGAAGCAGGTTCTGCCCCTTGCTGCCAGGCGAATGCCCATGCCGTGGACTGAGTCTCCAGCTATTTTGGCAGAGTCAGGAATAAAGGTTTGTCTGACCCCTGAATCTCTTTTCAAATGTAAGTTTCCAAACTTAAAGCTCCTCAAACTGCAACATAAGAATAACCTTTCGGATATGATAGCAACTACATAAAACAAAACATAGCTTGAAAAATTAAGTACTAAAAAATTGGCAATAGTTGACTTACTATGATTTTTCTCACTTTTCTGTTTTCCAAATGTTCTTTCTTTTAAAGTATATTACCTTTAAGAATTGAAAGGGATTTTATTATTACGTCCTCTTCACCATTACTCTTGATCTTTATAGCAGGGTTTAAAATTGTCGTGGGAGGAAATGGAGAACCAAAACAGGAGAAGAAGGGAAGAGGTGACATTCTCCAGCGGATCTGTTATCTACGAGCCTGCAACTAAAATTCACTGTCTATGGATCATATGGCAGGGGTACAAGTCAAATCTATCAAGTATTGAACATAAATGTCTTAACACAATAAGTGAGGTGAAAGCTATATTAATTAGTTTTATGTAAGCATTCCAAATTATATAAAAAATCAACATATTGTACCCCACAAATGCATAAATGTATTCATGATCTATGTGTATATAACTTAATGAAGGGAAAAAAGAGATAAGTGAACTTAAATTGTAAAAAAAAAAAAAAAAAAAAAAAAAAATTCACTGACAGTGTGAAATGCAAAGGGTAATTCCTGTGCCAAGGAAAGTCTATTTACAAGTAGCTAGAAATACAGGTATGCGCCACCACACCTGCTCACTAACATTTAATCTTTTCTTACACTTTGTTATGCTTGATCAGCTGATGGCACTCAATTAGGTGATAGCACAAAATAATCACTTCTGAGGGATCCAAAAATAATGTTGGGTCCCATTAACCAAATAAAATAATTAAGTATCTTTGAAAACTTTGCATTAAATTTATAAATTGCTTACACTCAATTTGGTTTTTTAATATTTCAATGGTCAGACAAACTTTTCCAACACTAAACTAATACTTACCCCCCTCAAAAAAACTATAAAAACACTCTACCATGCTTAGAAATAGCTCCACTTAAAATCATAGATCAATGATGAGATCTCAATTATTAGTATCTATGCACCCAACCAGAATGCACCTCAATTTATAAGAGAAACTCTAACAGACATGAGTAACTTGATTTCCTCCAGCTCCATAATCGTCGGAGATTTCAACACTCCTTTGGCAGTGTTGGATCGATCCTCCAGCAAGAAGCTGAGCAAAGAAATCTTAGATTTAAACCTAACCATCCAATATTTAGATTTAGCAGACATCTACAGAACATTTCATCCCAAAAAAACTGAATACACATACTTCTCATCAGCCCACGGAACTTACTCCAAAATTGACCATATTTTAGGTCACAAGTCTAACCTCAGTAAATTTAAAGGAATAGAAATTATTCCATGCATCTTCTCGGACCACCATGGAATAAAACTTGAGCTGAGTAACAACAGGAATCTGCATAATCATACAAAAACATGGAAGTTAAATAACCTTATGCTGAATGATAGCTGGGTCAGAGATGAGATTAAGAAAGAAATCGCCGGGTGGCGCCTGTGGCTCAAGGGGTAGGGCGCCAGTCCCATATGCCGGAGGTAGCGGGTTCAAACCCAGCCCTGGCCAAAAAAAAAAAAAAAAAAAAGAAAGAAATCGCCAATTTTTTGGAACAAAACGACAATGAAGACACAAACTATCAGAACCTCTGGGACACCGCTAAGGCAGTTCTAAGAGGGAAATTTATAGCACTGAAAGCCTTCCTCAAGAGAACGGAAAGAGACAACTTAATGGGACTCAATGGGACATAACAACTTAATGGGACATCTCACGCAACTGGAAAAGGAAGAACATTCCAACCCCAAACCCAGTAGAAGAAAAGAAATAACCAAAATTAGAGCAGAATTAAATGAAATTGAAAACAAAAGAATAATACAACAGATCAATAAATCAAAAAGCTGGTTTTTTGAAAAGGTCAATAAAATAGATAAACCTCTGGCCAACCTAATCAGAAAAAAAAGAGTAAAATCTCTAATATCATCAATCAGAAACAACAAAGACGAAATAACAACAGACTCATCAGAAATCCAAAAAATCCTTAATGAATATTACAAGAAACTTTATTCTCAGAAATATGAAAATCTGAAGGAAATTGACCCATACCTGGAAGCACGCCACCTTCCAAGACTTAACCAGAATCAAGTGGAAATGTTGAACAGACCCATATCAAGTTCAGAAATAGCATCAACTATACAAAACCTCCCTAAAAAGAAAAGCCCGGGACCAGATGGTTTCACGTCAGAATTCTACCAAACCTTTAAAGAGGAATTAGTACCTACATTACTCAACCTGTTCCAAAATGTAGAAAAAGAAGGAAGACTACCCAACACATTCTATGAAGCAAACATCACCCTGATCCCCAAACCAGGAAAAGACCCAACAAGAAAAGAAAATTATAGACCAATATCACTAATGAATATAGATGCAAAAATATTCAACAAGATCCTAACAAACAGAATCCAGCAACACATCAAACAAATTATACATCATGACCAAGTTGGTTTTATCCCAGGGTGTCAAGGCTGATTCAATATACGTAAATCTATAAATGTAATTCAGCACATAAACAAATTAAAAAACAAAGACAATATGATTCTCTCAATCGATGCAGAAAAAGCTTTTGATAATATCCAGCATCCCTTCATGATCAGAACACTCAAGAAAATTGGTCTAGAAGGGACTTTTCTTAAACTGATAGAGGCTATCTACAGCAAACCCACAGCCAATATCATATTGAATGGAGTTAAATTGGAATCATTTCCACTCAGATCAGGAACCAGACAAGGCTACCCATTGTCTCCATTGCTTTTCAACATTGTAATGGAAGTTTTAGCCACCACAATTAGGGAAGAAAAGGCGATCAAGGGTATCCATATAGGGTCAGAAGAGATCAAACTCTCGCTCTTCGCAGATGATATGATTGTGTATCTGGAAAACACTAGGGATTCTACTACAAAACTCTTAGAAGTGATCAAGGAATACAGCAGCGTCTCAGGTTACAAAATCAACATCCATAAATCGGTAGCCTTTATATACACCAACAACAGTCAAGTTGAAAAAGCAGTTAAGGACTCTATCCCATTCACAGTAGTGCCAAAGAAGATGAAATATTTGGGAATTTACCTAACAAAGGACGTGAAAGATCTCTATAAAGAGAACTATGAAACTCTAAGAAAAGAAATAGCTGAAAATGTTAACAAATGGAAAAACATACCATGCTCATGGCTAGGAAGAATCAACATTATCAAAATGTCCATACTACCCAAAGCAATAAATAATTTCAACGCACTCCCTATTAAAGTTCCACTGTCATATTTTAAAGATCTTGAAAAAACAATACTTCGTTTTATATGGAATCAGAAAAAAACCTCGAATAGCCAAGACATTACTCAGAAATAAAAACAAAACAGGAGGAATCACACTACCAGACCTCAGACTATACTACAAATCGATAGTGATCAAAACAGCATGGTATTGGCACAAAAACAGAGAAGTAGATATCTGGAACAGAATAGAGAACCAAGAGATGAATACAGCTACTTACCGATATTTGATTTTTGACAAGCCAATTAAAAACATTCAGTGGGGAAAAGATTCCCTATTTAACAAATGGTGCTGGGTGAACTGGCTGGCAACCTGCAGAAGACTGAAATTGGACCCACACCTTTCACCATTAACTAAGATAAACTCTCACTGGATTAAAGATTTAAACTTAAGACATGAAACTATAAAAATACTAGAGGAGAATGCAGGGAAAACCCTTGAAGAAATTGGTCTGGGTGAGTATTTCATGAGGAGAACCCCCCGGGCAATTGAAGCAGCTTCAAAAATACACTACTGGGACTTGATCAAACTAAAAAGCTTCTGCACAGCTAAGAACACTGTAAGTAAAGCAAGCAAACAGCCCTCAGAATGGGAGAAGATATTTGCAGGGTATATCTCTGACAAAGGTTTAGTAACCAGAATCCACAGAGAACTCAAATGCATCAGCAAGAAAAAAACAAGGGATCCCCATCGCAGGCTGGGCAAGGGATTTGAAGAGAAACTTCTCTGAAGAAGACAGGCGCACGGCCTTCAGACATATGAAAAAATGCTCATCATCTTTAATCATCAGAGAAATGCAAATCAAAACTACTTTGAGATATCATCTAACTACACTGAGACTAGCCTATATCACAAAATCTCAAGACCAGAGATGTTGGCGTGGATGCGGAGAAAAGGGAACACTTCTGCACTGCTGGTGGGAATGCAAATTAATACATTCCTTTTGGAAAGATATATGTAGAACACTCAGAGATCTAAAAATTGATCTGCCATTCAATCCTGTAATCCCTCTGCTGGGCATATACCCAGAAGACCAAAAATCACAACATAACAAAGATATTTGTACCAGAATGTTTATTGCAGCCCAATTCATAATTGCTAAGTCATGGAAAAAGCCCAAGTGCCCATCGATCCACGAATGGATTAATAAATTGTGGTATATGTACACCATGGAATACTATGCAGCCTTAAAGAAAGATGGAGACTTTACCTCTTTCATGTTTACATGGATGGAGCTGGAACATATTCTTCTTAGTAAAGTATCTCAAGAATGGAAGAAAAAGTACCCAATGTACTCAGCCCTACTATGAAACTAATTTAGGGCTCTCACATGAAAGCTATAACCCATTTACAACCTAACAATAGGGGGAAGTGGGAAAGGGGGGGGTGGTGGGTAGAGGGAGGGGGATTGGTGGGATCATACCTGTGGTGCATCTTACAGGGGTATTTGCGAAACTTGGTAAATGTAGAATGTAAATGTTTTGGCCCAGTAACTGAGATAACGCCGGGAAGGCTATGTTAACCATTGTGATAAAAATGTGTCAAATGGTCTATGAAGCGAGTGTATGATGCCCCATGATCATATCAATGTATACAGTTATGATTTAATAAAAAAAAATCATAGATCAATTATTTCACTGTATATTTAGTTGGATTTTAAACACCATCACTCTAAAATACCAAATTCTCTTAATATTAAATTTACACAGATTCTTTAATATGAAAAAAATAATATGTCAGGTTTTGATTCTCTTACATATATTGGGAAAATCCTGAACTTTATTTTGTTATGTATGGTTCTTTTTCCTAGGCCACACTTTGCCCTGACCCACTGGATAAAACCAAGATTTGAAGGAAGTTTTTGGCTTAGGAGTAATGAGGGGGTCATTGGAAGGGTCTTGAGGAGATTCAGCAGTGCCCCGGTTAGCAACAGCCTCAGGAAATCTCACTGGAGTTTTAGGCAAGAAGACGATAACCTCCCTAGAGAGGGGAACTCCTGCCACTGGAGCCTGTCCATATCCCAATTCTCAATTCCTGCTCTTTTGCCGACTTTAAGGTGAAATAATAAAAATAAAAACATATGCTTATGAATGTTGGCTGCAGCTTTTTTCATAATGGCCAAAACTAGAAAGAGTCCATTCACTGGAAAACAGAGAAGCAAACTGTGCTATACAAGCAATGATACGTTTCCCAGTTAAGAAAAGAAGAATGACTGATCCATTCGCCAAACACTGGTAATCCGAAAATATGATGTGGAAGAAGGACCACGACACAAAAGAAAATGCATTGCATGATTCCATTTATTTTTATTATTATTTTTTATTAAATCATAGCTGTGTACCTTATGCAATCATGGGGTACAATGTGCTGGTTTTATATACAATTTGAAATGTTTTCATCACACTGGTTAACATAGCCTTCCTGGCATTTTCTTAGTTATTGTGTTAAGACATTTATATTCTACACCTGGTAAATTTCACATGTACCCTTGTAAGATGCACCATAGGTGTGGTTGCACCAATAACCTTCCCTCCACCCATCCTTCTCCCTCCCCCCTTTCCCCTTCTTCTTGGGCTATAATTGGGTTATAGCTTTAAAGCTATAAATTGATTTCATAAGACTGAGTACATTGGATACTTTTTCTTCCATTCTTGAGATACTTTGCTACAAAGAATATGTTCTAGCTCCATCCATGTAAACATGTAAGAGGTAAAGTCTCCATCTTTCTTTAAGGCTGCATAATATTCCATGTTGTACATATACCACAATTTATTGATCCATTGATGGGTTGACAGGTGCATGGCCTACAGACACATGAAAAAATGCTCATCATCCTTAATCATCAGAGAAATGCAAATCAAAACTACTTTGAGATACCATCTAACTCCAGTAAGATTAGCCCACATCACAAAATCCCAAAACCAGAGATGTTGGCGTGGATGTGGAGAAAAGGGCACACTTCTACAATGCATGGTTCCATTTATATGAGGTTCTAGAACAGGCAAGTCTAATCCGTGATGGAACATACAGGTTGGCTACAGCAGTGTGGGGGCAAGGACTGACCATAAAGGGTGAGAAGGGAGTATTAGGGGATAATGTTCAGACTTTCAGCTCCTTGACTGGAGCTCTCCCCAGCTCACTGTCCCCTTGTACACTGCACAGTTTGCAAGTTCTGCTTTCCAGTAACTGCAGGTCACAGACACATGACGTCTTGCCACACTGTGCAGCCAGTAGCCTCTTACTCCAGCTCCCAACAGCATGCTGCTTCTTCCTGTTGAGTCTTCACCAGCAACACAGTTTGCATCCATACTTCTACCAACAGTCTGTTTATGATGATCTAGCTTTCTCCAAGAGACACCATAGGTTTCTTCTTTGGTGCTCCTTACCTGGTCCTGCGTCCTCACCAGCAAAGCTATGAACGTCCATATTTCTCCTGCCAGTGTGTTCAACACAGTTCAGGTCCTTTCTATCATGCTCCTCAAAATTCTTCCCAGTCTGCCCATTGCCTGACCCCAAAGCCATTTCCTCATTTTTGCATATTTCTTATAGTAGCACTTGGCTTGCAGCACCACATCTGTATTATTCTCTCCCATTGCTGCTGTCACAAATTGCTATAACATCAGCTGCTTAAACGATATGAATCTATTACCTTGCAGTTCAAGAGGTCAGAACTCCAAGTGGATCTCACTGGGCTACAATCGGGGTGTTGGCAGGATATTCTTCCCTTCTAGATGCCACAGAGGAGAATCCTTTCATTACCTTTCCCAACTTCTAGGGACTACCCACATTTCTTGGCTCATGGTCCTATTTCTCTGTCTTCAAAGTCAATAATATTTGTGCAAGTCCTTCTTACATCCCCATCTCTCTGATTCTATTACCTTCTGCCTCTCTCTTTTGCTTTGAACAATCATTGTGATTACCGAAGTCCCACTCAAATAATTCAGGATAATCTCCTCTTTCTAAGGTCAACTGATTAACAAGCGCAGTTTCATATGCAACCTTAATTCTCTTTTGCCATGCAACGTAACATATTCAGGAGTGGGAATTAAGACATGGAAATCCTTAGGAGGCCTTTTCCCTGCCTACCACACCACCGTGCAGAGAATTCCCAGGAACTGGCGAGGAAAACAGTAATGCAGATGATCCCAGTGATATGCCTGGGCAAAAGTGATTCCGTGGAGAGTCCACAAGGCTAGAGCAGCTAGAGTCACAAAGAATACTACAAAGGAGGAGTAAGAAAATGTAAGCAATGTGGGGAAAAAAAAAAAAACCCTACCTGAGGCTAGAGAAAGAATCACCAGAAAAGGATTAGAGGGGAAAATCACATACGTGGGGCTCATTCAAGTGTGCCTCTTTCTACCATCCCAAGTGGGAAACCTTACCATTTGTGGAACATCGGGTAGGATATTCAGAAAGCTTTTGCTTCAGTAATGGGGAGAAATGTGCCATAGACTAAGCGATGTTCTGGTCCCACCTCACAAAGCTTAAAAGAAATACCTCCCCCACCCAATTAAACTCTTCTTAAGTAACTTACCTGTATCCCAAAAGAAAGCCCAATAATAGTTGTAGGAATACAAAAATATCCAGCACCCAACAAAGTAAAATTCACCATGTCTGGTACCAAATAAAAAATTACCAGGCATTTAAAGAAGCAGGAAGATAGAATACATAATGAGGAAAAAGATAAATCAATAAGCACAGATTCAGAAATGACATGGATAATAGGATTAGTGGGCAAGGACATCAAAATAATTATTACAGCTATATTTCACTTATTTAAAATCTAGACAAAATATTAAGCATATTAAGAAACAACACAAAATAAAATTAAAAAGACCCAAATTGAATTTCTAGAGATTAAAACCACCCTAAGATGAAAATGAAAATTGCACCGGATGGGCTTAAGGACAGATTTGATATTATAAAAGAAATGCTTAGCGAAAATTAAGATATAAGAAACTATCCAAATGGACACAAAAAGAGAACAAAGTAAAAAAAAAAATCAGGTGTGTAATTAGAATCATTAAAGAGGAGAGAGAGGATGGGAAGAAAAAAAATGGAAAAAATAGTAGCCCCAATTTCTAAAGTTGGTTAAAACTATAAACTCACAGGTACAGAAAACTCATCTCAGTCTAAGCACAAAAAATCTAAAAGAATATCACAAATTTATTTACTTAAAACCAGTAGTGAAGATAACAGAGGACAGAAAACACGTCCCATATAGAAAAGACATTATGGACAGGCTGCTGGTCAGAAATAATAAAGCCACAGGGTCATGGAGCAACATCTCTGAGTACCCCTCAAAAAACCTGTCAACCTAGAGTTTTATACCGAACAAAAATATCTTTCAAAACATAAAGGCAAAATAGAAACATTTTTAAACATACAAAAGCTGAAAGAATCCATCAACAATAGACTTCCTCAACAATAAATGTTAAAGTAAGTCCCTTGAACAAAAAGAAAACAATAACCAATAAAGTCTGGATCTAAAGAAAGGGGTGAAGAGCACTAGAAATTAAAACTACGTAGATTTATCCCTTGTATTCAACCTTATACTGGTGGTTGTAGCCGGGGCAACAAGGCAAATAAACAAATAAAAAAAAATGTAAATAAATTGGATGGGAAAGGAAGAAGTAAAACAGTCTTGATTCACAGATAACATGACCCTCTCTATATAAAATCCAATGGAATACACCAAAAAAAAAAAAAAAGTTACTGCAACTATTCAGTGGGTTTATCAATTTTTCAGGATTTAAGATCAATATAGAAAGTTGGTCATATCTCTATATACTAGGAATTAATAATCAGTCATTGAAATAAAAAGTACCATTTACAATAGCATCAAAAACATAAATAATCATAGGGGACAGGTCTGTCAAAAGTATGTAAACCACAAACATTGCCAAGAGAAATTAAAGAAAATTTAAATAAATAAAAGGATAAATGAGGTGAATCTCTGAGATTCACTGGCCCTGTTCACAAAAGACTCTACATTGTTCAGATGCTCATTTTCCCGAAATTGATCTAGAATCAATCTTTTCCTAATCTATTACCCACAGGATTTTTTTGTAGCAGTTGACCAACTGAGTCTAAAATTCATACATAAATGAAAAAGACTTAAAATAGCTGAAATAAATTTGAAGGACTTACACTAATTGGCTTCAAGACTTACAAACAGACACTAATCCAGAGAGTGCCTTACGGCTGTAAAGACAAATGAACCAAAGCACACAGAGCCCAGAACCAGAGGCGCACGCGTGTGGTTAGCGGATCTGCAGGTCCTATGCAAAGACAATTCCAGAAGGGTGCTGGAAAAACTGGATTTCCTTAGGCAACCAGCAGAATTTGACCTCTACCTGATTCAAAATATAATGAAATACATGGATCCTAGCCCTGACTGTGATACCTAAAGCCAGTAAGCTGCTAAAAGGAGGCACTGGGAACACTCTTTGTGACCTTGGGTTAGCCAAAGACTTTTTATTGATAATACCAAAAGCAAGATCCACAAAAGAAAAAATTAGGGCGGTGCCTGTGGCTCAAAGGAGTAGGGTGCCGGCCCCATATACCAGAGGTGGCGGGTTCAAACCTGGCCCCGGCCAAAAACTGCCAAAAAAAAAAAAGAAAAAATTGATAAACTGGATTTTATCAAAATTTAAAACCCCTGCTTGTCAAATAACACTGTTAAGGAGAGTAAAAAAGACAAACCACAACCAAAAATGTGTTCATAACGCATGTGTCTGATAAAGGACTTATATCTAGAACATACAAAGAACTCTCCTCTCAAGCCTCAATAATAAGAAAACAATCAACCCAATTTTTATTTATTTTTATTTTTATTATTTATTTATTTAGAGACAGAATCTCACTCTGTTGCCTTGAGTAGAGTGCCATGGCATCCTAGCTCACAGCAACCTCAACTCTTGGGCTCAAGTGATCCTCCTGCAGCCGCCTGAGTAGCTGGGACTACAGGCGCTCACCACAACGCCCAGCTCGTTTTGCTATTTTTAGTAGAGATGGAATCTTGCTCTTGCTCAGGCTGGTCTAGACCCCTGAACTCCAGCAATCTACCCACCTCAGCCTGCTAGAGTATCCAGATCTTTTAATGGACCAAGTATTTGAACAGACACTTCACCCAAGATGATATCTGGATGGTAAACACGCACAGGAAAAGACGCTGAACATTATTATGAAGTGCAAATGAAATACTGCTACATGGCTATTAGAGTGGCTAAAATTAGTAAGCTCAGTAATACTGAGTTTGGGCAAGGACATGGAGGAACTGGGACTTTCATACAGCACCAGTGGGAATGTGAAATGGTGCAAATGCTTTGGAAAACATTTTAGCAATTTTAAAAAAGTTATAACTTTACCATAAGATTCAGCCATTCCGCTTTTAAGGATTCAACCATGATAAATTAAATATGCATCTGTGCAAAGATTTAGACACAAATGTTCATAGCAACTTTTTGTTTAATAGTAAAAACAATTGAGGCTGGGTATGGTGGCTCACCCCTGTAATCCCAGAACATTGGGAGGTGGAGACAGGAGGATCTTTTGATGTCTGGAGTTTGAGACCAGCCTAGACAACACAGCAAGACCTCACTGCTACAAAATATTAGCTGGGCATGGTGGCACGTATGTGTAGCCCCAGGTACTCAGGAGGCTGAGGCAGGAGGATCAGGTGAACGCAGGACTTTAGGCTGCAGTGAGCTACTTAAGCATCATGACGCTCCAGTGCATGACACAGTCTCAAAAAAAAAAAAAAAATAGTTGGAACAATCCAAATATCCATCAACAAGCAAATTGGGGAACAAACTGTGCCCTGTCCACATAGTGAGATGCACTCAGAAATAAAAAGCAATGAACTACGCTGAATGTGTCAACACAGATGAAAATCAAAATAATCACAGTGAAGAGGGCAGGCAGACACACACGAATACATCCCATATGATTACATTTCCTTAAAACTAGGAGATGCAGAGTTCGCCATAGTGACAGAAGGACGGGGGTTGTCTGGGGATGGGACAGAATGAGGAGGAGAAAGAAGCAGCCGAGGGCTAGAGGGAGGAACTTAGGGGGAGAGACCTGGGGAGACAGATCCGCTGACTACCTTGTTGGTGTTGATGGTTTCATGAGTGAATACATTTGTCAAAACTTACCCAGCTGTATGCTTTATATGCCATTTATCATATATGAGTTATACTCAATAAAGCTGTTTTTAAAAGTCTTGCCCTGTGGAGCTTTCATTCTAGTGGCACTCAGAGCAGACAGCAGGAATGAAGGCGTCCACCTAATCCGATCCTACGATGGGCTCTGAGCTTTCGGAAGACAAGGACTTGGTCCATTTGCATCAATGACATACAACAAGATGAAGACGAGTTCATTCTCTCAGAACCAAGTTCCTCTGAAAAAGACAGTCCTCCTTGCTGGACGCACAGCCCGCCGAGACCAGCTGGGGCCAGGGAGTCCTGAAGGGCGCCCGAGAGAACTACTGGCTCCAGGACTTTAGAGACCTGGGGAAGCTTTGGGTGACAAGGTTGGGACAGCTGCTGGGTATCCAGAATATGGGATGCACCTCGGACCTCCATCCTCCCACCCAGTTTCTGTCTATGCTGCAACACTGTTGAATGCTTGGGGTGCTTCCTGGGGACTTGGTAAAGACACTGGGCTGTGTGCATCAGAGTGCCTGGGGACAATGAGAGAACAAGGACATAAAATGGGGATAACAGACTTCTGGGGAGATTTGGGGTTCCTTGGAATCGCGGTTAGAGGCCCTCATCCCAGGGCTCAGTGTCGAGGAGGGGCCTAGAAAGGAGACCTTGAGGACTTGCAAGGCGACACTGAGGGTCTTGCTCTTGCCACCTCTCTGCGACTTTCTCTCAAAAGAGAGGAATCATTCATTATATTCTTTCCTTCAGGGTAAAACACAAACATTGGAAAGAAAAAGAACAGAATAACAGCAAGCTCCTCCCCCATCCCAATTAGCTACAGAGAGACTGGTTTTTCCTGGGGGTGGTGCATGCGCTTGGCCCCAGCAGCCTCTTGGAATCCTGGGGTGAATGGCTCCAGATTTAGGGGATGCCCCCCAGGAGGTGATATTGGAGTCTGGGGGAGAACTGGCCAAATAATCAGGGCATTCACATGAGGGGCTTTGTTTGCTGTTTCAGTGCAAATTAGCAATTAGCAGGGGCTGGCTCTGGGCCACCTCTCTTTGCAAGGCCAACTGGCAGCACGTGCTGTGTCATTGGTTCTTGGCTGGGGACCCGCAGGCTGGGTGGCAGGGAGTCGGCAGTGCTGAAGCCTAGACCAGAAGCATCCTGGGCCTCCTCTCACTGACTGCTCCCTGTTCCTGGGCATGGTGCCGAGGGACCCCCAGCATGGTGCCTCCATCTGTGAGGAAGCAGGTACCAACCAGGGCAGGACAGGGCTCTGGGAGCCTCGGCTCCACCATTGCCCTAGACGGAAGAAAACAGAATGCAAAGTGAGTGCTTTGCATAAGCCAAACCAGCTAAGGAGGGCTGGAGCCTAGATCCCAATTCTCCTGCTCCCTAATTCAAGATGTTTTCCCAAAACCAGAGATTCTCAAACTTGAGTGAGCTTTAGTATGCCCTAGAGAGCTTATGGAAACACAGGTTGCCAGTCCCCACCCCAGAGTTCCCAGGGCATTTGCATTTCTAGTGCGAATACCTACCATGCAAAATGTCTGCATTCCTCTACCAACAATATTTGGAAGGAAAATCCAAATTCAAACATTTTAAATGTGTTTATATGCTGGACTCAGAATTGATTTTGAAATTATTTTAATATTTATTCTAGCTCTTTTGACCTGTTGAGACATTCAAGAACCTCTGATATTAATGTTAATAAGAACCACAACAACAATAAAGTGCTCTGGGGGACTGCCCAGGGAACACCCCACTCTACTGCAGGCACAGGGTCTGTACTAGCCGCCTCAGTTGATCCTCCAGAGAGCATGAAGGAAATGTTGGAAGGAGGTGATATCTCAGTCTGTGTGTCAAAGACGAAGGGATGAGGGAATTGAGCAGAGACATCGAACATCTTGCCCGAGGTTGCAGCAATGAAGGTGGAATTTGAACCACCAAGATGGTCTGTCTCACAGTCAGCTGAGCCATCCTGATCTGAATGCCCCAGACACCCCACACTATGTGTCTGCTGGAACCCTGGGTGGGTGTGTACAGGCACATTGGCTCCAATGCAGAAGTAAAGTTTTCATTCCTGAGATCAGAAGATTCGCAAAAAGTCTATGGGGGGTTATGGTTTTCACAATGAGAATTTCACCAGCACAGAAGACTAAGCTCCTTATGTTCCTGGACTTTGACCCGGTTTCCACTCACCATCCTTCATCAGAGTCACCACTCTTCTCCTGACCAAACTGCAGACGTCTGCAGTTGAGTGCCAGCAGAGAGAAATAGGGCGTATGGAAGAATGGTCCCTACCCTAAAAGGAGATGGCAAAACTGGTGGGCAAGATGCGCAGAGTGGAAGTCAACATATGGACCTTGGAGTCACAGTACCTGGGCTCAAAGCCCAGCTCTGCCAGTCACTACAGCCCACTGTGCTGGTCAGTGAGCTGCAGCCTGGGTGGCCTCGGCATCTGAACTGCATCTCCACAGTTCAGGAGGCCTCTCCCGGCTTCTGGAAGGCCATCTTCTCCCTGTGTCTTCACAGTATCTCTCCGTGCATGTCTGTATCCAAATTCCCCCTTTGTGTGAAGACCCCATTCCTATTGGATCAGAGTCTCCCAATGACCTCATTTTCCCTTAGTTACCTTTAAAGGTCCTGTCTCCAGAGCCTGTCACATTCTGAGGTCCTGGGGGCTTCAGCATATGCACTGTGGGGTTCACAGCTCAGCCTGGAAACACGGAGTCCCAGCCTTCTGACTAGGATTGTTTATGCGTCCCTTTCTCTCTTTATTTGATTAAAAACTCCTTTTGGATCCTTATCCAGACTCTATTTTTTCTTCAGTCAACCAACATCTATTCATCTCGTATCAGGCCCCAGAGGCTATGCTTGGCTGGGGGCAGAATCGAGCTGGCCCCAGGGGGTTCCTTCCATCAAGAGCAAACTCAGACTATAGCAGGTGCTCCGATCAGTGCTGCAGGAGCTCAGGGAACCATTTTTCTGAGGCATCAGGGAAGTCTTCACAGACCCCCACCTGGAAATAGACGCCTGAATAAGAGTTCATGCAACAGGAAGAGAGCAGGTCTGGGGGGCATGGGGCACAGGGAGCCAGTGAGAAAAGGCTGTAATGAAAAATGGCTGTCGTTTGGCTGATCGGAATGAGCCGGGTCCTCCTGTGATGTTCAGCCTGCTGTCTTCTTTCTTTCAATGGGGCTCCAGTTTCTAGCCCACCTGTCATGGTGTGGCCCTTGCCCCTGGTGCTCCAGGCCCGCCTGTGCTTACATTGGGCTCTGGGGAGGGATCTTGCTCACCAAAGCAGGGCTGTAGTAACTAGCCTGGGGGACATCCTTTCACATAGTGGCATATCATGCACAGTGGCAGGTATGCATGAGGGGGTGTGTGTGTGTGTGTGTGTGAAAGAGAGAGAGAGAGCACTCTTATCCAGAAGAAATTAAGGGTCTCCATAATCTTCAGCATCTGGGAGTCAGCCTGGTCTGTTCAGGGTGACTGAGCCTCAGGTTTCCCCATTAGCAAAAGGTGAGAAAATAGCCCTGAATGGAATGAATAGAGTTAATAACATGCACAGTGTTTAAGTGTGGACCTCAGATGTTCGAGTAACACTCAGTGGATGTTTTTATTTTTAGTACTATTATTTCCTAGGTTTGTTGTTTCAACTAAATGAAGCATTATGTGCAAGAGCCCAAAGCAATGCCAGGAGTGTCACAGCTGTCTGATGAGTGATAGGTGTGAATGTTAGGAAGAAATTCTCAGATCCAAACAAAATCTGGGTTGATATCCTGGGACAGAGCTAAAGTGCCAAAACTCACTCTCGTTGGCCTCCAGGATAGAAGGTCCAAGGTCAGGAATAGTGAGAACCATCAACCAAGGTTTGATTGTTTGTGTTATTCTAAGCTCCACATCACTTAATAATCTCCATACTATGAGTTCATGAGTCATTTAACTACACATTAAATTTAACATCCTCTTATTTTGTCCCCATTTTAAAGAGGAGGAATTGGAGGCACAGTAGGAGAGTAAAGCCAGCTGTGTTGTGGCACTCAGGCCCGGAGCGCTCCCTTAGGAAGCCGGGTTGGTCCTTGAGTGGAATCACCTCAGCCTAGCCATTCTCACCAAGAGGCAGAAAGTGCCAGCTGTCTGGACCATGTGAATACCCAAACCCACGTGACAGAAGTGCAGTCTCAGTTCCCAGCTGTCCACAGCCTGCCAAGCAGACAGGCTGTCCCATCACGGGCTATTCCCTCATGCACGGAGTCAACCAGCCTGAAACAACCATTGCCAAACAGCTTCTTGTTTTGACAGCTCCACAGTCCACCCTGTCACTTAATGGTCCTCCTCTGCCCACCAGGCTGCTTTGGGAGCTCAGCAATGCTTTTAGTAGGGGTCCTGCAGGGGGAAGCCAGTCCCAGGGAAAGCTGACATAAATGTTTACTGTTAGACGTGCTAAGTATTCACAGGTTCCCTTCGCCTCCAGCCTTCACCAACTGTGCAACGTCATCCTGGCAGAGGGGCTAAGAAACATTTTTCATGGCCCGGTCACTCACTGTAGTAAGAAGCTGGCAGTATCCCACCCCCACCTCACAAACCTTACCCTAGCTTGCAAACTCAAGCTCTTCCACTTCACTACCTGAGTGACTCTAAAAAGTCATTCACATTTTAAAAGCTTAGTTTGGAAAAATGAGAGGTTTGGACAACATCGGTATTTTCAAACCCAGAAGAATTCTAGAAATTTCTTCACGTGATTGGCCTAAATTAAAATCCTGGGCTTGATAAAAAGAGAATTCCATTCCTGGCTCAGCGACCATAGCTTGGTGGTTAGGGCACCAGCCACACACACTGAGGCAGGTGGGTTGGGACTGGGCCTGCTAAACAACAATGACAACTGAAACAAAAAATTGCCAGGCGTAGTGGTGGGCACCTGTAGTCCCAGCTACTTGGGAGGCTGAGGCAAGAGAATGGCTTAAGTCCAAGAGTTTGAGGTTGCTATGAGCTGTGACGCCACGGCACTCTACCGAGGGCGACCTAGTGAGACTCTGCCTTAAAAAAAAAAAAAGGAATTCCATTCCATTCCATTCCAGAAATCATTGTTATGGTCAAAATTCACATTTGTCGAGCCTGGCAGGGTAGAGGATGTTGCCCTGAGAGCTGAGGTCCTATGACCCATGCCCAACTGTTATTACCTTCAGAGTAGTTTCAGTTAACTGATAAAGTAATCAAATCACAAGTATTTAATGTCATTGTGGGCCATGGAAAAAGCCAGAATCAACCTATGCTTGTCTGTGAGTTCAAATCCCACAATCTCTCTGAGCTCAGAGACCCTTCTGTGGATACAAACACCTCCCAGAGCTTGTGAGAACTGAAGGAATTGACATTTGGAAGTGTTGGGCACATCCGTAGTCAGCAATAATATGCCCATCTCTCTTTCCTCAGATTATCAAGGTTTGGAGGCTTGACTGTGCCACAGAGAATAAAGACAAGAACTTTTGGCTTAAAGGATTAATTTTGCTGAAGAGAAAAGACGGATGCTAAGTATGGCTCTAAGAGTGCTGAAGAAAACACCTACAGGGTCCACAGGACCGAGAAATCACTCTTTAGTGCAGGTAGCCCTCTAGGGTCCCAGGGTTCCCTGTTCCCTAAATATTGTTCTAGAGTTCCCCTTTGTAAACCAACTGTAGTGAGAGAGAAGTGTTTTTCAAATACATCGCTATTGCCGGTAATCCATCCATTCCTTCAGCAAACGCTCATCCAAGTACCATGTCTCAGTGTTTTTGAAATGATTAAGAAACAAATTCTAAACTCACAGTAGAGGGTGCCCGCTGTGCACACAGGGAACCACAGATACTGCGAGCTGACTGCGAGGGGCTCCAGCAGCCTCAGATTTTGGTGTCCAGGGCAGTGCTGCACCCCCTGTCCATGGGCAGAAAGGCAGACTGCATGACTGTTGTTGTGATCTTACCATTGATGTTGTGGTCATTGCTTTCATCATTTTAGAGAACGTTGTCCCTGTTCTAAAACATTCCACGCCTTGGGTTTCATTATTTTTTTATTTTATTTTTTTTGTAGAGACAGAGTCTCACTTTATGGCCCTCGGTAGAGTGCCATGGCCTCACACAGCTCACAGCAACCTCCAACTCCTAGGCTTAAGCGATTCTCTTGCCTCAGCCTCCCGAGTAGCTAGGACTACAGGCGCCCGCCACAATGCCCGGCCATTCCTTGGCTGCAGTTTGGCCGGGGCCGGGTTTGAACCCGCCACCCTTGGTATATGGGGCCGGCGCCTTACCGACTGAGCCACAGGCGCCGCCCGGGTTTCATTATTTTTAATGTCAAAAGTTATTTAGAGCTAAATACAGAAACTGAAGAAACTGATGAAACATGGTAATAGTAAGAATACCTTCAGGACGCTTCCCGTAAAGTGCCTCTCCATAAAATCACTAACTTCATTCTGGCCACACCCCTAGGAAAAAGGAATTATTTTCCCATTATACAAATGGGGAAAATAAGGCTCAGAGAGAGCAATGGGCTTTTCGGAGGTCACACGGTTAACAAATGGCTGTGCTGCCCCCAAAGTAGTAACCTGATTGATTATCTCATGATAATCAATGGATAATCAATTGATTATCTCATGATAACCAATTACGGAAGATTTTGTTAATAGCCACAATTCCTCACCCTTCCTTATATCCATGCACATGCCATGTAATTTTTTTTTTAGGTTTTCCCCCTCAAGAAGAGGCTACTTTGACATTCTTCGACTCTGTGCTGCTACATGGCTTGCTTTGGTCAGGGGAGTGCTGGCTGGAGTGACATGACCAGTGGCCAGGACATGCCGGGACAGTTGGATCTTTGTGCCATCACCACGAGAAGAGCATACCTGGTCAGGGCTGAGTCCTGGAAGAGGATGAGAGGTGTGTGGGGCTGAGCCGCCCCAGGGTGCCTGGCTGGGAGCAGGGGTCGAGACCAGTCCCCCTCATCTGGCCTGCAAGATAAGAGCATGCTTGCTGTGCTGTGCTGTGGAGACCCTGGGCTTGCTCACTGGGCAGCAACACACATTATCTCACCCAGGTTTTAGGCCACAGTTGCAGCCACAGTATGGACCAGTAAGTATCCCAAGGACTTACCCAGTGGATAAGACACAAGATAAATGCAACTTGTAATCTTGGAGCATCTATCTTACTGGATAAGTCATTCAAAGCATTATTTCTATGCTAAAAATATACTTGCTTTTAACATACAGCAAAATGCAAGGTATGCTTGAATCAAAATAAAACATTAGACTTTAATTACATTTTCCTCATCTGAAGAGACCCCTGTAAACTTTCCTCCCATGACCCCCAAGACTGCCTAGTTCTTTGACAGAAGGACTTTCATGGAAAAGCCCAGGTTTAAACTTGGACTAAGGAGCACATGGAGAAAGTTCTAGTGTTTTCCACTGATATGACTGTAGGTAAGTGGAGGTGCCTCTGTTTTTCTTAGCTGTGAAAGTCACCCAGGATACAACCCAGAAGCATGAAGGAAATTATATAAGGGAATTTATATTGCAAACATAATGTATGGAGAATGCTTATGGCCTAGTAAATAAATAACAATAACAGCAACAAAAAGTGTCCGTTGGCCTAAACATGCCTCTCCACCTTGCTGTAGCAATAACTCTGTTTGGAAACCCCAGTCAGTTAAGTTCTGTCTCTGAGAATTCAAGAGGGACCTCTGAACTCATGGCATGCTCTTGCCAAACCCTAACAAGTAGGCCTAACACTGGCCCTGCTATCATGCAGGGCGTTTGCAGAGGCTAGTGGGGTTTGAGGCACTGTCCAGAGCCCAGAGGCAGACACAGTCTCTTCCCTGCAAATAAATGAAGCCTTGAAATATTATATTTTTATTTGTGCTGTGGGCTTTCTAAAAAATGACATGCCTTGTACAATGTTTTCTTTTCCTTTGCTTAAATGCTCTTGTCTTGAGCAGGAGAGACCAATAAATGGAGGAGTTTGCTGGCAGCAGTATCAAGTAGGAATTTTCAGAGGTTCCTGCAACTCATAGTATCTCTAAGCTCCAGAGTTAAGGAGTTAGAGAACCCAGCTGCCCAAACGAGAAAGCCAGGGAGCTTCCACCTGTCTTCCACACCTCCCCCGACTGCCCACCCAGCTCCACTGGTTGTACCTCTTAATGTCCCCCTGTGGGCACCTACCTCTCCAAGCCCTGCAGCCCTACTTGGACCCAGGTCCATTGCCCCTGGCCTTGCATTTGCATGAGCCTTTGCCAATTCTCTGCAGTCCAGTCTCCCCTGCAACCAATTCCTCTTTCTGAGCCAAACATCTCATGGCATGTTCAGTGCTTTCCCAGTGCCAGTGGGTAGAAGTCCAAGCCCCTCAGTTTAGGAGACAAAGACCATTGCAGTATGGCTCCAGCTTTCTTACTCAGCCTCATCCTCACCCCTCATTCCCTGGCACAAGAGCCATCAGCTGTGCCAACGTGACCACAATTCCCGCCCTGCTAGGCCTTCTCCTGCTGCTCTTCAGGCCTCTGGGAGACTTCCACATGGTCTATTGATCCCAAGTCCAAAATGATCATCCTTGGAAAGTGTTCATACATTGGCAAAACTGGAGCCTGGGCCCCACCCTTGATTTAATGTTCTTCAATCACCATCTTGAAAAGCTTAAGGATGCTTTCTTGGAACTCGTGTTTTGTAAGCGAAGCCCAAGGGGACAAGTGAGCAGAAGAGACACATGTTACGTGTGCATCCGCTATTCCCTGCCACCCCATTCCCAAGAAGTCTTCGAATTCTGATCCAAGATGCACAAGGTTTCAGCCAGACCCAAAGCAACCATAAGGCAAGTGTGTGGCCTCCAGTACTGAGCAGCAAGGGCTCCTCCCAGAGGCCATAATATCTGTTACAACCAGAACTTGGGTCAAATGCCTAAAAATGGCAATGGATGTTCCAAGAAGCATGAGTGACAGAGGACCCTGCCAGGTTCTTTCTTACTCTTGTCACTTCCCTGTGTCAGCCAGTCACTGACACGGAAAATGATGGCATCAAAGGAAGACAGCAGCTCCTTTCCTCGAAGTTCTGCTCATCAGCATGGAGCAGGGAGAGAACATGGTAGGATGTGTGCGTGTCAAGAAGGGGAGTAAGAATGGCCAAGTCTGCTCTGTGCCACATTTCCACTGTTCTGGCGAAAAAGAAAGAAACGTGCATATAGGAGCTACAGCATTTGATGGGAACACACAATCCTGAGGCTCCACATCTGCTCAGTGCCCTTACATCCACATTTTAAGACCCAACAACTCTGGCTACCACTGGGCAAGAGAGATGAGTGAGATGAGCAAGAACCTTCTCTAAAGAAGACAGATAAATGGCTAAAAAACATGAAAAAATGCTCATCATCCCTAATCATTAGAGAAATGTCAAAACCACCCTGAGACATCTCGTAACCCCAGTGAGAATGGCCCACATCATAAAGTCTCAAAGCTGCAGATGCTGGTGTGATGTCGAGAGAAGGGAACACTTTTACCCTGCTGCTGGGACTGCAAACTAATACAACCCTTTTGGAAGGCAGTATGGAGAACCCTCAAAGAACTCAAATTAGACCTCCCATTTGATCCTGCAATCCCATTACTAGACATGTACCCAGAAGAAAAAGAAATCATTTTATCATAAGGACATTTGCTCTAGACTGTTTATCGCAGCTCAATTTACATTGCCAAAATGTGGAAAAAGCCTAAATGCCCACCAACCCAGGAATGGATCAACAAGCTTTGGTATATGTATACCATGGAATACTTTTCAGCCACTAAAAAAGATGGAGATGTTACATCTTTTGTATTAACCTGGATGGAGTTGGAACACATTATTATTAGTAAAGCATCACAAGAATGGAGAAGCAAGAATCCAATGTACTTAACTGTAATATGAAGGCAGCAGATGAGCTAATACAAGGGTGGATAGGGGAATGAGCAAGTGGGGAGAGAGCTGGAGAGTGGGGGATGGGGGTTATGGTGTATGACACACCTCTTGAGGGTGGGATACAATTACAAGAAGGACTTTATCAAACAAATGCAATCAGTGTAACCTAATTCTTTGTACCCTCAATGAATCCCAAATAATAATAATAATAATAATAAAGACTGGCATCATGCAACTTAAAGACCAATGGTAAAAATTTGTGCTAATCATTCTGAGTTTTTATTTACTTAGATTGGTATTAAATACTAAATTTAAAGAACACCATGGCAAGGCAAGAGCAAAACCACCAGAGAAAATATCCTTTATATTTTAGTAGCTCTAATAGCATTTTCTTCCATTTTTTGAACAAAGGCCCCCCACTTACACTTGGCACACTAGCTAGCCTTGTCTGGGGAGAGACATGGACAAGAGGCATCCTCTTCCTTCCACGCTCTGATGACACAGGTGAGGTGGACAGTTACAACCTCACAGCTCAGCAGCATCCCTCCTGCCTCCATGATCATTGCTTAGTATCCTTCTCCCCTCTCTGGACTGTGGCCCTTGAGACCTGGGCCTTGGCACCAAGCAGTCCTCAGTGAGTGTCTGTAAAGAGCAGATGACCTTTGACTTGATGCCTTCTCTTTACCCTTGTCCAGTGGATTGATTGATCCTTATCCAATGGATGCTTAGTTCTTTGGGTGCTTTTGTCGAATTAAGTCCCTGTGGGCATTCCTTTTAAAAGACACACACTCACTCACACATGTAGGCGTGTGCACACATGCACACACACTGCAACTGCTTTTAATTAAGGAAGGGAGAACAAGAAGTGAGATGGCAGTAGCCTCCTTGCTTGACATCTCCTGTGGGTTTCCTTCCTGGACACTGTCCTGGAGGTTCAAAGCCTTGTCTGGTCTCCCAATCTCAGGAACCTTGGTAGCACAAGAGCCGATTGTGATTCCCAGGTAATCATGCCTCTTTGCATTTTGCTATTTATGCTTTTGCCTGTGCAATTCATTTTCTTGAGTGAATGAATGAATTCATTCATTTATTTTTTTGAGTAAATCAATGAATCAAAAGATGAAAGGTTAAGGAAAAAGTAGTAAACCCGAGCTGTCAGTGACTGCTGTGTCTGCTTCCCTGGTAACAGGTCCTGGTGGGCATGTTGACTTGTTGGTGTTGAGCACAGGGACTGTGAGTCCTGTCACTCCCATTGCCTCATGCTGAGCTGGGACTGGCAGCCCCACCAACTATGTCAACATTCAGCTCTCAGAGGCTGATGGGTAGATGAGGGTGAAAGTACAGGCTTTAGAGCAGTGGTTCTCAACCTTCCTAATGCCCGACCCTTTAATACAGTTCCTCATGTTGTGGTGACCCCAATCATAAAATTATTTTCATTGCTACTTCATAACTGTAATTTTGCTACTGTTTTTTCTTCTCTTTTGTATTGTTTGTTAAATTTTTTAATTAAATCATAGCTATGTACATTAATGCAATCATAGGGTACAATGTGCTGGTTTTATATACAATTTGAAATACTTTCATCAAACTGGTTAACATAGCCTTCACCACATTTTCTTAGTTATTGTGTTAAGACATTTATATTCTACACTTAGTAGATTTAACATGTACCCTTGTAAAATGCATGATAGATGTGATACCACCAATTACCCTCCCCCCATCCTCCTCCTCCATTCTCCCCACCCTTTCCTCTTTCCCCTTCTTCTTGGGCTATAGTTGGGTTTCCATGGAAGTGTAGGTGCTTATAAATTTGTTTCATAGTAGGGCTGAGTACACTGGATATTTTTTCTTCCATTCTTGAGATACTTTGCTAAGAAGAGTATGTTTTAGCTCTATCCATGTAAAAATAAAAGAGGTAAAGTCTCCATTTTTGTTTAAGGCTGCATAATATTCCATGGTGTACATATACCACAATTTATTAATCCATCACCGGTCAATGGGCACTTGGGCTTCTTCCATGACTTAGAAATTATGAATTGGGCTGCAATAAACATTCTGGTACAAATGTCTTTGTTATAAAGTGATTTTTGGTCTTATGGATATACCTAGTAGAGGAATTGAAGGCAGGTCTATCCCTAAGTGTTCTCCAAACATCTTTTCAAAAGGAATGTATTAGCTTGCATTCCCACCAGCAGTGCAGAAGTGTTCCCTTTTCTCCAAAGCCACACCAACATCTGTAGTTTGGGGATTTTGTGATGTGGGCTAATCTTACTAGAGTTAGATGATATCTCAAAGTGGTTTTGATTTGCATTTCTCTGATGATTAGGATGATGAGCACTTTTTCATGTGTCTGTAGGCCATGCTCCTGTCTTCTTAAGAGAAGTTTCTTGTCAAATCCCTTGCCCACACTGAGATGGGATTACTTGTTCTTTTCTTGCTAATACATTTGAGTTCTCTGTGGATTTTGGTTATTAAACCTTTGTCAGAGACATAACCTGCTAGTATCTTCTCCCATTTTGAGGGCTGTCTGCTTGCTTTACTTTGTTCTTGGCTGTGCAGAAGCTTTTTAGTTTGATCAGATCCCAGTAATGTATTTTTGGTGTTGTTTCAATTGCCATATAAAATATTCCTCCAGGACAATTTCTTCAAGTGTTTTCCCTGCACTTTCTTCTAGTATTTTTATAGTTTCATGCCTTAAGTTTAAATCTTTAAATCCAGTGAGAGTCTATCTTTGTTAATGGTGAAAGGTGTGAGTCCAGTTTCAGTCTTCTACAGGTCACCATCTAGTTCACCTAGCACCATTTGTTAAATAGGGAGTCTTTTCCCCACTGAATGTTTTTGGTTGGCTTATTGAAGGTCAAATGACAGAAAGTAGCTAGGCTCATCTCTTGGTTCTCTATTCTAATCCATATATCTACCTCTCTGTTTTTGTGCCAATACCATGCTATTTTGATCACTATTGATTTACAGTATAGTCTGAGGTCTGGTAGCGTGATTCCTCCTGCTTTGTTTTTATTTCTGAGTAATGTCTTGGCTATTCGAGGTTTTTTATGTTGCCATATAAAACAAAGGATTATTTTTTTGAGATCTTTAGAGTATGACAGTGGAGCATTAATAGGGATTGCATTAAAATTGTATATTGCCTTGGGTAGTATGGACATTTTAACAATGTTGATTCTTCTAAGCCATGAGCATGGTATGTTTTTCCATTTGTTAACATCTTCAGCTATTTCTTTTCTCAGAGTTTCACAGTTCTCTTTATAGAGATCTTTCACGTTCTTTGTTAGGTAAACTCTCAAATATTTCATCTTCTTTGGCAATACTGTAAAAGGAATAGAGCCCTTGACTGTTTTTTCAGCTTGACTATTGTTGGTATATATAAAGGCTACAGATTTGTGAGAAGTTTTTATAAAGTAGTTTTTGGTCTTATGGATATGTACCTAGTAGAGGAATTGAAGGAATTTTGTAACCTGAGATGTTGGTGTATTCCTTGATCACTTCTAAGAGTTTTGAAGTTGAGTCCTTGGGATTTTTCAGGTATAGGATTATATCATCAGTGAAGAGTGAGAGTTTGATCTCCTCTGACCCTATATGTATACACTTGATTGCCTTCTCTTGCCTGATTGTGATGGCTAAGACTTTCATTACAATGTTAAAAAGCAGTGGTGACAATGGGCAACCTTGCCTGGTTCCTGATCTTAATGGAAATGATTTCAATTTTACTCCATTCAATACGATATTGTCTGTGGGTTTGCTGTAGATGGCCTCTATCAGTTTAAGAAATGTCCCTTCTATAGTATTTTCTTAAGTGTTCTGATCATGAAAGGATGCTGGATATTTTTTTTTGAGCAGATCAAAAGTATTAATTTATTTGTTCATATCGGAAGCAGAGTAATTAGCTACCTTTTTTATTAAGTCATATATACATAGATCATGAATACATTTATGCCTTTGTGGGATTCAATGTGTTGATTATTTATACAAATTGGAGTGCTTACATTCTACTAATTAACATAGCTTTCACCTCATTTACTTAATCACACTGTTAAGACATTTGTGTTCTATACTTGATAGATTTGACTTGTACCCTTGTCATATGTTCCATAGGTGTGGCCCCACAATTAACCCTCCCTCTATCAAACCACCTCCCTCCCTTCCCTTCCCTCCCCTTCCCTCCTTCATCCTGGGATGTAGTTGTGATATATCTTTCATATGAAAGTGTGAGTGATTATAAATTTGTTTCATAGTAGTACAAGTATATTGGATTTTTTTTCCATTCCTGAGATACTTTACTAAGAAGAATATTTTCCAGCTCCATCCATGTAAACATAAAAGAGGTAAAGTCTCCATCTTTTTTAATGCTGCATAGTATTCCATGGTATACATATACCATAATTTATTAATCCATCATGGGTCAATGGGCACTTGGGCTTCTTCCATGACTTGGCAATTATGAATTGACCTGCAATGGACAATCTGATGCAAATATCTTTGTTGCCAAGTGATTTTTGGTCTTTTGGATAAACACATAGTAGAGGAAATGCAGGATCAAACAGCAGGTCTACATTTAGATCCCTGAGTGTTCTCCAAACTTCTTTACAAAAGGAACATACTAGCTTACATTCCCACCAGCTGTGCAGAAGTGTTCCCTATACTCCACATCCACGCTAACATCTGTAGTTTTGGGATTTTGTGATGTGGGCTACTCTTACTGGAGTTAGATGATATCTCAAAGTGGTTTTGGTTTGCATTTCTCTGATGAGTGAAAAGGATGAGCATTTTTTTCATGTGTCTGTAGACTGTGCACCTGTCTTCTTCAGAGAAGCTTCTGTTCATGTCTCTTGCCCACAACGAAATGGGATCACTTGTTCTTTTCTTATTAATAAGTTTGAATTCTCTGTGGATTCTGGTTATTAAACCTCTGTCAGAAATATAACCTGCAAAAATCATCTCCCATTCTAAGGGCTATCTATTTGCTTTACTTACTGTGTTCTTGGCATGCAGAAGATTTTTAATTTGATCAGATCCCAGTAATGTATTTTTGATGTTGCTTCAACTGCCCGGGGGGGTCCTTCTCATAAAGTATTCTCCCAGGCCAATTTTTTTGTTTGTTTGTTTTTTGCAGTTTTTGATTGGAGCTGGGTTTGAACCCGCCATTTCCAGCATATGGGGCTGGTGCCCTACTCCTTTGACCCACAGGCGCCGCCCCTTCCTGGACAATTTTTTCAAGTGTTTCCCCTGCACTCTCTCCAAGATTTTTATAGTTTCATGCCTTAAGTTTAAATCCTTTAACCAGTGACAGTCAATTTTTGTTAGAGGAGAAAGGTGTAGGCCTAGTTTCAGTCTTCTACAGGTCACCAGCCAATTCACCCAGCACCATTTTTAAATAGGGAATCTTTCCCCCAGTTTATATGTTTGGTAGGTTTATCAAAGATCAAAAATGACGATAAGGGTCTGGGTTCATCTCTTGGTTTTCAATTCTGTTCCATATATCTACCTCTCTACTTTGTGCCAGTACCATCATGTTTTGATCACTACAGATTTATAGTATAGTCTCGAGTCTGGTAGCATGATTCCTCCTGATTTGTTTTTATTTCTCAGTAATGTCTTGGCTATTCGAGATTTTTTGTTTGTTTGTTTTCATATAAAACAAAGTACTAATTTTTCCAGATCTTTGAAGTATGACAGAGGTGCTTTAATAGGTATTGCGTTAAATCTGTAGCTTGCTTTGGGTAGTATATACATTTTAACAATGTTGATTCTTCCCAGCCATGAGCATGATATATATTTCATGATTTGTTAACATCTTCAGCTATTTATTTTCTTAGAGTTTCATAGTTCTCTTTATAGAGATCTTTCACGTCCTTTGTTAGGCACACTCCCAGATATTTCCTCTTATTTGTCACTATTGTAAAGGGAATAGAGTCCTTGACTGTTTTTTCAGCTTGACTATTGTTGGCATATATAAAGGCTACAGATTTGTGAGTATTGATTTTGTATCCTGAGACGCTGCTGTATTCCTTGATCACTTCTAGGAGTTTTCTAGTTGAGTCCCAGGGGGTTTCCAGATATACAATCGTATCATCTGTGAAGAGTGACAGTTTGATTTCCTCTGATCCTATTTGGATACCTTGATTTCCCTCTCTTGCCTGATTGTGATGGCTAAGACTTCCATTACAATGTTAAAAAGCAGTGGAGACAATAGGCAACCTTGCCTGGTTCCTGATTTGAATGGAAATGTTTTTAATTTTACTCCATTCAATACAATATTGGCTGTGGGTTTGCTGTAGATGGCCTCTATCAGTTTAAGAAATGTTCCTTCTATACCTATTTTCTTAAGCATTCTGGTTAAGCAAGGATGCTGAATATTATCAAAAGCTTTTTCTGCATCAATTGAGAGAATCATATGGTCTTTGTTTTTTAATTCTGTTTATGTGATGTATTGTATTTATAGATTTACGTATCTTGAACTATCCTTGGGACCCTGGGATGAAATCCACCTGGTTGTGATGTATAATTTGTTTGATGTTTTGCTGGATTCTGTTTGCTAGGATCTTATTGAATATTTTTGCATCAATATTCATTAGAAATATTGGTCTATAATTTTCTTTTCTTGTTGGGTGTTTTCCTGGTTTGGGGATCAGCGTGCTATTTGCTTCATAGAATGTGTTGGGAAGTATTCCTTCTTTTTCTATGTTTTGGGAAAGGTTAAGTAATATAGGTACTAGTTCCTCTTTAAAGGTTTGGTAGAATTCTGATGTGAAGCCATCTGATCCTGGGCTTTTCTTTTTGGGGAGATTTGTTATAGTTGATGCTATTTCAGAACTTGATATAGGCTTGTTCAACATTTTCACTTCTTTCTGGCTAAGTCTAGGAAGGTGGTGTGTTTCCAAGTATTGGCCTATTTCCTTTGGATTTTCATACTTCTGAGAATAGATTTTTTTTGTAATAGTCATTAAGGATTTTTTGAATTTCTGAGGAGTCTGTTGTTATTTGGTCTTTATCATTTATGATTGATGAAATTAGGGATTTTACTCTTTTATTTCTCATTAGGTTAGCGAAAGGTTTATCTATTTTATTGACCTTTTCAAAAAACACAACTTTTTGATTGATCGATCTGTTGTATAATTTTTTTGTTTTCAATTTCATTTAATTCTGCTCTAATGTTAGTTACTTTTTTTCATCTACTGGATTTGGGGTTGAAATGTTCTTCCTTTTCCAGTTGCTTGAGATGTCCCATTAATTTGTTGGCTTCCTCTCTTTCCGTTCTTTTGAGGAAGGCTTGCAACACTATAAATTTCCCTCTTAGGACTGCCCTGGCGGTATCCCAGAGGTTCTCGTAATTTTATCTTCATCATTGTTTTGTTCCAAAAATTTGGTAATTTCCTTCTTAATCTCATCCATGACCCAGCTATCATTCCACATGAGGTTATTTAGTTTCTATAATTTTGTATGAGTATGCAGATTCCTGTTGTTACTGAGTTCAAATTTTATTCCATCATGGTCCAAGAAAATACAAGGAATAATTTCTATTCTTTAAATTTGCTGGTTAGACTTGTAACCTAAGATGTGATCAATTTTGGAGGATGTTCCATGGGCTTATGAGAATAATGTGTATGCAGTTTTGTTAGGATGAAATGTTCTGTAGATGTCTGTTCTGTAAATGTTAAATCTAATTGTTGAATGGTTAAGTTTAAGTCTAACATTTCAGGCTTAGTTTCTTATTGGAGGATCTATCCAACACTGCCAAAGGGGTGCTAAAATCTCCAACTATTGTTGGAGGAAATCAAGTTGCTCATGTCTGTTAGAGTCTGGAGGTGCTGGAGGAAATCAAGTTGCTCATGTCTGTTAGAGTCTCTCTTATAAATTGAGGCCCATTCTGGTTGGGTGCATAAATGTTAATAATTGAAATCTCATCATGTTGAGTTTTACCCTTAACAAATACGAAGTGACCATCCTTATTTTTCCTTACTTTTGTTGGTTTAAAGCCTACTGTATCTGTGAATAAAATTGCAACACCTGCTTTTTTTCTGATTTCCATTTGCCTGAATTACAGATGACCATCCCTTCACCCTGAGTCTATATTTATCTTTTAAGGTAAGATAAGATTCTTGTATGCATCAGATATCTGGCCTGAGTTTTTGTATCCAGTAAGCAAATCTGTGCCTTTTTAGAGGATAATTTAGCCATTCACATTAAGTGAGAGAATTGATAAGCCTGGTAGTATTTTGGGTATTGAGTTTTTCAAAAGTCCAGTGGACATTTTTAATCCTTTCACCACCATGGAAGTTGGAGTTTGATCACAGGTTTTCTTTGGTGGTAGAGCATTGTGCTTGTCATTGTGGAGGGTGGGTCTGAGAATATCCTGGAGAGCTGGTTTAGTTATGGCAAATTTCTTCAACATATGAATGTCATTAAACTATTTAATTTCTCCATCATATATGAAACTCAGGTTCGCTGGATACGGGATCCTGGGTTGAATGTTATTTTGTTTTAGGAGGTTAAAGGTCAACGACCATCCTCTTCTAGCTAGAAAAGTTTCAGCAGAGAGATCTGTAGTCATTCTAATATTCTTCCCCTTGTAGGTTATGGTTTTCTTCCATCTGGCTGCTTTCAGAATTTTCTCCTTCCTATTAACTTTGGCAAAGTTAATTATAATGTGTCTGAGAGATGCTTTATTTGGATTGAGTCGTGCTGAGTTTCTGAAACTGTCTCTATCTGAATTTCAGAATCTCTTGCCATGTTTAGGATGTTCTCTTCTATTATCTCTTGGAGTAGAGCATCTGTGCCTTTCTAAGCAACCTCATCACCTTCAAGATTTTCTATAAAGTGAAAATTAGTTTTTTTGGAATTATCCCACAGCTCTCTGAGAGAATGTTCTGTTTTTGCTCTCCACTTCTCTTCCTCTTGGAGCATTTGGGAGTTTTCAAAATCTTTGTCTTCAATGTCAGAAATCCTTTTTTCTGCTTGCTTCATTCTATTACTGAGGGATTCTACTGTATTTCTCATATCTTGGAGGGCTGCAAATTCTTTTCTCAATGTGTCAAAATCTTTGGTGATTTTGTCTTTGAATTCATTGAATTCTTGAGACAACTTTTGAATTATTCCTAGAATTTCTAATTCTAACTTTACTTTCATTCTGTTCATCTTATTTGTCATCCAAATTCTAAACTTGATTTCTGGCATATCAGCCATTTGTTTATGAATGGGATCTTCTGGTGTGTCTTCCTTGTCATTCCTTAGGAGAGGTGATTGTCTCCGATTATTCATGTTGCCAGAGTTTTTCCACTGATTCCACCCCATGATTATTTTTCACCATTTGGCTAGATGAGCAGGTAAGGTGAAATTGGATTGGGGGCTGGTGATTAACCAGCCTTTGCCTAAGAGCTGGGATCAGTGACTGCAGCTTTTCCCTTACAGCTTTGCCAAGTACTACAGCCTGAGACACTGGGGACCTGCTTGGTGTGATGGGGCTAGGTAGCTCTGTCTTGTTTTCAGCTGGTCTCTGTCCAATCCTAGTGAATCAGTAACTCTGGGTTGAAGTCTCAGCTGTGGCAAAATATAAGCAACTAAGACACCCTGCTCCCCATGGGCTGATCTCTCTCATGACTCAGCTCCAAACCATCAGCTTACTTGATAAACTTCTGTCCTTTAATTCTCCTTCTGGATGGGAACCTCTGTGGAAAGCTGGCCCTAGTTGGCCATAACATCTACTGTTATGAATCATAATGTAAATATGATATGCAGGATGGTCTTAGGTGACCCCTGTGAAAGGGTCATTCGACCCCCAAAGAGGTTGCAACCCACAGGTCGAGAACTGCTGCTTTAGAGCCAAACAAGAATTCAAATCCTAACAGTTCTGCTACTTCCTGAGACTTTGGGCAAATCTCTATTCCCTTCTAAAACTCCATCATGTAAAACAAGTAATCATATATTTAATTAGACACACACTCTCCATTGTGAGATTTAAAAAAATCATTTTCTATAATTTATATTTTTAAATTGGCAATTGTGAGCATAGATTATTATTCTTATTTCCATCCATCCCTAAACACGCATAGAGATCTCAAGGCAGCCACTGTGGGAGTAGCTTCCAAAGTCATAAGAAATTTCATCTGCGTTATTTGGCTCATGAGATGTTTTCCATGCTGTGTCCCAGCCTGTGGGATGAACTGATGGGAAGGAAGCAGAACACCAACCAGATACTCAGGACACATTTTCTGAACTAAATGGGATCTGGGGCCCTCCCCTGCACCCTTCTCCCATTAAAAGCATAGTCGATCCCCACACACGTCCCAGGCCCTTTCCTTGTTGTCTCCTCTCTACTCTGTCATCAGCCACCACGCCTGCTGACTTTGTCATCATGTATTTATTTGTTCAGCAAATACTCACAGAGTGCCTTCTGCACAACCGTACTGTGCTGGCCTCTGTGGATTCCATGGTGAGAAAATTAGAAGATGTCCTCAGGGAACTTAGAGTCCAGTGGAAGAAAACAAATCCTGAACAAACACACAGCAAATTACATCTTGCATCAGGGCTCCTGTGGGATGGGATGGAGAGGGAGGAGTAGGAAACTTCAGTGGGTGGGAGGAAGGAAGGCCCAGCAGAAAAGAGACATGAGCTCTGGAAAATGGGAAGGAGCTGGTCAGGCAAAAAGCATGAGAAGTGCTTCAGTGGCAGAAGAAACAGCATGTGCAAAGGCCCTGAGGCAGGAAAGAATTCTGCAGGTCTGGTTGGAACTCTACCAGCAAGGTGGCAGTGGCATGGCCACCGTTCACAGTTACTGAGCACTTGCGTGGCAGGTTTGGGGGGGGCGTTACTATTTCACAGACAGGCTATCCCAAGACCCCCCAGGATATTAGCAGCCAAGCCAGGGTTCCATCACTGGCAGCCCTGAGCCAGGGTCTGTGCCTAACCTGTTGAGCTCCTTCCAAAGGAGAAGACTGCACAGGGCTAGTGAAGGAATTATATTTTCCTTTAAAACATCCCTTTCCATTGTTTCTTGGATTTGAATCATAATTCTTCCACAATCCTTCTACTTGCTGAGCAGATGGTCTTACACAAGGTACTCACTAAACTTTATTTCATTCCGTAACTTTTTATGGTGTGCCTATGTGCCGGGCACAGTGCTGCAGCTGGAGAGAGAGGCAGTGATGAGCAAAAGCAGGTGTGCACCCTGCCATCAAGGGCATCGCAGTCTACTGAGGGGGAAGGTGTCAATCAAACAGTCAAAAAGAAGGGAAGTGAGGGTGAGTCTGGGAGAAGCCAGGGGGCAGATCTGGGCTGTGTGTCAAGGAAAGCTTCCCTGAGGAAGTTGCGCCCATGCTGAGACTGGAAAGGTAAGAGAAAACCAGATAAACCAGGGCACTTCCCAGATGCCAGCTAAATTTCAATTTCAGATATATAGCAGACAATGTTTTGGGCAGCTATTACATTGCATGAGACATGCTCATCCTCAAACATTGCTCACTGTTGATCTGATATTCAGATTAGCTGCAGGTCCTGTGTTTGCTTGTTGGCTAGTTTTGTTTAGTTTGAGTACGTGGCAGCCCAAGGTAGGAGAGTGTTCAGGACAGAGGGAACAGCATATGCAAAGTGCGGGTCACTGGAAGAAGCTTGGCATCAGAAACTGCAGGAAGGCCAGTGTGAGAGGGCACGTAGAGCCTCAGTTTCCTTGTCTGTGAAATGGGCGTTCTAACAGTCCGAATCTCACAGGGCTGCACAGATACAAAAGCTCTTAGCATACAGTTGGCACTCAATATAGAAGTCTGATGTCATCATGCCTTCTCCACCGTCATCTCCCCCTCTCTTTTTCTACTGACTCCAACTAATTCTAGATCCTTCTGGACCACCACAATTGCCCCTAATTCCCTGTTTAAGAAAAGAGTGGCCAATTTCTGATCAACATTCTGAACAAAGAAGTCCTAGAAGCTGAAGTTTCATTTGGTGTTGTGTGTGTGTGAGTTAAGCTATTTCAAACACCCAGCTAGAAAGTGTGATATTATGACCTGACGTAATTCACATAGGGGAGACAAGGACTTATGAGTGCAGGCAGTTGCTACAGAGAAGCCACACGTTACTAGGATGTGGATCAGTTACCACCACAGAGGCCCCATGTGAGCACTGATTCCTCCCTAACACACGCAGGCTGGCCTGGCAGGGCCCTGGTATCTGGGACCTAAGTTTCTCTGAGCCTGTCATTCTGCCTTCACTGTGATGTTATTTATAGCCTGCCTCTGACAATCTCAACATCTGGTATCCCTGCAGGTCCAGCTCCATTAATCTACACGGTCTCACTCCTCGTTTGCTGTTCATGTGAGTTGAGTGAATGCATGTTCCCAGGGAGCACACCCACACCATACTTGTATTCCAACTAGCAGGAAGGGAAGACATGGCACTGGGAACGGAACAACATTCCCTTTAAGGGCACAGAGCTTCAGTGAGCCACTCTCATAGCCTTTGGCCAAAACCTTGACAAGTAGCCACAGCTAGCTGTAAAGAATGCTGCAAAAATATATTCTTTACTTTGAGGATGGACGTATGCCTCAGCCAAAACGTCAGGCTTGTATTACCACGGAAAGTGAGGAGAACAGGTACTGAAATCCACAACAGGCTGCCAACAGCCGGGGCGCAGGAGTCGCTCAGAGCAGACTCAGCTGACACGGCCTTCCATCCGACTCTGCTTGGCTACAAGGAATGAGGATATGGGGGCCCTGGAACCAGGGTGATTGGAAAGACAAGGATGCTGAGTGTTGCAAAACCTAGGAACAAATCTTAGGATAATTAGGACAAGCAGCTAAATGTGTGTTTAATGCCAGCCACAATGAGAGGGCAAGTTTTCCACTCCAGTTTGCTCATAAATTCAAAACAGCTTCAAGGAAAGAGAAACAGCTTGAAAAATGTCTGTGAGTATAAATATGGTCACAGAATATTTGTAGATTATATTACATATAACATAGATTGCATTACGTGTTATAATACACATATCTGTGTTTCTACATGTGTGTATATGTCTGTATAGAGAGAGAGAAGGAGAGAGAGCCTCAGCCCTGGAAGGACATGGGAGTCAGATCCTGCCACATAACAAGGGACAGGGGTTGATGCTGATGAAGAAAGTTACTACATTGTACTTATGTTTGTAGCTCTCTTAAAACTGGTCCCTGTTTATGTTTGTATTTATGTCTGCCAATTACTGAGCAGCTGGTCATTGTTTTCCCTTTAGCTGAGAGCAGCCCTGTGTGTGATTGCCCCTCTCATACACTCCCTGAAGCTCAATGAGCACCCGCTCCCCACCAGGCGTGGCCCGGACCACGCCAGGATGCAGACGTGGCCAAGACACAGGCGTCTCCTGCTCAGGGGTGTGTGCACCACCCCTGAAAGGGAGGAACCGCTGGGCATGCCTGCCAGTCCACAGCAGCACCACAAGGCCAAAGGCATTCTGGAACCTTCTGCCCATGCATGTAAACAGTGAGGTGCAGAGGTGGCCTGGTGAAAAAATCACAGACCTTACAGAAAGACAGTCCTAGGTTTGAATTCTTTTTTTTTTTTTTTTTTTGCAGTTTTTGGCCGGGGCTGGGTTTGAACCCACCACCTCCAGCATATGGGGCTGGCGCCCTACTTCTTTGAGCTACAGGTGCCGCCCCTAGGTTTGAATTCTTCCTCACCAGCCTCCCCTGTCTGCGGCCTTAGGTGAAGGATCTTTTCCTTACAGGGGAGGCACTCATGAGGCAGAAGGCAGCAGCTGGCGTGGTGTAAGGTGAGGGCCACAGTCTCAGGGATGGGGGGTGGCAACCTGGCTTTCATCTAGTCTTCTCAGAGCTAACGGTTTGCGGAGATGCACTAAACCAGACCCACCAGCTCAGCTGCTCACTGTACTACCAGACGCAAGTTCCATTAGGTTGCTCAACCTCTCTGAGCCTCAGTTTCCTTGCATATAAAAATGGGCATAATCAATTGTACTAGGCTGTTTATTGCAGCCCAATTTACAATCACTAAAATGTGGAAACAGCCTAAATGTTCTTCAACCCAGGAATGGATTGGCAAGCTGTGGTATATGTATACCATAGAATGTTATTCAGCCATTAAAAAAATGGAGATTCTGCAGCATTTGTACTAATCTGGATGGAGGTGGACACATTATTCTTAGTGAAGCATCACAGGAAAGGAGAAGTATGAATCCTATATATTCAACTTTGATATGAGGACAATTAATAACAATTAATGACATGGTGGGGCATTGGGGAAGGGGAGACCAGACAGAGAAGGAGGGAGGGGGTGAGGGAAAGGAAAAGAAGAAGAAAAAAAAAAGACTCATTCTCATGTAAATTGGATTTAATTTTGACCAAAGTACATTACTTAAATATTAATTTTTAATTCAACTTGTTAATATGTTGTTTAAGATATTGCATCCTCATTTATAAGTGAAATATGTTTGTAATTTCCCCTTGATAATAATATTTTTTTCTCCAATTTTAATATCAGGTGTATCCAGATTAAGTAGAATGATTTTGAAGTATTTCTTCTTTTTCCATTGTCAATAAAATTTGGCATGATGTGTTTTTTTGAAATTATTTTTTACTTTTATTTGTGAATGTTGGTTGTCTATTTTTTGACACTTCAGGAAAAAAATAAGAAGTTAACTGATGACTCCGTACTAAACCTCAGAGTCAGAGCATTCTATAGTAGACATGCTCTTATTTGACAATGCGAATGTTACTTTCTTTGCATTATTATTATTGCTTAATATTTCGATACAGCAATTGTCTGATTTCTTTTCTGAATGTATTTATCTTTGTTCGTTCTTTATGAGGTTTTTGTTTCTAGTCCTTATCTTAAACATTGTTATTGTTATTAAATTTTAACCGTTTTTAATTTTGTGAAGGAAACCAAATAAATACGTGTATTTGTAAAAAAAAAAAAAAATGATAAGTTACCTACTCTAATAAAACCGTATCAGGAAAAAAATGGGTGTAATAACGTATACAATAGCCATCCTATTTTTTTTATTAAGTCATTTACACATAGATCATGAATACATTTATGCATATGTGGGGTACAATGTGTTGATTTTTTTTATATAACACTATTAACTTCTCCCCCTCACTGCCCGTGTTTCTGTCTTCTACCCAATGCCCTAACTTTACCAGGAGGGTCCGCACAGCCCTGCCAGACCATTATAAAGCCACTGACTTGAAAGGCTTTCTCCCCAGGGCATCATTTCTCTGGGAAGAGGCTGAGGAAGCCCCCAAGTAGCTGAGTGAGCACAAGCGAGGCCTTGGGTCTGTTGTGAAGCTTCCCTCCAGCCCCAAGACCACTTGACCTTTTTCATGATGGCCAATGCTTGGCCTAGAAGCTCTGAGACAACCCCAACTATGACCCTATCCACCCTCCTCTTGATTGCATTGAAGAGTCCTTCCTAAAATTAATTACCAAGGGAAAAAATAGGCCAGATACACGCTGATGTTTCTCTGTCCAAGGAAAAAACTTGCCATTCCTTCCAAGTCAAATTGTTTTATAACCCAATGATCTCAGCTGGCCTCCCAGGCCCTCAGAAGAAGCTGAAATGCTCAGGGCACTGCTAACCACAGCTCAGAGGAGGTGTGAATTTGCAAGAATGTGAAAAGCTTCAACCAACCCTCTGGGCTCCTTCCTCATCCCAGCCCCTCCCTCCAGGCCCTGGAGACAGGGAAGGCAGTCCTACGAGGAAAAATGCCAGAGCATTCTTTAAAAAAAGTCCTAAAGAAGCAAAGACACCAACATTGACTCTGCTAGAAGCTTACCCAGGTGGCAAACCTATGCCAGCACTCCCCTAAATCTTAGGGGAGGAGCTGTCAGACTGGGCCCAGCTTTCAGAAGTTACCAGAACATTACCTCTGCCTCAGCTGGGCCACCTTGTGAGGAGACAGCTGCCACCAGTCCCAGGAGTGACTCCAGACACAGAAACGTTCTGTTGTTAGACATCTTTGAGTAACTGAAAAAAATCAATCCAGAAGAACCTGAGCTGTTCATACACACGTGGGTGTCTTGCCACACTTTCACCAGACCCTCTCCCTGAACCTCTCTCAGGAGTGAGGGGACTCTACTGTGTGTCACGGACCAGAAAGACCACCCAAGTCCATGCCTCAACCTGGGTCACTATCATCGTGGGTTCCTGGCCCCCCTGGAACAACTCTGAGGCAGGGTTCACACATACCCTCCAAGGCTCAGTGGTCCAGCCTGGTTCTGTGTTGAAGCTCTGCTCACATCCCGGGTGCCTGACTCTCCTTCCCTCCCTGTTTGTCTTCTCTGTCCTTCCTTGGGTATTCTGGGTTGTTGCCCAAATAAACCACTTCAATTGAATCCATGGGTTGGGGTCCACCTTGGGGGACCCTAATCTAATTATTGGGCAGCCTTGTTATTGCCCCTATTTTACGAATAGGGCAGCCATGTTTGGGGGCCTCCACAGCTACAGAGGTGATGAGTGGCAGTGGAGCTGAAGGCAGGTCTGACACCCACCCCTAAACTCCCTCCACCGTGCCACATCACGAAAGCTCCCCCGGGCGTAACTACCCCTTTCCCCCTGTTAGCGGCTGAGTTGATAGAGGACTCACTGAAGCAGAGGCCATTATCATGGCCAGGTGACCTTGACCAGGAAGCAGCACCCCCTCACATGAGTCCACAAGCCTGCCCAGATCAGAGTGCCCCTGCCTGCCACTTGTGCCCTCTGAGCCTCACATCACCTTGTGAGACAGGCAGGGAGGCCTCTCTCCTGCCATTCTGCCCACAGGGCCTTGAGATGTCACGTGACTTCTGGAAGCCTGCACGGCTAGGAAGTGACAGGACCGGAAGGGAGGGGAATGAAAGTCCCTATCTATATCATGACTGTCCCCAGGTTCCAGCCCCACAGCCACCTCCCTGGCACTGGGGCAAGCACCCATTGCTCTGAAAAACCAATCCAGGGAGAAACTACTCTAAACAGGGAGCCCAACCCCATTAACAGGGATGAGAAACTTTCATAAACCGAGTCAGTTTCAGAGAAGGGGTCTCTTGCCCCAGTCTGCCTGCGTGGCCCAAGAGATGTTGTAGACAGAGGGCTGCGGACAGAGCCTCTGCTGTGCCCTGAACCAGCTCTCCACACTGCATCCTTCAGGAGGAAACTGACACCTCATTTGATAGGACCTCCCATCCCCAGGAGGGCCATTAACTCAAGAAATGGGTTATGCAGGCTACTGGGAAGCTGCAGCTGGCAACCCCCTGAAGTCAGCAGGTCTAAGACTCTTATTCATAGATCAGGGAGGCCAGAGCCAGAAAGGTGAGTGACTCACCCAAGGTCTGCCCTCCTTGAACTTGAGGATGCCAGGGCTTAGCTCCCTGAGTTCCAGTTCCCAGCCACTGTCTTTTCCTTCCTCACTATTTTATATCTAATAGAAAGATTGTTCTTTCTCGTGTCTGAGCCTGTTCCGTCTTCAAGGTGACCCTATAAGTATGATAGAGAGGCTATTTCTCTATTTCTGTGTTTTTCTACCTTTTTATCTCATGGCACACTTGAACCCATAGGTAAACTTATAGGCACACTTAAATCAACATAAGTATCCCACACTTATGTTGATTTTAAAAAAGAGAGAGTTTTAAAAAGTATATACTTGGGCGGTGCCTGTGGCTCAAAGGGGTAGGGCGCCAGCGTCTGGAGGTGGCGGGTTCAAACCCAGCCCCTGCCAAAAACTGCAAAAAAAAAAAAGTATATACTTAATGTGCTTTGAATTTCTTTTGAAAATAATTTAGTTAATGATCTTTAAAAATATTCATGGCACACCAGTTGAAAATCACTGCTCTATTTCCCAGGAGAGGAAACAGAAGCCCAGACAGGCCTCTAGCACCTCCTAGCCATTAAGGATCCTGGGACAATTGAAGGACAATGCAGATAAGAAACAGAGGCTGCCTGGAGCCAGGGGCTGAAGGCTCCCAGCAGAGTCTAAATTATAAGGATCTGGCTTGGACAAATCAGCTACTGAGTGGTAAGGTTGCTGGGACCCAGCCCTTTCCCCATTTGCAGGAATCTAATCTTTGGGGTGTTTTGATTAACTTAAAATGAGTCCAGAAGACTCTTAGATGTTCATAAGCATTCAGGTGTCTCACTGCCTCCCTGACCCCACCCACGCACGTGACTTCCACACCTCCCTGCAAATGCACCCTCAATGCGAGATAGAAGCTGTCAAAAGCTGTCATCAGTGAAAATAACACAGTGACTTTCTCAGGTCTCCTCCTGACTGCATCCCTCATCTCCCACCATAATGATCTACATGTTAAATTACTGCAGGAGGCCTGTTCAATGTTCAAGATTTGGTCCAAGGTTTTTAGCTGGCAGCTGAGCAGGGTTTGATTTGGGTCTTCTCAGAGCCAAGGTCTGACAAAGTCTGGGCAAAACATTGGGGGGAGGACAGTGGAAAATTCGCTCTCCTCACTGCCAGGCTAGCGCCTCCCAGACACGGTCAGTCCATCTGCCTTTGGAACAGCACTGGAGGACACCCCTGCATGGTGGTTCTCTGCTGTGCGGGGCTCATAGCAGAAGCCAGAGGTGTGTACAGAGCAGGGGACGGGGCATGGGGCAGGGTGTGCACCTCTCCAGGGGGCACAGAGGAGGGTGCAGGAAGATGAGGCTTTGGAAAGCTTCACAGAGCAGGTGATTCCAGCTGAGACTGCCATGACATGGGTGGATGGGAGACCACAGTCTCATCTTGCCATCTCCTGCCACAGAGGAAGAAGAGGAGCTGCCAGGTGAGGGGGGTGGGGAAGGATGATGAAGGCTGAGAAAACAGAGGCACACACTTGTGTTAGACCAGTGTTTTTCAACATTTTTTATCTCATGGCATATTTAAACCTATAATTAAACCTCTGTGACACACTTAAATTATGTTGATCCAAAAAAGAGGTAAAAAACGAATATACTCCCTGTGATTTGAACGGCTTTTGAAAATAATTTAATTAATGATCATTAAAATTTTTTTCTGGCATACTTAAGGTCCTCTCGTGGCACAGCAGAGTGCTGAGCAGACAGGTTGAAAATCACTGTCCTAGAGTGAGTACCACAACCAGGAAAGTTCCAGGACGCTGGAGCCTAGACAATTCGGGAAAGTTTGGTGAGAGGAGAACCAGAGATGGTGGCTGGGAGCAGGAGGGCCCTTATGAGAACTCGGATGTCTTCAAATGTGCATGGGGTGGCAGAGGGGGAGGGCAGAGGAAGGAGAAAGCAACCTGGGAGACTGAGGCCCTGAGGACAGCCAGGGTGAGCAGGGAGGTTGGGCGATGCCAGCACTGGAGAAATTGAGGTCCAAGGACAGCCAGGGTGTGCTGGGGGGGCCGGGCTGTGCCACTACTGCTATCCATGCACACTGTCACCCAGTCCTCCTGAGTGGACACTGGTGTTTGGGGAAGCTTGTGAACACAGTCAGGATCTCACAGCTCAGGGCTGCAGCCCAGAGCCTGCCTCCAAGAGAGGGGCCAATGCCCCAATGCCCTGCAAGCTCTTGCCCCAGACCGACCTGCCCTTCAGCCCAGTTTCAACCTAACCCAGAACAGACACATTTCTCACTTGCTTCCTAAACTTCCACCAGCATCTGACAACAACAGCAGCAAGAGAGAGGCCTAGAGGATCTGGTGCACTCCGTGATGACGCCAAGTTCTTAATGTTACCCAGCTGTGCAGAGAGGTTGGCCGAGGACCTGGCCCAGGCAACTGGAGGGGCTGTGATTCAGATGGGCTGGACAGGAGTGAGTGAGTCACTGGCTTCCAGCAGCCAGACAGGACTCTGGGCCGTGAGTTCCACGCCGAGGCAGGGAGTGCTGTGGGAGCCTGGCCCACAGCGGATGCCCAGCCACTCCTGCCAGCTCCCTCCACCTTTTATGTCACCTTGCCTTGCTTTGGGCACTGGCCTTTTTGCCCGCCGAGCACTTCAAGCCCTGGATGTGCCAAGCACGTCCTCTCTGGAGCTCTGAGTGGCAGCTGGCAGGCACAAATATGTCGGAGAACTCGAGGTTGCTTCCAGTAAAGTAAGGGCAGGCAAAGCTGACTTGGATCCTCACGGCCATTCATTTCCCAAGAACTCTGAGACACTGAGGGCTGGCTACGGAAACCACCCTCTCTGGTATGACGGGCTCCAGGTAACCTCCCAGGTAAATGCCCAAAGGGAATGTACCCACTGCACAGCTAGCTGGCTGCTCACATCATTCCAAGTGGGGCCCAGGTCAGGTCCATGCCCCTGGGTTTCTCTATGCATGGTGAGAGGGCAGGGAGGTACCAGTGGAGAGAAGAGAATAACCCCAGTCCTGACACTAGGTCCTCTATGGCCCCTGCTCAGCCTCTTAGAGCCCTCTGCAGATTTGTGCTCCAGGGCACGAATCTGACAGGCCAGGTGCTCAATCCCTTGGGGCTGTGCTGTCTGCTGGGCACAGAGCCAGGGAAGCCTGGGGTGGGGGTCACTAAGAGCCCAGAACACCTGAGCATAGGAGAAGCTGACAATTCTGTTCCATCATAAAGGCTAAAGAGGAGTTTGCACTACTGCAGTTGTGGGCAGCAGCCAGGAGGGTTCTGTTGTGCAGCTGGCCATAGGGGCAACCTGATTCCAAGACAGGGCAGGGTTTAGTGGCCGTGGTGGCCATGTGCACAGGGCGATAGCATGCACAGTCTCAGCAGCAACACGCAAGTGACCTCCACAGCATCGGCCACCAAGACAGGAAGAAGCCACACTGGGTGGTGGGGTTGTGATCTGGCTGCAGATGCAGATTCCAGGCAGTGCCTGAGAGGCCCTTTGTGGGGTCACAGACCCTCTCCTTCCTTGTCCAATGCAGCCCCCGCTCTGCTCAGGGGGGTACCTGTGCAGTCTCCGGGGTGCCCACTGCCTCAGCCCCTATACTGGTGCTGGGTCCAAGGGTGAGCCGTGACCCAGACAGGCCAACCATATTCTTTCCCAGGATCCACCAGACAGGAGGGGGATACAGAAGACCCTTTCTCATCTCAGAGCTCCAGAGCTGTGTCTCCCCTGTTCTCAGAGCCAAGGTGTGCAAACAAAAGCAAACATGCATTTGGGGAAAGAGACTCTGAGTTTCCATCTGTTCAGGCCCCTCCAGCAGCCTCCACTCTGCCCTCCTGTGTTTGAGGACTTGAACCAACAGATGTCCCTCTTGGACTGGTTTGGCTTCTGACACCTATAAGAAGATCCATCCAGTCCTTGAGGATTGTGACATCATTGGCGTCCCCAGGGCCTATCCGGGCCTGGCGCTCACACCAGCATAGCACAGATCTCACATTTTTGCTGTTTCCTCCCCTCTCAATCCCTAGGAGTAAGCTCGGCAGGCAGAGGTCACGACTGGAGGTCCAGGGGAAACGCTGAACTCATCTGGGTGTTGTGGCTATGTTGGCCAGCCCAGCAGGGAGGGGTCCTTGAACATCATGGTTCAGTGCAGAATAGGTGAGTGTCCGGAGGTACAGCATGATGGAAGCTAAAAGTGCAGATGGCGCCCATGGGGAGAGGTGAGGACGTGTCAGGTGAGGGGCAGACACCCATTCCACAAGAGCCAAACAATTGCAGTATTTCCTTTGCTTAGCAGATATTTGGGGGCACCAACCATATGCCAGGCACAAAGAACACAGTGCACAGGGGAGTGGAGCAGGCAATGCGAAGCCAGCAGACCCAACGGTGGTGTTGTGAATAGTAACAAGGGGTCAGAAGGGAAAGGGGACTGCACAGAGTGACCCAGAACCTGTGATATGGAAAGAGCCCCCATTCCCCTGACATCCCCTGTGTACACAAAAGGCTTAACTGGTGCTCTTCCTTGAAAGTGAGTACCCAGAAGTGAGTTTCTGTCTCTGAGTGGGAACATTTAAGCCTTGGACAAAGAATGCAGGAGGGGGCAGGGGGCAGTGGGAGGGGACAGTACCAGAAACAAGGGACCTTGCCTCTCTAGGCAGAAGATTCCAGCTGGAGCTTGAATGACGGATGCCTGGGTTAAGAAGGCTGGCCAGGACCAGGCAGTGCCCCGCCTCCTCCTCCTCCAGGGGCAGGCAGGGGTGGTGGCATTGGGAAGCACCCAGGTGGGAGGTGAACTTCTCTGGGAGTCTAAGCACAGCTCCCCTGCCTCTGTCATTCAGCCAGTGAAGCCAGTCTGGGGAAACCTAAAAGCTGAAATTGGTGACCCCTCCCCACTGGGCCGAGTTATGAGGAGACACCTGGTAGGACAACCAACCCCTGGGGGCCAAACCCAGTTCAGCCCCAGATGCTGCTGGCTGCCCCTTGGCAAGTCATTTCTGAGCCCTCTGCTTTCCCTGTTTGGGCAGCTCCTGGGGATGCTGGCTGTGAGTCTCCGCGGAGGTAAATAACCCCAGGATGAAGAGGAGGATTGTCAGCGTTAAATGCGGGGCCGGGAGCTGGCCGTCAGCTGGCCAGTGTTCTCTCCTCCACATGCCTAGGAGATGCTAACTCTGAAATGAAACCTGATTCTCTGGTGAAGACGCAGAAGAGGGTGGGTTCTGCAGGGTCTGCATCCCCTGTCACAGGTAGGAGTCCCAGATCTGGTCGGCATTTGGGAGTATCACTGTCATATGCAATGTTCCTGTGAGATGGGAGGGTATGCCTGGAGGGAACACCCATGAGGCCTCAGGAACCTGCAGGGAAGGGACCTGCATGCCAGTCCTGGCTCAGGGGACTCTGGAGCACTCACTTCCCCCTGGTTCTGACTTCCCACCTTTCCTCGGAACTAATGCCAAACTCTGAGGCCTGGGCAGGAAACACTGAAGGACAAAGAGGGCCTGGGGCACGAGATGGCTGGGAGCCAGGCATGAGCACGGTGCCTGGCCTGCAGCCTCTTCCCACCAGGTGGAACGCAGGCCCACTCCCTCAGAAGCCAGAAGGGCAGATTTTTATGTGATGGCCCCAACTTTTAACTGGACCCTTTTTTGTATAGAAAACAGCACACGTTTCAAAGCAGTCACATCCTTAAGGACTGTCCCACAAGCTGTATCACTCAGGACCCCATGTGCCATGTCTCCTGGAGGGGTTTGTGGGGTGGAGGGAGGCACGGCTGTGTGGTAAGGTGAGGAGCGGATGGAGGGGGCTTGTTCTTCCTATGACCAGCCTGCACACTCAGACACTTCCCAGGGCCAGGCCAGCCCCTGGTTCCTTGCTAGGACTCTAACTGGCCTCTGATACCTTCTGGCCCCAAAGGAGGTGACGCTTTCTTGTGTTACTACTGCTAGGAAATTCCACAACATCTTCCTGGTTTCCTTCATCCTGCCCACAGACCTGTAAGTAGTCCCTTTGTTAAAATTTGCCTCCATGGACCCACTTGGGTGGGATTCTGCTTCCTTGAGAACCCTGGCTACACTTGATGTTACATCTGTTACGAAGTCTTGCAGGTGCCACAGAACAGAGAGGATAATCTGGATGCAAATTACAGCTGTTTCTCATCCCCTGCTGCGTCCCATAATCTTGCTCCAACACAGTGGTGTCCTCATCTGCAGCCTGGATTACTCATGATGGAGTCCCAGGCACCCACCTGAGGATTCTGAGCAAGACTGCTTGCTTCCAAGCCTGAATAAACTTTGCCAAACCATGGCATCATCTGGGACTATATGGCAAGCCACCTTCAGGTAGAGTGCTCATTTCTGAGCAAGGCCTTGGTGCTCCTGCTCTGAGTCCCTCTTCCTGCTCCACCTGCCCCCTCCCCCTATCCTGGGGACCCTTTGCATCTGATGAGCAGGCTCGAGAGACTGAGACTGTATGGGAGGCGAGAGCAGGACTCTTTTTTAGGAGGCCCAGGGTCAAATCCCAGCTGGGCCACTCTCTGTGTGATCACGGGCAAGTCCCCTTCCCTCTCTGGGCTATTTCCACATCTACATGAAAGGATCTTACCCTGGAGCCTCCAGCTTCCCATGCTGGGGGCCTTTGGGAGTCTCCTATCTCTGCAGAACAAACGAACGTTTTTCTTCATACTCTCTATGACACTTATCTTAATCAAGCATAAAAATTAGGAAATTCCAAGCTAAGCTTTCCTGAATTGTGTGGGTAGAAGAAACGTTTAAATCTTTTTTTGGCTCAGTCTTTGCAAGGCAAGCATTTCCAAATGTTTGGCCCAGACCCTCCCCCTCTCCGTCCCCCGCCCTCCCCCCCTCCCCCATGGCCTGTCATCAAGAGGAAGGCTCCAAAGATAAGCAGGACGGCCAGGCCTGGGCCAGTTGGGGGCTGCGTGGCTGACCACAGATGACCCACTGGCTGAGTCTACCCAACACCTGGACAACTGGCTATTATTCTGGACTCCCTTTGCACCAGATGTGTTTGGCAGCTGCCCACAGTCAATCAAGGGCTTTGGATTTGGGAAACTGAAGGCAAGGGTTGAGAAGGCGAGGCCTGGTTAGAGCACATTGAAATGCATCCTGGTTGCCTCCCAGACAAAAGAACATGCTGTTCTGCAGGTTCCCAGGGACCAGGGAAGAGTGAGAAAGTCAGCCCTGACATCCCAGTGGATGGAGCTGGGCTGCCATTCTGTAAGGTGAGGGAAATCTTTGGTTCTTACTTTCCCCAGCCTGTCCACCCAGAACGGTGCAAGGCAAGGCCAGAGCCTTGGAGTCAAAGTGACTAGGGTTTGGAACCCTGGCTGGGTAGTGGGACAGGTTACTTGGTCCCCATGGCCCCTGCTGGAAATGGAGACATCACACTCACCTCACAGGGTCGGCCTGAGGGTTCTGAGGGTTGAAACAGACCAGTCTGGATGTGATGCAAGAGCACAGGTGAGCACATTCCTGATAACATGCAACCAAACTCCAGGACCACCACCCAAGAACAGCAGAAACTCAGCTGAGAAGGAAGCAAAGTATTTGATAGAATAGTTCCTAGAGACCGAGTCCACTCATTTCCCCAGCTGCTCCAGGTTTTATTCCTACAAAAGGTGTTGGGATTTTCCATTCTGGGTAATGCCTTGTCCTGCACTTAGAGATACTGTAAGAAGCCGCTGCTGCAGTTACTGGGTGGGCGTGGGGAAGGACAAACACAGTGTCATCCTTATGACGACTATGGGGGAAGCTTCTGTCAGCTTCAGTACCAGTGAGAGTTGTGAGACTCTCAGCCAGTGAGGGCGTCGAGCAACCGGTTTACTTTGACCTCACAGACACCAGCAAGCATGGGCCTGATCTCACACCCCCGGCACTGGCTGCTGAAGCGGACAGAGGTAAATCTACGTTCCACCTCTGCCAAGTCTCCTCACCTCACTGTCCAAATTTTGTGGGCCAATTTCACCCCTGCTTGCCTTTGATTTTTCCCACCCTAATTTTCTCTTTGACCTGATTATTTTTCTCAGCTTTGTTTTTAACCCAGTTAGATTATAAATATTTGTAAGTCACTTTGTATCTTTGGAAGACCAAGTTGGAGATGCCCAACAGGCAGGGAGCTGGAGAAATTGCAGAATGTGTTCCATGGTAGGTGGTACCTGCTGGGTGCTCAAACAAACCCCGGTCCCTGTCTGTCTTAGTTGGGGCTGCTATAGCAAGTCCTATAGACTGCTGGCTTATAAGTAACAAGCACTTATTTCTCACAGTTCTAGAGGCTGGAAGGCCTGGATCAGGATGCCAACAAGGTCAGGTTCCTGTAACAGTCCTCTTCTGAGTTGCAGACTGCCAATTTTTCCTCTTATCCTCACACAGTTAGAGAAATAACTGGTCTCTGGTCTCATCATACAAGAGCACAACCCCAATCCCTCATGACCCAGTCCCCTCCCAAAGGCTCCACCTCCTAATGCTATCACCTTGGGGTTAGGATTTCAACACAGGAATCCAAGAGGAATGGAAATATTCATTCAGTTCTAACACTGTCCTCTTCTTCTGTACAACATAAGCCACACTGACAGTAGTGGATGAGGTCTAGAAATAGTCTTTCTTCCACAGACCGAGGATGTGGTTTGCCTTAAAGGGTGCCCTGTTCACATCCACTGAAGTGTGGTTTTCTGCCACCCTGGGACACTGTAGTGGGCATAGCGTGAGCTCTGACACTGTCCCCATCATGCTTTCTTTCTCACAGGTGCCATTTCATCCATCCATCCATCATAAAGCAGCCATGAGCTTCTACTGGGCTGTCTGTGGTTTGTCCAGCTTTACTCTGTGTACAGAGAGGTGGTGAGCAGGAGCTCCCAGGAGGACATAAGATTTGCGGTCTTCTTGCTGCCGCTAGAGGCAGAGCCTGGCCCGTGGAGCTCTGGGGAGGATGTGGTAGAATCCGCTGTGTAGATTCCCAGCCTGTCTCCTCCACCCTAGGGAGGTGGGGGAGGATTTGGGGGTGTTGGGGATGCATAGAGAGGTATGAGGCGTAGCTTTGATGAATACTTACTGAGCACCTACTATGTGCCAGGAACCTAAGAGTCCAACAGTGAGCAAGAACAGCTCCTGCCCTTATGCAGCTTATGCACAAAGTCGGGGGGACTGGCACTCAATAAACACATAACCTAGAAAAACAAGAGAAAGGCAAAGAGAGTGACTATGGGAGGTGCTCAAATTACAGAATCGTGGGATTTGAGAAGAGATGGTTCTATGGGGGGACAACTATAGAGGAGCTTCAGGACATGGTCCAGGTTATGAAATGAAGTTGCTAAAATGGAGGAATTCCACTCCTGGGCGAGGGGAGCGATCGCAGCCTGGACACTAACATCTGCAGTTTTCCATCATTTGGAGGGGGAAAAACACTGTCACGGGCCCAGTTTGGTGGGAAGAGTGGAAAGTGCCAATGACATACTGTAGTGATTTGCAGCTGCACGTAATGAAGTGGCCATGAGACAGCTTCTTGGACACACCACCTTGCTCCACATCAGAAACTCTGAAAAACCTGCCTACTGTGTGCAGAGCCCATCATCCCACCTAGCGCTGCCAAATAGCTGTCAGCTGGTAACTGAACCAAATGTTTTCACCAGTAGAAGCATCCAGCTGTTTCTCAAGCAGAGGAAAAAGCAAACACTGATTTAAACCCAGAGAAGGACGGGCCCGTAGGACAACAGCTTAGGCTGCCGCTGTTTGACCCCCGGGACCTCCACCTTACAGAGAGAGACACTTTCTTTAAGGGCTTAGATATATTCACATCTGTAACTCTAAAACATCAAGAACGTCCTATGCCACACTGGCATTATTCTCCTTGAGTAAAGGCAGAGCAGGCATTTGCCATCAAGCCATAACACTAAATACACAAACAGAACCCCCCACCTCCCCCCACAGTGAGCTGCTTGCTGTGATGGGAGGAGGCGGGCCAGGGTTCCCTCTCTGTCTCTCCACTCACCTGTTTAGTGGCCTTGGAACAGTCATTTCACTTCTCGGGGAACAGTGAGACACCACCCCCCACCCCCCGCCACACACACAGGGTTACTGTGGGAATATCCGAGTCCAAACCATTGGACAGTGCTTTGTAAGCTGTAAAGTGCTGAGGCACAAAGTGATTTTTAGTTAACTAGAAACAGATTTTGAGTCCAAGCACTTTTAATGGCCAACCTCAATTCCTCTTTTAGCTTCACTCTTCTTTTCCAGGCCATTATTTACTTAATTTCATCTCATTTTAGGATTTCTGGTACAAAAATTAAAAGTGCTAATGCAGATGCTGCCTTTAGGGTGGCGCCTGTGGCTCAAAAGAGTAGGGTGCCGCCTCCATATGCTGGAGGTGGCTGGTTCAAACCCAGCCCCAGCCAAAAACTGCAAAAAAAAAAAAAAAAAAAAGATGCTGCCTTTAAGCAAGAAGAGAGCCAAGTAATACTTACCCAAAGATAAACTAGAATAGATAATAGATTCTGACAGTGCCCAGGCAGACCCCATCTCCCAGGGTTGGGTGCCCACCCCACCCTCACTGTGAATGACTCTGGAGAAATGCTCTCTGCCTTTCAGAATATATTTCAGGGGCTACACTCTGTCCCAATGCAGGCTAAGGTCTACCTGTTGCCAGTTTTTGACTAACTTTTTTTTTTTTTGTAGAGACAGAGTCTCACTTTACTGCCCTCGGTAGAGTGCCATGACGTCACAAGACTCACAGCAACCTCCAGCTCTTGGGCTTAGGCGATTCTCTTGCCTCAGCCTCCTGAGCAGCTGGGACTACAGGCGCCCACCACAATGCCCGGCTATTTTTGTTGTTGTTGTTGTTGCAGTTTGGCCGGGGCTGGGTTTGAACCTGCCACCCTCGGTATATGGGGCCAGTGCCCTACTCACTGAGTCATAGGTGCCTAACTTGTATACACAAAGTTTATCCACCTGTCTCAAAATGAGACGCTCCAGAGCTCCCCATGGAATGGAGCTGAGGCCAGACTTTAGCTGAACCCACATCTCTGCCAAGTTGCCTCCACTGCCCTGATTTCATCTGGAAGTGTTCCCTCAATATCTCAATTGCACAAGGGTCCCTACCTCAGGCTCCTATCCTGGGGTGCCTATTCCAACACATTGCTACCAGGAACAGTCCAAGGACATGGAGCCTAAGAACAGGATGCTGGAGGGGGAGTTCCCTAGTCAGCCAGATACCACGGGTAGTGGGGAGGTCCCTCGCATGCTGTAATGGTGCACTTGTGGAGACTTTCCCTATGTTCACTGGGGCATTGTCAGGGGAGAGGGAATTCACTCACCTGTGCAGTGTGTCCTGCGGATGAATGTTTGACCTGTCCAAATTTAGATATTGCAGCCTATCCCCAGCATGATGGTATTGGGGGTGGGTGGGGGTCTTTGGGAGATAATTAGGATTAGATGAGGTTGGGAGGGTAGGGCTTTCATTATGGGATTAATGCCCTTGTAAAGAAAGACATGAGAGAGCCTCCAGGTTAGGGCACGTCAAGAGGGTCCTGCAGACCAGGACAAGAGCCCTCACCAGGAACCAAATCCGCTGGCACCTTGCTTTGGACTTGCTAGCCTCTACCACTATGAAAAATAAATTCCTATTGTTTAAACCACCCAGTCAGTGGTGTTTTTGTTACAGCAGCCTGAACTCCGACAAGAGGCACAGAAGAAAGAGCAACTATAGGGTCTGTGGGACTGGGTGGCTGCTGGAAAACACCACGGATGAACGGAAGGCAGAAAAGCATAGGCTAAGATTGGTTAAGCCCTAATTAAAAGCAAAGAGTGGGAATCGGAGGATCCCTTTGGCAGAGCTTTGGAGCTGGTGGTCAAACTGAACCCAGAGACCAGGCATAAGACTTAATTGGAAGGTGTTAAATCCGTAGGGAGGGTTGAATTCTCAACCTAGATGAGTGTCCTATGCCCAAATCAGGGCAATGACAGCAACAGACTGGAATCTTGAGTCTTGGACCAGAAATATTTGAAAAGAGGACTTTGCCATTCCCTTGAGCCCTCTGGCCCTGCAGACTGGGCCAGCCCCCTTGTCTGAGGAGGTGGTCCGTTGCTGGAAGACTCTGCAGCGGCCTCCATTGAGGTAGATCCCCTACAAGGCAACACTTGTACTCCTCAGAATCATCCTCACTTCCCTTTTTAGCCATCAGTCTAATAAAACTCAAATCTCAACATGCCCCAATTAAAGTGGTAAGTCTTCAGAGGAATGCAAGGGACATGTCCCCCAAATGTTTCCAGACTGGCTAATGTGTACAGCAGGAAGTTAGATGTCTTCTTGGGTGCATGCCCTGAGGTTGCTGGGTTGAGGAACTGGAAGGAGGGTTTTATGGACTGGGGGTCTCCCTTCCATGTTACAGGACTTAGTGTCTTGGCAAGGGACTTAGGAGATGGGTTTTTTAGAAGTTCATAAAAAGTGATAGACCTAATTATATAAAGTACAGATGCCAAAACTGATTCTGGAGGAAGGGATGAAAAAACTAAGAGAAGCAGGAATGCATATGGGTCTATGTATCTGTCCAGAAAGCCACTGGCTGACCATGTCCTCCAGGAAGGCTTGAAGGATGGTCCATTTACCAACGCTATAGAAATGCCCAGGGAAGAGAGGCGGATGCGTCTCTGACCAGCTCTGCAGTGGCTGCCCTCTGCAATCTGGGGCAAGGGGTGGGACAAGCTGTTGTAAACTGGACTGCTTAGTAGCAATGGGAATGTTATGATTCCAAAATAGCAGAGAAAAGGGGGAAGTCTTTAATTGTCAGAATAATTACCCTAATAGGCAACCAGGGGTCCCTAATTCACAAATACCTACAGCTATGTTTAATAGATTATGGTGTTCAGAAGGTAAGATAACTGGGAAGCCAAGAAAAGGCATAATTTAACCTACTTAATACATAATTGAAAAATATCAAGAATGATAAGCATTTTTTTATGTGTGTCACTACCATGCTGATTTGGTTATTATAGCTTTGTAGTGGGTTTTGAAAACAAGTAGTGTGAGGCCTTGAGCTTTGTTCTTGCTCAGGATGTTTTGGCTACTCAGGGTCTTTTGTGGTTCCATATAAATTTTAAGATTTTTTCCCCCTAATTCTGTGAAGAATATCATTAGTATTTTGATAGGGCTTGCATTGAATCTGTAAATTGCTTTGGGCAGTTTTGTTGTATAATATTAATTTTTCCAATCCACGATTCCTTCATGACTATTTTGTAGTTATTCTCATGTACATGTTTCACAATTAAATTGATGTCTAGGTATTTTGTACTCCTTGTAGCTATTCTAAATGGAATTGCTTTCTTGATTTATTTTTCAGATTATTTACTGTTGGTGTATACCAGCGGTTCTTAACCTGTGGGTCGCGACCCCTTTTTAACAATGAAAATACATTGCAGCATTAGGAAGGTTGAGAACCACTGGTGTACACAAATGCAACTGGTTTCTGTATGTCAGTTTTGTATTTTGCAACTTTACTGAATTAATGTAACAGTCCCAACAGCTTTTTGGTGAACTCTTTAGCTTTTTCTAAATATAAGAATAGTCACCTCTAAACAAGGCTAACATGACTTCTTCTCCAATTTGGATGCCCTTTATTTCTTTCTCTTGCCTAATCACTCTGGCCAGAACTTCCAGTAATATGTTTAATAAAAGTAGAGAAAGTGAGCATCTCTTATCTCGTTTCAGATCTTAGAGGAAAGGCTTTCAATTTTTCCCCAATCAGTATGATGTTAGCTGGGGATATGTCATGTAAGTATGTTCCTTTCATACTAGTTTGTTAAAGGTTTTTATTGTAAAGGAATTTGGAATCTTATTTATTATTATTATTATTATTATTATTTTGAGACACTGTCCCAAGCTGTTGCCCTGGGTACAGTGCTATGGCATCAAAGCTCATAGCAACCTCCAACTCTTGGGCTCAAGCCTCAAGTTTTCTAATCTTAGTAGAGACAGGGTCTTGCTTTTGCTCAGGCTGATCTTGAACTTGCGAGTTCAAGCAATCCACCCACCTTGGCCTCCCAGAGTGCTAGGATTATAGGCATGAGCCACCACACCCAGCCAAGGATTTGGAATCTTATTAAATGCTTTCTCTACTTCTGTTGAAATGATCATATGGTTTTTGCTCTTTGTTCTGTTAATGTAATATATTACTTTTATTTATTTGCATATGTTGAACCATCCTTACATTCTTGGCATGCATCCCAATTGATCATGGTGAATAATCTTTTTAGTGTGTTGTTGAATTTGGTTTGCTAGCATTTTGTTGGTGATTTTTGCGTCTATGTTCATCAGAGTCATTGGTCTATAGTTTTCTTTTGTGTGTATGTCTGTTTTTAGTGTCACAGTTACGCCAGCCTCACAGAATAAGTTCCAATAAGCTTGAGAGTACTCCTTACTCTAATTTTTTTTTTTTTAAGAGTTTGTGTGGGATTAGAATTATTTTTTCTCTAATTCTTTGTTAGAATTCATTAGTGAAGGCATTGGGTCCTGGGTTTTTCTTTGATGGGAGACTCTTTTTTTTTTAATTTCAAAATAAACAGTTTTTTGTTTTTTTTTTTTTTATTGAAAGAACAGTACCGAGGACATACGTATACCCACTATCAGTTTTTTTTTTCTTTTTTTTTTTTTTTATTGTTGGGGATTCATTGAGGGTACAATAAGCCAGTTACACTGATTGCAATTGTTAGGTAAAGTCCCTCTTGCAATCATGTCTTGCCCCCATAAAGTGTGACACACACCAAGGCCCCACCCTCCTCCCTCCATCCCTCTTTCTGCTTCCCCCCCCATAAACTTAATTGTCATTAATTGTCCTCATATCAAGATTGAGTACATAGGATTCATGCTTCTCCATTTTTGTGATGCTTTACTAAGAATAATGTCTTCCACTTCCATCCAGGTTAATACGAAGGATGTAAAGTCTCCATTTTTTTTAATAGCTGAATAGTATTCCATGGTATACATATACCACAGCTTGTTAATCCATTCCTGGGCTGGTGGGCATTTAGGCTGTTTCCACATTTTGGCAATGGTAAATTGAGCTGCCATAAACAGTCTAGTACAAGTGTCCTTATGATAAAAGGATTTTTTTCCTTCTGGGTAGATGCCCAGTAATGGGATTGCAGGATCGAATGGGAGGTCTAGGTTGAGTGCTTTGAGGTTTCTCCATACTTCCTTCCAGAAAGGTTGTACTAGTTTGCAGTCCCACCAGCAGTGTAAAAGTGTTCCCTTCTCTCCACATCCACGCCAGCATCTGCAGTTTTGAGATTTTGTGATGTGGGCCATTCTCACTGGGGTTAGATGATATCTCAGGGTTGTTTTGATTTGCATTTCTCTAATATATAGAGATGATGAACATTTTTTCATGTGTTTGTTAGCCATTCGTCTGTCATCTTTAGAGAAAGTTCTATTCATGTCTCTTGCCCATTGATATAAGGGATTGTTGGCTTTTTTCATGTGGATTAATTTGAGTTCTCTATAGATCCTGGTTATCAAGCTTTTGTCTGATTGAAAATATGCAAATATCCTTTCCCATTGTGTAGGTTGTCTCTTTGCTTTGGTTATTGTGTCCTTAGCTGTACAGAAGCTTTTCAGTTTAATGAAGTCCCATTTGTTTATTTTTGATGTTGTTGCAATTGCCTTGGCAGTCTTCTTCATGAAGTCTTCCCCCAGGCCAATATCTTCCAGTGTTTTTCCTATGCTTTCTTTGAGGATTTTTATTGTTTCATGCCTTAAATTTAAGTCCTTTATCCATCTTGAATCAATTTTTGTGAGTGGGGAAAGGTGTGGGTCCAGTTTCAGTCTTTTACATGTAGACAACCAGTTCTCCCAACACCATTTATTGAATAGGGAGTCTTTCCCCCAAGGTAAGTTCTTGTTTGGTTTATCAAAGATTAGGTGGTTGTAAGATGTTAGTTTCATTTCTTGGTGTTCATTTCGATTCCAAGTGTCTATGTCTCTGTTTTTGTGCCAGTACCATGCTGTCTTGACCACTATGGCTTTGTAGTACAGACTAAAATCTGGTATGCTGACGCCCCCAGCTTTATTTTTGTTACTAAGAACTGCCTTAGCTATACGGGGTTTTTTCCGGTTCCATACAAAACGCAGAATCATTTTTTCCAAATCTTGAAAGTACGATGTAGGTACTTTGATAGGAATGGCATTGAATAGGTAGATAGCTTTGGGAAGTATAGACATTTTAACAATGTTGATTCTTCCCATCCATGAGCATGGTATGTTCTTCCATTTGTTAATATCCTCTGCTATTTCCTTTCTGAGGATTTCATAGTTTTCTTTATAGAGGTCCTTCACCTCCTTCGTTAGGTATATTCCTAGGTATTTCATTTTCTTTGAAACTATGGTGAAGGGAGTTGTGTCCTTAATTAGCTTCTCATCTTGACTGTTATTGGTGTATACAAAGGCTACTGACTTGTGGACATTGATTTTATATCCTGAAACATTACTGTATTTTTTGATGACTTCTAGGAGTCTTGTGGTTGAGTCTTTGGGGTTCTCTAAGTATAAGATCATGTTGTCAGCAAAGAGGGAGAGTTTGACCTCCTCTGCTCCCATTTGGATTCCCTTTATTTCCTTGTCTTGCCTAATTGTATTGGCTAGAACTTCCAGCACTACGTTGAATAGTAAAGGTGACAGAGGACAACCTTGTCTGGTTCCAGTTCTAAGAGGAAAAGCTTTCAGTTTTACTCCATTCAGTAAAATATTGGCTGTGGGTTTGTCATAGATAGCTTCAGTCAGTTTTAGAAATGTGCCACCTATGCCTATACTCTTCAGAGTTCTAATTAGAAAAGGATGCTGGATTTTATCAAATGCTTTTTCTGCATCTATTGAGAGGATCATGTGATCTTTATTTTTGCCTCTGTTAATATGGTGGATAACGTTTATAGACTTGCGTATGTTAAACCAGCCTTGCATCCCTGGGATGAAGCCTACTTGATCATGATGAATGACTTTTTTGATGATAAGCTGTAATCTATTGGCTAGGATTTTGTTGAGAATTTTTGCGTCTATGTTCATGAGTGAGATTGGTCTGAAATTCTCCTTTTTGTTTGGGTCTTTTCCTGGTTTTGGTATCAGGGTGATGTTTGCTTCATAGAATGTGTTGGGGAAGATTCCTTCTTCCTCAGTTTTTTGGAATAATTTCTGCAGTACAGGAATAAGCTCTTCCTTGAAGGTTTGATAGAATTCTGGAGTGAAGCCATCTGGACCAGGGCATTTTTTAGTTGGAAGCTTTTTTATTGTTTCTTTGATCTCAGTGCTTGAAATTGGTCTGTTCAGGAGGTCTATTTCTTCCTGGCTAAGTCTAGGGAGAGGGTGTGATTCCAAGTATTGATCCATTTCCTTCACATTGTCAAATTTCTGGGCATAGAGTTTCTGGTAGTATTCAGAGATGATCTCTTGTATCTCTGTGGGATCAGTTGTTATTTCCCCTTTATCGTTTCTGATTGAGGTTATTAGAGATTTTACTTTTCTATTTCTAGTTAGTCTGGCTAATGGTTTATCTATTTTATTTATTTTTTCAAAAAACCAACTCCTTGTTTCATTAATTTTCTGAATGATTCTTTTGTTTTCAATTTCATTGATCTCTGATTTGATTTTGGATATTTCTTTTCTTCTACTGAGTTTAGGCTTAGATTGTTCTTCTTTTTCCAATTCCATAAGATCTCTTGTGAGATTGTTGATGTGCTCTCTTTCTGTTTTTCGAATGTAGGCATCTAAAGCGATGAATTTTCCTCTCAAAACTGCTTTTGCAGTATCCCACAGGTTTTGGTAGCTTGTGTCTTCATTGTTGTTATGCTCAAGGAAGTTAATGATTTCCTGTTTTATTTCTTCCTTCACCCATCTGTTATTCAACAGAAGATTGTTTAATTTCCATGCCTTTGGGTGGGCTTGAGCATTTTTGTTAGAGTTGAGTTCCACCTTTAGTGCCTTATGGTCTGAAAAGATACAAGGTAAAATTTCAATTCTTTTGATTCTGTTAATATTTGTTTTGTGTCCCAGGATATGATCAATTTTGGAGAATGTTCCATGGGGTGATGAGAAGAATGTATATTCTTTATCTTTGGGGTGGAGTGTTCTATATGCATCTATCAAGCATAGTTGTTCTAGGGTCTCATTTAAATCTCTTACATCTTTGTTTAATTTCTGTTTAGAGGATCTGTCCAGCTCTGTAAGAGGTGTGTTAAAGTCCCCTGTTATGATGGTATTATCAGATATCATATTGCTCAGACTGAGTAAGGTCTGCTTCAAGAATCTGGGAGCATTTAAATTGGGTGCATAAATATTTAGAATGGAAATGTCTTCTTGTTGTAGTTTTCCCTTGACAAATATAAAGTGACTGTCTTTGTCTTTTTTGACTTTAGTTGCTTTAAATCCACATGTATCTGAAAATAAGATTGCAACTCCTCTTTTCTTCTGAATTCCGTTTGCCTGAAAAATTGTCTTCCAACCCTTGACTCGGAGCTTTAATTTGTCTTTTGAGGCCAGGTGTGTTTCTTGCAGACAGCAAATGGATGGCTTGTGTTTTTTAATCCAGTCAGCCAATCTATGTCTCTTCAGTGGGGAATTCAAGCCATTAACATTTATGGAGATAATTGATAAGTGTGGTAGTATTCTATTCGTCTTATTTGGTGAGAGTCCATTGCTTAGTTTTATCTTTTGCATCAGTGTGGAGGTTAGGTTTTGTCCTTTGATTTCTGAGTTCTTACTTTGCTGCTGATCCATTGTGGTGGTCAGCGTGCAGAACAGGTTGAAGTATTTCCTGTAGAGCTGGTCTTGTTGTGGCGAATTTCCTCAATGTTTGGATATCCGTAAATGATTTGATTTCTCCGTCAATTCTGAAGCTTAGCTTAGCAGGGTACAGAATTCTGGGCTGAAAATTGTTCTGTTTAAGTAGGTTAAAGGTAGATGACCATTGTCTTCTTGCTTGGAAAGTTTCATTAGAGAAGTCTGCGGTAACTCTGATGGATTTGCCCCTGTAGGTCAACTGGCGCTTACTCCTGGCAGCTTGCAGAATCTTTTCTTTTGTCTTGACTTTGGACAGGTTCATCACAATGTGTCTTGGAGAAGCTCGGTTGGAGTTGAGGCGACCTGGGGTCCGATATCCCTCTGAAAGCAGTGTGTCAGACTCTTTGGTGATGTTTGGGAAATTTTCTTTTATAATATTCTCTAGTATGGCTTCCATTCCTCTGGGGCATTCTTCTTCCCCTTCTGGAATTCCTATAACTCGTATGTTGGAACGCTTCATAAAGTCCCATAATTCTGACAGTGAACGTTCTGCTTTCTCTCTCTTCTTTTCTGCCTCTTTTACTGTCTGAGTTATCTCAAGAACTTCGTCTTCTACCTCTGAAATTCTTTCTTCTGCATGGTCTAACCTGTTGCTGATACTTTCCATTGTATCTTTAAGTTCCCTAATTGACTGTTTCAGTTCCTTCAGGTCTGCTATATCCTTTTTATATTCTTCATATCGTTCATCTCTTATTTGATTCTGTTTTTGGATTTCCTTTTGGTTATTTTCCACTTTATTAGCAATTTCCTTCATTGTTTCCATCGTTTCTTTCATTGTTTTCAACATGTGTATTCTAAATTCCCTTTCTGTCATTCCTAACATTTCTATACTGGTGGAATCATCTGCAGTAGCTACCTCATGGTCCCTTGGTGGTGTTGTTCTAGACTGGTTCTTCATGTTGCCTGGAGTTTTCTGCTGATTCTTCCTCATGGGTGATTTCTTTTATCTGTTTCCTTGCCCTAATTTTCCTTTCACTTCCTCTTGCTCTTTAAGTTCTTGTGCCTGTGGACTAAGGGTTACAGGACCAGAAGGGTGAGAAGGTTGAAGAGCAAAAAAAGGGGATGAAAGAAAGGAGGACCGAGTGATAAGAAAAAAAGAAAGATAGAGAAAGGAGAGGGGGTGGGTATAAGGAATATTGACAAAAAGAAGAGAGGCACAGAAAGAGGGAGACAGGGCAATATAGGTGTACAGTAGGGTACTTTGACACAACCTTAAAAAACCCCACCTTCTGGGGGTGCCCAGTTGCGTGGTTCCCTTGAGGGTCAGCAGCTCTTTGCTAACCTGATCAGACACAGTACCCCACCTCCACCAAGTAGAGAGGAAAGACAAAAATGCTATAAATCAAACCAAAAGAAGCAAACAGAAAACTTTACGGGGATAAAATTGGGTGAAAAACCAAATTATATCGGTAGAAACACTAGCAAAAATGAAGTTGAAGTTATTAAAAAAGGCAGCAATGGGAAATTATAATTAAACTAGGAAAATTGAGAAAGAAAAAGGGATCTGTGTGGAAAAGATTGAAATTAAAAAAACAAAAGAACATCAGCAACGTCAAAATAAACAAACAAAAAAAACAACCAAACCAAAAAAAAAAGAAGAAAAAAATACACAACCAAAAACAAAGCAGTTTGTATATGTTATTGAATATTGTCTGGGCAACACGTGGTCTTCTGGGGTATGAGATGTTAGTCACAGTTCTGATACGACTGGAGGCTGCTGATTTCTCAAACCCCAGCAGGTAGACACCCTAAATCTCTCTTCAGCCTACTTAAAAGGCACTTTGAACTTGTAAACTTGCTGAGCAGAAGCTTTCCCAGCTTTCTCGCTGGAATCGCTGCTGAAGTGGCTATCCACTTACTCAGTGTGCCAAAACCGGTCTCACTCTGCCCCTGAGGGTTAGGGCTGCAAGGCGGCTCAAACCCCACCCTTAGGCTACTTGGTTGCTGGGTTACCAGCTCCCACCCGTTTCTAGCTCTGCGACCCTGAGGGCGGAGCTTGCCGGGGCAGATCACTGACAATGGATCCGTGTGACCCACCGCCAAACACTATTAGCTCCGTCTGGCTCAGCGGCTCAGACTGGGGCCCTAGACAACGGCCAAAGTTCTCCGCACTCCCGCTCAGGCCTTCCCCAAGGCAGTTCAACTCAGTGCCAAGTCCAAGGACATCAAAACAGTTCACAGGTAAGGCCTTTCTGGTTTGCAGTCTCGCTGCTACTGAACTTATAGTTGTGGGCGGGTTTAGACGGATTGAACACACGCGACCACTTGCCGGTTTTCCACTGTTTTAGTCCTCCTCTTGGGGTCCAGAAGTCTCTCGCTGACTCCCTGTATCTTCATAGGAGTGATGATAGGCAGTTCCCACCAGCCAGAGATGCCTGGAGTCCTATCTCCCCAGACTCATGGTGCCCAGATGCAAGGAAGCTGTTACTCGGCTGCCATCTTGCTCCGCCTCTCAATAAACAGTTTTTTAATAACTGGAAAAAAGAAAATGATTTTAAAAGGCTTTACATTAATTTGCAAGTTATTTTTTATGCAGGAGTTACAATTAAATTCTTGGATACCAATCAGGTTCTATTATCTTTTTAGACGAGTCAAGCATGCCAGTGAGAAGTGGGGAAAAGAGAAGAAGGAATTCTGACTTTAAACTGTCAACTGAGATTACTTGCTGTCTACAAGGCAGCCAGAACTTATTTTTAAGAACTTATTTCTTAATATTAGAAATATTAGCTTGAGAATGAGAGCAATATTAGCTTGAGGATTCCAATTCATACAAAGAGGCTAGTGGTTTAGCAAAATACAAGACTTTCACCAAAATACAGCTTTGATCTCATTCCTTAATGGTTTGTTGAGGTTTTCTATTTCTTCATGGTTTGCTCCTAGGTTGTATGTGTCCAGAAATTTATGTGTTTTTTCTGGGCTTTCCAATTTTTTGGCATACAGTTGTTTGTAACAGTCTCTAAAGATTCTTTGTATTTCTGTGGTCTCAGTTGTTATGTCTCCTTATTTGTTTCTGATTTTATTTATTTAGGGCTTCACTCCATTTCATTTAGTCTATCTAAAAGTTAGTCTATCCAAATTTTTCAAATTTCCTTCTTAGTACTGTTTTTTCTGTATCCCATAGATTTTGGTATACTCTATTTCCATTTTCATTTGTTTAAGAATTTTTTAATTTCCTCATTGACCCATTGTTGTTCAGGAGCATGTTGCTTAATTTCTATGTATTTGTGTGTTTTCTGAGGTTCTTCTTGTTATTGATTTCTGATTTTATTCCATTGTGGTCAGCAAAAATACTTGATATGATTTTTACTTCTTTGAATTTGTCGAGACTTGTTTTATGGCCTATGACATGTCTATTCTGGAGAATGTTCCATATACCGATGAAACAAATTGTATTCTGTAGCAGTTGGATGATGTGTTCTGTAAATGCCAGTTAGTCCTATCTGTGGAACAGGATAGAGAACCCACATACTAATCCACACATTTTCAGCTAACTCATTTGACAAAAGTGTCAAGACCATATAATGGGGAAAAGATACTTTCTTCAATAAATGGTACTAGGAAAACTAGATAACCCTGTGTAGAAGAATAAGAGTGAAACTAGACTCATATCTCTCACCATATACAAAAAGTCAAATCAAAATGGATTCGGCCAGGTTCAGTGGCTCATGACTGTAATCTTAGCACTCTGGGAGTCCGAGATGGGAGAATCACTTGAGCTTAGGAGTTTGATGCCAGCCTGAGAAGAGTGAGATCCTGTCTCTACTAAAAATAGAAAAATTAGCCAGGCATTGTAGCAGGCACCAGTAGTCCCAGTTACTCAAGAGGCTGAGGCAGGAGGATCACTTGAGACCAGGAGTTTGAGGCTGCTGTGAGATATGACACTATGGCACTCTAGCCTGGGTGACAAAGTGAGACTTATTCTCAAAAACAAAAAAGAAAAAATGGGTGAAATACTTAAATCTAAAACCTGAAACTATGAAACTATTAGAAGAAAACATTGGAGAAACACTCCGGGAGATTGTTCTAGGCAAAGATTTTTTTTGCTTCAGTCCTCAAAGGAACAGGCAATGCAAACAAAAACAGACAAAAGATTCTGCACAGCAAGGGAAACAATCAGCCAAGTGAAGAGACAACTTACTGACTGGGAGAAGACATCGGCAAGCTGTCCATCTGACAATGGGTTACGAACCAGAGTACATAAGGAGCTAGGGCAACTAATTATCAAAAAATCATAATAACAATCCAGTTTAAAAACAGACAAAAGATCTGCACAGACATTTCTCAAAAGAAGACATACAAAAATGCTTAACACCACTAATCATCAGAGAAATGTAAATCAAAACCACAATGAGATATGTAGTTATCTTCTTGACCTGGTTAAAATGGCTTTTATTAAAAAGACAGAAAATCATAGATGATGACAAGGATGTGGAGAAAGAGGAACACTGGTACACTGTTGGTGGGAATCTAAATTAGTGCATCCTTTATGCAAAATTTTATGGAGGTTCCTCAAGAAACTAAAAGCATAACTGTCATATGATCCAGTCCAGCAATTCCACTACTGGGTATATATTCAAAAGAAAGAAAATGAATAAATCAAAGACATATCTGCCCTCTCATGTTTACTATAGCACTTCTCATAATGGAGAAAACATGGACTCAATCCAAGTACCCATCAATGGATGAATGGATAAAGAAAATGTTTTCTTTTTTCATAGCAAACTACTACTTGGCCATTAATAAGAATGAAATCCTGTCATTTGCAGCAACACTGAAGGAGCTGGAGCTTATTATGTTAAGCAAGATAAGCCAGACACAGAAAGACAAATATTGCATGTTCTCACTCATATGTGGGAGCTTGAACAGTGGGTCTCATGAAGACAGACAGTAGATTAGAAGCTACCAGAGGCCAGAAAGGGAGGGAAGAAAGACAAATAAAGAGAGGTTGATTACTGAGTACAAATATACGGTGTGATAGAATAAATAAGGCCTGGTGTTTGGTAGATCAGTAGGGTGACTACAGTTTACAATAACATGTTCCAAAATAGCTGGAAGATAATAATTTGAATGCTTATAGATAAAAGAAAGACAAATATTTAAGGTGACAGGCATCCCAGTTATACTGATTTACTCTTTATAAATTATGTGACTGTACTGAATCATGTACCCTCAAAATATATACATCTATTATGTATCAATGAAAAAGATTTTTTAAGAAATGACAAGAAATCTGATGCCAGCTACCTAGTGGAAAATCATAATCCCTTGCCCACGTTTAAGAGCAGATGCTCAAGAATTTAGTTCCACAGATTAACACTGAAGAGCAAACAGAAAAGGCTCCTTGAGATCTTCCCCCAAAACACCTATGGACACTTTATGGAGGGGCTAATCATATACTGAGGAAAAGAAATGCTCAGATCTCTTTAAAACTGTTGGGTACCTGGTCTAGGTTGATACTGAGAAGTGCCAAAGTGCCACTGTGGCTCCCTGTAGGGCAGAGGCACAGCAGCTGGACTCAGGTCATACTGCAGTAGGCTTACAGACAGGTCATGTCCCCAGTTCCCAAAGAAAAATCAAAATAGATAAGTTGTCAGAACTCTCTTACTGGCTCCTTGACCTGTAAAGTAGTAACTTTTGTAGTTGGAAAAGACTTTGAAACAGCCCCTGCTCTTGGCTGAGATAATAAATCAAAATCAATTTCACATAAAGAGAGATCAGTACCACCCTCAAAGACTTGAAAAATAAACAGATGGTTGTCCCTATCATACCCCCACTTCATTCACCAGCCTGGCCTGTAAAAACCTGCATGGATCACAGCAGGCAACAGTGCATTTCCACAAATTTAGCCCATCAATGACCCCAATTGCAGCAGAGCAGATTTAACACACTTTCTAATATGTAGTGTGTCATACTGATGTGCAGAATGCTTTATTTTTTGTATCCTTTTGGAAAAGGTATCAGAAACAGCATGTATTCACATGGGTGGGCAATTGTACATATCCACAACTTTTCCCTGTCTAGATTCACTCTCCCACTTTCTGTCACAACATAGGTTGAAGCAACCTGGACCATCTGGAATTACCTCAGAATATCATATTGGCCTCCATATTGACGACTTTATGTTCAATGGACCTGATTCCTTTTAATATGCATGAGCTCCAAAGGGCAGGAACTGCCATACAGGTGTAGTCTGAGAAAAGGTTGAGTGGTCTAGACAGGGCATGCTTTGACATCCCCTCAAAGTAAAGAACAGGTAGTTGTATCTCCACATGGCACCTTTTCCTGACTTACATAAAGGCACCACATGAACTCAGGCAGCCACATGTGCCCATCTTCCCAAGCCCCGCTGCACAGTGGCCGTATGATTTGAGAAAAGACCAGACCAAATGAAGAATTCCCAGCACATCCCAGCCACGCTTCCTGGCTAGAGGGGGCCAAGTGACTGGAGTTAGTCCAATCATGGTAAACCTTGGGGGCGACTAAGAGAGAAGAACTTTCTCTCCTTCAGATTTAAGGAGAAAGCACACAGCTTCAGGAACCTGACATAATTTAAGACAAGTGACACCCAAGGGAACCGCAGAGAAACCAAGCTTCGGTCTGATGAAAGGTGGACACTGGGCTGAACAACCCTGAAACCTACTCTGCCCACGAGCTTTCTAGTGATTGAGCCAATACTTTCTACCTTTTCAGGATAACTCACTTTGCAATGAGCTTTCTGATGTTTGCAACCTGTTGCATCTTAATCTCTACAAGACCTTCTCAACCCCAAGAGAAGCATAAATCTCACTCTAATCCATTGACCAGCAACATTGACCTCTTCAAAAGTACATCTCATTCTGAAGGAACGATGAAAAGGGGGATGGCTGAACAAACAGCATAAGGTACACTCTTTGCTCATCTCTGTCTCCAAAGCCAATGACAAACACCATTCTCTCCTCCTCTCTTCTCCCCTTCTCAGTCCCTCAGCCCCCACACCCCAGCCAGTCTTCCTCTTCCCCCTCCCTTCCTCATCCTCTCCACCCCTCACCCTGGTCAGCCAAAAAAGAGCCCAACAGATGCCAGAGTAAGTGACAGCAAGCTAGAGCCCCGAGAAGGAGGGGCAGACAGGAGGATGCTAATGCCTGGATTTGAGATTTCTTCTGTATCTGCGCCCTGCCCTATGTACAAAAGATCCCCATCAAGTCAAGAGCATCTTTTCAAACTCGCCATTTACTTTAAGAAAACGCATGAAGTCTCCTGTGTCTCCAACTCTGCTTTCTGGAAACACAGGCTCAGGCTGGACCCACACGTCCATCCATCCCTTCATCCTGCTCAAGTGATGGTCTTCACAGCTAAAGCCAGTGAAGCACCGGGTATTAAATAAAATCCAGATGAGGCTGTTTCAACAAGCGACCTCAAGTACTGTGACTTCAAAAGAAAGCAGTTTATTTTTACTGCCGCAGAATCTGGGTAGATGGGAAGCAGGGCACCTTCATCTTGTTCTCTGCTGTCACCACGACCGGTGTCAGAGCATGCTGCCGTCATATTCCTGCTGGCTGGAGGATGGAATGGGGGGGGAGGGGTCCTTTTATAGGCTCTGCTCCTACTACCTCAACCAAAATTTGGTCATATGATCATTCTCGCTGCAAGGGAAATCAGGAAAAGTGGTTTTAGCTAGATGCCCATGTCCCCATATAAAACTGAGAGATTTTGTGATCGAAAGGAAACAGGAAGGATGGATCCCAGGAGACAGGACCCTCCTCTGCTGCAAACCAAACTGCTTCCTGGGATCTACAACTTGGTGCAAAACAAACTGGGGGACTTGATGGGAACACAGTGAACATGAGTTGCAGTGACTGAGGGCCTCCTAAGGGCTGAATCATTAGCATTCAGGACAGTCCTAGAAGGCTGGTACCCATTTTACAAATGAGGAAACTGAGGCTCAGAATGCTAAGTAACTTTCCCAAGGGCAAGAAGTGCCATTGTTGGGATGTGACCCAAAGCACAACATTCTTGATCTCCACATTACATGGCCACCCTGGGGCCACAGAATTCCTGCTTCCACCTCTTACTGTCTCTGGGTGGTCATGGCGGACAGACCCTGGATCCCCTCCCCTTGTGTATGGGCAGGGCCTATGATTTGTGACAGGATGTCCATGAAAAGATTGTAACCTCCGCCTTGCTGGGTGTGAAAAAGCAAGATGCATGTTGTAAGCTGTCCATTGAGAGGGCCATATGGTAGCAGATGGAGGGCAGCTTCAGCCTCCATCAGCCTGCAAGTCACAGCCAAAACCTGTGAGCGTGAAGCGGACTGGCTCCCCAGTTGAACCTCAGATGAGGCTGCAGCCCCCGCCCACACCTGAGTGCAGCTTTGTGAGATCCTGGAGCAGAGGGCCCAGACATGCTGTGCCCAGACCCTTGACACACAGAAATTAGAAGATAACAAATATGAGTTTGTTTAAGCTTCTAGGTTTGTGGTGATATTGTGACACAGTCACAGACAACTAATACCGTCTTAGTCCCTCTCTGAACGGGCAGCATGCTTGGCTTTCAGGCCTGTGCTCAGCAGGGAGCCCTCTACCTGCCCAGCTGTGCTAGTTTCCCATGGATGTTATATTGAGTACCACAATGTTAGTGTTTAAAAAAACACACGTTTGTTCACTTGCAGTTCTGCAAGTCAGAATTCTGAAATCAGTCTCACTAGGGATCACATGAGAGTATGAACATCAGCTCACAGGGGCCGCCCCAGGGCCTGTCAGCTGAGAGGTGTCAGCAGGGCTGGGGAGAAGGCATTTTCTTGTCCCTTGCAGCTTCTGGAGGTGGCCTGCACTCCTCTCCCTTCAGAGCCAGCAGGGAAGCACCTTCTACCCTCTGCCGCCATCATCCCATCACGTCTGACTATGATTCTTCTGTTGCCTTTTTATAAAAACACTTATGAGTTTCTTCGACTAGCCCAGATAATCCAGGTTAGTTAACATGTATTCTTTTAAGATGCTAAATTTGGGATAATATTGCTGCACAGCAAGAAAAAACTTATATTATTTGTCCAGAGTTCTCCAGAAGGAAATATAGAGATATATCATGGGGTTATTGTGGGAATTGGCTTCAGGTCTTATGCCTTCAGGACCACCCCCTCCAAGGAAGCTGATGTTGAAACTTCCAGTAAGTCTGGGATTCCAAAGGCTCAGGAATAAGGTGCTCTGAGGTCCAAGGGCAGAAGGTGGTGAATGGTCAAGCTTAAGAAGAGAAAGTAAGTTTTGTTCCATTCAGCTCCTCAAGGATTGGATGATACTTGCCCACACTGGTCTACTGATTTAATGCTAATCTCTGCCAGAAATACCCTCACAGACACACCCAGAAATGGTTCACCAGCCATCTGGGAATCTCTTAACAGAGTCAGGCGACGTTTGAAATTAACAATCAACCTATCTCATATGTGATTAACTTAATCGCAAAACCCTTTGTGTGTAAGGGGACATATTCACAAGTTCTAGGCATTAGGACATGCACACCTGTGGGGGATATTATTCAGCCTCTCACTCTGAAACACAACTGATGCTGGTTTACCAAGATTCTCATCTTAGATTGTTGATTCATCTCTCCCAGAGCACCTACTGCATGCCTGGGATAATTCTGGTCATTGCAAATAAATTCATGATTTCCACTCTCTAGGGAGTGAGAGAAGAACCATCTGAACGGTTGTAAAGGAAAAATCAAAAGTTTACATTTCTTGGATGCCTGCCATATATTTAATAGTTTTTGGCTGATCCTGGAATATATTGCTATGAACTTAGTGGCTTAAAATAACAGAAAAGTAAGTTTCTTCTGTAGGTCACAAGTCCAACATGAGCCTGAAGTGAAGGTGCCACAGAGCTGCTATGCTCCTTTCTAGATATTTTCCTTGCCTTTTCCAGTTTCTAGAGACCACCAGCATTTCTTGGCTCATGGCTTCCTCCTCCATTTTTAAAACTAGAAACTTCTATCTTAAGCCTTGTTGAGTTGTCCTCTGCCTGGGTGTCTGTCTTCTGCCTCCCTCTTCCAGTTATATGGACCCTATTGATTACATAAGGACACCAAGATGATTGAGGATAATCACCCCATCTCAAGGACAACTGATCGGAAAATTTAATTGCATCTGCCTTCCCTCACTCCCCATGGCCATGAGCCTCATGCATCCCCAGGTTCTGGGGATTAGGATATGGAGATTTGGGGGGCCATTATTCTGCCTACCACACTATGCCACATCAGTGCTAGAGTTTTGTTTTTTTTTTTGTAGAGACAGAGTCTCACTTTACTGCCCTCGGTAGAGTGCCGTGGCGTCACACAGCTCACAGCAACCTCCAGCTCTTGGGCTTATGTGATTCTCTTGCCTCAGCCTCCCGAGTAGCTGGGACTACAGGCGCCCACCACAACGACTGGCTATTTTTTTGTTGCAGTTTGGCCGGGGCTGGGTTTGAACCCGCCACCCTCGGCATATGGGGCCGGTGCCCTACTCACTGAGCCACAGGCACCGCCCCAGTGCTAGAGTTTTAAAAGTGTTATCTCATTTAATCCTCACAACAACCAAGTAAAGTAAGTGCTAGTATAATCCCTATTTTACAGATGGGAAAACAGGATAGAGTGGCTTATGTAATATTCCCACAGTCACATAGCTGGAAGTGCTAGTATTTGAAACCAGAAGGTTTGGTTCTAAATCCCACCCTTATAGACTCTGAAATGCCTGCTTGTGCCAGGCCTGTGTTATATGTTATAACTCTAAGAAACTGCCAATTTACCTGATATAAAGAAACTCGTAACTTTCAAGTTTTCAACAGAGAATTTCATTCAAAGGAAGAAGTGGGGCCCTAACACTCCCAATTCTCTCTACTTCAAGGTCCCCATGCTTCTGGCTACAGCTACCATGACCCACCTCTCTGGTCTGGGGGAGGTTAGGTGAAGTAGTGATCTCCTTAGACACCCTTGCAAAGGTAGATTAAGGGCCAACAGCTGAGCACTTCCCTAAAACCAGCCTCTTAAAAGGGCCAAATCACCCATGGAACAATGCAATGACAGGAATTATACCTAGCAAAACTTCTCTCAAGGGCAATAGACTGGAAAGAATTCCGTGGAGGGCCCTGCAGATTGAAAAAGAAGACCCCGCAAATCATGCTTGATGATGAACAGATGGTGGATCTAATCTAATATGGAGATTAGGTTCAATTAATTGCAGAATTTGTGTTTTGCTCTGTAAATGCTGCAAGTTTGAGCCAGAGTAAAATTGCTTTGGGTGGCACCTGTGGCTCAGTGGGTAGGGCGCCAGCCCCATATACTGAGGGTGGTGGGTTCAAACCCAGCCCTGGCCAAACTGTAACAGAGTAGAATTGCTTTGACAACGATGAAGATCTTGAGGCAGCCACCAGGGATCCCATTTCCCTATGCCTGCCCCTCTCCCAGCAGGAATAGCAAGTAAACATTTAGAGAACATTGGTTTGAAGGGCAAATTATTAGTCTGCTCAGGACTTCCACACATTTTTACTCTCTTTACAGAGATTCTTCCCTTTCACAACCTGTAGTGCAGATGAGATACAACCCAAAGCTTCTATCAGGTTTTTTCTTTTTAACTTGGGTTGGGTGCAGTGGCTCATACCTGTAATCTTAGCACTCTAAGAGGCTGAGGCAAGAGAATCACTTGAGCTAGTTCAAGACCAGCCTGAGCAAGAGTATGACCCCATCTCTACAAAAAACAGAAAAATTAGCTGGGAGTGGTAGCAGGCACCTGTAGTCCCTACTACTCAGAAGGCTGAGGCTAGAGGATTGCTTCAGCCCAGGAGTTGGAGGCTGCCGTGAGCTATAATAATATAACTGCACTCTAGCTTGGGTTACAGAGCAAGATCCTATCTCAAAAAAAAAATGTTGTTTTTTTTTTCTTCCCTAAAGGCCAAAAGATTTCATAAGGGAATTAAATATGGAGAGGACTCTAAAACGATATCTCAGCAGGCTACGCCATCCTGGCTTCTGCCCTGCTCCATTCATCATCTCAGCACCTATTACCAGGATGCCGCTCTGCCAGACACACCCACCTTGATGAACCCTGATCCAGAGAGATGAAGGAGACGCCTCTCCCACCATCCCAGTGCCCACCCTTTAAGATTCAGCTTCCGAGCTTCTTTTGATTGACACCAGAAAGGCCCTTTGCTGAGTAGGTGATTAGGCAGTGGAACCTCAGCAGCCCCTACAGGAAAACTGTCTCCACTAAGCCCCTCATTCATAAAAGACTCACACACACACACACACACACACACTCACACACAAAGACCAGAAAGAAGAAGACCACAGAACTCACACGGAAACCACAGCCACGCTCACAGTAACTCAGTGAAGTAAGACTCATTAGCTCTTTTACAGAGCAGGAAACTGAGGCTCGGGAGATGACCCAATTTCTCCAGCCACACCGTAAGTAGCAAAGCCACAGTTTGATAAAGCGTTTTCACACTGTGAGCTTTTTCATGCTGCCTCCCCCTAAGACAAAGGAGAAAAAACAAGTGTTCACAATAGTCTTGGCCTCACTGGCCCACATCCTTCTCATGGCACCACTTAATATTTAAATGCAGAGAATTTCCATGAGGAAGAATCGAAAGCCCAGAGATTTTCCCTAGAAGGCCTCAGAGCTTGATTTCTCACAAATGGCCTCAAGGATGGAAAAAGTCTCCCAAATTGAGACTGGCAGGAGAGCAGGGCCTATTTTGTCTGACTTTCTTCTCTCCTTTCCTGGCACCGGTAAGCTCAGCTCGTGCCAATGGAAAATTCCCAAGTGCCAAGCAGTTCTCAGATAATCTGCACGCAAAACAAAACAAAACAAAAAGACTTTCAGCTAAGATAGCTCATGAAGGGTTAAGGCGGGGCTCCAATCAAAACATATATTTTTTCAGATTCCTGACATCTTTTTTTTTGTACCCAGCCTCAGCCTGTGATGGCTTCTGTCACTGAGACAGACACTGGGTCATACCAGAGCCTGTATTTGTGGCTTAAGAGGTCCCCAGGCCCAGATCATCTGACCTCTACAAGGCCTGGGCTTGGAAAACCCCATAGGAATGAAGGGACTGTGGGAGGGGTGAGAAAGAGGAATCTGTGCTGGCTCAGACTTGAAGAAGGCAGACAGGCAGAGGTGGAAATTTAGAGAGGGAAAAAGAACAAGAGAGAAAGAGAGAAAATGACTGGCAAAGGGTCCCTAAACAAGGTTGGACCATTAAGTTTGCAAATTCATCCTAGAAACAGCGCTGTGGACCTCCTTGCTGAATATCACTATTCTTACCTTCAAAGTACTCCACGTGGCCATCTGGAGACCATAGCCACGTTGCCTCAGTCCATGAATTGGAAAATATTTCCAGGTCTCAGAGACACTTGTACACACCCAAAGAAAATGGAAACAAGAGTTTGGAGTCAAGTGACACAACATCTAGCGTGGGTTCAATTCCAGCTACAACACTGGCCAGCTGCATGACTTCAGCAAGTCACTTGTCTTTTCTGGGCCTCCAGTTCTCAATTACAGGGCAGGGGTCCCAAATGAGCCTTCCATCCTGAACTCGCAGAGATCTCCCTGTTCAAGAACAGGCCAAGAGACTCCCTCCTCTCTCCTGAGCTCTGGGTGCCAGTGCTGATTTCACAGCTGTAATTCTCTACCAGGATGGTGTTACCCAAGCCTCACACAGAGCCTCATATTAGGTACCTATGTGTGAGCCCCATCTCAAAAGAGATATAGCCCTGAGATAGAGACTAGGCAGTTTCCACAAAAACCTTGCAGGGAAAACTACAGGACCTGCCAAAAATGAGCTCAGCCTTTGGCATAAACATTGACCTAAGATTATGTACTGGATCTCCAGAAGCCAGGCCAGGGTTTGACAGGTATCCACTGATCACATATTGGAGAATCCTGAGAAGGTCTAAACTGGTGCCTTCTTTTGAAACTTTTCCCAATGACACATATTACATGGGTCCCTATGAAAGTTTTGAGACAGATTGTGCTATGGTCCGTTATCTCACTTTCAAGAAGCAGATGACAACATCCTTTCTGAGTCATCCAGGCAACTTTCAACTTGCTCAGCTTAGCATTATTGCTGGAAGGGCTTCATTTGTTTCTGTCCACAAGGGTTTTACATTTCTTGTTTCCCAATGGTGTGCGTTACACGTAGACTTCTGTACCAGATTACCCACAAGCATGGTGTCTTTAAACAATAGGAATCTATTTTCTCTCTTGGTTCCGGAGGCCAGAACCCTGAAATCTAGGTGTTGGCAGGGCCATACTCCTTCCTATGGCTCTAGGAATGACAGTTTCCTTGTCTTTTCAGCTCCTGGTGGCTGTGGGCTTCCTGGGCTTGTGGCCATATCACTCCAATCTCTGCCTCCAAGGCCCACCCCGTGTGTCTCCTATGAGGACACTTGTCATTAGACTTAGGGCCCACAGGGAAAATTCAGAATCATCTCTTCACCTCAAGATCCTTAATGGGATCACCTCTGCAAAGACCTTTATTCCGAATAAGATCCCGTTCACAGGCTACAGGGATTATCACACGGGCGTATCTTCTGAGGGAGCCCCCACCATTCAACCCAATACAGTGAATATTTGAACTTTTGACCGTTTTTGTCCTTTATACAATGAAATTGTATGAGAATGAACCCTCCATTTTTTAGTATGAGGAAGCGGAAGCCCAAAAGAAGACTTGATTTGAGCACATTTTGGTTTTGTGTCATTGTGTACTGGTGTGCAGCTGTCAAAAAGAAAGAGGGTGATCTACGTGAGCTGATGTGGACTGATATCCAAAACCTATAGTTAAATCAGGAAAGGAAGCTACAAAGTGCTGTTCACAGCCTGATTGTGTGATGTTACACTCACTCCTGAGTGTGTTTATGTGCATGCAGGCCTTACCAAACGGGCTCAGAGACAGACCTGGCCCTACCTGGTCTTTTCTACTCAGCAAAATACTGCTTTCAACTTAGCCTTGCAAAATTTCTCTTTCTTTGTCTATGGTATAGGTGAAAAAATGGTGCTTAGCTCCTGGGTCGTCATTATGAGACCGTGGCTACAAGGTACCTGATCAACTGAGCGACGGACAATTATTATTGTCTTCGTCGTCATCAGTAGCGTTATTATTTAAATGTTCCCCAAAAGGTCTCTACTTCCACAAGAACATTGATGAGTAAATTAATACATTTATTTCCACTTCTTCCAAACAGTCCACTAAAATGACAGCAAAGTAGTCAAAAAAGGCATAATTTACAAAAGCAGGGCTGGGCATGGTGGGAGGATCACTTGAGCACAGGAGGTTGAGACTAGCCTGGGCAATATAGCAAAATCTTGCCTCTACAAAAAAAATAATGAAAGGCTCAGCGGCTCAACTCCTGTGGCTCAAGCGGCTAAGGCCACATACACCTGAGCTGGTGGGTTCAAATCCAACCTGGGCCCGCCAAACAACAATGACAGCTGCAACCAAAAAATAGCTGGGTGTTGTGGTGGGCACCTGTAGTCCCAGCTACTTGGGAGGCAGAGGCAGGAGACTCGCTTGAGCCCAGGAGTTGGAGGTTGCTGTGAGCTGTGATGCCACAGCACTCTACCGAGGGCAACAGCTTGAGGCTCTGTCTCAAAAAAAAGAAAGAAAGAAAGAAAAAAAATTAGCTGGGTGTTGTAGTGCACACCTTATAGTCCCAGCTACTTGGGAGGCTGAGGTGGGAGTATTGCTTAAACCTAGGAGTATGAGCTCAGAGTGAGCTATGTTGACATCACTGTACTCTACCCCAGCAACAGACTAAGACTGTGTCTCAAAAAATAAAACAAACAGGGGTGGAGCAAGATGGTGGATTAGAAACAGCTCCTTTCTAGCCAGTCATGGCAAGACAGGGGAACTACCCTGTTTCCCCGAAAATAAGACATCCTCTGAAAATAAGACCCACTTACAGGAAAGATAAGACATCCCCTGAAAATAAGACCTAGTGCATCTTTGGGAGCACACCTTAAAATAAGACACTGTCTTATTTTCGGGGAAACAGGGTAGCATTCTAACCATCTCTGGTTGGAGGAACTTACACAGAAACATGACTCCAAGGGCACAGTGAAGCAGTGGTGGACTTCAGGAGTAGGGGAGGAGGTCTGGAGCTGAGGAGAGCTGGCACAGAAGGCAAGTGCTTGCATACAGGGACCAGACGACCAGCCCTCACAAGTCTGGGGACAGGAAAGGACTATCGTGCAGCTTATTGATTTTGTACTGAACAGCTCCAGTGAGCAATTTAAATTGCTTAAACAAGGGAGAGTAATTAAACAGCATCCAGCAGCCAAGATTGAATACCGAGTGGCATGAATCTCCCATCAGCTTGGGTGCTAATTGGGAGGTACCATTGTGGGAAGGCCATGCGGGAGGAACAGGTCGCAGGATCTTAGTGCATGGCTGGCTCTGGTGCACTCACTGAGCTCAGGCAACCGTCCTTAGGATGAGCTAAGTGGACCCTGCACCCCTCACGAAGGTCACACTGTTGTCAGGGGGCACTGTTTGACATACCTCCTAAGGAAACTGGTGAGAGCTTTAGGGCACAAATCACATGAGGACTGAATGCTGATGAAGCAACCAGGCCCTGGTTGAGGGCAAATAAGTCAGAACGATAGGACCCAATCCCCTCTACAACTAGAAAGTGGCTTCCAGCTTCCATTTTATATGTAGTAAAAGCAGGGCGTGTGTTCTCCTTCTCAACACCACAGCGCCACCTGCTGTCCAGGTAATACATTGCTATATATACATATATTTTACACACCTACAAATACATATATATATTTCTTCCTTCTCTTTTCTCCTTTTCACTAAGGAGAAAAACTAAGTTTTTCCTTAGTTCCCCACACCCCTCTTTTTGGTTGTTCTGGTTGTTATCACCTTTGGTTTTGTTTTTTTCCTCTGGTTGTATTTTTATTTTTTCATTTTTACTTTCTTTACTAGTAAGGGCTTCTTCATTTTTGTTAGGGTTTTTCATCCCCCTTTATTCTTTTTTTTTTTTATTGTTGGGGATTCATCGAGAGTACAATAAACCAGTTACACTGATTGCAATTGTTAGGTAAAGTCCCTCTTGCAATCATGTCTTGCCCCATCCCCCTTTATTCTTTCCTCCCTTTTTACTTCTCTCCTTTTTTCTCTCTTTTGGAAGAGATTTTTCTCATTTTTCACACATAAATTTCTCATACAACAGATATCCCCCTCTTTTTCCTTTATCTTTTATAGTCATATTTTTAATATTCTTTATCTATTTTTACTTGTATTATTATTTTTCTTGCTTTTCTCTGAGTGCTGCAGGATCACGGCATTGGTCTGGCTGGGGGTGGGTCACAACATTAATCTGGCTCAAGGAAGTCATAAGCTCACAGCCTAGGGTGTCCTTATACCTTTGGTCTTTGAAAAGATAGTACTAGTGGGACCCCACTGTGACATACTGCTGGTTTTTGTTTGTTTGTTTGTTTGTTTTGTTTTTTAATTTTATTTTTCTCTTTTATGCAGTGGAGGTGGAGTTTTGCTTTTCCCCAGACTGGCAAAGACTTTTTTTTTTTCTCCTGACTTTAAGGAACCCACCCAGACTGGCCCCCAAAAGGTGAGATTTGCAGGTGTGGTCACAGCACCCTGCCTATCACCACCATTTCTCCTGTTGGTCTCTTTCTCTCCTCTGTCTTTCTTCTCTCCCATTCTTTAATTCTTTTATTTCAGCCCCCTTCTTTTTTTGCTTCTCTTTATCTTTTTCCTTTCTTTCTCCCTTCATGCTCTTTACTCCTCTCTTCCGTTCTGCCTTATACCAAGGCCACTTCAACACCTAAGCTCTGAGACAAGGTAACTTAAAGTGAAGCAGGTAATGAGAAGGAAAACGTAGGGGGAGGAAGTGAACAAGAAAAAAAACACACACACAAGGAGGAGCAAACAGAAAAATTCTGACAACATGAAAAACCAAAACAGAGAACTCGCAACAATGGACCATAAGGCAGCTAACCCAGAGGATTCCACCTATAATTAATGGAAATGACAGAAAGAGAATTTAAATATAGATGGTAAAGGAAATAAAGGGAATTGAGGAGAAAGTGGAAAAACAAACAAACAAAAGAGGATGAAAGATATGAAGAATATAGAAAGGATATGACAGTGCTTAAGGAATTGAAAGACTCTATCAGGAAACTTAAAGATACAGTAGAAAGTGTCAATAACAGATTAGACCACAGAGAAGATAATGCTCTTGAGCTAACCTAGATAGTTAAAGAAGCAAAAAAGAAGAGAAAGAAAGAAGAACATTCACTAAGAGAATTATAGGAGCTCAGAAAGCATTTGAACATGGGAATTATAGGTATCCCTGAAGGGAAGAAGAATGTCCTAAAGAAATGGAAGCTCGACTGGAGGACATCATAAGTGAAAATTTCCCAAGTTTCAATAAAGATTCCAAACACACCTTTTAGAGGTATATCAAACCCCAGGTCATGTCAACACAAATACAACATCTCCAAGACATATTGTAAGGAACATGTCCAAAGACAAGACAAAAAATAAAATTCTGCAAGCAGCCAGAAATAAGCACCAATCGACCTACATAGGCAGAGCCATCAAAGTGATAGCAGACTATTCAGCTGAAACTTTCCAAGCCAGAAGAGAATACTCACCTACTTTTAACCTTCTTAAATAAAATAATTTTCAGCCCAGAATTCTGTATCCTGCTAAACTAAGCTTCGGAGTTGATGGAGAAATCAAGTGTTTTACTGATATGCAAACACTGAGGAAATTCACCACAATAATACCATCTCTGTAGCAGGTACTTAGACCTATTCTCTACACTGACCATCACCATGGACCACCAGCAAAGTAAACACCCAGAAAATGATGGACAAAACTCAGCTTCCACAATGGCACAAAAGACAAAAGTAAGCAATGCATTTTCACAAAATAAGGTGAATAGAACTCAGCCAGACTTATCAATTCTCTCAGTAAATGCCAATGGCTTGAAGTCCCTACTAGAGAGGCACAGGCTGGCCAATTGGATAAAAAGCATAAGCCATCTATGTGCTATCTACAGAAAGCACACCTAACATCGAAGGGCAAAACAAGACTCTGGGTAAAGGGATGAAAAACAATATTTCAGGCAAATAGAAATCAGGAGAAAAGATTGAGGGGATTTTCCACAACTAAGCTCTTCATACCCAGAGCCAAAGAATGAGAACCTGGGAATGAGTAGCTCAGGTGTTCTAAAGACAAGGCAAGAGACACATGGAGAGCCCAGGCCTGGTGGGGAGTCCCCCATCATAGGTAGCCATGCTATGCCCTCACTGCCCTCCACTGAGAAGAAACCAGAGGGATCCAACCTCTCTAGAGAAACCCACTGGCTAAGATGGTAGACCTACAGAGACTGTCATTTGGGCTGCCCTGGTAATGTGGATGGATACTTGCTTTATTGCCTGACCAGGTAATACACCTGCTAACAAGCCCAGCCCAGGCCCACGGAGCTCTTGTTCAACTCTTTGGGGCAAAGATCAACAGTCATTTGGGGAATATCTCATAACATGAAATAGGAAGACAAAATGCAAAAAGGGAAAAAGAGAACGCAGTAAAAAGAGAGACAATGCAACCTGCAAGAGAAACTCTTAAAAGTCTGTAATTTCAAGCCAGAGAGAAACAAAACGTTGCATATGTGAAATAAGAACGGGATGCTGTACTCATGGGGGATATTCAGAGAATATGGGAGCTCTTAACAAATGTGAGAGCAGAAATGAAAGCATGGAGGAATAAAAGATAAAATAGAGGAAGTCTTTTAAATACAATATAGGAGAGAAGAGATTTTAAAAGATTTTTAAAAATTAAAGGATTTATCTGAGCAGCCTAACATCTAACAAAAGGATATTATAGGAATTCTGACAAGAGAAATGATCGAAATTAGCAATTTGGGGAATAGGATGAGTATCTCTTATCAGAAACACGGGCACCAGAAGTGTTTCCAATTTTTAATTATTTTCACATTTTAGAACATCTGCATATATGTAGATATCTTGGGGGTGATATCTGAGTCTAAACATGAAATTTATCTATACATTATGCAGATAGCCTGTAGGAAATGTTATTCAATATTTTGTTTTATTTATTTTTATTTTTGAGACAGAGTCACACTCTGTAGCCCTGAGTAGAGTGCCGTAGCATCATAGCTCACAGCAACCTCAAATTCTTGGGCGCAGACATTTCTGCCCCAGGCTTCTGAGTAGCTGGGACTAGAGGCACATGCCAGAATGCCCAGCTAGTTTTTCTATTTTTAGTAGAGATGGGGTCTCGCTCTTGCTCAGGTTGGTCTCAAATTCCTGATCTCCAGCAATCCACCTGCCTTGCCTTCCCAGAGTTTTGGGATTACAGTTCTAGGGCATGAGCCCTAATTTTACACAATATTTTAAATAATTTCATGCATGAAGCAAAGTTTGTGAACATTGATCCATCAGAAAGGAAAGGTACCACTATTTCAGCCACCCATGTGGACAATCTTTGGTTATCCAACATCATCCTTATTCCAGACTGAATTTACATGCTGCCAACAAGTAATTATTGCTCATACTTATCCGCATGTAAGTACTTAATAGAAAAAAATATGACATACCATAAATATAGTGAAGAAATGCTATGTTCAGGATATCAGCAGAACACTTGTGTCAACAACAACAAACCAGAGCAGGCTTCCAATCTCCACCTCAGACGCTGTGTTTTGATGAAAATTGCACTTTTTTTTAGGCAAGAAGAAACATTAGAAGCAGTTGAAGTCACCAGAAAGTGGGTCCTCTGAGGATGAGAAGGCATTCTGCCAGATGGCTTTTTAAAAATGTTTTTTTCCAGAGTCACATGTCCCATTAACAACAATGTTGTCTTACAAGTCTCTCACTGGTTTTTGTGAACTGACATGTTGTCTTGTTCTGTTATGAATGTATGCTGCTCTAGTCCTTCAGTAAGCTCATCACAAATTTTCACCATGTCATCCACAGACATGTTTCCTTCCACATTAACATCATCTTCGTCATCACTACCATCACCAGCACCTTGATTCAAACACATTTTGCCGATTTCACTATTGGTCAATGAATGAACAACTGAGGCCTCATTATGGAGGCCTCATTAAAAATTCCTATATCCACTTCTTCCAGCTAAGTAATGAACTTTTAAGGTGTATTTTTAAATATATATAATATTTTTCTCTCTTGATGAATGGAATTATCATCACTGACCATAATCGAAGGACAGAGGGGTTCCAGGCAAACATAACTGTGTCTTTAGTCACCATGCTCCAAGCACTGGCAACAGCATATATGGCATCCTTCACGCTAAACCTCTTTTGAAAACCTTCCACATCCACACCTCCGCTCACTGTTGCTAGCAGTCTGTTCAAACAAGTGTTTTTTTGTTTGTTTGTTTATGTTTACTCTTCTTTGATCCATTCTGGTCACATAGCTGAATTAATGAAGTTATGTTTCAGAAAAAGTACATGGGATAAACATTTTTGATGAGAATTTCACCTGAAATATGAGCAGAATAGTTGTCAAGGAATAAGAAAATCTGGAAGTCATCTTCTAGTCCTTCCAGCTTCCCCACAGGGAGCATGAGCTGCTGGTACAAGATGTTTGTGAAACCAATCAGAAAAGATGTCCCCGGTGATCCATAAATTTTGTTATCTTAATAATAGACTGGTAAGAAATTCACTCTTTGAAAACAATGAGGACACAAGATTTGGCCAATCACAGTCAGTTAACATTTATGCATGCCTGCTGCATTAGCACATCCCAGCACCGACATTGTCCTTGGCATCCTTAATTCCTACAGGGGTTGTCTCATCAGCTCTAGTCAGTGTCTTTCTAGGGCAATAATGCCAAAATAGTGATATTTCATCAGCACTGCAGACTTGTTCTGGCATCAGGTTTTTATCATTAAGGACCTTGGCAAACCCATCAATGACTTTTTCCATTGCTTCATCAGCAGCAGATGTTTTATCACCAGAAATCTCTAAAAAATTGAATGTTCTTTCTTTTCTTAAATTTTTGCAATATGCCTGTTGAATATTGTGATAGATTGTTGCTTGCTTCACAGTCAGGATTCTATGAAGTGGCATGTGTTCCCGGTGAGGCTGATGGATCCACTCTTTCAATTCACCGACAAGATCATCATGTTTAGCTTTAGGTAGTATTTTCTTATGTTCAATTAATTTCTGTTTATCACTTTCAGCATAGAATTTCAACAGTGTATCCTTCTGTTTCTTTAGGGCATACCTGGTGGCCAACACCAGACTCTTCTGTAAGATGCTTCACACTAACATTGCCATCCATTTTCTGTGCTATAGATAAACATAAATGCTCTTTTCCCTATCACTGATACTCATAAGAGTAGCTGCAGGCTGCAGGACTTTGTGACATTTTCAATAATAACTTTATACCACAGAGTAGAGAATAAGCAAAAAAAGAAAAAATTTTAAGTGAGTAATTCACATAACTCCTGACCCCACATGGGACATTGTGGGGAACATGCCATCAGCTTTTCTGGCCTCCACATGCACCATTTAATTTATCCTTTGTGGGTATGCATGAGTGGGGGAATCTTGGTATGTGCAGAAAAGATATATCACAACTGAAGGAGGATGAAAGGGAACTCCCCCTGCCCCTTGGAGACACTAAATAAACCGCATGTTATACCCCTGCATTTTGACTATGACCTCTCATATGAGGTCAGATGTGGAATTTTCCACTTGTGACATCATATTGGCACTCAAAAAATTTCAGATTTTGGAACATTTCAAATTTTCAGATTATGTATTCTCAACCTGTTCTTTCTCATAATTGAAGGCTAGAAGTTTCCAGATTGAAAGGGCTCACCCAGACCCAGCACAAGCAATTTAAAAAAGAACCATACCAAGGTACATAATGATAAAATTCCCAAGTCACCGGGATTAAAAAAAAAAAAAATCCCAAAACCTATAGAGAAAGAAAATAAGAATCAGAATGACATCAGACTATTAATAGCTGGAAGCAATATCACAGAGAAATGGTCCTAAGATTGGAGTAAGTACAATTCTACACTCAAGCAAAAATTACTGAGTTGCAAAAATAGAATGAGGACAGTCTCAGACACACAAAATTCTGAAAATTTTACCTACCAGGGAGCCTGTCTCAGAAAGCTACTGAAAGCAGGGCTCCATGAAACAAGAGCCCTTCCTTTTCCTTAGCAAAAGGAAGTCATGGAACCCATGAAACCAGAAATCCAACCCTAGGGAGAGGGGCAAAGAGAACTCAGATGACGGAGCAAGAGGAATTCAGGGCTGACACTGCATTGGTCTACTGGCATTCTCCAGGATAAATGGCCAGGAGGCAGGGGAGGGATGGATTACATGGCATGTGCAAATTTACCCACCATAGTTCTTCATTTCTGAGAAAGTGAGAAGATGAATTAATAGCAGGCACAAGCTGGGTGCCTGTGGCTCAAGTAGCTAAGACACCAGACACATACACCTGAGCTGGCGGGTTCGAATCTAGCCTGGGCCTGCCAAACAACAATAATGGCTGCAACCAAAAAATAGTCAGGCATTGTGGTGGGCGCCTGTAGTCCCAGCTACTTGGGAAGCAGAGGCAGGAGAATCGCTTGACCCCAGGAGTTGGAGATTGTTGTGAGCTGTGATGCCACCGCACTCCACCCAGGGCGACAGCTTGAGGCTCTGTCTCAAAAAAAAAAAAAAATAGCAGGCATATAGGAAACCAAATAAAATATAAAGGCAATTAGCAACTTTAAGAAGAAAAGGTTATTTAAGACAGGAAATGAAATTAGAACTTTGGACCATTATTTTTGTGGTCGTAATAGTAAATGCAGAATATCAATTTAATAGAAAACAATGACACTCTAAAATAAAACTGGTGTAGTGTATTGGGGAAAACAGTGTGAGAGTTAATTTTCATCTTTGGAGTAAGAAGTTGATTGATTGTATTTAATACTAAAAAATCAAAGACTATCAGTACAGAGAATCTATTTAGAAAGAGGTAAGAAAACGCCAGAAGAAATAACTAAAAGTTGAAAATGCTGGCATTTGCAGAAAAGAATTGGGATGGGCAGAGGCAGGCTGGGAGCTTAAGTTTTTCATTATAAGCCTTTTAGAACCATTTGACCTTTAAAACTATGTAAGACTAATAAAAACATGTAAATTAATTTTACAAACAACTTTTACAAACTAACAACCTCTAGAGAAGAAGAGTAGAAATATTCTCTGTACACGTACATATTCTGCAATGGGAATGTATTTAAGTATGGCTTATATTAAAACAAAAACTAATATTTTTAATGGTTAAAAAGGGGGGGATGTTAGATTTGAATCCAGGACTCTGACTGTGGGGATGGAGTATCATCTCAGGACACTGCAGGGAATAGAACTTGGACCAACAGAGAGAAAAGGGGAAGGACCTTCCCAACTGGGAAAAGACATGGAATATTTGGCTCAAAACAAGAAACCCACAGGGAGATTTTGGTTTAAAGCTTTGGAAAACATTTGTTTTCATTCCTCGTAAAAAAAATGGATGACGAACAGAATTATTTGAACAGAGATTTTAACGAGAAAAAAACTCATCACATTTCATTAGCATTCTCCTACCAGTCCATTCTGAACAAGTCCAAAGCTGATTTTAAGAGTTTCTGTTTCTTTATGATCTCCAGTGAAAGTCATCAACACCAGGAAAGGGTTTGGAGTTTGTTTATTATTTCCATTTTTTTCTTTTTAGGTTGGTTAACATTCTTTCTTCTAAGTGTTTTGCTTAATTTATATTTTGCAGCCGTTTTCCAGTGCCTTCAGAGCTTATGTGTTAAAAAGGCACTTAATGCAGGGCGGCTCCTGTGGCTCAAAGGAGTAGGGCGCCAGCCCTGCATGCCAGAAGTGGTAGGTTCAAACACAGCCCTGGCCAAAAACAGCAAAAAAAAAGGCACTTACGCAGGCAAGCTTAGGTCCCTCAGTGTGAGTGGATTGGACAAGTATGTGCCCTAAAGACACACAGAAGTTAATTTGAATTCCAGGTACCAGTTTGTTAACTGTGTGATATTAAGCAATTGACTCATCTGCCTACGGCTCCAGGATTCCCTGAAACACACAGATGAGAATCCTATCTTGTCAGGCTGTTGATGTGAATGTTAAGGGTCAAGCAGGAAGAGCCTAGTTGGTGCTCAGAAGTTACTCTTCCTCTCCCCCACCCTCAAGTACAGAAAAGCACGCAGATGCTGCTGCCTGCCTGTTACTCCACTGCATCTGCGTGGAATCCCGCCCCCACCCCCTCCAGCCTGCATTTAGATTCTAAATTTTAGAACATGTCTCAGAAACCCTGTCTATGACTATCCCACAGATATACAGACCAACAGTGCCTAGGGAGGTTCCTCTAAGAGCCTGGGAGTTCCATGGCTGTGCTGTGACCTAGGATAAGCAGTCAAAACAGAGTCTATGTTATCTTTAGGGTCATCCGAGTTACGAAATTTAAAAAATCAGCCCATTGTGACATAGAAGGCAGATCCCAGGAAAGGCAGTGCAATGTGCTACGTGGATAGAACATCCAGTTTTAATTCCGGCCCATTCCTTGCTGTGCAAGCTTGGGCAAATCCTTCTAGCCTCTCTGTGCTGTGGTTTCCTCATGTGTCCAAAAGGAGCTGCTGCGTCAGCTGCACTGATTTGTGCTGAGGGTCTGCAGGTGAGACAGCGGTTGAGCGCAGGTGAGGGCTCTATCTGTGAGGATTTTCTCCCAGTGTTTTCTGCCCTCGCCCTGGCTGGTGTGGGGTGGTGCTGGAGGGAGGAAAAGAGCAGACGCCTCTAGGGTTCCAACTTCCGAGTCCCCCAAACCTAGTCATGACAGTGAGGGCTTACTGAGTCCTGGCTAAGTCATAGGCACTATTCATTCTAAGCACGTCCTGTGCCTCAACTCATTTGTTCCTCATAACAATTCTGTGAGGCAGGGGTAAAAATATCAATAATTTAGAGAGGTCAGGTGGCATGCCCAAGGTCACGCAGCTGGTTAGTGAGGGGCCGAGATTTGAATACAAGCTCCGGAGCCCCCAGACTCAGCCAATTCCCATGTTCATGCTCCCTCTTACACCAAAAAACTTAAACTTTTTGAAAAAATGTTTAAGTAGAAAGTAGAAAAAGGAAAGATAGGAAATTGCAGGTCTGTGTAAACCATCTTAGAGCAGCAGAGGGGAGGTGGTGGTAAGATTGTCTTCTTGGTTCACTGCAAATTAGAAAAGAAATGTCCTGAGTGGCACCTGTGGCCAAAGGAGTAGCGCGCTAGCCCCATATACTGGAGGTGGTGGATTCAAACCTGGCCCTGGCCAAAATCTGCAAAAAAAAAAAAAAAATAAATAAATAAATAAAAGAAAATAAATGTCCTGACTTACTGAAGTCTTTGGAGAATGGGTCTTTCCTTAGACCCTTGCTTGGGAAACCCTGTCCCCTAGCCCACCCTTCTTTTGAATCTTGAGGTGTCCTGCCCCAGCTCTGAGGGGTAGGTAGCAGGGTGTGAGGGCAGCAGGCAGATCTACGTGGAAATAAGGGCTGCTTCTCTCGCCACTTTCCAGGTTCCAGGGACTGCCAGGGCCAGTGGGCAAGGTGGACTTCTCAGTACCCACCTTCTTGCCTCTTGGGCCTCCCCAGCTTCCCTGAGTCTCCTCAGAGAAATGGAGGGCAGCAAGCCTGGGCCTGGAACTGCTCACAGAACCTCCCCAGCCTCACGCTCCTCTCTTGTAGCCTGAGACCAATAATCCTTCACTTATTACCAAGTGCCCAAGTCCTGCTCTGTGCTGGGCACTGTCCCAGGTGATGAGGAGAGCAGGGAGGTACACAGACAAAGCCACTGTCCTCCTGGAGCTGAGAGTCTACTGAGGGACAGAATAAACAATTTCATAAGCACCTCCTCAATTGTCACGCTGTGACTGGCGTGAAGCAAAGCAAAGCAAGGCAAGGAGTGGCCGTGAAGAGTGACCACAGCGCAGTCATAGACAAGAGAGGCAGGAGTGACCTCTGTGAAACGGCAGAGCAGGAGATTGAGAGGAGGAAAACAGGAAACAGAGGGGTTTATAAATAACCAGAGGGACATTATTTCTGGAAGAGGAAACAACACATGCAAATGCCCTGTGGCAGGCTGTGTGTGCTGTGCTGGGGAGTCAGCCAGAGAGGCCAGAGAAGGTACCCTGGCCTGAGTGATGAGAGAACTCACAGGGGCAGGGGACAGCCAGACTACAGGGACTTGTAGGCCAGAATAAGCTCTGAAGGGGAACATTTAGCAAAAGAAAGAATGTGGGGGAAGGTAACACAATTTCAACCAGATGCAGGTTCAAGCCACAGCTTCTGTATTTAATAGCCATGTGACCTCAGAAAAGTTCCTAACCTTTCTGAATCTGATTCCCATCCATGAGATGAGTCATCCAAAAACTTCCACACAGGCTCAGCGCCTGTGGCTCAAGTGGCTAAGGCACCAGCCACACACCTGAGCTGGTGGGTTCGAATCCAGCCCGGGCCCACCAAACAACAATGATGGCTGCAACCAAAAAATAAAGCCGGGCGTTGTGGCAGGTGCCTGTAATCTCCACTACTTGGGAGGTGGAAGCAGAAGAATAGCTTGAGCCCAGAAGTTGGAAGTTGCTGTGAGCTGTGATGCCACAGCACTCTACCCAGGGTGACAGCTTAAGACTCTGTCTCAAAAAAACAAAACAAAACAAAACAAAAAGCTTCCACAACTCAGCTTCTTCTGTGTGACCTGCCTTCTCTGTGCTTCAATTTCCTCCTCCTTTCTTTCCTTCTCATAAAAGAGTGATAATAATGCTTTCCTGTGCAGTGAGGACCTTATGTTGATAGCACAATGCATGTTAAGCTCTCTGAGCAGTGTTACTGAGGTGATTATTTCCTGTGTATTTGTGCTGTCTTCAATGAATATTTGTCTCCTAGACTCCAGGCTCCAAAAGACAGAGGTCTAGCCTTTGTCACTCTTCCCTAGATTGTCCCCAGCACTAGCCCAAATCCTGGCATGTGGTTGGTATTCAGGAAATAGTTGGTGCTCATTAGAGGTAGGCTAAATGCTAATGAATAGATGAATAGACACATGGAGAGATTCAGTGTTTTTCGTGGTAGTGAGCACCCCATTCCAAGAAAAACGCAAGGAAGGATAAGAGCAAAGGTTGGTTTCATTTATTCATTCACTTGTTGGCTACCCACAATGTACCAGTCCCCAGGAATGCACTGGGGTCACAACCATGGGGGAAATCAGCAAAGCCCTTGCTTACATTTCAGTGGTACAAAAAGGGACAGGAAACAGATAATGACTTGGGGTGAGAAGTGCTAAGTGGGAAAAGGAAGGAAGGCCAGGAGTTTTCTGGAAAAAGAAGGCGGACCCTGTGTAATCCCAGAAGGGGAGCAAATGAAGAGGTGCTTGAATGATTCTCTTCAAGAAGATTCTCTTCTCGGTTAGAGGCAGAGAAAGATGACAAATCAGGAAGACCATCTAGCGAGCTCTCCTAGATCAACTGAAAAACAAGAATTAGTCGGGCTGCATTTCGTGAGGAGATTTTGCCTGGCGCTGGGGCTCGGGGTGTGGTGTGAGGTGATGGAGTGCTGGTTGCTGTGTGTGACTGAGTGGCCGGGTGGAGGGCTGACACACTAGGCAAGTCTTACATGAGCTGCTGGAGGCCGGGAGCTACTGCTGGGAGCTGTGGAGGTCTGGGACGTGAGGAAGCCTTTTTGCAGTTCTTAGAAATGCTTTGAGTGGATAGCCTGAAAGAGTGGGTGCACCCAAACAGTATATAGCAGTCAGTGGGCTATATAGTGAGGGCTGATTGGAGCGGATTCGCCACGGGTTTGGTAGTGGTAGCGAGGGCCATTCTGGGAAGGTCCTGGCAGCAAGGGGTCAGCCATTATGGAAAGATCATGAGAAGGTCGTGAGGGCATAGCCATTTTAATTCCATCTCCTAGGATGGACCTCCAGGCATGACGGGCTCAGGGACTCCAGCACCCCATGAGAACTGTCGTCTGGGGGACATGGTGAGACCTGCCTTTCTAAAGGATTCTGGAGAGACCTGAGTTCCCAACATGGCAGAACCTGAATGCTGAGGAAATAATCAGGCAATCACCATGGGCAATTAAGTTGGTGTCAGGTCTACACCTGGGATCTAGAGAGAGGTTATCAGCTGTTTCCTGTCCCCTAAAACTATAGTTACCTGATCTTCCAGCAATATATTGCTACTATATGCTTTTATGTATATATGTATATAGATTTACTTTTTATTTTTCCGTTATTTTTTCTTTTTCTTCTTCTTATTTTCTTTTTTTCTTTCTTTCTTTTTTGTTGTTCCTTCATTTATTTGTTACTGAGGTTGCTTGTTTTGGTTATTAGAGCTTTTCAATATTTTGTATTGATGTGTTTTGTTTCTTGCTTATTTGTATGAATGGTTCTTTTCTTAACTTCTATTTTTACTTTCGACAAGAGCAAGGGCCCTGGTATTTGTTGGCTACAGTATTTTAGCCTCATTTATTCTCTCTCCATATTTTACTCCAGTACATTCTCTCTTTGGACAGAGATTCTCCGACCTTTCTCATTTCTCCCACATTAATCGCCTCTGCAACAGCTAAGATGTCCCCTCTCTTTTTCTTGTCTTTCTCTTTTCTGTCTTTGTTCCACTTCCCTCTCTCTCCTCTATTAGATATAACAGTATTTTTAATTTCCTTTATCTATTCTTATCTTATTATTATTTATTTTTTCCTCCTTTTTTTACCCTGAGAGCTGGGGGGACACAGTAGTGGTCTGGGCTCAAGGGGGCTAAGAGACCTTTTTACCTCTGACCCTAGGAAGATAGTATTGGCAAGACCATGCTGCAGAATTTTTCTATTTCATTTACATTCTTACTTAATTTTTCCTTAGTGTTTTTGGGTTTTGCTCTTTTCCTTCCCTTCCTAGTTTTGGCAGAGGAAGGGTCTAGCTCCACACAGGCTGGTAAGGACCGCCTGATTTTGACCTCCTGGTCCAGCCCCCTCAAAACCCTTGGGTTACAAGTGTGGCCTTGGCCCTGTGCAGATCAATACCTTTTCTTCTGTCACGCTCAGCCTCTCTTACTGACCTCCTTCTCTCCTATTCTCCATGTTTTTTTTTCCATTCTTCTATTATTCCTCCCCCTTTTTTCTTTTCTTTTACTTGATCCTTATGTTTTATTCTTTCTTTCTCCCCTTCTTAACTTCTATTTTTACTTTTAACAGGAGCAAAGGCCCTGGTATTTGTTGGCTACAGTATTTTAGACTCATTTATTCTCTCTTCATATTTTACTCCAGTACATTCTCTTTTTTCCCTGCCTGCTCCTCACCTTTGTCCTCATTTTGGCCTCACACCAAGAGGTCTCTTCATCACATAAACTCTGAGACAAGGTAATTTGAACCAAAGGAGGAACTGAGAAGAAAAAACCTGCATGAAAAGGTAAATAAAAAGAAAGCATACATGAGGAGGAACCAACAGAAAAATTCAAACACCATGAGAAACCAAACTAGAGCAACTCCTCCAAGGGACCACGAGGCAGCTTTTACTGAAGATTCATCCTATAAAGAATTAATGAATCTGACAGAAAGGAAATTTAAAATATGGATGATTAAAGGCTTGGTGTCTGTAGAACAGTGGTTACAGTGTCAGCCACATATACTCAGGCTGGCAGGTTTGAACCTGGCCCAGGCCAGTTAAAATAACAATTCCAACTGCAACAACAACAACAACAACAACAACAACAAAAGCCAGGCATTGTGATAGGTGCCTGGAGTCCTAGATACTTGGGGGGCTGAGGCAAGAGAATCGCTTAAGCCCAAGAGTTTGAGGTTGCTGTGAGCTGTGACACCATGGCCCTCTACCAAGGGTGACATAGTGAAACACTGTCTCAAAAAAAAAAAAAAATATATATATATATATATATTTGGATGATTACGACAAGAAAGGGAATGGATGAGGAAATAGAAAGACAGAACCAAAAGTCAGAAAAGAGATATGTAGAATATAGAAAGGACATGGTGAGCTTAAGGAAATGAAGCAGACAATCAGGAATGTAAAGATGCAGTAGAAAGTATCAAAAATAAATTAGACTATGAAGAAGAGAGAACATCAGAGTTAGAGGATAAAGTCTTCAAGTTAACACAGGTAGTTATAGAGTCAGAAAAGTAGAGAGAGAAAGCAGAGCAGGTGCTTAGAGAACTATGAAACTCCATGAGGCATTTAAACATGTGAGTAATAGGAATCCCTGAACGGGAAGAAAATTGTCCCAAAGGTATGGAAGCTCTACTGGAGACTATCATAAATGAAACTTTCCCAAGTTTTACCAAAGATCCTAACAGACTCCTTTTAGATGCATATCAAAACCCAGGTCATCTCAACTCTAACGGAGCCTCTCTGAGACACATTTTAATGAACCTGTCCAAACTCAAGATGAAGGAGAAAAATTTCCAAGCACTAGGAGTAAGCGCCACTTGACCTAAAAGGGCAGAACCATTATGATGACAGTAGACTTTTCAACTGAAACTTTCCAAGCCAGAACAGCATGGTCATCCACCTTCAATACTCTTAAACAGAATAATTTTCAACCCAGAATCCTGTATCTTGCTAAACTTAGCTACAAAATTAACAGAGAAATCAAATCTTTTGGAAATGTACAAGCACTGAGGAAATTCACCACAATAAGACCAGCTCTACAGGAAATACAAATGCAAATCAAAACCACTTTGAGATATCATCTAACTCCAGTAAGATTAGCTCACATCACAAAATCCCAAAACTACAGATGTTGGCATGGATGCCGGGAGAAGGGAATGCTTCTAACACTGCTGGTGGGAACGCAAGCTAATACGACCTTTTGGAAAGAAGTTTGGAAAACACTCAAGGAACTAAAAGCAGACCTACCATTTGATCCTGCAATTCCTCTACTAGATATATATCTAGATGATTAAAAATTATTTTACAACAAAGACATTTGCACCAGAATGTTTATTGCAGCCCAATTCATAATAGCCAAGACATGGAAACAGCCCAAGTGCCCATCGACCCATGAATGAATTAACAAATCGTGGTAAATGTATACCATAGAATACTATGCAGCCATAAAAAAGATGAAGACTTTCAATCTTTTATGTTTACCTGGATGGAGCTGGAACATATTCTTTTTAGTAAAGTATTTCAAGAATGGAAAAAGTATCCAATGTACTCAATACTACTATGAAATCAATATATAATCACCTACACTCTCAAATGAATGCCAAAACATAACTATAGTCCAGAAAGTAGAAGGGAAGAGGCAAGAGATGGGATGGGAGAGGGGATATGGGAGGAGGAAGGGTTTTTTGGGGGACCTCACCTAATGTGCATGATGCAGTGGTATATTTCAAAACTATTAAGAAATGAGTATAATTGTGATGGATGTGTTACTTAGTTCAATGTAAGCATTTCACATTGTATATCGAAGCAGTACCCTGAACCCCATAAATGCATTATGTACAAAGTTATGATTTAATAAAAAATAATAAAAGAAAAAAGTTGACTTATTTCAGCTGCTTTGTATTGTTTTACTTTTCTGTTGTTGAAAAAAACTTTAATTATAGGATACAAAATAAGTCTGTCAATAAAATGGAAAGTTAAAAAAAAGACTCAGGGTTAAGGGATGGAAAACATATTTGAAGCAAAGAGAAATTAGAAGAAAAGAGGGGTTGCAATCTTATTCTCAGATACAAGCAGATTCAAGCAACTATAGTTAAGAGAGTCAAAGATGGACACTTCATACTGGTCAAAGGAACAATACTACAAGAAGACATCTCAATACTACACATTTATGTGCCTAAATTAAATGCTCCCTGATTTATGAAACACACCTGGAGGGGTCTGAGCAATATAATATGCTATAACACCTGAATAGTCAGAGACTTTAACACCCCTCTGATAGAACTGGACAGATCCTCTAAACTAATACTAAACAAGGATCCAAAGGACTTAAACGTGACCCTAGATCAAATGAGATTAATAGATATATACAGAACATACCATCCCAAAGTAAAAGAATATACTTTTGTCTCATCAGCTCATGGCACATACTCCAAAAGAGATCACACCCCAGGATTCAAATCAAACCTCAGCAAAATTAAAGGAATAGATATGATACCATGTCGAATCCTATGTACTCAATTTTGATATGAAGACAATTAATGACAATTAAGGTCATGGTGGGGGTGGGGGAAAGGGAGAGCAGAGAGAGAAAGGAGGAGGGAGGGGTGGAGAAAGGAAGAGCAGAGAGAGGGAAGGAGGGAGGGGGTGGGGCCTTGGTGTGTGCCACACCTTTTGGGGGCAAGACACGATCGCATGAGGGACTTTGCCTAACAAATGCAATAAGTGTAATCTGGTTTACTGTACCCTCAATGAATCCCCAACAATAAAAAAAAAAAAGAAATGATACCATGTCTCTTCTCAGACCACAAGGCTTTAAAGCTGATGCTCAACTCCAATAAAAATGTTCATCTCCGCACAAAGTCTTGGAAACTAAACAACCTTATGCTGAATGATAGTTTGGTTCAGGAAGAGATAAAAGGGGAAATTGTTAATTTCCTCAAACATAACAACAATGAAGACACAAGTTACCAAAACCTGTGGGATACAGCAAAAACAGTCTTGAGAGGAAATTTTATTGTGCTCGATGCCTACATTCAAAAAACAGAAAGTGAGAGCATCAGCACACTCACAAACCATCTCATGGAATTGGAAAAAGAAGAACAATCTAACCCTAAACCCAGGAGGATAAAAGAAATAGCCAAAATTAAATCAGAGTTTAATGAAATTGAAAACAAAAGAATTCAGAAAATTAATGAAACAAATAGTTGTTTTTTTAAAAAAGTAAATAAAATAGATAAACCTTTGGCCAGACTAACTAGCAACAGAAAAGTAAAATCTCTAAAACCTTTAATCAGAAATGATAAAGGGGATATAACAGATGCCACAGAGATACAAGGTATTATCTCTAAATACTACAAGAAACTCTATGTCCAGAAATTTGACAATGTGGAAGAAATGGATCACTAGTTGGAATCACACCCTCTCCCTAGACTTAATCAAGAAGAAATAGATCTCCTGAACAGACCAATTTCAAGCACTAAGATCAAAGAAAAAATAAAAAATCTCCCAACCAAAAAATGCCCTGGTCCAGATGGCTTCATACCACAATTCTATCAAACTTTCAAAGAAGAGCTTATACCCATACTGCAGAAACTATTCCAAAAAATTGAGAAGGAAGGAATCTTCCTCAACATGTTCTATGAAGCAAACATCACCCTCATACCAAAACCAGGAAAAGACCCAATTAAAAAAGAAGAACTTCAGACCAATTTCACTAATGAATATAGATGCAAAAATTCTCAATAAAATCCTTGCCAATAGATTCAAGTTTATCATTAAAAAAGTTATACATCATGATTAAGTAGGTTTCATCACAGGGATTCAAGGCTGATTTAACATACACGAGTCCATAAACATAATCCACCATATCAACAGAAGCAAAAACAAAGACCATATGATCGTTTCAATAGATGCAGAAAAAGCATTTGATAAAATTCAACATCTTTTTCTAGTTAGAACTCTGAAGAATAGGCAGCACATTTCTTAAACTGATCAAAGCCATCTATGACAAACCCACAGCTAATATTATATTGAATGGAATAAAACAGTTCCACTCAGAACTGGAATAAGACAAGGTTGTCCTCTATGACCACTACTATTTAACATAGTGGTAGAAGTTCTAGCCAGTACAATCAGCCAAGAGAAGGTAATAAAGGGCATCCAAATGGGGGCAGAGGAAGTTAAACTCTCCCTCTTTGCCAATGATATGATCTTATACTTAGAGAACCCCAAAGACTCAACCCCGAGAGTCCTGGAAGTGATCAAAAAATACAGTACTGTCTTAGGATATAAAATCAATGTTCAAAAATCAGTAGCCTTTGTATATGCCAATAACAGAAAATACGAGAAGCTAATTAAGGACACAATTCCCTTCTCAGTAGCTTCAAAGAAAATGAAATACCTCAGGATATACCTAACCAAAGAGGTTAAGTACCTCTATAAAGAAAACTATGAAACCCTAAGAAAGAAAATAGCAGAAATTATTAATAAGTGGAAGAACATACCATGCTCGTGGCTAGGAAGAATCAACATTATGAAAATATCTATACTTCCCAAAGCAATCTACAGATTCAATAATCCCCATTAAAATACCAACATCATACTTTCAAAATTTGGAAAAAATAATTCTTCATTTTGTACGGAACCAGAAAAAAAATCCATATAGCAAAGACAATTCTTAGTAAGAAAAACAAGTCCAGGGGCATTAGCCCACCAGACTTTAGGCTGTACTACAAGGCCATAGTAATCAAAACAGCATGGTATTGGCATAAAAATAGAGACATAGACATCTGGAATCAAATTGAAAATCATGAAATGAAACTAAAATCTTACAGTCACCCGATCTTTCATAAACCAAACAAGAACACTCACTGGAGGAAAGAATCCCTATTCCATAAATGGTGCTGGGAGAATTGGATAACCACGTATATGAGACTGAAACTTGACCTTTACCTTTCTCTACTCACAAAAATTGATTCAAGATGGATAAAGGATCTAAATCTAAGGCATGAATCAATAAAAATCCTCGAAGAAAGTATGGGAAAAACACTGGAAGATATCAGCCTGGGGAAAGACTTTATGAAGAAAACTTGCATGGCAATTGCAACAACAACAAAAATAAACAAAATGAACTTAATTAAACTCAGAAGCTTCTGTACAGCTAAGGAGACAATAACCAAAGCAAATAGACAACCTACACAATGGGAAAGGATATTTGCATATTATGAATCAGACAAAAGCTTGATAACTAGAATCTACAGAGAACTCAAATTAAGCAACAAGAAAAGAGCCACTAATTCCTTATATCAATGGGAAAGTGAGATGAATAGAATCTTTTCTAAAGAAGACAGATAAATGGCTAATAAGCATATGAAAAAATGCTCATCACCCCTAATGATCAGAGAAATGTAAATCAAAACCACCCTGAGATATCATCTAATCCCAGTGAGAATGGCCCACATCACAAGACTCAACGCTGCAGTTGCTGGCATGGTTGTGGAGAGAAGGGAACACTTTACACTGCTGGTGGGACTGCAAACTCATACAACTCTTTTTGGAGGAAGTATGGAGAATTCTCAAAGAACTCAAACTAGATTTCCCATTTGATCCTGCAATCCCATTCCTGGGCATCTACCCAGAAGAAAAAAATCATTTTATCAAAAGGACACTTGCACTAAACTGTTTATTGCGGCTCAATTTACAATCGCCAAATTGTGGAAACAGCCTAAATGCCCACCAACCCAGGAATGGATTAACAAGCTGTGGTATATGTATACCATGGAATACTATTCAGCCATTAAAAAGAATGGTGACTCTACATAGTTTGTATGAATTTGGATGGAGTTGAAATACATTTTTCTTAGTAAAGCATCACAAGAATTAAGAAGCAAGAATCCAATGTACTCAATTCTGATATGAGGACAATTGATGCTAGTACATGGTGGGGGGGAGGGAAGAGAGGAAAAGAGGGAAGAGGGTTTGAGGCCACAGTGTGTAATGGGGGGATGGGACATTATTATTAGAGGGACCTTACCCAGCAAACGCAAGCAGTGTAACCTGGCTCATTGTACCCTTAATGATCCCCACCCCCCCAAAAAAAACAATAAAAAATTCTCTATTCTGGGAAGAAGATTCGAGGTGGGGATTCCAGAATCCCTTCCAGCTACAAGATGCTTTTCTCCCTTGAGGTCTTTGGAAGGAACTAGGGAGGGGGGTCTCCTCTCTGTGAATTTGTGAAGCAAAAGGTTAAAGTTGGGCCAGGCCACCAGAGTGCCCAATCTTTCTGTTCCACTCCTTTCTATAACCCTGGGACTGTTGCTGATTCTCCTCAGCCTCATTTTCTCCAGCTCCCCCTGGGATGTGCATTCATCCCTGTCTACACGCCCCACCAACTCTCTGGTTCCAAGCCTGGGACTTCCCAAGGCCCAGCTTGCAGATACGTCAGCCCTGAACAGGCTACAGTCCCTGCTGGCATGCTGCCAAGAGTGCCTCCTTGTAAAGCTGTGATCCAAGAGAAACGGGGGCACCCTATTTTATGAAGATGTGTTTATTAGCTGAGAGGTTGCTCTTGCCTGTTCCCAGGACTCTGGTGCCCCCGCCCTGCTGACCAGGTCAAGCCACTCAGTACATGGGGACAGGTCGGCTACATAATCTGTAGACTCCAGTACAAAATGAAATACGAGGCTCCTGCACAACGTAGTGGGACAAGCTCATACGTGCTTTCCCCTGCTTTGTTGTCTCCCTCTTGCCCTGCCATGGGATTTTCATTTGCTACTTGCTGTTACACTCCCTTTGCATTCTCAGGGACATTCGAGGCGGGTGCAGGTCCTCACAGTTGCCTGGGGTCCCAAACAGTGACTCAGCATGAGAGCACACGGCACTTACTCCGAGCTCCCCTTCCCCTCAGCTGACAAATCTGATTAGAGTGGGAAAGTCAAGTCAGCCATCTCCCTCCTCCTCCCACTGCCTGAAGCCATGGCAGAGAGGTGGCTCCCAAGGGCACTGAAATCTCTGTGCTAGGGTGCCAGGTGCTAAGATCTGGGTGGGTCAGAGGCTTCGCCTGGACCATTTGCCCACGAACATGTGTCGCTGTCAATCAGGGTGAGGATAGCCACTGTCCCCTGTGCTTCATCTGGAGAGGGCAGGGCACCCAGGCCTCCACTAGGAGGTAGATAGAGGCAGCCACCAAATAGGATGGGGAATGGGAAGCTGGGCATGGCGTGTGTCACCAGGGAGTGGGAGCAGGCAGACAGAACTGTCCCAGGGGTGCATCAGAGGCAGGTCCATGTCCCCAGCACATGCTCCACTGTCTCAAGTGACACTTACAACATATATATTCAAGGAGAAAATTTCTGAGAACTTCAGGGTGGCTCCTGCAGCACCAAACCCCATGGAGCCCTTCTCCCTCCTCTAGGCAAACCTCCATGAAGCCAGTACAACACAGGAGAATGAAATCAGAATGGGCCCTGCAGCTCACAGGCAGGGACTGGGGTTTCATTCAGGGAAAGTATTTCGGAGACCCCATTCAATCCTTGTGAGCCTGGCCAGGTCTGCTGGACCCACCTGGCTTCAGAGGGACGTCAGTGAAGGCTCATGCTCCCACACAGAAATAAGGACCCAGGCATCTTTAGAATTCCACCCAGGACAGCAGAGTTTGCACAGGAAACTGAAGTCTTCCTGAGATCAACAAGTACCTTCAGATTTTAGATCCTCAGAAGTCAACACTTCCTGACCCTCTCTAGGGCCTCGCTCAGCAGGACAGAGACGTGTCTCCAGGTGCTCCACACTCTGGAACCTTTCTTGTGGCCCATCCAAGCTACGTCCTGTCCCTCCTTACATGGACGTGCTGGTGAGAGGCAGGCACAGATTTAAGCGTCCTCCTGAAACCAGTTCATCTGGGGTCTGCTGGGTGTCTGGAATGACTGAGGCTGTGTTCTCACTGGACTGAGCCCCTCCTCCACCTCTGGAAAGCCACAGTGTCCCCTCATCTGGAAAGTGGGCACAGTGAGAATTTGTCCCTGTGTTTTCAACCTTTTCTAATCTCACCTAGAGTCAAACTTTCACAGCATACTTAAATTATGTTGACAAAAAAAAGACAGTAAAGAAAAGAATATACTTACTGTGCTTTGAACTTCTTTTAGAAATAATTTAAGTAATGATTTGTGTGTGTGTGCAGTTTTTTGGCCAGGGCTGGGTTTGAACCCAGCACCTCCAGTATATGGGGCCAGCACCCCACCCCTTTGAGCCACAGACGCCACCCTTAAGTAATGATCTTTAAGAATTTCCCCAGCCAACCTAAGATCCTCTCATGCACACCAGTGTGCCACAGTACACCGGTTGAAAGTCACTGCTCCAGATGATCATGGGAGACAAGATATGTGAATTCAATTTAAAAGCAGAGATGCCCTCATCAAGACAAACCAGGCCAGTGTCTTTTGCAGGCTTAAGGACAGTCACAGCATGCACACAATTATACCCATTCGCTGACTGGGGGGACTTTGCCTTTGTTAGTCCTTTGGCCTGCATTTGCCTGGACTTCCTTTATTCTACTTAAATATCCCCTCCTCAGGGAACCCCCTCCATCACTGTCTTGCCTCTGCACTATCTGGCTCAGCAATGTCATTTTCCCGGCCACTCTGAATGTCATCAGTGACTGCCACCCTGAGCCTGGGCTGCTGCCAACAGAGACTTTCCACCTGGGACAGGGCTCAGTACCTGTTGCAGATGCTTGCCCAGGAAAGTCAGCTAAATGAACTGCTGACCGGTTCCAGAACCGGTGCTAGCTGCTTTACGCCTTTTAACATAAAAAATTGTAGTGATCATGTCAAAATAAAATAAGAGAAAAGAGAATAGAGGGGAAAGAGATTTGAAGAGGAGAAGAGAGGAGCAAGAAGAAGCCGTCTCCGAGGTCCTGGTGTCCATCCCCTGCCTTCCCCCATCCCTGCCCGCCTGGGGTGCTCCAGCCCCAACTCGCCATCCATAAAATCAGTGTTTATTGGGCAGGTGTCCTGGCCTGGGATTTCCCACTGGGAAGAGTCACCTCTTCAAATAGCACATTAGGAGGAGTGAGGCTGGTGGTGGCATCTCCTGTGTTCCTGTGTGAAGTCTAGGGTTCCCCAGGACTCACCCAGAAAGTGCTAGGTGACTTTAGGGTCCTCACTTGATGTCTGTGGTCCACAGTGAACCAGTCTGCGAAGGGAAATAAAGGCAATGCAGTCCTTTAGAGGTCATGATAAGGATGCAGGGAGGCTCCCCTGCAGGGCAGCTGACAGACTCTGACCCAGAGTAAGCCAGAGTCATTGTGGGTGTGAAGTGCTTCATACCCCCAACACACACCCAGGGCTGTGCTATGCTGGCATAAAAATCTACCACCCACAGCCTGGGAGAGGAGAGGAGATTGTCAGAATTAAAACATGATAAAATCCTGGGTTCTGGGGCAGAGGTCAAGGTCAGGGGCTCTCTGAGACCTGTGCTCTGCCTCTGTTAGGCAACACCCAGGAAGCAGAATTGAGACGATTATCCAGATTATAGAGTGGGGAGTGTGTTCCTCTCCAGGTACCTCACTCCTCCCCAAGTGCCTATCCTGCACAGCCCTGAGAGTCAGTATGGTCTTAAATTTGTTCTGGGGACAACTTGCTGGCCTTCCTGGGTTGGAATCAGGTCTGGTGATTGACAAGATCTTTCAAATCTCTATGCAGCAGCGTGCTTATACATGCAACGGGAGAATGATGCCACCTGTGCCCCTAGCTCTCATGAGGAGAAAGTGGCACTGTGCAGATGGAGCATTTGACACAGGACTCACATCTGTCCCTTTCCTGCACTGACATCCAGGCCTCAGTTTCCTAGGCTTCACGATAGGCCCAGGACAGTCCCTGAAGAATGACTGAGTTCCAGGGTGCCCACCAGGCAGGCCACACAGCTGGTGCACAGCTGGGCAGTAGGAGCCTAAGGAGTCACACGGGGTGTCAGAAAGAAGGGAAAGCCCACAGAGTTCACAGCTGCAGTAGGTCCCATGTGTCCTGCATGGGACTCTGCCCTGCAGATGAGGCCCAGCTGGCCCAGGCTGGTGCAGCCGAGTTCTGGGGGGACTCCCAGGCCAGGCCAGAGCTGGGGGCCTGGGCTTCAGGTCTCAAATCCAGAAACATCCATGTAAGAAACATCCATGAGTCCTCGAGAGACACTTCACTCTGAAAAGCGGGAAAGTTACCATGGGAATCCACTGGGATTTGGGATGGGGGTCCACAAGAAAGTAGGGGATCACCAAGGATAAGGCCACTCCCGTCCCACCCCCATGTGTCTTCTCTCCTTGGCCGCCAGGAGCTTGACAAAGACAACCTGGAGGTGGCCTGCTCCAATCTCACCAAAGGCTGGTTCCAGACACGGCAGTCACAGGCACTGCCAAGTTCCCCTAGGGCCTTTGCAGTTGGGGTGGGTGGTGGCGCCCTATAGGAGAGCTCTTCTCTCAGCTTCTCTCAGCTTCTCTTCAAACTTTGGGCTCCTCCTGGCCTTTCAGGTCTCAGTTCACAAGTTGCCTCCACAGAGAGGCCCACCTTGATTTATTTGCTAAAAGTAAGCTCTGATTCTGCTTTCTCTCAGAGTCCTGTTACTTCCCCCCTCAGAAACATTTATCTCTACCTGAAATTCTTATTTGTTAGTGTGTTGGTCTTGTCCAATGCCACTGGGTGAATTAGTAAATAAATTTAGTTATTTAGTAAAACTTGCCACTAGACTAAAATCCCTCATCTTGACTCTGCCTGTATTTTTCCTCCTGACCTTGTCCAAAGGGCACAATTGCTTTGAGCCTCAGTTTCTTGTCTATGTATGAGGATGTTGACCCATTCGTGACAAAGTAGCATCTCTCCTGCACTGTCCAAAACAGTTTCTCCAAGACTAATGTGAGTTTAGGGTTGTACGCAGCACCTGCATTGAGGGAACCTGGTCAGCCTGGACTGTGGCCAGAGGGAGATTCTGCCAAGTACATGAATGGACTATGGCCTGGGTGTTAATACTTCGTGGTCAGCTGGTTTGAATGCCTTTCTCTATTCATGCTGGAAGCAGCAAACATAAGTTGATGGGAAATACAGACCAGGTCTTAGACACCTGTCTGACTTTTCTGGAGTCACATTACCCTCTCTATGCCATAGATTCCTCATCTATAACATGTTAACAAGAGTGCCTGCTCCATAGGAAGAAGATTAAAAGAAATGTATTTTTTTTTTTTTTTTTTTTTTTGAGACAGAGTCTCATTCTGTTGCCCAGGCTAGAGTTCTGTAATGTCAGTCTAGCTCTCAGCAACCTCAAACTCCTGGGCTGGAGAGATCCTCTTGCCTCAGCCTCCTGCTGGGACTACAGGTGCTCACCATACCTAGGTGTAAAAGAAGTGTCTTAAACCTGGGTCAAGGTGTCACACATAAAACGGTCTTTTCATCTTTTCTGACACTGCCCAAGGACAAGAACACCCCTCCCTTTCCACCCCACTCACCCTTAGGTCCCCAGGGAGATCACAAGCACACAAGCCCTTGGAGAACTGAAACCAGTGGGCACAGTTCCCCGAAGGTGCCTAGCAAAGAGCATGTTGCCCCTGAGCTCAGCACTCTCCAGTCCTCACCATATGCTCCTGTTCAAGTCATCCAGTTCCCTCCACTCTTGTGTGCATGAGATCCCATTCTGTGGGCCATGAAACAGGTTTAGAGAGGCCAAGTGGGTAGAAGCTAGGTGGTCCTGCCTGAGTCATTCATCTCTCTGTGCCTCAGTTTCTTCATCTGTGAAATGGGGATAACAATTGCATGCCCACCCGGTAGTGAGGATTCACTGGCATAATCCCAGGCGAAAATTTAGAAAGGTCCTGGCACAGGTAAGCGTTCAACATGGTCAGAGGAACAGCTGGGATGACACCACCAGTGCCAAACTAGAAATACAGGAGGTATGACAGGCCCTGAAGACCTCCCCCTCTGCTTTCTCAAACCCTGCTGGGGCCTATGACTGAGCCCATTTATTAGACATGGAGTCTGTGAAAGCTGAAAGGGGTGGTCCTGCCTAAGGTTTTAGCTTGCCCCCAAACATTTGTTTCCAGAAGGTGTGGCCATGACCTCAGCCATTTATCTGATGGAGAAACCCCTGCTGGTGGTCCCCTAGGGGTGAGGGGGCCATCAAAGAGAAAATAGGGAGTATCTTTTTAAAAGCAGGTTGTCAGGGAAGCCAGACTCAAAATGCCAGAGTCCAGCCCACCCTCAGGGGCAGCTCATTTGAGCAATGACGAGGAGGCAGGGCGCCTCTTGGGGGTCTGGAAAATGCCAAGTGGGTTGGGCAGGGAAGTGGTTCTGCAAAGAAGCTGCATTGAGGTCTCAGAATCCTCCTCTAGCTCTGTAAACGCTAAAAACTTTACCTGCAGCTCCCTGCAGGGGTATAAACATGCAGAATCCCAACTGGGCCACAGCCCTCTTGCGGCCTCAGAACTTGAAGTCCCATCTGAGAAGGCAACCCCTGAAGTCTCACTGCCATGGGCTGGGATCCAGTTCCGGTCTCCTCATCTGTAAAATGGGCAGCAAAGGCTGCCATGTGAGGCTGCTGCCCTCCCAAGTCAGAGGCAAGGGAGAGAGTCCTTCCTTCGCCTACTCCTAACCTGGCCTCAAATTGAATTCACTTTTCACTACCCCCAAAGGCAGCTCTTTATTGCACTCCCACCAGGTGCAGTGCACAAGCCCCTGTGAGCCTTTGACTCCAAGCCTTGAAGAGATGCAGTAACTTGCTAGGTCACCATCCAGAGGGAAGTCAACTCAGATTCTCAGGTATGAGTGGTCGTTGCTCTTTCTGAGTCTCTGGGGAGCTTCAGACACAGTCATTCCCCCTTGAGAGTTGTCACTTTTAAGGACAGTACTCATAATCGACATTTATGGCTGGCAGTGCCAAATATCTCACAGAGCAATTCATTTTATTACTGTGACAACAGGTATAAATCATTAAGACAATTCCACACTTTATATATGGGAACACCAAGGTTCAGAGAAGGTAAGTAACTTGCCCAAGGTTACACAGGAAGTACCAAAATCAGGGTTAATACTGGGTGATCTTACTCCAGGCAGGCAACCCTACAGCCCACTAACTGGTCTCTGCTGGATGTTTCCTGAAGCACACACAGCTTTCTCTTAGTGGGGGGCAGGAGGGGGAAGACGGGGAAACAGGCTGGTTGGACATTCCAGACCTTAGGCTTCGGTTTGGCCCTAGGACATCGGGTCTGATTCCTGGGAAGCAAAGCATCCATTCTGAAACCCTCTGCCTGGACAGGAGAAGGTGACTGTGCAGAACCACTCAGAGGTTGGGGACAAAGTTGGGGCCCCAGGACAGAAGAGAGCTAAAGTCACCTCCGTGTTCTTGGAAAGCCCAGGCTTCGCTCACGATTCTCCCAGTAAAAGCTTTGCGTCCTGGAGTAGACTCAATGCACACGCGTGCCTGGGAGCCAGATCCCGCACCTGCAGGCTCGTGTCCTCTGAGCCCCACATCTTCCAGGCGTCGCAGCCCCGGTGCTCTGAGCTGAGCCTCTCACTTCCTCCTCATCAGAGCTTTGCAGGGCTTCGCTCCTCCTCTCCCTGGAATCTCTGCGTCTGAAAGCCTCTTAGCACATCATTATCTTCCCCCATCTCTGTCTGTCTCTGGGTGACCTTTCTTCTCCCCTCCCTCCCAATATTATCTGTCTGTGCCACCAGAACTCCTCGAGCGTGCATGTTTGCTGACATAAGCTAGGGCTGTGTGTGTTGGGATGTGTTGATTGTGGGGAGAGGATGTGTGTTGGTTCCGTGTGGCTGTGTGTGTGTGTTTGTGGTGTGCGTGGGCTGTACGTGCAGTGAGCTGTAGGGGTAAGTGTTGCCCTTGTGTGTGCGTCCTGGGTGTGGCCGGGGATGTGTGCTGATTTGTTTGTGCGTGGTGTGTGTCTGCTGTGGTGTCGTGTTGACGATGTGTGATGTTGTGTATGCACTTGAGGCTTCTTGGGTCCCGGAGGGAACCGAGTCCAGAGTCAGGCACCCTGGGCTGCTCTGAGCACTCGCCGCCGAGAGCGGGGCTGTGAGCCCGCCGGCCGCGGGGGGGCGCTGTGGAGAGGCGGACGGGCGTGAAGCGCGAGTCCTCCCGGCCTGCGGAGGGGGTGCTGTGCGCTGCGAGAGTCGGCGCGCGCGAGGGGAGCGCAACAAGTTTCGCGGATCCAAGGCGAGGGCTTTGGGGTGCTCTGGAGAGTGGGCACTGTGGGGCCAGGTGCTTTCACGGGCGCCAGGAGTCGGGGCCGGGGGACTGTCCCGCTGTGCGGCGGTGCTAGCGGCTGAGAGGGCGGGACCGAGTCGCAGAGGCCGCGCGGCCCCGGGGGCCCGGCCAGGCCGGCGCCAGTCGCCAAGTTGAAAGGCGGCCGCGGTCTCTTCTCGCCGCTTCCTATTGCGCCCCCCGAGGGCTCCAGGCTAGGCGCAGCCCTGGACCTGGGCTGGGCTCACCTCGGGGCCTCGGGTCGCGAAGGGGGGCGCAGTGTAGGATTCGCATTCGAGGCCCCCCGCCTCGCGACTATCTTCCCCGTGCCTCCTGCTGGATCTGGGGTCAGCCCCCGGGGTCAGCGATCCAAGAAACGACTCTAAAACCGGCGCTTTTAGCTGGAGCTCTCCAGCCCCATCCCGCCTCCCGGGTCCCCACCACCCAAAGCTCAATTCGCCCCAGGTACCTTCCGCCAGCCGAGTAACCTCATTCCTTCCCGGGCTTCAGCGCCACGGACCGCTTTGGTCTCCTCGGGATGGTCAAAAGCTGCATTTGCAGATTGAGGCTTCCTTCTCTCAAGAAAACGAAAAAGTGTTCGTAGCGTGCAGGGCCATAGAGACGCCCCTCTCATTCCTCCTGGGATAGTTCTTGCTCACGGTCAGAGCTCAAAGGAGTTTAATTCAGAACTAGGGCCCGGATCCCAGAGGCGCATTTTCCGGCGATGCGTATCCTTCGTGAAAGAGCCGTTCGGGGGGACTAGGGGACCCTCAACGAGAGAAAGATGCGCATTGCCTGGGGAGCGCTGGCCTCCATAGGGGGATACGTGTTGGAATCTCTGCTCTATCATTTAATAACTGTGAGACTTTGGGGGAAACCTCAGCACCTCTCTGCGCTGTAAAACTCCCCTAGGTTTGTTGGACGCGGAGCAGCGGCTAGCTAGGGAACTCCCAGAGCGCAGCAGGCTCTGGGTGAATGCCGGCTCCTTCATCACTTCCTCCCAGGGTTGTAGGTGGCGACTCCTGGAGATAGATTTGGTGTCGATCTGGAAAGGACCAGGCCCGGAAGCCCCTGCCCACTCTTCCTTCATTTGATTAAACAAGGAGCCCAATTCAAAAGACTGGGGTGGATGGTGAGCAGCAGCGCCCAGATCCCCTCGGAGAATTCCGGCGGGATCGGGCTGAATGTGTCTCGGGGTCTTCACCCCGCACCAGTGCGCCACTTTGAACCAGTAAACATTAATTGAGCGCCTTCTGTGTGCACGCGCTGTCGAAGGAGGGAATTCAGAAACAAAACGGGCAAACAACGGGCTAGACTTCGAGAAACAAAAATCGGGAAACGAAAGGGCCCAGAAGTGGAAGGAAATCCAACCCAAGGCCAGCAGCCAGAGGTGCGGGTGCGCGCGGGCTGGGGTCTCAGGGCAGCGGGCCCCTTTCACCAGAGCTGGGGCGCAGGGAGTGGGGGCGGGAAGGCGTGCCCGCCTTGCCTGCAGCTACCGCCTCGCTGGAGCCTCAGCGCGTCTGCAGAGCTCTAGCCGTTGCTCATTACAGCAATTACGTTGCTCTAAATTTGCCTCGACCCTAAATTGCTAAACTCTAAGGAGCCAGGAGGCCCAGGAGCCAGGGCCAGAGGAGACCGCCCCCGCCTTCGCCTCGCCATTCCTCTGCCACGGACACGCGGAAAGAACTCCAGTGCTGCAGACGCGCCACGAGCCAAGAAAACTCTGATTCACCGGGTATTCCCTGGGAGCTCTCCCGCTCAGGGCCTTGTTGACACAGCCTGAAAATTCTGGGGCGAAGGGTTCCCAGGCCCATTTCAAGGATGAGAAAACTGAGGTACAGAAAGATGGCAGGGACCTCTGTACTTCAAGGTCAGGCAGTCAGTAAGCGGCAGGCTTCAACAGCATTGAAGCATATAGGCTTGTCTGAGTTCAATACTATGCCCACCAGTGATGTCCTCGGAAGAAACTTATAAGATTTGCGGGAGCCGGGTGTCCTGCGCGCCATCATTCCCGGATTGCTTATAGAGGATGCAGCTCAGCCCTCAAGGCCTTTTGAAAGCTGCATGTGGGTGGGAGTCTGAGACCTTTTCAAGCATAACTCCCCTCCTTCAGGGAATGAAGAAGCTCAGAGCACTTGGGAAGATCATTTAAGAAGCCTCCTCCAGGTTCCCCCAACTCCTACTGTGTGGCAGGTGTGGCTCCACAGCAAGCGGGGGTTTTTGTTGTTGTGACAAGTTTAGAGTACAGTCTGGAGAGGGGCGACAAAACCTTTGTCTGGGCTACCGAGAGTAGAGCACCGAGGCCCCAGGTTACCTAGGAACTTGCCAGGCACTGGTGTCTGCTTAGCTTAGCCATCTATGTGGCCTAGCTCGAGTAGAACTCCTAGGCAGACCTGGACGTCTGGGATTGGAAACCGTGGGCTGCGCTCTTTAGACTGGGTTTTTAGGGAGACTGTGGAGACTGTTCGCCCCTCCCCAAGCCAAGAACTTTGATTTCTAAAAACCTTGAGTCTAATGGCTTGTCGCAAAGGCTGTCTGGGGCTGCCCTGTGCAGAGTTTGGAGGCACTGACCACCACTTTCGGACAGAGGCTGGGGGAGAGGACTAAGCCAGTCTGGTGAGAATTAAGCTGCTGCCCTCAACTCAAAGGAGAAAAGAGTAGTGCCTGGAACTTAACAAGCTTTTATTTACTATAGGGTGAGTTTCTACCTTCATTGTCCTTACAGGAAGTCCCAGAAGGCTAAACCTGGTGCTTGTGTGAATTTATTCTCCTGAAAGCTTGGACTTAACCTGCTAAATAAAAGAAAAAAACAAGTTTGTGAAGGTCTGGTATTAGGGCTCCTGCAAAGGACTTGCCAAGAGCATTTGTTCACTCCAGGTTTTCTCTAAAGTTTGTTGAGTTTTGTTTTGTTTTTAGTGGCCGTGATACGGAGTGTGAAGGTGCTCACATTCTGGCAGCTCAAAATTAGTTGCACAAACTGTCTACACTGGCAATGACTTACAGAAGAAAAGCAATTGCTTCCATCTCCCACCTGGACTCCTATGGGGAAAACTGGTTTGCAGAGGTGGGAATTGTTTCGATTAGCCGATTAGCCGTCTACAGTCATCAAACCACTTGGGCTATTTGCTTTGTTTTCATAGACAGGTTAAAAGGAGAGAAAAAAGCGAGAGTTGGCTATGGGTCGCCTGAGCGAGTGTCAATTTCAGCTTAAAGTGAATTGGAAAATTGAGCCTAATTATCCTGGGTAATTGCTTCAATTCTCCACTTGACATTGCTAATGCAGATCTGTCCTGTGTGTTCAAAAAGATACCCCCGTCCCTGCTTACCCTATTGTCACCTTGGAAAATTGCTGGTGTTAACACTACCATCAAACTGAAAAGCAATTGTGTACTTAAAGAGATGGCAAGAAGTAAAATAAAAAATGAAAGACTAAATTACTAAAGATACCTTTTGTAGCTTAAAATTAATTTATTTAACAAATATAGCTATAATATAAATGATAATAAAATTTCAAATATACAGTATATTACATAGTACACACAATCCCTTCCAAAGGGACACTTGGGAGCCACACACGTACTGTTAAATAGAAAGGTTTTTTTTTTTTTTTTAATTTTACAATTCCTGGTACCAGTAAAAGAGGTCCCTTCAACCTACCTTTGCAACACATCTGTGTATCCCCTGCCCCCCAGAGCCAATGTTTTGCTGTTGAACTTCTGTTAAGTTTTCCAATGGAAGGAGGTTTGCTCTTCTCTCAAAGACTGTTCTCCTTTCCAAGATCATCAAACACTGATTGCTCCGTGATTTTCCTGCCTGGTGTCAGGACAGGCAGCAGCTATGCAGCAGAGGTGGCCTCTAGTCCTGTTCAATCACTAATGCTGCTGGGGATCCTAGATAAATCTCTTAACTTCTCTGGTCTCTGTTTCCCCATCCTTAACTCAAGTGTGTATATCTAGATTCTAGAGGAGTGCCAAGGAACGCTTCCAGCCACTTTTGGGAGGGGATCAGACTTTGCAGAGAGAATGCAGGGAGCAACCAGGAGGAAACCAGAGGAGTGTGGGGGCTGACGAGGAGGCACCAGACGGTGCTGTACAGAGGAGCACGTTGGGACACAGCTCCTGCTGCTTGAAGCAGAGCTGCAGGGATCCTCCGGCCCCGGGTGGGCGACCGGATCCTGGGACCCTCTATGTCAGGTGGTACATGCTGTAGCCTACATGGGCCGTGTACAGTCCCACGGGTGCCACAGGCAGCGCGGCACGCTGGAAGGGGCCAGAGGCACCGTAGAGAGAGGCACCCGCAGCGGCAGCTACAGCTGCTGGACCGCCTAGAGGAAAGGAGAGGCCGAAGGCGGCTGGGGGCAGCATGGGCTTGGCGGCCATCTTCAGCTTCTCCAGCTCTGCTTCCTGTAGTCTCTTGGCCTTGGCGCGGCGGTTCTGGAACCAGATCTTCACCTGTGTCTCGGTGAGGCTGAGTGAGCTGGAGAACTCGGCTCGCTCGGCGATGGACAGGTACTGCTTTTGGCGGAACTTGCGCTCCAGCGCCAGCAGCTGCGCGGTGGTGAAAGGCGTCCTCGGCTTACGGTTAGTCTTGTGCTTGCGAAGGGTGCAGGCTGGAGGGCTCAGCCGCCCTAGGGAGCCGAGAGAAGAAGACAGCGGATTGAGAGACTGGAGCATAATCAGCCCAAAAAGTGGTATTAAGAGCCAATAACTACCATAGATTGATTTTTGCTGAGCGCTTCAGTGCCAATCACTGTGGAAGGCATTTTCTCCAATTCCCATGGCAACCCTGCTGGGAAAAAGTTCATGCCTACTTTTTGCATATGAGTAAACTAAGATTCCAGGAGAAACCCACCAATATTCAAAGCCTTATGCCTATGCTCAAGGCCCAGACACAACTGGAAAGAGGGAGGTGGAACAGTCTTTACACTGCCTGGCCCGTTAGGAAGGCCTTTCGTGGCCAGGCCTTCCTCCGCACAGCCAGGGAACAGAGTTAAGGTGGCTAGAAGCACTGGTGATGGCTAGAGAGGCCCTGCGCCCAGCTCAAGGGCACATTTTGTTTTACACATTGGCCAGACATTTATCTGTGCCCATCAAGTGCTCAGCGCTAGGCCAGGCCGTTGTGCAGCACAGACCCCAGAATTCCACTTTCCCTTTCCCCCTGAAACAGCCCATTCCTCATGGGATCCAGGGTTAGCCACGGAAGGGCAGAGTGAGCAGCGGGAACCTGCTAGAGGCTACACTGTGGCCAATTCCCTAAATATAAAGTGTCATTTTGAGTGGAGGAGAAGGGGCTGCCTCATTCCAACAGGACTTATTCTTCTGACTGTATCAGTTGTTTCTACCGAGGGCACCTTGGCCCAATGGCCATACTCAAATGTGTGCTGGGGGGGGGGTGAGGGTGAGATTACTTCTCCTCAATCGACCCCAGAGTGGTCCAAAGAGACCAACAGTGCCCAACTGTCTTTTTCTTTTGGCTTCAAAATCAACCTCAAGAACAGGCAGTTAAGTGCTGTAGAGGGTTAGTGCAGGTTGGGCATCTGGTCAGGCGCTGCAGCCAGATAAAAGGTGGAACAAATTATTCCCAGGGCAACAGGGATGGCATTGATTGGAGTCCGGAGGCGAAGGCCCTAACCAAATTCCCAAGTCTTGGAAATGACACTTGGCCTGTGCAGCAGCTTAACAGAGAGTGGATTTGAATCAAGGCTGTTTTACCATGCGGGTTTTGCCTAACTATACATTTCCCTCACCCCGCACTTCTTAAGAAAAACCTTTGGGCGCTCAGACCACCAACGGTGTGAGTCGAACAAAATCTTGTGTTAACATCCCCTTCTCACCCGCGCGAGGTCCGGGAAGCAGCTGGCCCCCGCTCGTTTTCCGCCTGGCGGCCCCTGGGACACACACCCCAAAAAACGTCACTATCTTCAACAGCGACTGCCCAGCGCGGGGCCACCTTCTCGGACCATTAGGCCCAGGGAGGGACCGGCCTTTCAAAGACGTTTAATCCCCAGATAAAAATCATTCCTCCACCATCAGGCTATTGAATTCGGGCTGCTATTATGCAGCACAAAATAATCGGAGGAAACGAGGAAAACTTGGGAATTTCCCGTGCTCCTGAAATATCTCCGAGTGTTTTGGGCAGAGAGGCCAAGGGGCCGGTGAGGCCTTGGAACTACCCGCAAAAGCGCCTTAGGCGGCTGGAGTCCACTCTAATGCGCCGGGTCCGAGGTGCACGGGAGCTTCCGGCAGGATTAGAGGGGGCACTTTCCCCCCAGTTGACTTGGTGCCCCACCCCCTTCGTTGGAACCTGAGTGTATCCTCCCCCTAAATCAACCACCCTCCAAAGCACTATCTACCTCGAACTTCCAAGAGGGGATAGGAGGTGGGTGGAGAAGTTGTAAAAACTTTGGAACCTCTCGGCAAACAGGTATTTTCAAATAGGTGGGGTGGGGCGAGGGTGGGGGTTACCAGCGTAAGGACGATGTAACAGGGTTTAGAATCACATGAGGGAGCGTGGATTCCGAGGCGTTTGCTGGGGGCAGGAGGAGAGGGCTCCCTACTAGTTGACTTCCGTCCCCAATGTCATCCGGCCAAGCCCGAGGCCTGGAGCCCTCTTCCTGGGTGGGAGCAGGGAGAAACGCAAGTCGGCCTCCCAACGGAGCCCTCCCACCGGCTCCAGACACCGGCTGCAGGTACGCAGTCGCCCGAGACAAGCAGGCGCCGGGGAGCGGCCTGGCGCCCTCGGGTCCCGCACCCCTGAGGCCCCTTCCCTCGGCGCCGGAGTTCTGGCTACTCACTGGCCGGGGGCGGGGAGAAGCGGGGGCTCTGCATCCACGGGGTCCTCTCGGGCTTCTCAGGGCTCTCGGCTTTGATAAGTGCGTCTTCTGGCAGCTTGAGGAGTCCTCCCACTGAGAAATGGCCGAGCGGCCGCGGCGAGGAGGGCGAGTCCTGGGCACCCAATGATCCGGGCCGGATGCCCAGGGGCTGCGCCCCGCCGCTTGCCGCCTGCGCGCCCTCAGAGGCCGCCAGGGCGCTCTCCTTGGCCCCTGGTTTCCTGTGGTCGGCCATGAGCGCCTCCACGCTGAAGGGCAGAAGCGAAGGGGATACTTTGGGCTTGGCACCCTCCTCATCTGCGCCCATGGCTGCCGCCGTGCCGGCGGCGGCGCTGGGGACTTGGCCCGCGCCTAAGCCCGCCGGCTTCCCGTAGACCGAGTCCTCCACTTTGACACCGAGTGGCAAAGAAGTCATGTCAGCAGCCGGGGCCATGCAGAGCCGGGCCCCCACTCCAGCCGCAGCACGGGCCAGCCGCCGAGCATCGGCTTCGGGCAGGCTGGGAACGCGGCGGGCTCTTGGGGGTGCCCGGGGCCCTGGCCGGGCTGACCCTCGCGCGCGCGCCTCCCGTCCCTCCCCAGAAGGCCAGCTCCAGGGCGCTGGGCCTGGCCTCCCGCCGCCGTCGCCTCAGCAGCGCAAGCCGAGTTCCCTGGAGCACTGACCGGCTCCGGGTCCGGCCGCCGCTCCCTAGAGAACTTGCTAATAAGGCGAGGCCTGTGCTGCAGTGGCCAATCAACGCGCGAGGGGGCGGGCCCGGAGTGATCCAATGGGCCGCGCTCCCGAGGACTCTCCGGAGCCGCTCCGGGCCTGCGGGAGCGCGGGACGCGGCCGGGCAGGGAAGGGAAGCGGAGGGGCGGGGGTGCCGGGGAAACTTCCCTGGGCTCTAAACCCAGGCGGCCTCTCCGTCTAGGTCCCCCTGGGTCTTCATCTTTCCCTTGTTCTGGCTCCTTCTCTTTACCCTCCTTTCTTCACCACTTCCCTTGCAATCCTCTTTCTCACTCCTCCCCTTCTCCTGTCCCTTTATGGCTTCCTCCACCGCTTTTGGGGTCCTCTTTGCTCTGCCGTGGTATTTCTTCTCCCTACCTGACCCCTCCTTTCTCTACCACAATAATTTGAGATCATTTCTTATATTTTCCTCTTCTATTTAAAAAAAAATACGCGTGGCTATTTATCCCAAGATAAAGACATATTCATGTCTTTCTAAAACCACCTTCATTTTCTTCCTCTTGTTTAAATCCTCAAAACCTTACCTCTGGGTGAAAAAGTTGACCTTTGTCTCTAAGAACTAAACAACTACAACAAAAAGTGAGCCCAAAGAAGCCCCTTTGGGGTGTGCTAAGAATATAAGAATACAAATACCGCCTGGAATCTAGGATCGGTTTTCACACGCGGTGTGCGTTTTTCGCGCTCCTAAACCTCTCACGACACCTCTACCGGCGACGGGCTGGAGAGGTGAGCTGCGAGGTCCTTTTGGCATAGAACTTACTGAAATAAAACTAACAGACGTGGCATCCAAACCCCGGCCTGGCCTTCCTGTGACCTCTACGCATCCGCGGAAACAATAACACGTCCCAGTCCAGAGACGACCCTGGAGGGGAGACGCTCATTCAGGGGAGGGGGCTGGTGAAAAGAGCACTTTTTTCTGGCGGCGCATCCTCTGTGCTAGGTTTTTATTTTATCATTTTCTCGGAGGAAGCCTAATTATTACTTTTACTGGAGAAAACCAAGAAAAATGAGTTGAGGTCGAAGGAGATGCGGGGTGCGTACAAACCGGAGCCGGGGTTCGCGCGCGCCTCCTCTTTATGACCTCTTACCCCGCGTCCCAGGCCGGCGGCTCTCCGGGAGCTCGCGGAGGTGATTGGCGGCTCGCCGGGATCGGCCATTGATGACTGCGGGGCTCTAATCTCCAGGAAACACAAGGGGCTGCCGCGGCCATTTAGGGGCAATTATCCAAGCGCGGAGGGACAGTGAATCCTCTCGCCTTTTAACTGGGCGCAATAAAAACTGTAGATGAGGGGCGTCTGCGGTAAGGAAAATGAATTACTAGAGCTGGAACTTTATTACCCGGACGACGTCCGGAATCTGGCGGCAGGGGTCGGGATGCGGATACCTGACCGGTGGGCAGCTTCACAGGCCTGGAGATATGTGAAGGCCTTTGGGAGGGTTTCGGAATTCTCCCCTCTGTGGAATTCATGCCTCCTCTCCAGGTTTCTTAGGGACCCAAGATTGCAACTCGGGCACTGGACAGGACTTGGGGCCTCTAGCTCAAGTGAGGTCGGTTGGACGCGAGGTGTTTGATGTTGGGGGACCCTGTAGGTTTTACCTAGAGTTCAAGGATAAGAGATTGCACGACCCCATTTTAAAGCTGAGGGAACTGAGGCACCGCGAGGCTGTGGGCCTAACACCTTGCTAGCAGCCCCGCTAGGATGGCGAATTTCTGTTGCTTGCGTCTCTAATTAAATTCTCGCCAGAACAACCTCCTCCGCAGCCCAGTCAGACTCTCTGCACCCGGGATAAAGGGAGAGCGAAAACGAAGAACCACCCTCTTTTTATGGCAACATGTTAAAAGCTAGTTGTGTGTCTTTACAACAAATCTTCGGTTTTGTTCTAGCCTCGTCCGCCATCTCTGAATAGTTGGCTCCCGGATCTCTTTAAGAATCTGATATAGCTAAGAACTTTCTCCCTGAAAAAATGCATATGAGGAAAAAAAAAAAAAAAACATTTGTCGAAGCCGTGCAGTTCTGGGGCTGTGGACCCGCTCGGAGTGTCTGCCAGTTAAGACACTTTCTTTAGTGTTGAGCTGGGGGCTTGAACCGGACAGCTGATCGTCAAGGCGCAAAGGAGGCTCGCGCAGAGCTCACCGGCTGTAGCCGGCGACTAGCGCAGCGAGGCCTGGACGCGGGCAGGGTTGGGGGGGGGGGCGGGCGGCCAGAGAAGGGCCGCATCGCTAATTGCGGGGATAAACAATCTGTCACGATCCCTCAGCGAGCCTAATAGGCAGACGAGGATGTTGTTTTTAGGCGCCAGCGGCGGCTGGATCAAAGGCTGCAGCCGGCTCAGGGGCCCTTGAAGTCGCGCTGCCCCCCTGGCCCCCGGGGAGCAAACCGCCTAGGCCCTGCAGCCCGCCGGCCCCTCTGTTTCCCAAGCCCTGTCTAGGACCCCACCACGTCTTCTTTTAGGTTTGGCCTGGGGTAGCGTCTGCTCTTGCCCCGCGCAGCGGCTTAACCGCGTGCAGAGATTGCAAGACCAGAGGCGTGAGTCTGCAGAGGGCCAGGAGTTCCGACTGGACTCCGGGTCAGAATAGAGCGCAGCTCCTCCACTGATCTGCCACTGGGCCGCGAGGGAAAGGTGCGCGCGGACTCGGAGTAAGGAGTTAGAGAAAGCAAAGAAAATGTCTGTCTCCCGGGCGTGCTGGTGTTGTTCCTCAGCCCTGGAGGAAGGACGCGAATTTGGGGGCAGTGAGAGGGAAATTTTCTGCGTTCATTTTTGTCCGGTCCTGTACGGGTTTCCTGGCTGGTGTGTTTAGAGAGCTGACAGGCCCCGGGGCTGCGCCTCTTATCTCGCCGCCAGCACCAACCTCGAGGCGCGGCCACTCTCGCAATTTTCCTCGCGGCCGCTGCAGGCGAGAAAGCCCGGCTGTAATTCATGCCTGGCAAGGGCAGGGCTGGTCCGCAGCAGATAAAGCCCCAGGGCTGGCGCTCCGCTTCCCTCCCCTTCCCCCTCGCTTCATCTCCCCTCATTCTCCCGAATCCTAATGCGCTCTCCTCGGCTCCCTCCCCAACAAAGCGCCTCTGAATTTCAGATCCTAAGGATGGACTGTCCTTCGTCCACTTTCAGGGCAACTAAACGCATTTTTTCCCTATGCGCCTATTTTACCGGGGTGTGTAGTGATGGGAGAGGGTAGTGGTGGTGGTGCCAAGCCCCTCTTTAAAGGATTCATTTTTTTAGAGGGACCCCTCTTAAAGATGGTCGTCACGATCTGGGTGCTGCCAAACAGATGGGAAGAGCTACTGGCTGGACCCTCAACTTTGGCACTGGCTGTCGCCTTGGTCGGGCGGGGTTTGTTCTCCCCCTTCCCCTTTTTCCAATGTATTTTGTGGCCTCGGCCCAGGAATCCCGCGTGCATTTTTTTAAAATGTGCAGCTCAGTGGGATCCCCCAGCAATTAGCGAGCCCCAAACAGTCCTCTTCAATAGAATGAATGTGCTATGAAAACCGATTACCCGGAACGATTTATTTTGGTGGGAATTCTCCAATCGCCCAGAGGGCGTATAGGGGGAGTGAGAGGAGGTATTTTGTCTCTGGGAGGGGTTGGGGGTTGGCGGGCGGACAGAAAGCGCTGTCATCGGCTCTCCCAATCCACGGAGGGGGGCCTGTCATCTCTAACATCTCCACTCTTTTAGCCTTTGTCGCCTATAAGTGGGGGACTGGGAGTCAAGTTTGAGAAACTGGAGTCGCTACACCGAAGCGCTGCCAACTCCAGGGACTCTTCAGCGGGCTGAAGCTTCACCGCACCGATCCGGAGCAAAACGCTTTCTGCTTTTCTGAGACCTGGGCAGAATTTGTGCGTTTTAAGACTTTCGGTACTCTTTTTGAAAAGCGAAGTCAAAATAAAAAAAAATAGCAATAAATAGTGTTTTCTCCTTCTGGCTATTTTGTCTTCTAAGTAGGCCCAACTCTTGCAGCGCTGTCCGAGTGTGGCGGATTCCAACCCTCGCAGGCGAGGAATTGACGTGCCCTGCGCCTGGTCTCCCCTTCTGGACGCCCTTCCACCCTCCCCCCATTTGCTGCCTTCCCCTCTCGGCAGGCCTGGGCATCCTTGTGTCTTTAAATTCGGAAGGGAATGGGAGGGGGCAGGATCCACAGCGGAAAAAGATCCCCCCTCTTCAAATGGCCCAAATTAATGTGATCGCGAATGAGGGCGCACTTGGGGAAGATGAAAGCGGAGGCCGGCCGGCTCCTCCTCGAGCTCTATAATTATAGATAATATATCCCATTTCAAAGCAATTAGACCAATCAGGCGTAACGAACCACTTTGCTGCCGACGAATAACAAAGGAGCACGGTTATTTAAGCCTAGAGATGTCAGGCAGACCCCAAGGCTCCAGGGTCAGCCAAACGTAGTCCCTCTCGGCTCTGCCCGCCCGGGCGGGGAAGGTGGGCCCTTCTCCCCTCGGGCTCTGCTCAACTCTCTCGGGCCCCCTCCCAGTTCCGCTGGGGTTGTGGGGAATGCGAGGGAGAGAACTAACAGATTGGGTGTCAGGTCTCCTGTGAGAGGTTTCACAAACTTTATCTGACTTAATCCTCCCTATTCTGGGAGATGGGCGTTATTATCGGCTTTTGTTTTCCAGGTGAAAGAACAGAATCAGAGAGGTTAGGCGTCTTTCTCAGAGTCACACAGCTTATTAGGATCTTGTCTTAGGTGGGTCTGAAACCCTGACATTCAGCGCCCTCCTTCCATTCCCAGGGCAGCCTCTCTAGCTACGCTTTGGAAAGACGAAGCGCCTTCACGGAGGCTGCTCAAAGCGGTTTGGTGGAGTCGCCTCCCATCCGGGAAATGGGTCTTCTCATACTTACCACCCTAGCTCCTGCCCCTCCGCCCTCCCCCACCTCCTTGAGAGTCCGCGGGACACTGTTGAGTTTTTCTGTGAATTTATCAAATGTTGAGGATCTCAGGTCTCTCGGAGAAGAAGACAGACCCAGGGTGCAAGCCGAGGGCCGAGAGCCAATTTTTCGGAGCCTCGATTTGTTGGCTTTAAAACAGGAACAGTGAGTGAGCTAGAGACGCAGGAGGGCAGAGCGGTCCTGATCAAACAGACCAGCAGGGAGCTGGGGGAGGCTCTTCCTGGAGACTGCGACGCTTAGGCTGAAACACTGAGAGAAATGGAAGTGAGTTGGGGATGCCAAGAATGGCTCCAGGTGAGACTGGAAAAGTGGGGATCTGAGGGGATCCCACAGAGGGAGAGAGGGTCCTGAGGGACGATGGTCCTGGGAGGGCTGAGGGGGGCTGCTGAGCTTGGTAGGGGGCTCCCCTTCCCTGCGTGGCAGCCCGGCTGACAGTAGGGAGGGGAGCTGAGGGAGGGCAGGGAGGAGGAGGAGCAGGGGAGGGGTGACCCCTGGTCCCCTCTCACCCAGTCCCTGAGACTGCCCCTCACACACACACCTCTCATTGGGGCAGGTCCCAGCTCTGGACATCCTTTCTCGGTATCCTGCCTGTCTCTCTGACTCCCTCTCTGCGGCAATTCTCCGTCTCTGTGAGTCTCTCTTGGTCTCTGGACGCATCTCCAAGCCTCAGCCTCTTTCTGCTCTCTGCGCTGTTCTGTCTCTCTTCCTGACAAGCCTCTCTCCTTCCCCGCCTTTCATCTGCTTGCTGGCAAAGTCTCTCCTGCCCACTACCCCACCCCCTCCATGATTATGTCTGAATCTCTGCCTGAAAGTAACTGCAAGGCTATTGCAAGTTTTTTTCTGGAGGCAGTTTTCAATTTTTGGAGCAGCTGGTACACCTTCCAGAAGGGTGAGCACTGCCCGGCCCTGGCCCCTGTCCTCTGGGCCCCATTTCCACATCTGGGGACCTGCACAGTGCACTACTAGGGCCGTAGTGAGAACAGAAATGAAGAGTGGCAGAGGCAGCAGCAGTAGGCCCAGCAGAGCTAGGAGGTGCCACTAGAGTCCCTTCACCCCCACTGTCCCAACTCATGATGGAAATGGCTATGAATGCAGAGCATCCCGCACAGGGAGGAAGGGGGATGGGGAACCGTCAATGAGGACAGTGAGCAGAGCAGCACCTTTCTTCTGGAGAGGCAGTTGGCCCAGCACAGGATACCCAAACTGGACTCCAGCCAGTTCCCTCTCGGCCACTCACACCCCCTCTTAAGGGCTTAGAAGTCAACAACCTCCTGCTACCCAGAGTCTGCACCTTACCTAGCCTTCAGACCTCTGCAGTCCCAAGGAACACAGTGTCCTGCTTGGCCCTACACCCTGCTCCCCTGTCCTCCCACCTTCGCCATCCTTACTTGGCTTTCCTAGCCCTTCAGTGACAACAAATGGTGTCACCCTGTGAAGTGATGGAGAAGTGTTGGCCCTATTGTAGAGCAGAGGTCCTGAGAAGGGTGGACATTGGAGGTTCCAGGTAGAGCAGAGCTCCAGAGGAGACAAGGGGTGGGCAGGGAAGCCTTCAGCATGCACCAAGGCCCAATCAGTAAAGGGATGAAGATAGAACCGTGTGGGGGTGGGGCATGGAGAGTGATAGTGATTTTCACATGGGAAGTTGGGTAAGTGGACAATCATTGACCCAACATCCCAGTGAACTCCTTGAGGCTGTGGACAAAGGCCTTCCCTCCCTCAGCTTCCTTTCCCCAGCCATAGCCTCTTGCTTACCACAGCCCACTCCCAATTTGGGGATGCTTGGAGAAAGGGCAGTCCCCATCCTGAGGGAGGGGAGGATGCTGTGGCCCTTGTTTGGCCTGGCCCTCTTCTGAGCCCAGGTCAGCCCACCAACCACAGAGGCTCCTTGAGACCAAGTGGCAGGACTGGTGGGGGGAGGAGGGATAGTTAACACTGAAGCCCCCACAGGCTTTCCTGTGGGCCCAGAAGACAGCTCCAAAGCTGCAGGAGACTAGAAATTTGGTCAAACATCCCTATTCCGTAGGTGGGGAAACTGAGGCTCCAAAAGGAGCCTTTTATCAGGTCTCTGAGCCAGAAACTGGCAGAACTGGTCCTAAATGCAGGTTGCCTGACGCCAATCAGGGCTCAACTTTCCTCATCCCCAGGAAAGTAGGCAAACTTGGGACATCCCTTGCCTCTCTAAGCCATGCTGCCCGTGGCGTGAGGCTTCCTGGAGCGCTCCCTGGAGAGGTTCAGAGGAAGCCTGTTCTCTCTTCCCAGTGAGGGCCTGATGGACGCGGCACAGGCTCCGTGCCTGGAGCTGAAGAGTGACCCTGGAGCATCATGCCTGGAGCTGAAGAGGACTGAGCCCCTCCTGCGTACTAGGCTCTTCAAATGCACCACGGTGGTTCATTTTCTCTCAACCGTCCCCGAGGTGAGAACCCATTTTGCAGAGAAGGAAGGGGACACTCCGAGGGTTAGAGCAGTGCTGGGAGCGTCTGGCCCCTGTGCGGGTTCCCACACGCGCGCTGCGCGCTGGAGGGGGCCCTGGTTGCACGCCTGCCGGCCTCCACATTGGCTGAGTGGGCGTTGCAAATGCTGCAGGCTTTGCTTCTGTTTCTCCCTCTCCTCCCCAACACCCGGAGCGGGTTTGGCTCTGGAAGGTCGAGGCCGCTGGGACTCCCCCAGTCCCACTGCCAAGGACCGGCGGACAGGACAGGACCGCGACTGCGCGCAAAGCCCCGCCCCCGGGCTCCACCCCTGACCTGGGCAAAGGAGCCCGAATCTTAGGAACTACCAGCATCCTAGGGATGGAGGTGCTGAGCCCGGCTCTGTCTTCCTCCCTGCAGCCGTGCGTGGAGCATCTGAATCCTAAAAGACTACAAACTGGGGAGCCGGATATCAGGATGGGGGATAATATATCCCAATATTAATAGTTAACACGTATTAAACCATTTCCATTGCCAAGCACTGTTAAGAGCTCTTAGCACGTTCTATGTCCTATGATCTTGACAGCAACTCTCTTTGTACCCCTAGTGTACACTAGGGGAAACTGAAATAAAATAGTTTGCACCAGCAAAAGCAAATACTAAAAGTATTCTGAGATGAGGGGGCTGTGATTTCCAGCAAACCCCACACAGCCGCCCCCTCAGGAGGCTCCTGCCCTGGTCTTCCACACAGGGAAAAGCAGAGAACGCTGCTTCTGGATGCAACAGCTATGATCTCTGTGCATGGCCATGGGGGTGGTTCTCCAGAGCCTGTGCGTGTCCCCAAGAACAGTACAGAGCCTGGCATAAAGAGGGGACATCAGAGGGGAGGTGACCAGGCACTGTAACTAACCCACCTGGGCCTCTAACTCAGAACAACTGCTCCCCAGCCAACTGCACAGGGTTGGGGTCAGGGCCAGAGAAAAGAGGACACTCCAAGGGAATATTGGTGAAATATTTCTTGAGATACATTTTAGAAAGAAATCTGAAGTCCCACCCCAACCTTGCTTGTTCTGCTGTGTTTATATCTCCTTTGAACTTGAAGATGGGTTGTAGATGCCCCTTCCTCCACAGATAGAGAAGATGAGTCCAGAGGTGTCAGTCGTTCAGAAAGGTGAGTGGGGCCTCAAGTCCAGGGCTGTCTCCACCTGGCTGGCCTGCCCCTCTTCTCCAGCCCTCCTGGGCTGCTTTTTTCCTTGTTTTCATCCAGAGACAGGCTGCGGGGAAAGTGGAGTGAGCTGGGTGGAAACTGGGGCCATGTGGCAGCAGAATGTTCATCCAGAGGCCCCACCTTTCTGGGTAAGTTGAGATTCCCTCCCTGGGTGTTCTGGCAGAGAAGAATTATTCTCCTGACAGTCTCCTCCCCAACTTTTCCCTGCAGGATCCCTCCCTAGGCTAGGGTCCCCTTTGGCTTCTTCTCTCCCAGCTAGGGCTGCAGGACTAACCCACGTGACTGAGACCATTCCATCCCTGGGGAGAGCCCTATCTGATCCAAGGTAGGTCCCTGTTGTGGTCCAATTCAGTGAAAATAGATTCTGCCTTGGGTTCTAGTCCCCTCAGCAGCCAGAGGGTCCCTGTCTATTTGCTTTTTCTGCTCAGACACACTTATTCAGGGCCTTCTGTAATCTGAGCCAGCCCCAAAGCAAGAATGCCAGGTAAGGGCGTTGGTTCAGGTAAGGGCGTAGGTTCAGGTAAGGATGTAGGTTCAGCCAGTTGGGGTGGGGTGGGTGTGACCACAAGCCATAGGAAACGTGGCATGGACAGAAAGCAGGGAGAAACCACCCTTAGAACACAGAGGTGTCTCCTGAGTTTGCCCTGCAATTTCAAGTCTGGCTTTCCCCTCTCATCTTTGTGGCCTCCAACAAGTTACTGACCCCGTCTGGGCCTCAGTTTCTCATTATATTGGGGGTTAAATTAATAAGAATACCTCTAAAGTTCTGGAAGCTGTGCCATTGCATCCCGAGAGCCTGTAAGGTAGAGGAACAGCTAGCACTGGCATCCTGACCATCTGGATGCCCACTGAGTAGCTTCTGCCACCCCAGCAACCTTGGGAGTGGGTTTACTGTGCTGGTTTATAGGTAACAAAGCAAGTCTAGAAAGGCAAAATGGTTGGGATCGGCCAATATTTAGAGACAGCATCCTAACCCCACCTTGGGGACCAAGCCAATGTCTTTCCACCCACCGCAGCCTGTGGATAGCTCAGGATCCTCTGCCCAGTGTAGAGAAGGCAGATCACAGTGCATTTGGGGCCATGGCTCAGCCATCTCCTTACACAGTCCCCAAGTCCTGACCAGGGCCTGCAGGGCTCTGCAGGGTCCATCCTCTGTCTGCCACGTCTTCCAGCATTCTTACCAGTCCTTCCCACCTCCACCACCACACCTGGCTCAATTCAAACACCACACTGGGCTCCTTGCAGTTGGCCAAGCATGCCAAGCACACCTCTGCTTCAGGACACCCTCAATGGCTGTCCCTCTGCCCAGTGGGCCCTTCCCCTGGTACTCTCATGGCTCCATTTTCCTCGGAGTCTGCTCAGGTGCTGCCTTCTCAGAGAAGGCACTTCCCCCACACCACCCCTGCCACCCTAGTAAGCATTTCCAAAGCCCTGCTTTATTTTTCCCCATGTGTGTGTTGCCACCCAACATGTCATTATTACCTCTATTTCCATGTTCCTTACCTGCCTCCCCCATTAAGAGTGCAGCCCTTGTAGTGGCAGATGCTTTGTTTTGTTCCTGGCTGGACAGTCCTTGGCCCTCAGGACCAAGCCCAGCACATAGCAGCAAATATTTTTGAATGACCAAATCTCTCTCATACTCACCACAACTTTAGGAAAATTATCAATCTCTTTATGGCTCATTATCCTCATCCATAAAATGAGCCTACTAAGTCTATTTAGCTTATACTGTTGTGAGAAGATGCTGGATAATGCCTGCGAAGTGCTCAGCACAGGGCCTGGCCCTGAGAAAGCCTGCAGGAGAAGCTGTTTCCCGACTGAGAGAGGTTGGTAGACTGTCCACAAGATTCCTGCCATCAAGCAGAGCCGTGCAGCAGGACCCCTAGGTTCTGGGGCTTGATGGCACACCTCCGAAGGTAAAGCCACATCCCTGCCCATGTTTTATCTGAACCTTTTGATGACTGAGGGGGCCAGGAAATGTTTAGGTCTTTTTGCAAGTGGAAAGACAAGACCCAGATGGGTCAAGACACTAACCCAGAGGTCACAAAGCTAGGGTCTTTCACATTTTTGAGAGGGCTTGCCCTGCTCTAAATTCCTGCCCCCAGGGGCCAGCAGCTCCTATGCTGTCACTGACAGCCCAGGACCTTACTCCAGTGTGCTCTTAGGGTGGGCAGTCCAAATAGAGTGATTCTTTTGCAGGGAAAGCTGCCAAACAGTGCCCCTCAGTAGGACACTAGGCTAAGTGTGGCCCTGGAGCTGTGGGAGGAGGATAAGCTGGTTCAGATGGGAGAAACAGCAGAGCAAACGCCGGGAGGTGAGAGGCATGGGAGATGCAGGGCAGGGGATGACCTTGGGGCTCTGGCAGCCCGCCCTGCCTCCGGCATTTCCAGACACTCTGAGCTTTTGGTTCAAGCAGAGCATGAGGCAGCCATGGCTTCCATGGACTCTGTTTCCCCGGTAATAATAGCTGTTCCACCGCCCTCTCCAGCCCTATCCTGTTTGCAGTCCTTTCAGACAAACAGAGATGAGCCCAGCACCCCCACTCCCCGCTCACAGGCAGGAGTGGCACTTGTACTTCCTCCCTGCAGAGGAAACCCTCCCAGGATGCCCCTAGAGCTGGCAGCAAGTGCTGGAACCTCTGGTTGCCTGTGGGGCGTGTTGTGACTTTTCCATCTTGAAAGGCAAATTTGGAAGAAGGGTTTCAGCTGACATTTAGACTCTACCTCACAATACAAAGAAGGGTAGTGAGGACAGAAGGCAGAGAAGGGATGCTGGCCCTGTGTGAGGAACTTTCATTATCTTATTGAATGTGTCAACAACTCTTACACCAGGTACTGTGAACCCATTCAACAGATGATAAAACAGAGGCACAAGAGGCTGTGGCCTATGGCAAGGAGCTTAGCGAGCAGTGTTTGCTTCTCACCTGTGAGGCAAATTAATGGTGTAATAATCACCACCATGAACTTGCCAGACACCTACTAAGGGCCGGCTTTTTACACACGTTGCCTTAGTCCTCCCAGCCATGTTGGTTTGCCCTGTGGTCTCCAGCTGGCAGGTGGAGACAACAGGGTGGCTAGTAACTCACCAATGTCAGTCAGCCACAGGAGGACCAGGAAGGATTTCAGCCACTAGAAGAGTCTCTTCAAAGAAGAAGGGGCCACTGTGCAGGGAAGACTGGGGAGGCCATGAAATCAGAATGAAAAGAAATGTATGTTCTGTGCTACCGTTCTTTCTCTGCTAGGAAAAGCCCTCTGGGATTGCCCCGTTCCCACATCTGCAGGGGCATCAAAGGTGGGGCAGAATGGTTCTGGACGCCCAAGGCGGCCTGAGTCTCGGCTAGGGAGGGAGCCCAGATGAAAGGGAGAGAGAGATAGAGAGATAGATAGAGAGAGAGAGAAGGAAAGAGAAAGAAAGAGAGAGAGAGAGAGAAAGGAAGGAAGGAAGGAAGGAAGGAAGGAAGGAAGGAAGGAAGGAAGGAAGGAAGGAAGGAAGGAAGGAAGGAAGGAAGGAAGGAAGGAAGGAAGGAAGGACAACAGAGCTGAAGAAATGAGAATGGCCCTCTCTCCTGCCCTGTCCAGGTTGGGGTGGGGACCCTCTCAGAGGATCCTTCAAGAGACCCAACCAACTTCTACTGAATGAATGCAGGGCCCTGAGACAGGAGATCTGGGGCTTCCCCATAAGAACTTTAAAAATCAGTGGTTGTGATAGTGTTGTGGAATAAAAAAAATTCTTGCTAATGCACTTCACTGGCTAGGTCACATCCAACCGGTGAGCTGGGTGTTATGGTCCCATATCTCTGGCAGAAGGGTTAAGTGACTTGCCCACTCTACGTCAGGGTATATGAGAGTCTGGTGGGCCCCTACAGGTCCCACTACACAGGACTTGGAATGGGAGTTGTCCTATTAAGAGGTATGTTGTTTCCATAACAAGTACCACAAATGGGATGGCGTAAACAACAGACGTGTGTTTTCTCACAGTTCTAGAGGCCAGAAGTCTGACATCAGGGTGTTGGCAGGGCCAGATTCCTCTGAGGCTTCGGGTAGACTCCTTCCTTGCATCTCCCAGCTTCAGCGGTGGCCAGCAATCCTCCATGTCCCTAGGCGGTGTCTCTCCAGTCTCTCCCTCCGCCTCACGTGGCATCTCTGTGTATGTCTTCACATCACCTCCCCTCTGTGTCTGGGTCCAAATGTCCGTCTTCTGATAGGGACACCAGTAATTTTGGATTAGGGGCTCATCCTACTTCAGTGTGACTCCATCTCACTTTGGTCTCTTCTGCAATGACCCCATTTCCAAATAAGGTTGTGTTCGCTGGTAGCAGGTGTTAGGGCATCAGCATATCTTTTAGAGGGGACATGATTCAACCCCTAACAGGAGGTATGTCCCCTCCTATTCGCAGGAAGCTCTGCGGTGCTGCTGGACACCAGGCTCTGAGAGCAGCTGGCTCAGAGTACAGCAATAGCAGTGACAACCCCCAGGTTCCTTGGTGCCGTTAGATGACAACACGCATTCACCTCCTTTCCTGAAGCTCTCATCTGATTCTATCTTTCAGATGGACTGGCATGACTAACCCCACCTTATAGGTGAGGAAATTGAGGTTTAGAAAGGTTTAGTAGCAAAGCTTCAATCTGAAACAATATCTGTTTGACTCCAAAACCACCTACTGTCACCCCACCAGCACCACCAGGGCTCGGGGTAGGCAGGCAAGGGTTAAGGCTATGGTGGCAAGTGGGTATCCAGGCACTGCTGACTCACTGAGGGCAATGCCACTTCCCCGCCTGCCCTCTCCGTTACCTAGGAGCTGATTAAGATGTCACAGAAGATTATGCTGTCAGGTGCAAGAATCAGGTGCCACGTTACCCTGGCAACGGAGATGGACGCTGCAGACCAGCGTCACAGCCTGGTGAAAAGGGCTTGGGGTTCTATCTTGGTCACCTGTCCCTGATACAAAATCTGGCCCTGTGGCTCCACAGCTAGGAGACCTTGGGTGAAATGGCTCACCTTTCTCATCTTCTTGTTCCTCATCTACAAAGTGGGGGGCAATAATTCCATCCCTATGTGGCTCGAATGGAATAGCCCAAGAAATCCTCCACCTCTGTGAGCATCTGCCTAATGGTGGTGCCGGGTACCCCCAGGCAGGCATCAGCTCTGCCGAGGCTCAGGTGTGGGCAGGTTTGCCTGGGGGTGGCAAAGGGATGATGCCAAGCCTCCTCGCTGCCAAACGGTGAGGATGCTGAGGACGCAGGCTCACCTGCAGGGAGGACCCTGGTAGCAGCTCATTTTGTACCAAGAAGAGGGCAGGAGCAGGAAGCAGGAGAAGCTCTTCTTGGAGACTTGCATACTTTCTCTCCGATAGTGCTTACCACAGCACACATTCACCGCCTCGTCACCTGTCACTTTCCCAATCCAGCCACAAACCCTGTCTCCTCAGGTGCCCTAAACCCAGAATTCTGCTGAATAAAGGTTCAAACGCATGGAGGGATGGCACATGAAGGCATTTCCCCAAATCCCCCTCTACTCCTCGGAACCAGTTTCTCCCATCTTTGGGGCAGTAGTTCTCTGCAAAGCTGTCCTTCCCCATGATTTCTGACCCTGTAATCTTCCCAAGTCTTGTCCTTATTCACCCCCCACATCTATGCCCCACCTGTTTACCCACCTGCCCGCCCATCCCTGGCAGCATCCATCACATCTCTGAGCCATGTCCCATGCTGAGCCTGCAGAGTCAAGACAGATGGGGCCCTAGTCCTATAGAGGCGAGAGGAATGGGTTCACCTCCCAGGGTGTGCAGTGCATGGCCAGGGCTGACTGTATGGGAGCAGGGGCCACTGCAGAGGAAGGAAAGGTGATGTTCTGCTCGGGAATCAGGGAAGGCCCCTGTAGAGAGGAGGAGAAGAATGTGGGCCCAAGAGGTAAGCATGGAGGTGGCTGGGAAGCATCTCTCCTGCAGCTCCCACCACCTGCTGATGCTGCCTCCTCTTTTCCAGCCCTCACATAGGTTCAGAGGGTCAAGTGACTCCCTCCTACTCACCCAGCTCGTAAGTGGAAGAACTGGTCGAGAAGCTCAGATCTCAGCTTCTCAGAAAGTATTCCCAACCACCTGAATGTCTCAGCCTGCCCTTTGTCACTCCCGGTCCTGTCTGTCTGTTGGCTTTCTCCCTGGCTGAAGGACCAGCTCCATGTGGGTGGGACCCGACTTGCCTCCGCTGTGTCCCAGACCCTGAAACAGTGGGTGCTCAGAGCCATCTTTCCTGTCCCTGGTTCTGGGCCAAGGGACTCTCGAACGGTCCCCAACCTCATTTCTGCTCTGGGTACCCCTCTCTTTAAGTGTCTGATCTGCCCTCACTGCTCAGCCACATTTGCTCACCTTCAAGGTTTGAAAGGCTGATGTGCAGGCGTGGTGCCTCCTGGCCAGGGCCAGCGTCCCTGCTGCACAATTCTGACCACCTTAGGAGCTACACACCTCGCAAGCAGATAATTGAAAAGATTACCCAGAAATGGGACTCACAGAAGTTGATTTATGGTGCACCATCCCTACTTCAGCATTTTTATTAGAAATTGAAGAATGGCCTCCCAACTTAAGGCTGTGTTTAACCTGCACACCCACTCTGCTCCCAGGACGTCTGTGGTCACTGAGCATCAGAGCTCTCAACAATGTGAGCGTGAGCTGCGCCCACCCCAGAAATGGAGTTTTCCCCTTCTCTTCTCCGCCCTCCCTCCTTTCTGTTCTTGGGGCATTGAAGAGAATTCTGGAGTTCTGGCCATCTGGTTAGTGGGATGCAGAGAAGCCCAGCTGAGAGCAGGATGTGCCTGCAGAGGGGTGAATTACACAGGATCCACCTTGCAGCCTTAGCCGTCCCCCAGGGTCCTGTTCAGAAGCTCCCTTTCCAGGTGGCCCCCCTGATTCCACTCTTTCTCATCTGGAAGTGGTCCCTTTCCTGTGTTCCCAGAGTGCATGGTGGGTGCCTCTGTGGGTAGTGCCCACCCTGCCTGGCTGGTGGTGGAGTTGCTCGGGCTCAGTCTCTCCCGCTCCTTCAGGGCAGCTGCTCTATGGTCCGTGCAGAAGCCACAAGGAGGCCAGGGAGCGGGGGAGGATAGCAGGCACATGGAAGGGTGGCAGATAATGTGTTTCAGGTCAAAAGGAAGATGAGCTGGGGGCTGGTACCATAATCCAAGGGAGATGACTACACAGGTGTGCATGGCATTTGACTGATGTATAGCTCTGGGCAAGTTGCTTTGCCCCTCTGAACCCATCTCTCCTCCTTTCTACGCTGGTAACAGTAACACACACCTCACTGGACAGGCAGTGGCAGAGGGACTGACAGCTCATGAGACTCACAAGCTCTCAGGCTCCACCCCTGACCAGCTGGCTCAGGAACCCTGGAGCTGGGGCAGAGGTCAAAGCAAACTTGAGGCCACAGTCCCTGCCTCAGAGCACTGCTGAGAGCAGCATGTGAGATAATGCTTGTGGAGTGGAGAGTGGGTGGCACGATGAGGCACACAGGACTCTGGCGTCCCTCCCTCTGTGCTGCAGTGATGAGGCCACCAGTGCGGTTCTGGAGGGGAAGACACTGGCCAGAGGAAGTGGGTGCTTTGCAGCTATGGGGCAGCCTCAGCACCAGGTGCTGACACAGCGGCAGACTGTGCGTAGTGCAGCCCTGTGGGAGGGGCCCTGGGGGCTTCATGTAGTTGGGGGTCTCCCTCCCCCACACACATTTGGTTCATTTCTCCTCACTAGATCTGCCAGAGTTGGGCTGGGGACGGACGGGAGATGTGCAATTACCTGACACCAGCTGTCTGGGGTGAGGGGAGGATAGGACTGCTTCTGAGTCACCACTGTGGACCAGGGGCCCAGAGAAAAGGCCACATGACAACAGAGGCAGAGGCTGGGGTGGTGTGGCCATAAGCCGTGGAGCACCAAGAATCACCAACAACCACCAGGAGCCAGGAGGGAAGCGTGGGATGGGTCCTCCTGGAGAGGTCACAGCCGAGGCCACATCTTCAGTTTGGACTTCTGATCTCCAGGACTATGAAAGAATAACTTTCCACTATTTAAAGCCACCTAGTTTGTGGTAGTTTGTTATGTCATCACTAGGAAATCAATATAGATTTTTTTTTGGTCCTTCAAGGAACACTATACATGGGGCGTATTATTCCTCATTACACAGATTAAAGACTGAGACTCAGAAAGGTTAAGTGCCTTCCCCAGGGTCACGCAGCACTCAGGGGTCACCAGGATCCCAAACCAGATGTGTCTGCATCCAAATAGTGCATGTTCCAGCAGTGACTGTGACGAGTCTCCTCCTCGGACCTGACACCCTCTTTCTCCTCATCTTCACCCCCTTCCTGCTCCCCACAGTATTTCTCAGAGGTTCTTTCCCACTCCAGTGCTCTCTCAGGTTGTGTAACCTGAAAAAGCAGCCCTGGACCAGGTGACTTCAATCCTTACGTGGCTTAGCCCCTCACTATGTGGACCTTGTCCCAAGCCAGCAGCGGTAGCCTCTCCTGGTGGTTAGAACCCAAGGTACTTCCAGGCCTCCTGAAATGGATGGGCACTTTCATACCATCCCCAAGCACTCTGAACGCTCCCTGGAGTCTGAGAAGCAAAGGCTGCAGTGCCCTTGACAACTGACCCCAGCCTATGGTCCAGGAAGGGCAGTGTGAGCAGGGTCAGGAGGAAAGGCTCTGTCTTCTCCAAAGGGAGCCCTGGTTTGACTTTGGCTCTGGCCGCTGGTCAGCTGTGTGACTTTGGCTCAGTTTCTCAACCTCTCTGAGCCACACGTCCACATCGGCAAGTAACAGAAACAAACTCCTACATAGTCTGGCCATGAATACCCAGTGGCTTCATTTAGGTGACAGCTGAGTGCCCCAAGTGTGGTCTTTGTGGAGGCAAGTGTTGAGCTGGAGAAGATCCTGAGACTTGTGAGGAAGTGTCCTCAATCCCTCTAGGTCCCCTGCGCAAACATCCTCCTTCCCTAGGGTGCCCAAGGGTGCCAGCCAAGGGTGCTCCATGCCTTCACTCTCCATCCCCGTTGCCTGGGTGCCCCTTCTTCAGCCTGTCTCAGCCCCTCTGGGCCCTCCCCCCTCCCCGTCTCTGTTCCCCTATCCCCTCTTTCCTGTCCATCCCCTCACCATGTCTCAGGGTGTACAGGACCAGGCTAGTACTGGGAGCATAAGGCCAGCAGATTTGCTGACCCGAGCCACTGGCTTGCAGCTGCCTGCCCATCTCAGAGCCCTGCCCTTCTCTCCCTGTCCCTGTCTCTCCCTCTTCTCCTCTCTCTCTGTGTCCCTGTGTTTGTGCATCCAAGCTCCTCCCTCCTCTTCACTACAGAAACGGAGTTTAATTCTGACCTCACCCAAATGATTACAAGTAGGAGAGAAACCAAGGGCCCGGCATTTGGGCAAGGCAGCTCAGCTGCTGGCTGAGTTAGAAGCCTTATTTCCTTCCTTTGGAGAGGGGCTAAGGTGCCCCCGTAGCCCCCCAAATGGGCAGTCTATGATGCACTTCCTCAGGGCCGTCCAGAGTGCAGGAGGGAGTAAGAACATGTTCCAAGGTCCCGGAGTGAGAGGACGGTGGGATTCAGGCTGGCCTCTGAGGCCTGCAGCCACCCTGACCTGGGCGTTAGGCAGCATTTCATCTCCTGGTCCCTTCACCCTGCAGCAGCAGCAGTTTGGAGTTTTACAGGAACCAGGGCCAGGGGCTCTAGGAGCGGGGCAGGGAGATTGCTGCCCTGAGGCAATGCAGAGCCCAGGGACAGCTGCCCAGGGAAGCCTGCTGTTCCCCAGCTCCACAGAGACACAGTTGGGGGCAACTGACCTGGCCTCTGGGTTCTCTCCACCCACCTTTGCCTCTCCCCAGAGACAGACCTGCTACCGCTCAACCTTTTCTAAAGTGAAATGTTTCTGCCTGCACTCTTCATTCAGCTCTGAGGTTCAGTGAGTCAGGATTAGGGTTTCCAAGACAGGGGATAAACTTACGTGGGATAAAGGCTTGATTATTAAGGAATAGAGGAAAAGAGGTGTGTTTCCTGCCACCGCTCAGGGTCTTAAAAATGAATGCTCTTATTCTAATCCTAAGTCAATCAGCCACAATCTTGCAACCTCCAATTGTATTGTTGGATACCCTCTTCCTTAGGACACACACGCACTCATACAACCATCACACACACACACAAATACATGCACACACAACTCACTAACTCACTCATGCACACACAGCCGTCCATGGACGCACTTAGACACACACTCAAATATATATCACACACTCACGCGTTCACATACAGCTGCACACTCACATTCACACACTCACAAATGCCACATACACACTAAAACACAGGCACACAACTCACACGCTCATGTGCACTCACATACACATACACACAAAATTTTTCTGCCTACAAACATAAGCTTACACACACACACACACAAAACAGGGAACCTCAGAGGCACTCTAGCCCAGGGACGGTAAACTCTCTTGCCCTAGGGACAGTTGACATGGCTCAGGTTGGACTTTGCTGACTGGAGACAGCCAACTCTAAGTGTGGCCTCCGGGTGGTGTGGGAGTCCTGATCTGGGCACACCCATCCTGCTGATGTGTGAAGAGATGCTGGAGACCTGAATTTTTATTAGAAATATTCCAATTTTAAGATGCTACCCACTAATTCAACTAACAGCAACAGCAATAGCTCCTCAAGCTAGATCTGTCTGTGGGACGGTTAATTTAGGACATCTTGGTAGGGCCAGTGTGCCCACTTCACAGATAGGGAAACTGGGGTACAGAAAGCAAAGTGCCTTTTCCAGGGTTGCTCAGGAAAATTTTGACATGATACCAAGATCTTTTGGTGTTTCTCAACAATTTGAATCTGTTGAGTCTAGATTATTCACCAAATAAAGTTGTTTTAAGAAGTTGCCTCCCTCCCTTAACAACAGTGCAGATGACACTTCCCTAAACCATTTAAATGAGCTCCTTGGACTTGGTGCCTCATCTCTTCTTATCCCACACCTGGTCTTAGTCTTCATAGCAGTCCTCATGTTTGTAAATCATCTTTGTTTACCAGAAGTTTACCTTCTCTGGTAGTCAGTAGTGCTCTGTCCTTAAGGGTGGATTCAGCATGTGACTGTGAACAGAAGCAACTCATGTCACTTACAGATGAAGGATTTAGTAGCTGTTATATGATCCTGCAGAACACAGGTGTGCTGACCAGCAATGTCTGACAGGTGGCTGCTCCAGCTGTCTGGCCCCTCAGTGATGAGCAGAGGACCTCTGGTGGCCCATAGTGTGTGTACAACATGAGCAAGAAATAAGCACTTTTATTTTAAACATGGGGATTATTTGTTACTGAAGCATCACTTATCCCATCCTGACAGATACACTTTTTAAAAGATCAAAGACAATAGTTTTAGAGCAATTTTTGGTTCATAGCAATTTTGGGTTCTTTTTGAAAGGAAGGTGCAGAACTATTCCATATGCACCCTGCACCCAGGTATCATGGTCTCTCCCATTATCGATATCCCACATCATTTGTTATAATCAGTGAACCTCCATTGACATTATCAGTCAAAGCCCTTAGTTTGCAATAGAGTTCCTGCTGGGTGCTGTACATTCTGTAGGTTGAGGGCAGTGTACAATGACATATGTCCACCATTGTAGTATCATACAGAGTATTTTCATTGTGCTAAAATTTCTGTGCTTCATTTTATTCACCTTTATTTCTTCTCTAACCCCAGGTAACCACTCACCTTTTTACTATATCCATAGTTTTGTCTTTTCTAGAATGTCCTACATTTGGAATGTATGGTGCATACTCTTTTCAGACTGGCTTCTATCCCTTACTAATGTACATTTAAACGTCCTCTGTCTCTTTTCATGGCTTGATAGGTCTTTTCTTTTTAATGCTAAATAATATTTCATTGCCTGGATGTTTCACAGTTTATCCATTCAGTTACTGAAGGACATCTTGGTTGCTTTTAACTTTCAGTAACTATGAACACAACTGCTATAAACATCTGTTTGAAGAGTTTTGGGTCGACATAAATTTATAACTCCAACCTGATTCCTGGATCATATGGCTAGAGCATGACTAGATAGCTGCCAAACTTGTTTGACAACTGGCTGTATCATTTTGCATTCCCATCAACAATGAAAGAGAGTGAGAGTTCCCGTTGCTCTATGTCCTATCTTCCCACCCCCCCACCGCCCCACTTCTTTTTCTCTTTCATCCATCTATCCACCCATCCATCCATGCATGTATTGGTTCTTCAAAATGTGCAGCCTGAAAAAGTAAGCAATTTTAAGACATTAGCTCATGTGATAATGGGGGCTGGGAAGTGTGAAGTGTGAAATCTGTTAAGTGGGCAGCCTGGCAGGCTGGAAATGCAGGGAAAGAGCTGATGTCATAGTCTGGCGCCCAACATCTGTAGGCTGGAAAGTCATTAGGCCTTCTAGATTTCAGTCTTGAGAACTCCTTCTTCTTGGGAAACCTCAGTTTCTATTCTTCTTTTTTTTTTTTTCTTTGTAGGGACAGGGTCTGCCTAGGTCACCCAGGCTAGAGTGTAGTGGCTTCATCATATTTTACTGCAACCTCAGACTCCTGGGCTCATATGATCCTTCAGCCTCAGCCTCCCAATTAGCTGGGACTACAGGTGTGAGCCACCACATCTGGCAAAGGGTTAGTCTCTATTCTTTGGGTCTTCAACGGATTGGATGAGGCCAGCCCAGATAATGGAGGGCCATCTGCTTTACTCAAAGTCCATTCATTCTAAATGTTATTCTCATCTACAAAATATCTTCACAGCATCATCTAGATCAGTGCTCACCCAAAGAAGCAGGCATCCTACAGAGAGTTGGCAGAGAGAATTAACCACCACCAGGCCTCCTGGCTGCGTGAGCTTGGTCACCTGCTGCATAAAATGGGGAAAGCAAGTCTGTGTGGCATGCAGTGTTTCGCAGGCTTTAAACCAAATATGAATTGGCTTGCCACTCAGAAGGTAAGAAATAAATGCTTTGGCCTCCCTGCCTCCCTGAAGGAGATGCTGACCTTGCAAGCCAGGTGTCATGCATGACCACGCATCTTCCGTGTGCAGGTAGCTCAAGACAATGAGGAACCATGAGAACCAGGCCCAGATTGGAAAGGCAGGGGGGGTCTTCCCTAGAGTGAGAGCAGGGGCCTCATCATCTTTCAAAGACAGATCCTCTGTAGGAGGAAGAAAAACAATCCTAGACAGCAGGGAAAAAAGCTGCCTCTGGCCTCACCACACATTTCCACCTTGATTTCTGCCAAGGAATAAATCTGTAGGGTGAGGGCTGTAGGATTGCCAGCAAGGATGAGGCTAATGCCTGCAGAGCCCTGAGGATTGAGACAGCCCTTCAGAGATTAAAACCTAGTGCCCCCATCCCACATTGCTCAGCAGGGGGATCCCACACTGAGGCCAGCACCCCATCCCCATCTCAGGGGAAAGTCTCCATGATGCTGAGCTGTTCACAGTTTGAACTGCCCGCCCCACATCAACCTCATGTCTACCCAGAACCTGTGACTGCAACCTTATTTGGAAATAGGGTCTTTGTGGAAGTAATTAAGTTGAGGTCATACTGGATGACTGATGTCCTTACAAGAAAAGAAGAGACACAGGGACACATAGTGAGAAGATGCCATGTGATGGCAAAAACAGAGATGGGAGGGACATGTCTGCAAGCATCACTCACATTGTGGGCAACCAGCAAAGAAGCTGGCAGAGGCAAGGAAGGGTCTTCCCTGGATCCCTCAGAGGAGTCTGGCCCTGCTAACATCTTGATTGTGGACATCTAGTCTTCAGAGCTGTGATGGCAACAATTTCTGTTATTCTAAGCTACCCAGTCTGGGGTTATTTGTTACAGCAGCTCCAGGAAACTAGCACGTGCTGCTCCTCATGGGGTGGTGTGGCCCCTGGTCACACTGTCGCAGCTGGCTGACCTCTTCCGATTCTCAGCAGAGACATCACCCATGCTGATGGAGTGCCTGTCCTGGCCCACACCTCCTGCCCCCCTCCTGCACCCCCCCACACTCTGATGACGAGGGACTCCAGTGCTCAAGGGTACCCGTCATGCTCATCCTGAGTGCCTGGCAGTGCCAGGCACACAGTAGGGGCCCCATAAATGTGCATTCTTCCCCCACTCCAGGGCCTGTCTCAGTTCTGAGGCTGAGACAAATGCTTATTTCTGGCATCACTGGCCTGGAGGTGTAAACAGGTACCTGGTCGAGACACAGCTGTTCCTATCTTGGACTTCAAAATAAACGCATCTCCATAATTAACGGTCTCTGCACATTACAGGCCCTTATTAAGACTGGCAGGACCTCTGAAGCTCAGGGAGGGTCGTCCAAGGACATAGAGAAGAGCGTCTGACCTCACCAGGCTGAATCCCACCCCCTTGAGGAGGAAATTGACCCCTCCTGCCTCTTTCTCTCCTTCCCTCCCTTCCTCCCCATCTTTTCTGGCTTACAGAGGGACTCTCATCCAGTGGCTCCCCCAGGAGCTGGGCAGTGACTGTCTCTGCGGCCATGTCAGGGCGACATCCGGCCTCCTCAGTCCTTCCACCTCCACCTCTGTGGAGCTTCCCCTCCCCCCACAACCCCTCCCCCCTGGTCCTTTTCATTGTGCTAAAATTTCTCTGTGCTTCACTTTATTCACCTTCATTTCCTCTCTAATCCCGGGTTGGGGTTAGGGTTAGGGTTCTGAGCGTACCCATGCTTCCTTCCTCTCTCCCTGCCCAGCACCCTCTCTGCCCACAAAAGCCTCATGACTCCCCATTTCCTTTGGGCTAAAGAACTGACTGTGCAGCCCCTCTGCAAAGGGCTTTGGGAAGCGGCTCCTGCCCTTGTCTCTATCATCCCCAACCTAGCCACCCTCAAGTGCCACCATCGTGTGCTCTCTGCCCCTCCATCTAGACCCAACACCAGGTCTTTGAAAACGCTGCTCCTTCATCCCTGCATTTTCCCAGTTAATTAATCCCCTACTTAGCCTTCCAGTCCTGGATCAGATGTCTGCCCTTTCCAGAGTCCCTCTGACCTCAGAGTCACATGTTCCATGGGTGGCACTCTTGGCTCCCTTAGTGGAACCAGGACGATGGTCATATATTGCTAGTGGAGAACTTTAGGCCCTCACCCGGACTCACAACTCATTCTACACGACAGGTCAGGTGATAAGATGGTGTTTTCCCACGGGGAATAAGTGCTCATGACGCTGTGACTAAGAGAAGTGGATGGCCCTGTGAGCCCTGGGCTGCCCTGGCTCACTCTCCTCTTCCTCTGGGGCAAAAGGAAATGTCTGATTTATCACTGCATTCCCCAAAGCTGGCTGAGCCTGGAACAAAGTGTGTCAATAAATATTGGTGGGATAAAAGACAATCAGTTAGGTGAAGAACAGATAAAGATGAAAGGGAGCCAGGCGCTCGGGAGGCCAAGTTGGGTGGGGTGCCTGAGCTCACAGGTTTCAGACCAGCCTGAGCCAGAGCAAGAGCTTGTCTTTAAAAATAGCCGGATGTTGTGGTGGGCACCTGTAGTCCCAGCTACTCAGGAGGCTGAGGCAAGAGAATCATTTGAGCCCAAAAGTTTGAGGTTGCTGTGAGCTGTGATGCCACAGCACTCTATGGAAGGTGACAAAGTAAGTCTCTGTCTCAAAAAAAAAAGATGAAAGAGAGAAAGCTGGGAGGATGGAGACAGGAAACACAAGGCTGAAACCAGTCAATTAAAGCTTAAAGCATGCTCCCAAGGTACTGATCACCATACCCATTTCACAGATGTTGAAATGTCCAGAGAAGTCTAACTGAATTGCCTCCAAATTACATATCTATTTGAATCTGTGATTCAAACCACATCTGCCTCATTCTTTTAATTATTTGTGGTAATTGTCATGAACCTCTGGCAAATTGGATGCCTCTTCTCTTGTTGTGCAACTGAGTTTTTCAGTGCCACTTCTTATTTGCAGCATGAATTTCCCCCTCATTATAAAATAGTTTGTGTCCGTTTTAGAGAACCAAGAAATTAAAGAAACAAATTTAAAATAACAAATAGAATTTCCGCTTGGTACCCATAGCTCAGTGATTAGGGCACTAGCCACATACACCGGGGTCTGGCAGGTTCAAACCCAGCCCAGGCCTGCTAAACAACAATGACAACTACAACGACAGCAATAACAACAACAAAAAATAGCCTGGCGTTGTGGCGGGTGCCTGTACTCCCAGCTACTTGGGTGGCTGAGGCAAGAGAATCGCTTAAGCCCAAGAGTTAGATATTGCTGTGAGCTGGGATGCCATTGCACTCTATCCAGTGTGACCTGGTAAGACTCTTTCTCAAAAAAAAAAAAAATATATATGTATATATTTTTTATTTTAAAAATATATACATATATATTTAAAGTTTCTGTCGATTCCGTCACTCTAGGGTGATCTCTGTTCAAAACAGTTGTATTTTCTAGTCTTTTCTCTGTGTTTGCATTTGCTGTATAAGTGTTTAGAATTAGCTTTCTAATACCACTTTTTTTTTTTTTTTGAGAAAGAGTCTTACTATGTTGCCCTCTGTAGAGTACTCTGACATGACAGCTCACAGCAACCTCAAATTCTTGGGCTCAAGTGGTTCTCCTCCCTCAGTCTCCCAAGGAGCTGGGACCACAGGTACCTGCCACAACGCCCAGTCATTTTTTGTTGCAGTTGTCCTTGTTGTTTAGCTAGCCGGGACCAGGTTCGAACTCGCCACCCTCGGTGCACGTGGTGACACTGTAACCACTGTGCTACGGGCACCAAGCCTCTAGCACCACTTTAAATCCTGATTTTTTTCACTCGAGATCACATCTTCAGCATTTCCTCACAGCATTGGAAACTCTTCACAAGCATAGTTTTAAAACATTTTTATGAAATACTCACTGTCAGGTAGTGTTCTAAAGGTAGGGTTACATTCATAATTTACTACACAGATGTGTCATAATTTACTTAGCCTTTCTCCCATGGTTAGGCATTTAAGTAGTTTTGATTTTTCACCCTGATAGTAATTCCACAATAAACTTTCATGGGCAAAGATTTCTATTCATACCTAGATAAGCAATGGAGTATTGAGAGTTAAATATTGCTGTGAAATGACTTGTCTCTCTCCAGAACTCATATGTTGTTGCAGGTTTTTTTTGGTTTTGTTTTTTTTTAAACCTGGGGCCAGGTTTGAACCCACCACCTCTGGTATATGGGGCCAGCACCCTACTCCTCGAGTCACAGGCGCTGCCCCAAAACTCATGTTGAAGGCTTAACCCCCAATGTGAGTATATTTGGAGATAGGGTCCTTGTGGAAGCAATTAAGGTTAAATGAAGTTATAAGGATGGTGTCCTAATCCCACAGGACTAGTGTCCTTATAAGGAGAGAGTGCACTAGCTCAAGAAAAAGCCATGTGAGCCCATAGCAAGAAGATGGCCATCTGCCAGCCAGGAAGAGGGTCTTCACCAGGGACCAACCCTGCTGGCTCCTTAACCTTGGACTTCTGGCCTCTCCACTGAAGGTAAATAAATTTCTATTGTTTAAACTACTTGTCTGTTGCATTTGTCAGCAGCAGAAGATAAAGGCAAATGTCATGTGCATGATTTTTGGTTATGTTGAAGGTTTCATGGTTGTTTACATTTGTCAAAACCTGACAAATTTCATACTTTAAATATATTTTTTAGGCTTGGCGCCTATGGCTCAAGCAGCTAAGGCACCAGCCACATACACCTGAGCTGGCGGGTTCGAATTCAGCCTGGGCCCACCAAACAATGACGGCTGCAACCAAAAAATAGCCAGGCATTGTGACAGGTGCCTGTAGTCTCAGGTACTTGGGAGGCAGAGGCAGGAGAATCGCTTGAACCCAGGAGTTGGAGGTTGCTGTGAGCTGTGATGCCACAGCACTCTACCCAGGGCAATAGTTTGCGCTTCTGCCTCAAAATAAATAAACAAATAAATAAATCTTTTACTGTATTTAATTATATCTTAATAAAACTCTTTAAAAAATTAAATATCAGTGCTTAAAGTAAATTTCACTATATTTCATCTAGATAAGCCCCACTACCAGTCAGAATCTTTGGGAATCCCTGCAGAATTTCACACGAGACCTTCCTCATCTGTGTCAATGATGTTTACAGGCTGCGTCGTTCATTAGGCCATAGAACTCAGGGCCAAGCTTCCCAAAGGCTGTGTCATTCCCTATTTGGGTGTGTTTGGGGAATTCCCATCTCTCTCTAAGCCTCAGTTTCTATACCTGGAAAATGGGGATGATAATACCTTTCTCTTGGGTCACTGTGAGCTGAGACCTGTTAGGCATTTTAGCAGAGAGCTTGGTGCACGAGAAGTCCTTGAAACTGTCTGCTTTCAGTGTCATTATAAGGAAATTATGGAGCCTTGGCAAATGCCAAATTTAATGTAGGCAAATCAAGCCTTCTATGGTCCCTGAATTGGCCATCAATCTCCTCAATGAAAACTTAGGCCAGCTTTCTCAAAGTGCAGTCAGTGCAGCATCACTCAGGAGTCTTGTTTACAATGCACACTAAAAGGCTCTGGGCCAGGTATACTGAATTAGAGTCTCTAGGATTGGGGCCCTAGAGTGCGTATCGTAACATACACCTGGAGAGATTCCGAGAACTACCTCCCTGGGCTAAGTTAATCAAGTTAATTATATTAATGAGACTATCACTCCTGTTTGGGAGCATTTACCCAGCCCAGGCACAGTACTTGAGAATACAACATGAATGATCTCACTATATCCATGTGATGTCCATGTGAGAGGGGTCTCCTCGTGTCCTGCTATAACAAAAAATAAAAATGGGCTTGGTGCCTGTAGCTGAGTGGTTAGGGCACCAGCCACGTACACTGAGGCTGGCGGATTTGAACCCAGCCAGGGCCTGCTAAACAACAATGACAACTACAATAAGAATAATAGCTGGGCATTGTGGTGGAGACCTGTAGTCCCAGCTACTTGGGAGGCTGAGGCAAGAGAATCGCTTAAGCCCAAGAGTTTGAGGTTGCTGTGATGCCACATCACTCTACTGAAGGCCACATAGTGAGACTCTGTCTCAAAAAAAAAAAAAAGAAGATAAAAATGAGGCTCAGACAAGTTGTCACTTGCTCAAGTTTGTGTTGCAGAGTTCGTTTTCCAAGCTGGGTCTGTCTTGTCCTGAAAGGCTGTGCAATTAGTCACTACACTAGTTTAGGCATCCATTCACTCAACCAATATTTATTAAATATTTATTAAGTGCCTGCTATAGGTTCCATTTTCTGTTTCTGGGGACTTTGGACTCAGACATGATGAACTCTCAATTATCAAGCCTTCGGACTTAGACTGAATTACACTAGCAAATTTCCTGGTTCTCCAGCCTGAAGATAACAGATAATGTGACTTCTCAGCCCCTATAACCACAGCACCAAAAAGGATTATAGTAATCACAGATTACTACATATTAGTAACATATTATATATATTAGTATATATATACTAATATAGTATATATTATATACACACTCATATAAAATAAATATATATATTCTACTTTTCTTTATTTTTAATATTTTCTTTAATTTTTATCTCATTCTCTTCTTTTTCTTCTTCTTCTTCTTTCTTTTGTTCCTTTTCTCTCCCTTTCTTTCCTATACCATAGGGTCAAAGCCTGGAGCTAAAGAAGAGCAAAGGGAAGGAGGAAAAGAGAGAAAAGGCAGGGGAAGGAAATAAAGAAGAAATCATACATCAGGAGAAATCAGCAAAAAATACTCTGGCCACATGAAGAACCAGAAGAGAGCATCTCTCCATCACAATGGCGCTACTATGGAAGATTCCAATTATGAAGAAATTGTGGAAATGACAGAAATGGAATTCAGATTATGGATGGCAAATACAATGAAGGGAATTAAAGAAAAATGGGAAAATCAGCAAAAAGAAATTCAAAAGTTGTCCCAAGAAATTAACAAAATTAAAGACAAAGTCTCCAAGGATCTGGACAAAATCGGAAAGGATATAATGGAGCTTAAAGATTTGAAGAAAGCATTCAGGGAGTTTTAACTGTGGTAGAAAGTTTTAATTAACAGATTAAACCATGAAGAAGAAAGAATCTCAGAGCTTGAAGACAAGGCTCTCAAGCTAACCCTTAGAGGCAGAAAAGAAGAGAGTAAAAGCTGAGCAATTATTTAGAGAGCTGTGGGACTACAAAAAGCAAACATATGAATTAAAGATATCCCTGAAGGAGAAGAGAGTCCCCAAAACACAGAGTCTCTAGCTGATGATAATATAACCGAAAGTTTTCCAAGCATCTCCAAAGACTCAGACATACATTTATTAGATGAATAGTAAATGCTGGGACAATTCAATTCAAATAGAACTTGTCCTAGACACATTGTAATTAACCTGTCTAAAGTTAAAATGAGAGAGAAAATTCTCCAGGCAGCCAGGCATAAGCAGCAGCTGACCTACGAGGGCAAACCCATCAGGTTAACAGCTAACTTCTCAATGGAACCTTTACAAGCTGGAAGAGGGTCAGCTCCTTCAATTTTCTTAAACAAAACAACCTGCGTCCTAGGATTCTGTATCCTGCAAAACTAAGTTTTGGAAATAAAATCTTTTACTGACAAGCAAACATTGAGGAAATTTGCCTCTATTAGAGCTGTTCTGAGGGAAGTACGCAGACCTATACTATATGGACCAACACAATAAACTCCCAGCAACATAATGACACCTTGAAACTAAAGGACAAAGGCTAGCTACCAAAATGGCCCACGTGATAAAACGAGGCAAGAGAGCCCAACACAAGAAGATAAACAGAACTCCAACCTACTCATCAATCCTCTCAATAAACGTGGATGGCTTGAATTCCCCCACTGAAGTGGTACAGGCTGGCTGACGGGATAAAAATTATAAGTCAAGAATCTGTTGACTTCAAGAAACACACCTAACCCCCAAGAACAAATTAAGACTCAGGGAAGGGCTGGAAAAAAATACTTCGAACAAATGGAAACCAAAAGAAAGCAGGAGTCGCAATTATTATTACAGATACAATTGATTTCAAAGCAACAAAATGAAGTAAAGACAAAGATGGATACTATATACTGGTCAAGGGCACAATTCAAGAAGATATTTCAATTCTAAATATTTATGCACCCAACTCCATTCCTCCCAGATTTATAAAGCAAACCATACTTGATCTCAACAATATGATAGCAACACCATAATGGCAAGAGAGTTCAACACCCCACTGCCAGAACTAGACAGATCCTCCAAGCAGAAACTAAAGAAAGAAATTATAGACTTACATATGACTTAACAAATGGGCTTAACAGACAAATACAGAACATTTCACCCAAGTACTACTGAATATACATTCTTCTCATCAGCCCATGAATCATTCTCCAAAATTGAGCATATCTTAGGTCACAAAGCAAGCCTCGATAAAATTTAAAAAAACGGAATTGTACCTTCTATCTTTACAGACCACAAAGGGATAGAAGTAGAGCTCTATTCCAACAGAAACGTGAATACCCATGCAAAGGCATGGAAACTAAACAACCTACTGCTGGGTCAAGAAGGAGGTAAAGAAGAACATCGTTAGATTCCTCAATCAAAATGTCAATGAGACCACAGCTATCAAAACCTGTGGGATACTGCAAAAGTAGTCCTAAGAGGGAAATGCATCACATTAAATTGTAGAGAATGCCAAGAGCCAGATGACCTCTGAGCAGGATGATTTGCAGCTGGGGAACAAACCCTCTGGCGATTCATCTGCAGGTGCTCCTTGCAGAGAAAGAGCCCAAGCCCATGGTGATCCTTACGCACGCAGTCATTATTTAATACTCTCCTCACTTGTCTTGTGCAGTGTCAATAAAAGGCTACTGTGGAGGTTGCTCGGGGCTACCCTGCAATCAAGGTTAGCCCGCCTCCTACAAGCTTGTACTTCTAATCCGCGTCACGCCTGGTTCCTTCTTGTGCAATCGAGACCAGGGCCATAGGGGCCACTAGGGGCTGTGACATCTGGCGTAGTTGTCAGGATCCAGCAGGACACAACAGGATACCAGGAACATGGACCAAAGGGGAAGGAAAGGGACACTCGGAAGTGAGTGAGGCCTTTGATAGACAGTATGGGAGGAAGTCCAAAGGGAAACTCCGCTCAGGACAAGTGGGACCTTTGGCCAATCTAGAATCTAGGGAACCTCACTCGGAATAAGTGAGGTCTTTCAGAGATAAGCAAAAACATTTAGAGAAAACAATGGGTAACTTCCTGTTTGGGGAGTTGCAAGAATTAGAAACTGAGGAAGAAGGCGATGTTCAAGCAGAATTTGAAAGTGAGGAGAATAGTGAGGTTCACTGGGAATCTGGACCTAAGGAGAACTGGGAATCAAGAGCATATAATACAGACACAAATAAGCAATGAATTATCTCTATGGCCATTTTGGCTGCTCAGATCAGATCAATTGGAAGACCGGGTAAATAGTCTCCTGGTCAGAAATGCCAACTTAGAGCACCCAATATTGCCCTCAGTGCCTCCCTATGTAGATGAACTGCCTGTGACTTCTGTTATGAAGGCTGTGTTAGAAGGGCGTAAAACTGGTGACTTTAAGTGGGAAAACGCTTTGGGGCTTTTTCTGGTTAAGGTCACTGATATTCCTCCCGATCCTCGACACCCTCAAGAGGGCCAATGTTTTGATCACCATATGATCACCTTTGCAGTTATGAAGGATTTGAAACAGGCCCTAGCACAGTATGGTATGCAATCCCCATTTTCTAGAGGTCTGTTACAGGGGCTTGCACAAGAGCAGCGCCTCATTCCTTATGACTGGGACATGATAGCCAGAACTGTTCTTGAGTCTGGACAGAATTTACAGTTCCAAACCTGGTGGAAGGAGGACGCTGACCTGATAAGTCACCAAAACCAACAGAGAGGAGTCCCTATAACATTAGAACAGCTCACTGGTTCTGGCCAGTGACTGGGGATTTCCAATGAACTTCAGTACGATGACATAGCTGTAGTCCAGACAAGGCTGTGTTGTCTTAGGGCCCGGGAAAGGGTTCAGGCTCCTGGAGATATCTCTAAATCTTTTATTAAGATAATGCAGTTGGGGAAATGAATCCTATACCAACTTTCTAGCCTGACTAAAAACTGCAGTTGATAAGGCCGTTGCCCAGCCGGAGCTCAGAGACATGCTATTCCAAACTTTAGCATTTGAGAATGCTAACTCTGAGTGTCAAAAGGCCTTATGACCTTTGAGAGCACAAAATGCTCCCTTAGAGGAATATACACAGGCATGTGCTGATAGAGGAATGGAATTCCACAAGGCTAATTTGCTTGCTGCCACTTTAAAAGAAGGGGTCCGTCCGTACCATGCTAGATGTCATAACTGCCCTTCTTGTTCTAGGATACACTTACCTCCCTTTCTGGAGGGAACCAACCCTAGAGGAGAAGCAGCAAATCAGAGATGGCAGATGGCTGTGACTATTGTCTCATCCTTTGGTAAACTGAGACAGATTCATCATTCTATAGATACTTTCTCTCATTTTTCTTGGGCTATTGCTTTACCGGGAGAAAGGACTGACCACGTCATTGAACATTTGTTAAGAGTGCTTTAATATTATGTGTCTCCCTAAATCTATTAAAACTGATAATGCACCTTCTTATTCTACTCACAAATTAAATACCTCCCTATCTTTTTGGAATATTCACTTATCTCATGGCATTCCTTATAATTCTCAAGGACAAGCCATTATTGAGCAACGTCATAAAACATTGAAAGATATGTTAAGATAAACAGGGAGGGGGAGAGGATATCCTTCCCTTGAATAAGAGTCCTGAGTATATATTCACTAGAGCTCTTTTCACTCTCAATTTTCTGAATCTCAGAAACAATGGAAAGACAGCTGCAGAACGCCATTGGACATCTCTCATTCATCCACCATCTCTCCAATACAACAACCTATTTTTTATAGAAAACCTGACATGTCAGAGTGGAAGCCTGGTTATGTACTGCATTGGGGGTCGAGGTTTTGCCCGTACTATTACAGAGCACCAAGAGAAGCAGTGGTTACCAGCCTGCTGGATTAAGCCTCGACACAAGCAGGGCACCTTGCCAGCACCTTAACAAATTTGTTTTCACTAACTTTTCCTTTATTCACAGGGTTTTTGGAGGCTAGGTAATTTCATAATAGAGAAACCCTGGATCAATCTCCTCCGTGGGAACTCTAGCTGCCTCTCCCATATCACTGTCCATCTTCAGCAGGAAGCAGTTAAGAGCAGTCAGTGTCCTATTTCCCTAAGAGGCAGTTGGAGCTTCTATGCAGAGTGGGAAGATTGATACAGGATTTCATTATTTTGGGCTGAATAACAAGCCCCAGGTAAGCTTCGTATGCATCTTCTAAACTTTGAAGGGTATGACAACAAAGACCTCGAACAGCAGACTTCGAGGTAATGGTTATACTGGTATCAGCTAAGGTAAGAGAATTTCACTTATTGGATTTACATTTGTTTCAGTTAAGCACCTGATTTTTACTTAAAGTTATACTGCTATTTGGAAAGGGTATGAGTTCAGTACAGCCCTTTCCCCACCTAACGTTAACTTCAGGTGGTGGTTAATACTTCCCATGGACGCGTCATGAGCCCTATGGGTCAGCCCATAGCACATAGTTGGGTGGTGATTAGCACAAAGGGGACATGTTTTCCCCTATGCCTAGTTTGGCTAAAATAGTTTCTCTTATACCCAGATTAGTTCCATTGGTATAATTCTGTTATACTTATATGCTCTTTTGTTTCTTTTACTTAGCAGGAAGGTGAGGAGAACAACTAAAATAACCAATGACAGATTTTCTCCCTTGCCTATCCAGAAATGCCTTTAATACACTAGAGGGGGGGAATGTAGATGATGCCAGAGCCAGACAACCTCTGAGCAAGATGATTTGCAGCTGGGGAACGGACCCTTGGGCGATTCGTCTGCAGGTGCTCCTTGTGGAGAAAGAGCCCAAGCCCATGGTGATCCTTAGGCACGCAGTCATTGTCTAACACTCCCCTCACCTGTCTTGTGATGTGTCAATAAAAGGCTACTGTGGAGGCTGCTCAGAACTACCCTGCAATCAAGGTTAGCCCGCCTCCTACAAGCTTGTACTTCTAATCCGCGTCACGCCTGGTTCCTTCCTGTGCGATCAAGACCAAGGCCATAGGGGCCATAGGGGCTGCGACATTAAATACCCACAACCAGAAATCAGAAAGAGTGCAAATCAACCATCTAATGAATCATCTCAAGAAACTGGAAGAGGAAGAGGAATGCAACCCCAAACCCACCAGAAGAAAAGAAAGAACCAAAATCAGATCAGAACTAAATGACATTGAGAACAAAAGAACCATTGAGAAGATTAATGAAACAAAAATTTAATCCTTGAAAAGATAAATAAAGTCAACAAACCCTTGGCCAGATTAACCTGAAACAGAAAAGTAAGATGTCTAATAAACTCAATCAGAAACAAAAAAAATGGGAAATAACAGGTAACCACAGAAATATCATCAAAATACCATCACTGATATGATGGTGTTCATATCATACATTCATACTCACACAATACTACAAAAATCTCTATGCCCAGAAATTGGCAAAAGTGAAGGAAAGAGACAAATTCCTGGAATCACACTACGTCCCTAGACTCAACCAGAAAGAAGTAGTACTCTTGAACAGACCAATATCTAGCACAGAAATTGCAACAATTAAAAAGCTTCCAACAAAAAAAAAAAGTCTTGGACCAGATGGTTTCACACCAGAATTCTACCAAACCTTTAAAGAAGAGCTTGTACCCCTATTTTAGATCTATTCTAAAACATTGAAAAGGAAGGAACGCTCCCCAATTCATTCTATGAAGCAAATATCACCCTGATACCAAAACCAGGAAAGGACATAATAAAAAAAGAAAACTACAGACTAATACCATTAATGAATATTGATGCAAAAATACTTGGTAAAATCTTAGAAACAGAATTCAGCTACACATCACAAAACAATCAATCATGACCAACTGGGCTTCATCCCAGGGGCACAAAGCTGGTGGTTCAATGTATGCAAACCTATTAATGTAATTCACCACATAAACAGAAGTAAAACAAAGACCACGTGATACTCTCAATGGAAGCATTTGATGAAAAGCACTGGACAAAATTCAGCCTCCTTTTTTGATAAGAACCCTTAAGAAAATTGGCATAGATGGGGCATTCCTTAAACTAATAGAAGCCATCTATGACAAACCCACAACCGACATGATACTGAACAGAGAAAGATTGAAAGCATTCCCACTTGGAACTGGAACTAGACAAGTATGCCTGCTATCACCACTAATTTTCAACATAGTGCTAGTCCTAGCCAATGCAATTAGACAAGAGAAGGATATGAAGGGTATCCAAATGGGGACAGAGAAGTTCAAACTATTGCTCTTCACTGATGATATGATCTCATACATAGAAAACTCTAAGAACTAAGAAAACCCTAAGAACTCAACCATGAGACTCCTGGAATTGATCGAGTAATACAGCAACATCTCAGGTTATAAAATTGATGTACAAATCAGTAGCCTTCATATACACCAACAGTCAAGCTGAGAATCAAATCAAAGACATAATATCCTTCACAGTAGCATGAAAGAAAATGACATACCTAGGGATATACTTCACAAAGAATGTGAAGATTGCCACAGATAGAACCATGATAAACATGAGAAAAGAAATTGCAGAGGGGCGGCACCTGAGCCTCAAAGGAGTAGGGTGCTGGCCCCATATGCCGGAGGTAGCGAGTTCAAATCCAGCCCTGGCCAAAAAAAAAAAAGAAAAAGAAAAGAAAGAAAAGAAAAGAAAAAAATTGCAGAGGATGCTAACATATGGAAGAACATATCCGCATGCCTTGAAAGAATCAACATTGTTAAAATGTCTATACTACCCAAAGTAATGCAATCCCCATTAAAACACCAATGTCATACTTGTAAAGATCTTGAAAAGATAGCTGTACTTTTTGTATGGAACCAAAAACGAAAAAACCCCACAACAACAATAACAAAACCAAAATGGCCAATTTGCAATTCTACAAATTAAGAACAAATCTGGTGGCATCACTTTACCAGACTTCAAGTTATACTACAAATCTACAGAGATCAAAACAGGATGGTACTGCCATACAGACATAGATTTATGGAACAGAATAAAGAATCTAGAAATGAAACTGTCCTCAGATTGCTGTCTGATCTTTGATGAAGCAAACAAAAGCATACTCTAGGTGAAAAAAATCTGTATTCAATAAACAGTGTAGGGAGAACTGGTTAGCCACATGTAAAAGTTTGAAACTGAACCTGCACCTCTCACCACTTATAAAAATTGACTCACAATATGGGCGGCGCCTGTGGCTCAAGGAGTAGGGCGTCGGCCCCATATACTGGAGGTGGTAGGTTCATAAACCTGGCCCTGGCCAAAAACTGCAAAAAAAAAAAAAAAATTAACTCACAATAGATATGAAACTATAAAAACCCTAGAAGAAAGCATGGGAAAAACTCTAAATCTTATCAGCCTAGAGAAAGAATTTATGAAGAAGACCCCTGTTCTTCTATGGCCATCATTGCAACAACAGAAATAAATAAATGGGACTGATAAAGTTTAAGATGCCTCTGCACAGCTGAGGCCACAATCAATAAAGCAAAGAAACAACTTACAGAATAGAAGAAGATATTGGCATGCTATGAATTCAACAAAGAACTAATAACCATAATCCACAAAGAACTCAAGCAAATCAAGAAAAGGTTCAAACAACCCCATTACAAGTTTGCCAAGAGACATGAACAGAAACTTCTTTCATGGCTCAGCGCCTGTGGCTTAAATGGCTAAGGTGCCAGCCACATACACCTGAGCTGGCAGGTTTGAATCCAGCCCAGGATTCAAACCTGCCAGCCCAGGATTCCATCCAGCCCAGGATTCCATCCAAACAACAATGACGGCTGCGACCAAAAAATAGCCGGGCATTGTGGCAGGTGCCTGTAGTCCCAGGTACGTGGGAGGTGGAGGCAGGAGAATCACTTAAGCCCAGGAGTTGGAGGTTGCTGTGAGCTGTGATGCCACAGCACTCTACCCGGGGTGACAGCTTGAAGCTCTGTCTCAAAAAAAAAAGAAAAGAAAAGAAACTTTTTTCATGAGGACAGACAAATGGCCAACAAACATGTGGGAAAATGTTCATCATTCCTAATCATCCGAGAAATGCAAATCAAAACCTCTTTGAGATGTCACTTCACCACAAAGAGAATAGTTCACATCAGCAGATCCCAAAGCAGCATGCTGGCCTGGGTACAGGAAGCACTCGTACACTGTTGGGGAGACCACAAACTAATACAGCCTCTGTGGAAACAAGTATGAAGATTCCTCAATGAACTAAAAGTACACCTGCCACTTGATCCTACAATCCCATTGCTACCCCCTACCCAAAAGAAAAAAGTCATTTTACCATGAAGACTTTTGCCTTTGAATGTTTATAGCAGCACAATTCACAACTACATACAACCCAGATGACTTTGACATGAATGGATTAAGAAACCGTGGTATATTATACCATGGAACACCATTCAGCCATAAAAATCTGACGTTTTGTATCTTTTGTAGCAACCTGGATGGATTTGGAGAACATTCTCCTAAGTGAAGTATCACAAGAATGGAAAAACAAGCACCACATGTGCTCAATAGTAAATTAACAACTACATGCTCATGGCTCAGCACCCATAGTTCAGTGGTTAGGGCGCCAGCCAAAAGCACCAGGACTGGTGGGTTCAAACCCAGCCAGGGCCTACTAAAACAACAATGACAACAGTAACAACAAGAACAAAAAAATAGCCAGGCATTGTGGCAGGCGCCTGTAGTACCAGCTACTTGGGAGGCTGAGGCGAGAGAATTGCTTAAGCCCAAGAGTTTGAGGTTGCTGTGAGCTATGATGCCATGGCACTGTACTGAGGGCAACATAGTGAGACTCTGTCTCAAAAACAAACAAACAGACAAACAAACAAAAAAAAAAACCCTAAATGCCTACATGCTTATGTGGGAGAAAAACTCAATTAATATCAAGTGGGGGAAGATGTTGAGTAAATTCCTACCCATTGGGTACACTGCATGGGTATATGGCACACTTCCTTGGAGAAGGACATATTACTATTTGGAATGTGATCTTACACAAGCAAACTATGCAACCTAACTGTATGTACCCCCATATTAATCTGAAATTTGAAAAAAAGAAAATAAACTACCTGATTAAAAAATGGGCCAAAGGCCTTAACAAATATTTTACCAAAGAAGACATAACAGACAGCAAATGAGCACAGGAAAGATGCCACACATCATATTTTTTCATGGAAATGCAAATTAAAAATGCACTATTTATCTATTAGAATGGTCAAAACTCAGAAAATGGACACCACCAGATGCTAGAGAGGATCTAGCCTTCATCCACTTGCCCACTCACCCACTCACTTAGGTATGTATCTATCTGTCCATTCATCTGTCGGATAGTTGTACAATTATGTGAATGTACTTAATGCACGAAATTGTGTGATGTCTGATCTGTTAGATGAATGGACAGATAGATATATACCTAAGTGAGTGGGTGAGTGGATGAATGGGTGGATGTGTAGATGGGTGGGTGGATAGATAGAGAGAGAGGGAGATATATACACACGTAGGTGAGTGGATGGATGGATGGATGGATGGATGGATGGATGGATGGATGGATGGATGGATGGATGGTTGGATGGATGGTTGGATGGATAGATGGACGGATGGATGGACGAACGGACGGACGGATGGATGGATAGATGGACGGTTGGATGGATGGATGGATGGATGGATGGATGGATGGATGGATGGATGGATGGATAGATGGATGGACGGTTGGATGGATGGATGGATGGATGGATGGATGGATGGATGGATGGATGGATGGATGAATGGATGGATGGATGGATAGTGAGACAGATGGACAGATGAATAGATAGATAACCTCCCATTGGTTCTGTTTCTCTGGAGAACCCTCACTAATAGGCAGCAAGGTAGTGATTGAAATGCAGGCTGATACCAACATCCTGTCCCAGTCCTTCCCACACATGGCCCCCCTAGATAGAGCTAGATAAGCCGGGCACACAGAAGTCATCTGAATCCTCACCATGCTGGGTATGGCCTGTGTGGCAGCAGAACTTGGCCAATACTGACCTGGGAGCCAATAAGACCTGTGGAGACTCAGGGCGCTGCCAAGCCTTACTGAGCCAGCAGCGGTGTGGTGACAAACCTGGAGATTCAGGCCTGGTGGTCCTTACCCTCCCCGACCCAGCTGGCCTGTGTTCGTCCCCACAGAGCAGGCACAGAATAAATTTTGATGGAGTGCTTGGTTAATCTATGCCCTGTCCCTGATATTTAGAATTTGCTCTTCCATACACTGTATATTTTATTTCCAGTCCAGACGTCTATTTTATTGTGGTAAAAATATATATAACATAAATTTATCATTTTAACTGTTTTTAGGCACACATTTTCGTTCATTAAGTACATTCGCATTATTGTACAACCATCACTCATCTCCAGAACTTCATCCTTACTGACTGAAACTCTATCCCCAGGAAACTTCCTGTCTCTGCCCTCCCAGCCCTGGCACCTGCCATTCCACTTTCCTTCTCTATGCATTTGAGCCCAGGGGCCCCATGAGAGTCACACATATTTGTTCCCTCATGTCCAGCTTGCTCCTTATGCATTGTGTCCTCAGGCCCATCCTTGTGGTAGCAGGTGCACGTATATTCAAGTGTGTGTGTTACATTTTATTCATCCATTCCTATCGATGGACACTTGGGTTGCTCCCATCCTTTGGTTATTGTGAGTGATGTTGCTATGAACACAAGCACGCAAACATCTGTTTAAGTTCCTGTTTTTAATTATTTGGGTAGACCCAGAAGTGAGATTTCTGGATATGTTAATTCTATGTTCAACATTCTGAGGCATCCTCATACTGTTTTCCATAGCCACTACACGAGCTTTCGTTCCTTTCTGCAGAACCCAAGGATTCCCATTTGTCCACACCCTTGCTGATGACACTAGTTATTTCCTGTCCTTTCGATTGCGGCTGTCCTGATGTGTGTGAGGTCTGGATGTTGGGGAGGGAGCCATGTTTGATCTCCCTGCAGCCCCAGTCCTAGCACAATCCATACAGAGTAGAAACGACTAACAATGTGCTGAGGGAATGAATGAGTTAGTTGAGTGGCTTCTGGATGAACTCAGGAAGCCAGCCTCAGTCAGGTGCACTCCACCTGACCAAATCCATCTGCCCTTGTGCAGTTGCCACACCTCCTTGTATCTCCCAAGAGTCTGGAGGAGGGAGTCAGGGTGCGGGAGCAGTAGTGTTTGCTCCTACAGGCAGCCAACGCAGTGCTCCAGTGAAAGTTCTGATACTGAGAGGGTTTTTTTTTCCCCCAGTGGAACCATAATTTCACCAGCAATTCATGATATATGGAGTATGTGTGCGTGTGTGTGTGATATATTATTCCCTATAGCAGCTACATGGCTCAGAGCAGAAAGCTCACAGGCTTTGGGACATAAATTCTAGTGATGAGACCAGGGCATGATGTATGTGCCCTGGAGGAGGCACCCGACCTCAGAGAGCCTTGGGCAGATTATGGCACCAGAGCCTTCTTGTCTGAAAGTTCTGAGGCTATTGAATCATTCTCAATAATTTTGGGGGTTTTTTGTTTTTTGGACCAGCACTGGGTTCAAACCCACCACCTCTGGTATATAGGGCCAGCACCCTACTTCTTTGAGCCACAGGCACCGCCCTGAGGCTATTGAATCATAACTAATGTTTATTACCTACAACTATGCTTTACATATGTCGACTAATTTGAGTTGAATGCTGTTATTTCCATTTTGCAGATGAAGAAACTGAGGCTCAAGAGGATAGGTGACTGGCCCAAGGTCATACAGCCAGAAAGTAACAGAGCTGGAGTTTGAACCCCAGTGATGCTGTCCCAGAGCCCACATGTTTGGGCTCTGTGTGGACTTTGAGACAGTAGTGGCCCCGAGCTTCACGGCAAACCTCTGAGGTGGAAGTTGTTGTTATACTCATGGGCAACACAAATTCCTGAGATTCAGGTTGAGTGACTTTGTTCAAGGTCACACAGATGGCGGGGGACTCAACACAGGTCCTCCTGATGCAAAGCCTGAGCTCTACTCTCCAGGGACCAAAACAGTGAACGATAAATGTGGACACTTTATGGGGGCAAGACATGATTGCAAGAGGGACTTTACCTAACAATTGCAATAAGTGTAACCTGGCTTATTGTACCCTCAATGAATCCCCAACAATAAAAAAAAAAAATGTGGACATTATTGTTAGGAAATATTACCCACCTTGCCCTTTCATCAGCTTTAAGAAAACCGTTGTTATTGAACTAACTGCATAGCCTGTTGGCTACTCTCAAGGCACTACCTTCACCAAGGCCTCTGTGGAGGCCAGTGAATTAAGGTGGTTCCTGTGCAGTGAGCCCTCTGCTAAGCAGCCTGGCCTGGCATGCCTGGAGCTTGTCCCCAGCTGACAGCCGGCTGGTCACCCTCCCTCGACGCCTCCGTCCTCTGGGGCAGTTCAGTCGTCACAGCAACCACTTGGGCATCTCAAAGGCGTCTCCTTTAATAATCTGGGCCTCTGATCTCCGGCAGGCCTGTAATGAAGGGACAGTTTGTTAGTGCTGACATAAACATCAGGGAACTTGAGCCGCCTATTTCATGTCATTTAAGAAGTCAGCTCAAGCCTGCCGACAGCCAAGCAAACTGTGAAGATATTTATTTGTTCAGCTTCCTATGGTGAAAACTAATGTTTATGAGGCCAGGTTTTTTTGTAGTCCTTGATTTTTTTGGTAAGAAAAGAACGAACAACATCTCAGAATGTGATCACAGGCACTACCCCGCTTTGCTCAGCCACAGCCAGGGTGGGAGGAATACCTGATACGGCACCCAGCACACGCCATTTGCCCCGGGCCCTCTGGGTCACAGAGCTCTTTCATGGCATCACTGTCTCAAGGACACACCAGTGCTGAGAAAAGGTCATGTGCTCCCTGGCAGATAAGGAGAAAGAAAGCAGAGCAGCTCAGCAACATGCCCAGGTCACACAGTAATAAAGGATAGAGTCAGGATTTGAATCCAGCCCAGGCTTTCTATACAAACTCCAGAGTTCTTTCCACAACCCTGAGCTCCAAGATGTCTAAGCAACCCAGTGCATTTCACCCCAAATTCACAGTAGTGGGGGAGTATGTGTCCTAGATTTTCCTGTTTTTTTTTTTTTTTTTAATTAATCTGATAACTTGGGAGAGTGGGGAGGGGGGATTATAAGAGCAGTCACAAAAACAAAACTCAGAGAGTTGCTATTTGTTTTATATTTCTTCTTAGCATGTAGGCCCCATTATCAGGTATCAGGACTGTGGGGGAAGAGGGAAGCTTTCAGATTCTAGAAGCTTTGTGTTTCCATTTGGGCCCAGGCCTCCTAGCCAGGGGTCCCTCCCTCAGTCCCTGGCTTCAATTTTGGGACTCATACTACTTGTATTGCTAGCCCTGGCTCTTGTACTTGCCAACTGTGTGACCTTGGGCAAGCTGCCCAACTGCTTGATTTTTCTCATCTGTCTAAGGGGGGTTAGTCCCCACAGCTTCTCATAGGGCAGGTTCTGTGTGGGAAAAGTGTTTGTCGAACCTTAAACGTCTTTGGTTCTTGGGCAGTGCTATGTGAGGAAGAAAGAGCCCGGGATCTGGAGCAGATGATCTGAGTCCTGAGTCTGTGTCTGAACCACACACATTCCCACTATGGGCCTTTCCGTGTGTCCACTGCAAAATGGAATGACATCTTTGGCAGTGACAGCAGCCATTGTTACTTCATTCATTGGTTTGTCTATTTGTCGGTTGTTTACCTGTGTGCGGTCTGCAACCCAGCCTGTGCACTTTATGTGTCCAACTCTTTGGACTTATAAAGTCTCAGAACTTTCCGAGTGTGTGGACCCATTCTACAGAAGAGGAAAGTGAGGCTGGCCTGTAACTACCGTCTCCTGCTGGGACTGTGGTGAAAAGCAAAATGCCTCTCACCAAAGGGCATTGCAAACAGCAAGATTTTACAAAAACAAATTCACCAGTGCTTTAATTTTCTTCTCTGCTTCCCCTCCTTCTAATTCAGGGGGCTACTGTACAAAATAGATACCACAGAACACAGACTCCAGACAAAACAGCGCCAAGATTCCCCTGAAGGGATCCTGGTCCCAAGATCACATCCTTCTCAGCTAGCAGGCCTGGCCAGGCAGCAGGGGGGGTGTGGTGCCCCTCTCCCCTTGGAGCCGCTGTCTGCGGGAGCACAGTCCCCAATCCATCCCCTGGGATAAGATCCATCATGCTGCCCCAGCACTCCATCAGGAGCGCTCTGTCGGAGGGTCAAGTGGGCCGCGCCGCCGCTGGGCGCTGGGAGCCCATCGTGGCCATATTTAATTTAATTAAGGCTGTCAGCACTATTGGTTTTGGCAGTTTCAATTACTAGCCTGTTATGGTTTCTGGATCAACTGATCTGTGATGGGTCCTATCAGCAAAGACACACATTGAGGAGAGGGCCCTTCATCTCCTTTAAACTCTGACACATGCTGCCACAGGCCGTAAGTTATTGCTTTTATCCAGCCTCGCTCCCCTTCCCTTCCTCATAATTAATTTCTCATTAGACAGCTCTTTATTGTTTAATTTGTGCAGTTTATAATCAAATTGGGCACATTAATTGTAGTTGAATTTAAGGCTAATGAAAAATAAAGGTTTTCAAGGTTTTCAATAACTTACTCTCCCATTACTCCCGACAAGATAAAATAAAGCACTCTGAGAAGTGTCAGCTTTTTAAATTATAAATTAGGTTTTTTAAAGAGCATGGGCATTTAAGGAGCAGTTATCACACATTTAGTAATTATAAATCCTATGCTGCAAAACAATTATTAAGATATAATTATGCACTTTGCTCCCAGGCAGCCCCCATGGTGGGGGAGGGCTTCTGTCTCCATTGTGGACGGGGTTGGGGGTCCCACTGGGTGTGAGGAGGAGGAGACGCCAGCAGGGGAACTCGGGAGACAGGGAAGGTGTCACCGCTTATTACTGAAACTCTTTGATCTAGGGGTGAATGACACAGAGCACAGCTCCTGCGTTTGTTTCCCTGATCTTTAGATCTGTGAAAGGTGGCCCACGGCCCATGTGTGCCCAGCTTATGCTGAGTCCTGGAGACACAGTGGCCAGACAGACCTGCGGCAGACACACAGGCAAACAGAGGCACAGGTCAGCGGGGTGCTAATGACAGAATAGCCAGACCCACCTGCATGGTCACTAGAGCCACCTGTGGGGTGTGACCAGAGTCCCCCCCGTAAGGTGGCCAGACCTACTTGTGGTGTGACCAGATTCACCTATGAGGTGATCAGACTCAATTCTGGGGTGACCAGACCCACCTGTAAGGTGCCCAGACTCACCTGTGGGGTGACCAGACCCACCTGTAAGGTGCCCAGACTCACTTGTGGGGTGACCAAACCCACCTGTGGGGTAACCAGATTCACCTGTGAGGTGATCAGACCCACCTGTGGGGTAACCAGACCCCACCCCCACCTCATAAGGTGACCAGACTCACCCATGGGGTGACCAGACCCACCTGTGGGCTGACCAGACCCACCTGTGAAGTGACCGGACCCACCTGTGGGCTGACCAGACCCACCTGTGGGGTGACCAGACACACCTGTGCGGGAGATCAGGTCCCTCACACCCCACTGTTGGTGGTAATTGGATCCAACGAGGTAAATGGATAGCTTTACTTATGGGGACAGCCACATAAGGTTTCCTGAGGCAGTGATAGCTGACAGTTAAAGGACTTCAGTGACGGGAGCACGGGGAGGCACTGTAGGCAGGGATCCAGCATCACCAAAGGCCTGGACGTGGTCAGCAGGACCATTCCTTTGAAGGCAAAGAATGTGGGTGGGTGCCAGGAGACATGGCCATCCGGTGTTTAAGATCATTAGCCAGTGGGGCACCTGGAGGACCCACACAGCTGAGCACGTCAGAACGTATCTCATATAGTTCATCCATATTCCTGGGGAATATGTTCCCTGTTTTGTAGAAGGAAACTCAGGCTTGTAGAGGTCAAACTGAGATTTAAATCTATGTATCCCCCACACTCTACTATTACGCACCAACTGCTCCCACGAGCCCCTACTATGTGCAAGAAACTCTGCCAGGGGTTGCAGGAAAAACAGGTGAGCCAGACAAGATCCAGCTCTCAGAGTGAAGTGCAGGAGCCAAGTATGTCCACAGGAACCCAAGAGAAAGACCACCAAGAGGCAGAAGTGGCCATCCAGGGTGGGCTGAGCATAGCACGAAGAAACCCATGTAGTCCACTCTGTGCTGGACTCATGGCATGTACAAGAGTCACACCTTTGTCTGCTCAGCACCCCTGTGCCAATGCCAGGCCCTCAAGACCATAGGAGAGCAACCAAAGAGAAGAGGCTGATGTCTTATAAGCAAAACAGACGTTAATGGAGGAGATTCCAGAAACTGTGCAAGGGTCCCCTGGGGAGAGGTTGGAAATAGCCTCACTGAGTAACACTATAGCTATAACACCAGGGATCAGAAGGAGGTTCAATGACCAGTTCAAGGCTGGAGTTGATTTGTAACCCATCCCAGGGCAGGGTTAACCCCGTAGCAATTCCAGGATACTTAGCCTGCCCACATGGCCTCAGGCAAACTGCTCGCCCTGCTGTGACACGGGCCTCCTCCATTTCTCCACATGCAAAAAGGAGAGTGGCCACTGTAACTGATCTGCCATGCCCATGAGCACATGGGTGGGGTCTTAGGGACCCTGAGGGTCCTGTCAAGACCCCTAAGCTAAGTGATTGAGAACTGCTTTGAAAATCATTGTCCACGGGTACCTGCCCCCCACCCCAAATTCCTGATGTTCTTTGGCTTAGAGACATCTTAGTATCCCTACCTTCCCAGATTTAACCTGCCCTCCTGGAACTGCCATTCATAAACATAAAAGGCACCTCTCCATCTCTGAGTTGGAAGGGCTGTTAATCTAGTCAGCTTCTCTGTTACTAAACAAGGGGTCAACAGTGGGGTGTGCAGGCCAACCTCAGTACACCACCTCTGCACCCTGGAATGGGCAGATGGAGCATCTTCCACTCACTCCCACCACTTCATCTTTAGAAATAATCCTGGAGGCAGGGACTTCTGCTCCCACTTTATAGATGGGGAGACAAAGATGGGGGGTTCTCAAGGATTGGAAGGCAGGTCTATCCAGCTCATTCTTCTGAGACTGTCTTGTAGCTCAGGGGCGCAAGAAGAGGTTCTTGTGAGTTCTTGTCTGGAAGGAATGGTCCCTGATGCCCCCAATTTCTAGGCACAGAAGCCCCCAGGTAATGGAGATGTCTTCTTTGTCCTCTGAAGATTCAGGGGTGGAATCTACCCACTGTGCCTGCAGGTGCTATGTTGAAATCTCTTGCATATACTCTGTAAACTAAGCTGCCAAATAAACAAATTAGTGGGGCGGCACCTGTGACTCAAAGGAGTAGGGTGCTGGCCCCATATACCTACTGGAGGTAGCAGGTTCAAACCCGGCCCTGGCCAAAAACTGCAAATAAATAAATAAATAATAAAATAAACAAATTATTGGTTGTGATTCTTTTTTTTTTTTTTTAAAGATAATGAGCTATTGTATTTGTCATAATGATAAAAATCATTTTTTCCTCCTGGAATTGTTCAGATCACTGCTTCATAACCTGCTTCAAGTTCCATGCACATCCAATCTCCAGCTTCTCAGTAGAATAACCGATTTCTCTCTATGATTGTTTTTTAGGTGTGAACAGTAAAACAAGGGCTTCTTAACTGTACAGCTGTGACATTTGCCTTCAACACTCCGACTTTTTTCATCTTGAGTCTTTGCTCACCTCCCTGCATACCTGCCCTGTCTTTTACGCACCTCTTTACTAGTCTTACAAAAAAAACTAGAAATTTCTCAGAAAAGGCATTTAAGCCCTGTCTGACTTTGCCAGATATTTTTTGCCTACCAAGGGTATTTGCAAATAAACTGATCAAATTTTGTGGAATAAAAGGCTTTGTCCTGGATAAAGAATTTGGGGGACACAATAAACATCAAGAAAATGTTTTCATTTGGAGGAAATTTTACCGTGAGCCTGAAGTTCCACCACCCAAGCAGTGACCTACTTTATTTAGATTTGAGACTAGTCTTAGCTACAATTTCGGCTGTGTCTCTCCATAACACCTTCCCCACATCATGGCCCAGTTTATCTAGATGCACTTAACTAGTTCTCCAGGCCACACACACACAAAAACAGAAATGGAGTTTTAGTGTTTTTGAGAGTAAGGCCTCTTTGCTACATGCAAATTATCCTAGACTTTGAGTCAGGAGAGCTGGCCTGTAGAGTTTAATCAGGAACGTACATGACCACAGGAAAGTCACTTATTCTCTAAGGTCTCAGGTTCACTGATTTATAAAATATAGTTGGAAGAAATAATAATTAGATGATTTCTAAGGCCGTTCCAATGCCTATGATCTTTTCCTCCGTCTGTCTTTCTCCCTTTTCCTCCCTCCTTCTCCTCCCTCCCTTTTTTCTTTCTTGCAACATGAGCCCTTAACATAGGATCTACCCTTTTAGCAAAGCCTCGATTTTATCCTTGACAATACACATCTCTCTCTAGCCCTCTCCATAAGGAGGAAAGCAAACATCCAGTTCACGGTGAGATTCCAGGGGACCGTTCTAAGCAGCATGAAAGCTGCAGATCCTTTCCCAGGGAGGAGAGATTTTTGGCTAATCTCAGACCTGCATGAGGACTGCGTGGTTTCTAAAGTGACTTTCCTATCTGCAGGAAACTAAATGGATTCAAGTGAACACATTTTTTACAGTGCACCCCCTGCATACATGGAGTTGGAGAGCAAGAGGGTCGAGGTCCCACTCTCAGGAGATTACAGGCTTCAGGGGACAGGAAAACAGGCAGGTTTAGACGACAAACAGCAGATAGGGGACACTTGGGTGATGTGGTGAGAGCTGGTGCTGGTGGGGGAGGGCTTGAGGTCTCCCTGGAGAAGAGCACAGCCTTTGAAGCCAACGGCCTGGTGGCCGCCAACCAACTATTTAACCTCTCTGTGCCTCAGTTTCTTCATTTGGGAAATGTGGATGAATGATCATGCATATTGTCCTAGAGCTGTCCAGGGGGCTGAAAGGAAGCTTGAGGAGCATGAGGGACAGTGCCCTGCACCTAGTGTCTTCTCCACGTGCTGTTTTCCATCTGTTGGTTGATGACTTCAGGGAGGGGGGGAGGCCTTTTCTTGGGAAAAGCATTTGGGCTCCCATGGGCTGCAGCGGGGGGGGACACAGGGAGACAAGATGGAAACAAAGGGACAGGAAAGAGTGGACTGTGAGAGTCGGAGCAGTTGCCAGCAGCAGCTTGGACCAGAGAGGCATTGGCACGATGCTGATGTGGGCTTTGGAGGGAGATCTGGCAGGACCTGTGGAGGCACAAGCAAGTGCTGGGGGGAGATGGAGGACACCTGAGCTTTGGGCCGGAGCAAACAAGATCAGGGTGGAGGGCCCAGCGAGGAATGAGTCTGGGGAGAAACTGGTTCAGTTTTGGACATGTTAGAGAGGAGATGCCCATGGAACATCCCAGAGAAGATGCCAGGGAAGTGGCTGAGGACTTGAGTCTGCAGTTCAAGAGAGAAGAGTAGGCTGGAGACACAAGCGAACTTGAGAATGTGGACAGAAGAGGAGAGGAGAGAGGAAGAGAGGGTCTGGGCTGGGCCTCTCGGGCACCCCATGGGCAGGGATGGCCACGGACAGCCACATGCAGAGGGAGGCCCGAGCACTGACCAAGAGGACCAGAGGGTCAGGAGGCCCCTCGCTGGTCCAGGCATCTACCCTTTTGTTTCAGGATTATGACACAGCCCAGGGATTCCTGGGCAAAGGTCCCTGGAAAATGGGAAGCTCTTAGGGGTTTGGGGAAGCAATTTACCAACTACTATGGAAGTTTTCTAATTGTTAACCAGAGTAACTGTCCACTCAGTTTCAACCGTGTCAAGACTCGTTAGCAGGGGTGACCCTGGCTCCCCCAGGTTCTTGCATCCCCCTCCCAACTGGGACACTGGCATGGCTGCCAGCTGGTCACTGCTTCCAGCCCGTGAATTTTCATTAAAATCCTGGGCATTTCCCCAGAGCTCAAAGGCGTCCCGATTAATTACAAGCAAATGTTGGCTCTCCCCCCGGAAATCTGCTGCCCTAGCCAGGCTCCGTCCCCTATGATTTTATTAAACTCCATCTTGCCAACCTGGGGCCCTGAGATTTATGGCCACAGCTAATAGGCTGCCTCCCCAGGAGACATAAATCTGGGGCCTGCCCAGGGAGCTGCTTGCTGCTAAGAGGCCGGGTAATTGTTCCACCTACAGGGCTCCACGCAGGAATGTTCAATTAGGCCTCTCAGAGAATTCTGAGCATTAAATAAGGTGAAGAGGGATTTGGGCACCATTATTTTCTGAGTGAGAAACAGCCCTTTCTTGCTCCCTTGGCCTGTTTCAGGCGCCCCTGGGCCTCCTCTAGCTTTTTGCCGAGCAGGAGGAATTCCCCAGGTTCATGGAGCAGTGCTCTTGGTAGACAGCTCACTAGAAGACAAGCCAGGATTTATCATCCTGCAAAAGCTCTTGAAACTTTCTCACTAAAATCAACTGCAGACTTGGAGTCGCTTCTTCTCTCAGAGCCTCTGCTTCCCTTCCTGGGAGATGGGTAGATACTATCCATTCCATCCTCCTCACAGCATTGCTAAAGGATCAAATCATTTGCCTGTTCATTTGACAACTGTTCATTTGGCAGAGGCCTCCTGTCTTAGTTCAGGCTACTGTAACAAAAAACTGTAAACTGGTGGCACCTATGGCTCAGGGAGTAGGGCACTGGCCCCATATACTGAGGGTGGCAGGCTCAAACCCAGCCCTGGCCAAACTGCAACAAAATATAGCCGGGCATTGTGGCAGGTGCCTGTGGTCCCAGCTACTCGGGAGGCTGAGACAAGAGAATTGCCTGAGCCCAGGAGCTGGAGGTTGCTGTGCACCGTGACACCACAGCACTCTACTGAGGGTGACAATGAGACTCTGTCTCAAAAAAAAAGTACACTGGGTGACAAGTAACAAAAATTTATTTTTCACAGCTCTGGAGCCTGGGAAGTCAGGATCAAGGGGCTGGCAGAGTTTGCTGTCTGGTGAAGGCTCACTTCCTGGTTCACAGATGGCATCTTCTGTAAGTTCACATGACAGAAGGAGGGAGCTCTCTAGGGTCTCTTTAATAAAAGCACTAATCCCATCCATAAGGACTCCACACTCAGGACCTGATCCCCTCCCAAGGGACCCACCTCCTAACACTCTCACAGTAAAGATTAGTATTTCAACATATGAACTGTGTGGATGGGAGGAGTATGAGCATTCAGACAGGGGTGCCTCCTATGTGCCAGGAGCTATACAGGAGAAAAAGACAAGGCTCCTGTCCTCAAACAGCTGAGTCTCAAGGGAGACATACCAAGGGACCCAGAAGGTGTGGATTGGTAAGTGCTATGATAGAGGCACGGGGAACATGGGAGCCCAACACAGATGCCTAACCCGGCTGGAGGGTGGCACCAGGCTGGGAGGACGTCCTGGAATAGGCAACGGGAATTATATTACTTTGTCGTGCGTGCACATATCTGAGTTCTATGGTGTCACCCCAGCATTTCCCCTCGTGGCATTTCTTTCTCAGAGGATCACTTTATGAGCACACATTGGGTAGACCTTGCTTTCACAAATGAACAACCACAGGCCCCAAGCCCATTGTTACCAATTAGGAACCTGGGCTCAGACAGGTTGAGTAACAGGTGCATAGCCACATAGTTGGCAAGGAATGCTGCAGATGGTGAGATGGGCTGATACACTGCAAGGGAGGTGGTCAGAGTGGGACCTCTGTAAACCCCCAGCTGTGATGGCCACAGGCCCCAGAGCCCATTCTCAGACTTTTCTCTGAGTCACCATTTCTAGAGACCTAAATCCTGGAGAGCCTGTCATTCATTTAACTCCTGAGCCCAGCTGGACAAGAGCCTGTGAGCTTGGCTTGATCTCTCAGGCCCTGTAGTCTTGGTCAGTGGCAAGAGGAGGACAACATCCCCCATTGAGCTCACAGGCCTCCTCCTCTCTCTCATCCAGAGGGATGGCTTAGTCTCCTGGGTTCTTGGAGCCTGGCCTCCAGATGGAGCTGGAGCTGAGCTCCAGACTGATTCCCTTGTAAATATTGCCTGCCCCTGTAAGCAGTCTCGGATTAAATCCTCCCTGTATCATCACATGTGGAAACACTCTCTTTCCCATAAGACCTGACTGGTAAGACCAAGAAAGGTATATACATGGGAAACATCCACTAAGTGTAGGCTCAGATGATCAGGCTACGACTTTCACCCCCTTGGGGGTCAGTTAGCTTTGAACTCCGCTAATCTGACATGTTCAGATTTTTTCTCGTTCTCATTGAATATAGCAACAAGACCCTCCTTCTCAAACACGGGTCACTTCTCAATAAAATAGGTTGCAGAGTGGAGGATGCTGCATGTGGCCCGGCTGGATCCTGGTAACCTTGCATCCTCTCCAAGGCCAGTGCCTCAGTTTCCTCATTTATCATTAGAAATAAAACAACCAGCCTGGAAAAGTTGTTGTGGGGATACAAAGTGCAAGAGCACTGGGAAAATATTCTGCAAATCGGAAAGTACCCTGAGAACAGACGGGATTATCATCATGCTTTGCATTTTTATTTTTAACCTGCGTGAAATTCTGGAAACCATTGGCTGCCAAGAAATGCTAAGCTGCAGTTTATGTTCCACCGGGAAATGGGCTTATTTTAAGTGAGGAATCGCACCGTGCGCAACTTATTTATTTGGGAAACATGGAGAGATCCAAGGCAGCCCCAGCCACCCAGATCTCTCTTTGGCACTGCCTCCTGTATGCACCAGCGGGACGTCTGTTTGCAGTTAAGGCACTTTCCAGAAAGCAGAGTGTTTTCCTCCACCTTAGGGTTGGTCAGCCTGGGTTGTGCAGGCTGCCCTGAATGCAGCTCCCTACAAATAAGATGACATTTCACACCGGCACGGCTGTAGCTCACTTAGCAGCGCAGAGAATTAGCCACAGCAAGTCTCCCCACAAGTCTGTGGTAGGTGATGGGATTCAGGAGGGAGACACTCACCCCTTCTGCAATGCTGCTGGGTCCACTTCCCTCATCCCTTCATGCTCACCTCTAAAATCTTAGTGCATGGTTCCCAAGGAACCACACCCATGACAAACCCAGCAGGCATCTGTCCCCACTATAGAAATGAGCAAACTGAGGCTCAGAAGATGGAGAAACTCACTGGAGATCCCAAAGCAGGTACGTAGCAGAGCTGAGATTTGAACTGAGGCTGCCTGTCCCCAGGAGGCCTACTCACAAGCCAGCCATGTTTCCAGAATACAGAGCTGAACACTCATTGTCCATAAGCACCCACAGTGTGCCCTAAGCCAGGGCCAGCCCAGCCCAGCCCTCCTGAAACTCCCACACCGGGGCCATACCCTAAAGATCATGAAGGGTGGAGAAGGTGACCAGACAGCTGCCAAGTGCACCCTCTGTGTCCCACTGGCCCTTCCTTCTCCACTTTGCTTCCCCCCAGGGTCTGCAGTTCCAGACAGCAGACACAGCCTCTTTGCCTGGGCCGTGTGGCTCCCGGCTTTCTCTTTCCAAGTGCAGAGAGTTGAGGCCTTCCTTCCCCACTTTGCTCCCCCCCAGGGTCTGCAGCTCCAGGCAGCAGACGCAGCCTCTTTGCCTGGTCCACATGGCTCTGGGCCTTCTCTTTCCAAGTGCAGAGAGCTGAGGCCTCTGTGCTGGTGCACGGGGACTCAGATAACTGAGACGCCAAGCCCTGTGGACCTGCAGCTCATGGCCAAGCTGGGGAGACTGATGTTCCAGGCACCGTCCTGGACACTGGAACACAAAGCAAAAACCCTGTCCCTGCCCTAGTCCCTCACTGGACTCACTGTCCTGGAGAAGGACAGGACTGTGTACAAGACACAGTAATACACACATTAAGGGGCTGCACATTACAGGCTCAGAGGAGCCGGGGGTGTTGTTGACAAAGACTGCCTGGTGGGCCGGGGAAGACCTCTGGAAGGGGTTGCATTTGAGCTTTTAAGGTCTGCTGACTGGAAAGGCTGTGGGGAGAGAGAGCATTTCTGGCCAAGGGAGCAGCTCAGTAGAAGCCATGGTTTTGCCTCCTCCCTTCTGTGCCCACCAGAGTGGCCTGTTCTCTCTCTCCACCTCTACCTGCCCAGAGCCAGGCAGCTTCTACTGACACATCAGCCAGAGCCTCCTGTGTGTCCTCCCCTGGGCCACCAGGGCCCCGTCACTAACTCCCAAGGCCTCTCCTGCTTCCCCAGAGAGCAGTTTAAACAGGGGAGTAGGTGCTTGCAAACCCACTGGGAAGGCCAAAGAGGGGTGGTTGCTTGGAGTGACTGGCCAGGGCGGCCACTGAGGCTTCCCCAAGGAAGGCTGGGGAATCAAAGGACCACTGCTTTGACTGTGTGCACAAGGGCCTGAGGTGCTGGGCAGATGGAAGTTTTATATCAAGACACAGGGGTGGTTACATGAGTCTGTTTCCAAGTAAAACATTACCAAGCAGTTGCTTTTATGCACTTTACTTAGTAGGTTGTATCTCGTTTGAAAAGACCCATGGGGGTGGCACCTGTGGCTCAGTGAGTAGGGCACCGGCCCCATATACCAAGGGTGGTGGGTTCAAACCCGGCCCCGGTCAAACTGCAACAAAAAAATAGCTGGGCGTTGTGGCGGGTGCCTGTAATCCCAGCTACTCAGGAGGCTGAGGCAAGAGAATTACCTAAGCCTAGGAGTTGGAGGTTGTTGTGAGATGTGTGACTCTACGGCACTCTACCAAGGGCAATAAAGTGAGACTCTGTCTCAAAAAAAAAAAAGAAAGAAAGAAAGAAAGAAAAGACCCATGACCACAGCTGCCACTGAGGATCAGGAAGGGGAACTTGGGAGGTTGCTGCTGAAACTGCCTCTTGCCACCCATAAATACGCAGGATGGACCCTGGAGCACCTGACCCCTCGCCCTCCAGGATGGGGCAGGAGCCATGCTCCAGTCACACCACAAGCTGCAGAAACACACTTCAGCTGCCAAAGGATAGTAGAGGCCCCACCCGCTTTTGCTTTCCAGGCTGCAGCTCCGCCTGTTGGGTGGGGCCTAATTTGTCCTGGAGCCAGAGCAGCAGGGAAGTCTGGGAATTGTAGTTATCGGCTTTCCGGCTTTACAGCTCCTGCAGTTGAGGAAGGCACACAGAAGGCAGTGAGGCCATGCACTGGGCGCTCTGCAGCCCGTCAGCACCTGACACCTCCTTCAGTCAGATGACACCTTGACAGTCTCCTTTCCCAGCAGAGGATAGGCGCTGCTTCACACAGCCAAAAGCCTGCATGGGATTGCTGATCGGAGTTGCTCAAAAATATTCTCTGAGTGGATGAATGTCTCCTGTCGCCGGAGGCTAACTGATCTCTCTGCCCCCCAGCGTCTCACTGTTTGACCCTGCACATTGCTACTAGAGATCCCTCCACCCAGATAAAGTTGATTGTATCTCTCCCTTGCTTAAAATCCTGCCATGGCTCCCAGCAGCCAAACGGTAAGTCTAGACTTGCTGGCCGGACTGCAAAGCCCACGTCCTGCTCCCTGGCCCCGCGCTAGTGCTCCTGACAGGACACACAGCACTATACCGCACCGTGCCTTTCTGCGGCTCCCTCCCACTTCTCCTTCAGGAGACAGATTCCTGTCCACGCTTCCAAGTCCAGTTCAGAGTCCCCACCCTGGTGTGAAAGTGGCTCTCTCCTGGTCCCTTCTTTTCCCCTGCCTCTCTCCTCTCCAGTCAGACAGTGCCAAGATGCCAGTGAATGTGTCTTAGTCACCTCTGTAACTCCGAAACCCATGCCTGCAACAAAATGGGCCACAAGAAACGCTCAGTGAACAGATGGGCAGGTGATGTGCAGGGCGGGTCCAAAGAACAGCGAGTTGCCGGGTGTAACTTGGAACTCAGGATTCAGGACACGTTTACAGCAGGATTTGCTCACTGACTTCCTGACTTCCTTCCTCCTCATCGACACATCTATGGCGCTGAGGAGCGATGTGGGGGGTAGCTTTTCACTTCATTTTATAGGCAAAGAAACTGAGGCCAGAACAAGTTTAAGTAACACACAGTGGCAAGTGGCAAAGCTCAGACCAGAGGCACAGCCAGTGCTGCTGAGCTCAGCTCGCCCCAGGGCAGCCTGAAGTGCTGCAATTAAACTTCCCCAAGAGGGGCCTTGTGGTCCAAATTACACGGCCCTGTGCTCTTGCACAATTAACACAGAGCCTCTGGCCGGCCTTTGCCGTTGACGCTGCCCCATGCGTGGGTGACACAGGGGCATTATTATCTGGTGCCATGTCGCCTGCCCCACCCTGGCCCTGACGAGGGCCCTAGCAGTGCCCAGGACAGCTGGACCGGGAGCAGATTTGTATGTTGGAGGGCTTGGGAGGCATCTGTGCCCAGCAAGCTCTAAACCAGGACCTCAGAACCAGAAGAGGACCTTCCCCAGACCACCCAGCCCCTGACACCCCTTTCCATACTGGTTCAAGTCTCCCCCACTTGAGAGCCCCCCTCTGATCACTCTACTTAAATCTGCGGCTCTTTCTTGCACACACTCCCAGCCCCCATTACCAACTTGACTTTTTGTTTTCTTCATGATACTTGGCCAGCACTTTGCATGGACAGGAGACATTTGTTGAATGAATGAATGAAGCTTCATGCGTGCATACTTGAATGTAAGGACCTATTGGTGTGACTGAGTGAGTCACCTTGCCTCTCTCCAGGCCTCCATGTGTCCCTCTGTGGAATGGGAGAGACCTTCCTACCCTGCCCAGTGACTGTGAGACTCCTGGAAATGCCAGAGGTAGAAGCCCTTGGCCTGGGGCTTGGTACTTAGCAGGGTCTCAGCACTTTTCTCTTTGCCCTTCTGATCCGGAAGTGCTATCCCCCAGTCCCTGCAGAGGCACTTGCTAGTTGTTTACAGTATTTTTTTCTTTTTGAGACAGAGTCTCACTGTGTCACCCTCTGTACAATAGAGTGCTATGACGTCACAGCTCACGACAACCTCAAACTCTTGGGCTCAAGCGATCTCTTGCCTCAGCCTCCCAAGTAGCAGGACTATAGGCACCTGCCACAATGCCTGGCTATTTTGTTTTTGTTGTTGGTTGTTTGTTTAGTAGACTTCGGCTGGTTTCGAACCCACCAGCCCCAGGACACGTCTGGCACCCTAACCGCTGAGCTATGGGTGCCGATCCTTGTTTACAATATTTTGCCTTGTAGAATGTGCCTCCCATGTATAATACACCCACATATAATGCACTCCATGTATAATGTACCCCATGTACAATGCATCCTAAGTATAATGTGCCATGAATAATGCGTCCCCATTATAATACACCCCACATATAATGCACACCCATGTTTTTGGTCGAAACTTTCAGGAAAAAAATATTTAATTTTGATCTTTAAATTCAAATTTCATTTGTTTACATATATTTAGGTATTTTTTTGCATTGTAAAGGAATGCTAGTATTCATTTTTTAACGTATTATGGTATAAGAAATTTTATTTAACAATTACAAAACAGTGAAATCAGCACATTGTACCCCATAAATGCATGAATGTATATATGATATACCTCTTTATGATTCAATAAAATAAATACATTAATTAAAAATAAAAACACAAGAACTGATATAGTACAAAGAGAAATAGGTTGCTCTTCATTGTCTGAAAATGCTTTTGTTGCAAGTTTGTTGTAAGTCCAACAAAACAGATTACCATGTTATTTTGTATACGATATCATTATTGCTTTCTAGAGTTATACTTTTAACACCTAGGCATAAATAAAAGAGTTGAAAACAATTATATAGATAAGAAATTAGTACTACCCATGTGTAGTGGGCATCTCTATTTTTCCCTCAAAACTTTGTGCAAAGTATGCATTATACGTGGCAAAATATGATATCTCTGAGTGGGTGACTGCCCACAGGTAAGGCCCCACGGTTCCAGGTATGTATTGCTGCAACACGAGCAGCCCAAACCTAGTGGTGAAAAACATTTTGTTCTGTCATGATTTGGAGGTGAGGGGTTAGGCTTCATCCATGTGGCATTGATGGGGTTCACTTAGTATCAACCAGCAGGCAGCTGGGCTGGGGTCATCTGGAGGGGATGTCCTGACATTGAAAGATAAGTTCAGAGTGGCTCCTTTACTTGTGTGTTTGTTATCAAAATCCTGGCAGACACAGGGTGGCAGAGGGAAGCAAAGACTCACGAATCAATGGAACATTTACACTGTCATCCTCAGCAAGCAGACCTCTCTGCTCAACTCCAGCACTCACCTTGGAAAACCACAAATCCTCACCTGTCTCTGCTCAAGGCAGACCAGTCTGAGGCCATCTGATTCCCCCCACCCCCCCACCCCAACAATACTATATAAAATCGGCTGCCTTAGGCAGAGTCCCCCTAGCCGTGTCTCTGAGAGTTGGCCTGCATGCAGGATCTCCGGGGCAGCGCTCCAGGCAGACAACACTGTGTGGGAGTGCAGGGAGTGGTTGCCTACAGATGCAGTCACAGGTGAGCACCCCAGGGGGCTCTGGAGCTAGGATAAGACTGAAACCATCCTGAATCAAGGCCAGGCTCCGTACCCTGGCATTGACCAGTCCTTCAATGCAGATTGCTCCAGTGGGGAGAGAGACGTAGGGTTGGACAAGGCTGCCGCCTTCTGCAGGGGGAAGCTCCTGGGAGGACTCAGCTGTGCGACATCCCTAGGGGAATGGGAGCCTGGGTGGGGTGAGCAGAGAGGCAGAGACAGGACACTGGGATATCCAGCTCCCACTACAACTGCAAGGCAAATTGGAAAGTTTGCGAAGACGTATGCTTTCCTGGAAGCAGACAAGAGTGTAAAAGTTCTTGTATTAGCTTCCTACTGCTGTTGTAACAAATGACCATGAGCTTGGTGACCGAGACAATACAGAGTTATCACCTTACAGTCCCAGAGGTCAGACAGACATTTGAAATGGGTCTCATGGGGGCTAAAACCAAGGTATGAGTGAGGCTGTGTCCCTTCCTGCTTCCAGAGGCCCCCTGCATCCTCAAAGTGTCATCCTCAAAGTGCATTTCCCTGAACTCTGGTTCCTTCCTCACATCTTCTCTTAATGACATCCCGCCTCCTTATGAGGTCCCTTGTCATGACAAGGATCATGACAGGATCACCTCAGACCAGGATCACCTCCCCATCTCAAGGTCCTTAACTGCAACCACGAAAGGTGATCCATGTTCCCAGGTTCCAAGAATTAGGACGTGGATATCTTTGGGACCATTATTCTACCTATCACAAAGTTTTTCAAAAATTTCTTTTGCCACAAGCAAAACTTGGACCAAATGAGTCTCTAGTGGAATTAACTCAGTGAATGTTTGATAAAACGCAAACCCACACAATGATGACAGTGCAGGCACTTTCCAAGGATACAGTTTGAGTGTCCAGACCTTGGGAGAGGCTCTTGGAAGCATTAATGAGTTCCTCAAACACTGTGAAAAGTGTTGCCCTTGGCTGGGTGCATCCTGTTGTCCTGTAATTTTTCAGGATTTCCAGAAGGGTCAACTCTCATCTCGACTGGTCCCAGGAATCAGTCCATAGTTTTAATAGGACTGAGTGCTCTGCAATGTGAGATAAACTGTTTTACAATTTTAAATTTCATTTGCAAGCTGAACACTGAATAGCCTCCCCCAGCCTGCATTACTTCCTATGACATTTTGGTGCCTGTCCCGGAGCCCTGGGTCTCCCACAGCCAGCTGTTCTGCCTGTGAACGGGCTGGTGTACAAGGCACAGGATGGGAGCAGAGGAGAAAGGGGCCAATTCTGCTTCGAGGATGGGGCTTGAGTCAGTAAGACTTCACAGGTGAGCTGACCCTCAATTAGGTGCTGGCAAAATAGAGAGTGCTTAAAGCAGGGGTCATGGTAGGTGCAGAACCATGAAACCGTTTGGAACTCTAAGACGTTCCAAAGGGGGTGTGGCAGTACTAGAGAGAGTCTGGGAAAGAGAAGGAAGGAAAATAGCCTACAGCTCACATGGGGACGGAGGCAGGAGCCACAGCGCTTCCCACAGAGAATCATGGGAAGTACTGAGACTGTAAACAGGCTGGGCATGGTAGCTCACACCTGTAATCCCAGCACTTGGGAGGCCGAAGCTGGTGGATTGGCTGAGCTCACGAGTTCAAGACCAACCTGAGCAAGAGCAAGACTGTTTCTACTAAAAATAGAAAACCTAGCCAGGTGTTGTGGTGAGTGCCTGTAGTCCCAACTTCTAGGGAGGCGGAGGTAAGAGAATCACTTCAGCCCCAGAGTTGGAGGTTGCTGTGAGCTATGATGCCACAGCACTCTACCAAGGGCAACATAATGATACTGTCTCAAAAAAACCCCAAAAAAAAGGCAGGAGAAAGAAGCTCTTAAGGGTCCAGGTGAGAAGTCCAGGCTTCTGAGCCAAACTGCTGGAGCTCATTGCCAGGAGTGACCACTTTTTGTTTCCTGCACCAACTTTGCAGTCCCTTCCTGCTCCCCTCAACTCTGTACTCCAGGCAACCAATGATCTTCTATTTGTTATTACAAGATTTTCTAGAATTTTATGTATGTACATTTTTGGTCGGCTTTCTTTCGCTCAGCATAACTAACTTGAAATCTTTCCGTGTTATGCGTGTACTAATAGTTCATTTCATTTTTGCTTTCTTGCTGTGTGACTCTGGGCCAGTTGCTTCACCTCTCTGTGCCTCTTTCCTCCACAGTGCAGTCCCTCTCTCAGGAGGTTGTTGAGACTATGCAATGCACTAGCTCAAGCAAACCTCTCAGGCCAACGTTTGAACAAGAAAAGCATGTAGCAATCTAATCTTGTTGATTCTTTTTCTCAGAATTCGTTTTACTTATGAATCATTTTCTTCTTGCTTGGAAGAGTGTTGTGTTTGGAGGTCATAGTTCATGTTGGTGCCACCTTCCTATTCATTACTTCGGTTTCTCTTCCCACACTTAAAAAAGTCCTCAAACAACCCAGATTTATCGAGAAGTAATTGACATACAATGAACGGCATATATTTTCAGCGTATAATTTGATAGACTATTAGCGTACAAATCTGACAATTAAGTTTGTGAACTCTTCCTAGAAAAAAAGTGTACTGAAGGGCAGACCAGGCTCTGATGTTGGGCACAGCTTCCCAAAGGGGGCAGTTCAAAGGCGGCAGCAGTGGCACTCAGCAGTGAGACGTGCTGCTCTTTTTCCAGGATGAGTATGGGAACTTGATTGTCAGACCTCATCTGTGTACAACCCCAGATATATCATCCTAATGAAGTTCGTTGACATAAAATCATTGCCCCCTAACGTTTCCTGCAGCAACTTTGCAGTCCCTTCCTGCTCCCCTCAACTTTGTACTCCAGGCAACCAATGATCTTCTATTTGTTATTACAAGATTTTCTAGAATTTTACGTATGTACATTTTTGTTCTGGCTTTCTTTTGCTCAGTATCACTAACTAGCAATCTATCCATGTTATGCGTCTACCAATAGTTCATTTCATTTTTACTGTGGAGTAGTGTTCCATTGTACAGATATATCACAATTTCTTTGCTATTCACCTGCTGACCTTCAGATTGTTTCCAGTTTGGGCCTGTTATGAACAAAGCTACAGGAAACATTTGCGGACAACTTTGTGCACTTTGGTATCCATTGGCTTAAATATCTACTAGTCCTACCTAGTAGGACGGGTGTAAATGCATCTCTTGGAGAAACTTCTGAACTACTTTCCAAAGAAATTATACCTCCCGTATAATTTCTACCTGCAGTGTGTGAGAGCTCTGACTGCTCTACGTTCATTTTAGCCATTCTAGTGGCTGTGTGATGGTAACTCCTTGTAGTTTACATTCCCTAATTATTCATAATGTTCGACATCTTTTAATGTGAATATTTTCCATGTGTGTATCTTCAGTGAAGTGACTCTTCCAATATTTTTCCCACTCAAAAAATCAGTTTTAATCCTTCTTAGTGCGCTGTAAGAATTTCTCTCTATATATTCTAGATATAAAAGATACAAGTTTGTTTGCCTTCTATTGTTTTGGATACATGTTTCACAAAAAACTTTGCCCAGTCTGGCTTGTCTTTTCATTTGCACGTCCTTTGTTTTTTGTTTTTATGTGTTTTTTTTTTTTTTTTTTTTTTTTGAGACAGAGACTCAAGCTGTCGCCCTGGGTAGAGTGCTGTGGCATCACAGATCACAGCAACCTCCAACTCCTGGGCTCAAGCAATTCTCCTGCCTCCGCCTCCCAAGTAGCTGGGACTACAGGCACCTGCCACAATGCCCGGCTATTTTTTTGGTTGCAGCCGTCATTGTTGTTTGGAAGGCCTGGGCTGGATTCGAACCCGCAAGCTCCAGTGTATGTGGCTGGTGCCTTAGCCTCTTGAGCCACAGGTGCCGAGCCTGCATGTCCTTTGAACAACAAAAATTTTAAATTTTGGGCAGTGCCTGTGGCTCAAAGGAGTAAGGTGCCATATACCAGCCTCATATACCAGGGGTGGCGGATTCAAACCCGGCCCTGGCCAAAAACTGCATAATAAATAAATAAATAAATAAATAAATAAATAAATAAAATAATAAAAAAAAATTAAATTTTGGTGAAATGCAACCTGATGTTTTTCTTTTGTACTTGGAGGCTTCTGTGTCTTGAGAAAGCTTTGCCAAACCCAATATCACTGATATTCTCTTATCCTTTCCTCTAGAAGTTTAATAGTTTTAGCTCTTACATTTTAGATTTATGATCTCTTTTGAGTTAGTCTGTGCACTGCTTTGAGGTAAATGTCAGGGTTTGTTTTCTTTCAGGTAGCTCTCCACTCATTACAGCGCCACTTACTGAAAGGTCGCCTTTCCTTATTTAATTGTCATGGCACTTTGGCAAAAATTGAATGTTGGTTTGGGTTCCAGCTCAGGCAGAGTCTGTCTCTGCCCCCTGAATGCAACTGTAAAACCTGGACAGACTACAATGGGACTCAGAAAAGGAAATAGCAGAAAAGGATAGAAGAATAACAGAATTAGAAATACCACGGAGAAAACGAGTCTACCCATTTTTTAAATGCAGCTGGAAACCCAAGAAGTAAGCACTGTGGGGCTATAGGAGAAGCCCCCTAACTCCAGCTCAAGGAGTGGGAGACAGAATCCCAACTCTCAGAGCAAGTGTGGAAATGCTCAGGATTTTCCCATTCTCTCGCTCCCTCCCACCCCAACCCCCAATAAACCCCCACCACCCCCCCACCCCCGGCTGTGGTGGGAATGCCAGCAAGGGGAGGTTGCAGGAGCCTACGCAGGAAGTGAGTCTTTCCTCCTAGGGCTGGCTCTGTGGTTCCAAGAAGGGAATCAATCCTAATGGCTTTTTTGGGGGGTTGGCAGAGTCTTGATCTTTCACCCCGGATACAGTGCAGTGATATCATCATAGTTCATTGCAATCTCCAGTTCCTGGGCTCAAGTGATCCTCCTGCCTCAGCCTCCTGAGTAGCTGGGACTACAGCTATGTGCCACGAAGCCCAGCTAATTTTTCTAATTTTAGTAGAGACAAGGTCTTGCTCTTGCTCAGGCTGGTCTTGAACTCCTGAGCTTTCTTTTCTCTCCCCTTCTGCCACTTGGTGCCGCCTGTGGGTGCATTTGTGAAAATGTGAAGAGCGGCACATCCTTTGAAGCCCCAACATTCTGGCCAGAGGACTGAAAAAGGAAGCCCCAGGAAACTGTAAAGTCCTTGGGAAGCCACAGAGAGAGGAACTTTGGAAAGTGACCTCATAAAGCTATTTATGAACTCCTGAATTTATCCCCCAACCTCTGACCTGTGACTGTGTGGGTCTTATCCTAGTTAGCGTGCCTAAGAGTTCAAGAACTGAAGTAATAAATAGGTCCTCACCCACGTCCCAGGCTGATCAATACTAACTAATGGACGGAGCACCCACCAAATGAACTGGGACAGATCTAAACAGCATGAAAGGCTCGACAGAGGATACAGATTTCTGTCTAAGCACTGTCTTGACAGCATCTCATAAATTTGATAAGTTTCATTTTATTTTTCTCAATCATTTCAAAATATCTTCTAAATTCTCTTCTTATTTCTTCTTTGACCACTGTTTTTTAGAAAAGTATAATTTAGGAGTAACAGCTTCCTTGCAACTGGGCATGGTAAGACTGGGGAGAGAAGACTCCAGGCATCTCTGGCTAGTGGATCTGCCCAGAAACATCCCTTTGGGGACACAGGGAGTCAGTGAGAGACTTCTGGACCCCCTGAGGAGGACAAAAGCAGTGGAAAACTGGCAAGTGGTTGTGTGTGTTCATTTGGTCTAATCCCACTGGCAGCTGTGAGTACAACAGCAGGGAGATTGCAAACTGGAAAGGCCTTACCTGTGAGCTGTTTTGTGGGTTTTTTTTTTTTGGATTTGGCACTCAGTTGAACTACCTTGGGAGAAATTGGGCAAGAGTGTGGAGGACTTTAAGCATTGTCTAGGGCCGCGCAGAGCCATTGTGGGAGAATTGCCCCAGCAAGCTCTGTCCTCAGGATCACAGAGCGGGGATCAGGCAGGGGACCTTGAGCAAGTAATCTAGTGACTGAGCAGCCTAAAGGCAGGGACTGAGACACCTTACAGCCTTGGCCCTGAGGTCCATAGAGTGAGACTATTTTTTGGCACACTGTAAGCGGGCAGCCACTTCAGGAGTGATCCCAGCAACAAGTGCTTTCCCAGGAAAGCTTCTGCTTAGCCAAGGTTAGCAGTTTAAAGTGCCTTTTAAGTGGGCTGAGGAGAGATTTAGGATCTCCATCCTGCAGGGCTTGAGAAATCAGCAGAGGCCTCCATCTCGTATAGCTGTTATCAGCATTGTGATTAATATCTCATACCCCAGAAGATCACCTGTGACAATATTCAGCAAGATATGTATACTGCTTTGTTTTTTTTTGTTTGTTTGTTTTGTTCTGTTTTTTTACTTTCAACATTTTCCTTCTAGACTTTTCTTTCTTTCTTTTTTTTTCTTCATTTTTCTAGTTTGCTTGTTTTGGTTTGATTTATAGCGTTTTTGTCTTTGCTCTCTACTTGGTGGAGGTGGGGTACTGTGTCTGAACAGGCTATTAGAGAGCTGCTGACCTCAAGCGAACCACCCAACCCAGCAGCCCCAGAGGTTGGGGGCGTTTAAGGTTGGGTCAAAGTACCCTATTGTACACCTATATTGCTCTGTCTTCCTCTTTCTGTGCCCCTCTTCTTTTTGTCAATATTCCCTTTTACTCACCCTCTCTCCTTTCTCTTTCTTCTTTCTTTCTTTTTTTTTTTCCTTAATTATTTTTTCCCTTCTTGCTCTTCAATCTTCTCATCCATCTGGTCCTGTACCAATAGGACTCATTGAAACCCCAGGCCAGAGGCACGGCAACTTAAAGAGCAAGAGGAAGTGAAAGGAAAATTAGTGTAAGGAAATAGATAAAAGAAAACACTCATGAGGAAGAATCAGCAGAAAAATCCTGGCAACATGAAAAAACCAGTTCAGAGCAACCCCACTCCCACCCCCCAAGTGACTGTGAGGTAACTACTGCAGAGAATTCCACCTATAAAGAAATTTTAGAAGTCACAGAAGGGGAATTTAGAATACAGATAATGAAAACAATGAAGGAAATGATGAAAATAATGAAGGAAATGGCTGATAAAATGAAAAATAACCAAGAGGAAATCGAAAAACAGAATCAAATGAGATGAATGATATGAAGAATATAGAAAGGATATAGCAGACCTGAAGGACCTGAAGCAGTCAATCAGGGAACTTAAAGATGCAATAGAAAGTATCAACACAGATTAGACCATGCAGAAGAAAGAATCTCAGAGGTAGAGGACAAAGCACTTGAGATAACTCAGATAGTTAAAGAGGCAGAAAAGAAGAGAGAGAAAGCAGAATGTTTACTGACAGAATTATGGGACTTTATGAAGCGTTCAAACATACGAGTTATAGGAATCCCACAAGGGGAAGAATGCCCCAGGGGAATGGAAGCCATACTAGAGAATATTATAAATGAAAATTTCCCAAATATCACCAAAGATTCTGACACACTGCTTTCAGAGGGATATCAGACCCCAGGTCGCCTCAACTCTAACAGAGCTTCTCCAAGACACATTGTGATGAACCTGTCCCAAGTCAAGACAAAAGAAATGATTCTTCAAGCTGCCAGGAGTAAGTACCAGTTGACCTACAGGGGCAAATCCATCAAAGTGACTGCAGACATCTCTAATGAAACTTTTCAAGCCAGAAGACAATGGTCATCTACCTTTAATCTACTTAAACAGAATAATTTCCAGTCCAGAATTCTATAACCTTCTAAACTAAACTTTAAAATTGACAGAGAAATCAAATCATTTACTGATATGCAAACATTGAGGAAATTCACCACAATAAGACCAGCTCTACAGGAAATACTTCAACCTATTCTACACACTGACCACCACAATGGATCAACAGCAAGGTAAGAACTCAGAAATTAAAGGACAGAACCTAACTTCCACACTGATGCAAAAGATAAAACTAAGCAATGGACTTTCACAAAGTAAGATGAATAGAACACTATCACACTTAAAAATTATCTCAATAAATATTAATGACTTGAATTCCCCACTGAAGAGGCATAGATTGGCTTATTGGATTAAAAAACACAAGCTAGCCATTTGCTGTCTGCCGGAAACACACCTACCTTCAAAAGACAAATTAAAACTCCAAGTTAAGGGTTGGAAGATAATTTTTCAGGCAAATGGAATTCAGATGAAAAGAGGGGTTGCAATCTTATTTTCAGAGACATGTGGATTTAAATCAACTAAAGTGAAAAAAGACGAAGATGGTCACTTCATATTGGTCAAGGGAAAAATACAACAAGAAAACATTTCAATTCTAAATATTTATGCATCCAACTTAAATGCTCCCAGATTCTTGAAACAGACCTTACTCAGTATGAGCAATATGATTTTCTCCATAATAACAGGGGACTTGAACACCCCTCTTACAGATCCTCTAAACAGAAATCAAACAAAGTATGAGACCTTAGAACAACTGTGCTTGATAGACACATATAGAACACTCTATCCCAAAGATAAAGAATATACATTATTCTCTTCACCCCATGGAACATTCTCCAAAATTGTTCATATCCTAAAGGCCACAAAATAAGCCTCAACAGAATTGAAATTTTACCTTGTATCTTCTCAGACCACAAGGCACTAAAGGTGGAACTCAACTCCAACAAAAATGTTCAACACCACACAAAGGCATGGAAATTAAACAACCTTCTGTTGAAGGTTGACACCCTGACAGTTGGGTGCAGGAAAAAATAAAAGAGGAAATTATTAACTTCCCTGAGCATAACAACAATGAAAACACAGGCCACCAAAACCTGTGGGATACTGCAAAAGCAGTGCTGAGAGGTGTATATATACACCATGGAATACTATTCAGAAAACATTAAAAAAAATGGAGACTTTACAACCTTCGTATTAACCTGGATGGAAGTGGAAGACATTATTCTTAGTAAAGCATCATAATAATGGAGAAGCATGAATCCTATGTATTCAATTTTGATATGAGGATAATTAAAGATAATTAATGACACCGTGAGGGTTGGGGAAGGGGAGAGCAGAGAGAGAAAGAAGGAGGGAGGGGTGGGGAAAAGAAGAGCAGAGAGAGGGAAGGAGGGAAGGGGGTGGGGTCTTGGTGTGTGACACATCTTTTGGAGGCAAGACACAATATTGTTAAGAAGGGCTTTACCTAACAAAGACACTCAGTGTAGCATTATTTCTTGTACCGTCAATTAATCCCCAACAATAAAAAAAGAAAAGTATAATTTAATTTTAAAATATCTTTATGCTATTTATATCAGACTTAACTTCATTGTGATCAGAGAACATACTTTATGTGCCCTGAATCCTTTTAAATCTATTGAGACTTGTTTTATAACCCAAAGTACGATCTATTTTGGTAAACATTTCATGTGCACTTGAAAAAAAATGTGTATACTGATCTTGTTGGACAGAATCCTCAGAAATATCAATTGAGTCAACTTGGATGATAGGTGTTCATGCCTTGGTGATTTTTGCTGTACTTGTTTCATCAATTATTGAGAGAAGAAGTTCAAATCTGTGATTAATAATGCACTTGTCTATTTTTCCTTTCAATCCTATCAGTTTTTGTTACATGCATTTTAAAGCTCTACTAATATGACAGGAAGCATGTAGGATTTTTGTATCTTGCTGATGAACACTCTCATTGTTATTTAAAAATTATCCCCTTTTTCCTTGGTAATATTTTTTGCTCAGAAATCTACTTTGTCTGGTCTTAACATAGTCACTCCAGCTTTCTTTTGATAGTGGTAACATGAGTTTTTCCATTCTTTTAGTAAGAAACAATTTGTACACAGTCATGTGCTGGATAACAATATTTTATTCAGCAACAGACCACATACATGTTTGTGGTCCCATAAGATCATAATACCATATATAATACCATATTCTTCTTCTTCTTATTCTTATTATTATTTTTGAGACAGAGTCTCACTTTGTCACCCTTGGTAGAGTGCTGTGGCATCACAGCTCACGGCAACATCCAGCTCTTGGGCTTAGGCGATTCTCTTGCCTCAGCCTCCTGAGTAGCTAGGACTACAGGCACCCACCACAACGCCTCGCTATTTTTTGTTGCACTTTGGCTGGGGCTGGGTTTGAACCTGCCACCCTCAGTATATGGGGCCAACGCCCTACTCACTGAGCCACAGGGTCCACCCAATACCATATTCTTCTGTTTAGATACACAAATACTTGCCTTATGTTGCAGTTGCCTATAGTATTCTATACAGTATCATGCTAAACAGGTTTGTAGCTCAGAAGAAATACACTATACTATATAGTCTACATGTGTAGTAGGCTGTACCCCCTAGGTCTGCGTAAGTACACTCCACAATATTTACATAATGATGAAATCCCCTAACAACAACTTCTCAGAATGTATCTCTATCTTTAAGCACCATGTGATTATTTCTGTTTACAGTGGGTCTCCTGTAAGCATCATATAGTTGGATGTTGCTTTTTTGTCCAAACTGACAATCTCTGCTTTTTACTTGGAGATTTTAGATCTTTTACATTTAGTGTAATTATTTACATAGTTGGGTTTAAGTACATTTTAAAGTGATCAAAATCAAGGGGAAAAACCCTTACATCCCAACATACTGCACATTTCTTAACATAGTCACTTCAACTGCTCTTTTTCTTTGTGTAGCTCCACACTTTCCTCCAGCATCTCTTTTCTTCACCAGAATGACTTCCTTTAATACTTCCTGTAGTTCTATTAAGCTGCTTCTTTATGTCTTCCAGCAGTTTTTGGCAGAGGCTGGGTTTGGTAGAGCCGGTGCCCTACTCCTTTGAGCCACAGGTACCGCCTACGTTTCTTCTCTTTTTTTTTTAATTCACCTTCCTTTGTAAAGAAACTTTCCCTGGGCATACAATTTTGACTGATTTTCTTTTGCTTTTAGGTATTTACGTTCTTGCTGCACTTCCTTCTAGCTTGAACTATCTGCAAGGAGAAATCTGCCATTGTTGTTACCATTGTTTTTTTGCAGATGGATATTTTTTCTTACCGACTACTTTTAAGACTTTCTCCTCTTTGCTTTTAAACAGTTTAATTATGATGTGCCTTGCTGAAGTTTTCTTCATGTTCTTGGCCCTTGGGGTTCACTGAGCATCCTGGTTCTTTCAGTTCAAGTTTCTGTCAAATTTGGAAAATGTTTAGCTATTAATTCTTCCAATATTGTTTCTATTCTTCCCTGTCTCTCTTCTCCTTTGTGGACTACAACTGTATATATATTAGCATCCTGAAAGTTGAACCCAAACTCACTGATTGCTCAACTTTTCCTCATCTTTTTTTCCCTTTGTGTTTCAGTTTTGAATAGTTTTTTTTTTTTTTTTTTTCAAATTCTGGTGTCCAAGTTCACTGATCTTTTTCTCTCTACAGTTTTTAATTGGCTATTAATCTTATAAAGTGTTTTGTTTAAATCTCAGATATTCTCGTTTTCATTTCTAGAAGTTTGATTTTGTTCCTTTTATATCTTCTATGTCTCAACATGTCCAACCTTTCTTGGACGTGGATATACCCAGTTGCGATGACTGTTTTAGGCTGCTTGCGTCTCAATCTTATCACTTGGTCACCTGTTGTTCCACCTCTAAGGACTGATGTTCTCATCACAGACCTTATGTTCCTACTTCTTTGCATACCTGGCATATTTTTATACCATTTATTATAATTTTAATTTTCTTGTATGCTAGATATTTTTATATTTTGTAAGTATTCTTGAGCTTTTTTCTGCAACACAGTTAAGTAACTTGGAAATCATTTGTTCCTTTTGAAGCTTATTTTAAATATTTGTTAGATGGTATTAGGGCAGGCTTTAGGCTAGGGCCAATTTTACCCACTTTTGAGGCCGTAATGTTTTCTACTCAGCTGGGGAAAACCCTATTTCTGGCCTGTTGGGGCTCTTGGGATTGTTCCCTCTAATTCTTCAGTGGAGGGGAAGTTCTTCACATGTACATCCTGATCAGTACCCAAAAGAAGACTCAAGGGGAGCTCTCTGCAGACTTGACTGTGCTAGTCTCACCTCTCTGGTATTCTGCATGAATCTTAGCTGTCTTTGACTTCTGCTCTCCCAACTCTACCTCCTCAGCTCACAGAGACTTCCAAGTACTGCCTGGACTCCACCTCTGCTGTGGTTTGAATTAGTCCCCACCAAATAATGTGCTAGAAATTTAATCCTCAATGCAACTGCATTGGAGGTAGGGCTGAATAGGAAGCATTCAGGTTGTGAGAGCTCTGGCCTGACGAATGGATTGATGCTGATGATGAAAAGGCTTGGGGCTGAGTCTGCTCTCTCGCTCTCTCTCCATCTGCTTTCTGATGTTGAATGATGCAGCGTGAAGACCCTTGACAGGTGCAGGCTCCCTGAGCTTAGACTTCCCAGCCTCCACCCATGTAAGAAATCAATCTCTGTTCTTAATAAATTCTCAGGTGTTCTGTTATAGCAGCATAGAATGGACTAAAACAGTCTCCCTGCACTGTTTCTGGGAACATTCTCGGTAGCAGGCTTTGGCTGTTGCTCTCCCTTCCTTGAGGATTTTGGTCCTGCACTGCCTGATGTCCAATTTCTGAAAACTACTTTTTCACATTTTGTCTTGGTTTTTATTTGCTTCAGCAGGAGACTAAATCCAGTCCCTGTTATTACATCTTTGCAAGTTACATAAATACATTTTCAGGTAGGTTTCCTCCTCGCTTTGACAGACTATGAAACTGAGTTTCAGCGGGGTTGTGGGGTTTCCCGTGGCTGCACAGACATGGAAGCTTTGTGTCTGTCCACCACAGCCCCTGCCTTGGATCCCTGTGCTATTTCCCTTATTCCCCCGTGCTGCTAACTCTGAGGAAACTGACTGGGTGTGGGCATGAAGAACAAAGCTGAGCTATTAGGATTGTCACTACACAGGTCTTTACTTGCACTAGAGGTGCTCAAGCCAATCAATCCCATCGGAAATTTAAGGAATGCTATGGACTCTTTTCCATGAAAGTCACCTGCACATATTCCTCTTTTTGCATACAATTTCAGGCACTCTTTGAGATCATTGTGGCAGAAACAGTTGATAGTCTATTCAATGCCCACATCCCTTCTTTCTTTCTAAGAGTGCTCCAGTTTCCAGCAAGGCACCAACTCAAATGCAAACTCAATTTCTCAGCCTGTCTTGCAGTCTGCAGTGGCCAATAGAACGCATGGGGAAGGGCTTTCCAACAAAGATCTGAAAAGAGAATGAATCAGTCGGCATGCAGGTTTTGCCTCGTACATTTACTGACCCCTCTTCCTGCTCAGGAAGATGTCATGGCAGTGGGGAGGGAGGAGGAGCTGTCCTATAACTAAGAGAACAAGAGCCACAGGTGCAGATGAAGGTACTGAGGAGAGAAAAAGTCTCAGGCCTGGATCCTGGACCGGCTATTTCCAGAATTCTTGTGCCAGAGAAAAGTGAGTCTTATTTGTCTCATCCTTACACCCCTGCAAGTTGGCGGGGTCGTACTGAATCCCTGAGGGAGAGCAATGACTTCATCTCCTTCATATGTTGATTCCTCCACTATTGGATAATTTTCATGGACACAAGTGCAGGGCCAGAAACATGGTGAGGACTTGTAAATGAAAATGACAGAAAATGATTACTACCCATCCACATTAGAACACAGAGAAGCTGCTCAGGTTAGTCCTAGCAGAGCCAGGCCTGAGGGACTGGGGCATGGGAGATGTGAGCTGGGACATGGGGCAGTGGACTGGGAGCAGAGCTCCAGATTCTGCCCCAGCTCTGCCTCCTCTCTGAACCCATGTCTCTGTCAGAATGAAAGGACTAATCTTATCAACTCTGGCTTTCTCCTTAGCTTCAGGATAATGATTCCAATGGTTTGTTATTGATTTACCTTCTCCCTATAAAGTCATGTAGAATTTTAAGCATGCCCTACATAGCAGGGGGAGGGGGGGTTAAACTTGACCTGTAGGTCAGCCCTGTGTCCAGCTGCTGATTTGGAACCATTTCCTACACAAATGGACATTGCAGCCTCTCCTTGTGCATTGGGAGGTGGGCCACTTGTGTGCATGGTACTGTGGGTCTGGGGAAGAGAGGCATGCTCAGCCTGGAGCTCAAGGCCATTCAGTGTGGGTCGCTGAGGGCAAGGACGCTGAGCGGCTAAGATTCAGCTGGGCCAGCGAGGCTCGGTGTGCAACCTCTTGGGCTCAATATCCTCTGCTGTGACACAGATAATGGCAATCCCTTCAGCAGAAGAGTCAGAATGATTAAAGGAGATAGGGTTAAAGTGCTCTTGACACTACACCTTTGGCACCGTGTCTGGAGCCTGGGGGGCTCTAAGTAATGATGATGCACCATGTGCCTGGCGGTGTCCTGGAGGATGTGGGGAGAATGGGAAGCAGCCCGATCTGGGCATTGTCCTCCGTGTGTGCTGTCCTGACTACCTTTAAAGCTTTTAAAGCTCATTGGAAGATCTTTCTATTTCATCTCATTTTTCTTAATACCTCTGACAACCAGGATTTTTATTATTTCCATTCCATTTTTTAATAGATGAGGAAATTATCTGAGAGAGGTAAAGTCACTGGCCCAAGGTTACATCTGAGCAGTTGCAGGGGCAGATCTGTGTGGCTCTGATACAAGCTGGTCCTGCCTTTAGTTACCTGCCCTGTCCGCTGAGTGCAAGAAGAGTCGCTAACACCATGTAGCCAACCTGAGGCCAAGCTATGGTGTGATGAGCAGTGTGTGAATGTTCTGGGATGCAGCTTAAAGCCATCTAGGAGGTCTCAGTGTTGGGGGAGGAGGAGGAGGAAAGCATTCTAAGCAGAGGATCTACATAAACAGACAGGTTTGACTCAGGATGTGAAAGACCTATCATGAAAAATGAGACTGGTTAGGTAAAGAAGTACCCAGATACTAGAGGTCCTAAAAGGATGAATTAAAGGGCTTACCAGAATTTAGCTTAGTCTACTAGTACTTCTCATTGGTAGGAGCCACCGGAGATTCTGAGCTTAAGAGCTTTGTGATAAGTATAGACGGTTTGCAGGAAATTCACCCGGCAGTGTGTGCAGGATGAACCCCCTGGGGGAAGAAGGAAGCTGGGGCCCTGGAGCAGGCATGAAAAAGCCAAAGAAGTAGATCAAACTGAAATGATGGAACAGGGATGATGGATGAGAGTAGGAGTTTATAAAGGATGAACAAATGAGAGAGCCTGAGGAGGTCTTGGCATGATATGCCAGAGCCCTTTCCCTAACGTCTAAAGACCAGGACAACAATTTCAGAAAGAACAGTGTGGTGCAGTGCCTAGAGAAGGCAGGGAGGTGAGACAGTCATGGATTGGATGCCGAGCCTCCTAGTTACCAGCCATGTGAATTTGATCAAATCCCTGGAAGCTTTAATCTTCCTATCTGTACCTAGAAAAGATAAATATAATTCTTAACTCGAAGGGCAGATGTGGGATTAAAAACAAGAATGGAAGGTGCTCAGCACTTCAGAGCTAATGCTGAATGGTGGTACTCACTATTATCATCATATCACCATCATTGCCACCATCATCATCATCACCACCAGCACCATCACCATCATCATCACCATCATCATCACCACCATCACCACCACCATCACCATCATCACCGCCACCATCACCATCATTGCCACCACCACCATCACTGTCACCACCACCACTATCATCATCACCATCACCATCATTGCCACATCATCACCACCACCACCATCATCATCACCATCATTGCCACCATCACCATCATCATCATCACCACCACCATCACTATCATTGCCACCATCATTACAACCAGCACCATCACCACCACCATCACCATCATTGCCACCATCATTGCCACCATCACCATCATCATCATTACCACCACCATCACCATCATTGCCACCATCATTACCACCATCACCACCATCATCATTACCACCACCATCACCATCATTGCCACCATCATTACCACCAGCACCATCACCACCATCACCACCACCAGCACCATCATTGCCACCATCATCACCATCACCATCATTACCACCATGACCATCATCATCACCATCATCATTGCCACCACCACCATCACCATCATTGCCACCGCCACCATCACTGTCACCACTACCACTATCATCATCATCATCACCACCATCATTGCCACCATCATCACTACCATCACCATCATCACCACCATCACCATCACCTCCACCACCACCATCACCACCAGCATCATCAGCATCATCACCATCGCCATCATTGCCACCATGATCACCGCCATCACCATCACCACCATCACGGCCACCATCAGCATCGTTACTGCGACTACCACCATCACATTTCAGAACTTCAGACTGTAAGGGTTGGAAGAGTTCATGGAGGTTTCTAGTCAAAATATTCTCATTTTACAAAAGAAGAAACTGACCCTCAGACTCTGGCCCAGGCTTATCCAGGGAGTTAATGCCAGAGTTGGAACACAAACGAGGGACTCCTGGATCCTGCTCCAGTGTTCTTACCACTCACTGAGAAAAATGTCATCTAGAAACATACATTCTTCAGCAGACTCAGAGGAAATGGAAAGAGACTGGACACTGCTTTGTTCTTCCAAGTAGTCCCATCTCTTCCATTTTCTTGTTGCAGGTTTCCAGTCATGCACTGTTTTCAGACCTTTAACATGTATCCAGAGTGAGTATATTTCTTAAAAAACTGATTCATTTTAGTTGGAAAAAATTATTTTAATGAGTCTAAGAAAGAAAAAGACAGAAGACAGAGGTGGAGCCATTTTTCCAAGGAGTCTTCTCATGCAATGATTCAGAAGCCAGCCTTCTGACACAGACAGAGACCCAAGGCAAAGGTAACATCCATAGAAAATTCTGACATGCTCCAAAGAACTCCAGCAGAATTCCTAAACAGTTTGTATGCAATTTTATCAGAGAATCCTAATGGAATATTCTATAAGCTCTCCCAGAATTCCTGCTGCCATTCCTGGGGCTGCTTCTAGAATTTTCATGTCAGCCACGCCTCTTCTCAGAGAACTGTGGAATTTTCAGTGAATTTTCATGAAAACCACCCAGAGTTGCCTTGAGATCCTTGATCAATTCTCACAGAAATGTTATGGAATTCTTACTTGGAATAGTCCTTCAACGTTCATGGAATTCTTCACTAACACTCAGGGCATGCTAATAAAATTCCAACGAAATGTTCGCAGAACTTGCATTAAATTATCTCAGAAACCACAGAAAAAACTCCAAAAAATCTTGCAAATTCCTTGGGAACAAAAACTAAAGAATCTCCAAACTATCAATGATAAGACAAGTCCAGGCCTCAGGGGTCACTCTGTCAAAGGAGGCTTAGAACCGGTGTTTGCTAACTGTGTTGACAAGGCAGGCAGTAGACATGTCTCAACCTGCAACTTCTGACTAGGGCAGCAGACAGAAGTCAGCCCTATCCATGTAAAATAAGGGACTTTCTCATCAAGTATTTTCCCATCACACTCCATTCTGTCACACACCAAGGGCAGCTCCAATCAGGGCTTAGCAGCAGTTGAACCGACGGTCTCTGTAACGTCTTTTATATTATTAATCTATTCCCACCCTGTTCTCTTGGAGCCTCAGGCTAACCATGGATGTTCTCCAAATCATTAATTAAGCCAAGTCAATTAAGAGCCTTGGATGTTGGCACATAATGGGTGCCATCTATTGATGTAACATAATTCTTTTCAGGTTGGAATACAGAGACACGCAGGCCTTGATTTTCATTGAACTCTCCCCAGAGCCTGCTGTTACAGGACAATACAAGAGTTTTGCAAGTCAGCCTCTGCAGAAACTGGATTCTGAGGAACTCAGCGTGGGGACAGTGCTGTTGGACAAAGGAGAGACCTAGGGAGGTCAGGGAGGCGGCCAGGCAGCACTACCCAGCCTTCAACACACAGGCATCTGCCAACGCCTGGCCTGCTCTGAGCCTGCCTGGCTCCATCCCAGACTCTGAGCCTGGGACCTGGGGCCCATGAGCTGGTTAATGTGGCCACATCAAGAGCCATTGGGCTTCATGCCTTGTTTGCTGGGAAGCCCTGGATGTGCCTTTGGGGTCCCAGAGTCTTCCCTACTCTTTGCTGAGTTGCCTCTAGCTGTTCCTGAGGACTCTGCTCCCCAGGGAAACACAGGCTTCTTTGCCCCTGCTGTACGTTTCATGTCCCCTGGCATGAGTTACAACTCAAACTCATTAAGTATAGGGTGAATCATTCAGGATCTGGGTTTCCAGCAGAACAGAAACTGCCTTTTTCACTGCCAGCTGGCACTCATGCAGGCGCAATAGATGTTTGTTGAATGAATGACTGATGGCAATCCCAGCAGTGCCATGATAACCATGATAACAGCAGCTAATACTCATGGAGCATTTTCCCTGCTCCATGTTGTCTTTGCAGGCATTAAATACAATTGGTGAGAGAATGAATGCAGACGGAGTGTCCTCACACAGAATCTTTGTGACTACAAACAGATAATTACTATGTGCCAGGCAACGCACTTGCCACTTTCCCCCTTATTTTCATTCAAGGTCAAAGTGGCTGGATCAGTTTCTTCTCAGGCTATTAGGCAGCCCATGGCTAGTTCCTGAGGGTGTGTGTGTGGCCCTGAAATCAACAAGACCCCAGAGTCAGAGTCAGGGATGGTCCCAAACACCAGGGCAGTCCCCATGCTTTCATTATGCACATCTCAACGGCCCAAACTGAAACCTGGGGTCACCCCAAGCCCAGGGAAGGCTGGAAAGGCAGCACTTCACCTTTGCAGCCTCTGCAGGGGAGAGGGGGGCTGGAAAGAAGCAATGGGCAGTGGCTGCCAGGATCTGGGAGGAAGCAAAAGAAGGTCCTGGCCTTGGAGGTGGCGGGGCGGCTGCTCGGCTCTCTAAGCCAGGCCTGCCTTCTTCAAAAGAGGAAGGAAGCAATGCGGGCGATACCGGCCTCCAGATCCTGGCAGGGCAGAGTCTCTCTACAGTTTGCCGTTCTTCCTGGCTTCATGATTGTTACCACATGAAGTAACAATGGCCACCTGGACTTGATTTCCTTAATAATTCCTCTTTCATTAGCCTCAACTTTTAAACCCTTTAATCTCACCCCAAGCAATAATATCAAAGAAATCACAGTTTGGGGTGTGTGGTAAAGAACAATGTCTTTTCCACAATCATAATCATTCTTCCTTTCTTCCCTATGGAAGAATCTGTGATTCCTTTGCTGGCTTTTAGAAGAAAGTCTTCCTGTCTTAATTTCTCTAGAAACTAAGTGTGGCTTTATAACTTCTCCTAACCAATGGAATGTAAGAATGAGTTAAAGCAGAGGAATGTATCTTTCTCCTTCCTGTTGGAGTGTGGGGATGATGCCTGGAGCTGCAGCAGCCAGATTAGAGCATGAGGTGACCTTGAGAAAAGAAGCCCCGCCCAGCAGGAAAAGAAAATAGAACAAGACAAGGCCTTGGTCTGGTGGCCATGCCAGGCCCCCCTTATACAGAAAGAGAAACAAAGTTCTTCCTTGGTGAAGCCACAGGTTTGTGCTATTTTTTTTTTTTAATTTTGTTTTGTTTGTAGTGAAGCCTATTCCTAATATAATGCACCAGGAATATTTTCCAACATGTATTAAATGCAAAAGTAGCTGGGCACATTGTCCCATGCCTGCAATACCAGCATTTGGGGAGGAGTTCAAGGTTGTAGTAAGCTACAGTCAGGCCACTGCACTCTGGCCTGGGTAATAAACCAAGACCCTATCTCTGAAAAAATGAAATAAATACAAAAGTATTCACAATTTAAAAGGTTCATGCACGTACCCCTGAATCTCCCTAAGAGCCCCTAGTAGCACGCTACCTTAGGAATCCCTGATATCATGTGTCTTAGTCTGTCCAGGCTGCTATAACAAAATACCACAGACTGGTGGCTTAGACATTTATTTTCTATGGTTCTGGAGTCTGGAAAGTTCTATATCAGGGCACCAGCAGATCTAGTGCCTGGTGAGGGCTGTCTCTTGTCACCTGACAGCAAGAGCTTTCATATGCCTTCCTCTTTTCATAAAGGCAAAACAGGAGGGTTGTCTGGAAAGGTTCCAGCGATTGTTTCTTTGTTCCATGGCTGGCTACTTCCAGACAGTCTCACATCATGGGGACCCCCACATCCATGACCTCATCTGATCTTAACCACCTCCCCTTGGCCCTATCTCCCAACGCCATCACCTTGGGGATTAAGGCTTCAACATACAAACCTGGAAGGGACACGGACATTCAGTCCACCGCACGCTGCAAGGGAGAAGACCTGGAAATGGTGTAGCTGTCCACAAATCTCAGCTTGCCTTGAGCTCAGCACCCTAGGTCTTGTCCAGGCTCTAACACATAGAACGTGCTGGGCTGCAATTTTCTGGATGGTGGAAACAAAAGAAAAGGGGCAAAGGTATGTGGAAACGAACAGTGTGAGCCCATAGCCAGTGCTGCCCCCCAGGAGCACAGCACTCTCCACCGCCTGGCTCCCACGTGGGAGCAATGTCAGAGTCGACACCAAAAGTGCTCCTTTAAGTCCCTGTGTGCCAGTTGGTTCACCTGAAATCAAAGCATCTGGCTCACCTCTTCGAATATTTGCTGGTTGTTCAGCCTGTGCCTGGAGCTCGTGCCTTGCCCCAGGTCCTGGCCCATGGTCTAGAAGGGGGTGGGCCCTGAGGGGCGTAAGAATGCAGACCCGTGCACAGAGGGAGGTCTTCATCTGACTCTCAGCAGCAAGGATTTCAGTGTTGAGTTTATTTGACAGGCGATCTTGGAAAGTGCTCCTCTTAACCTCTCCATGCCTTAGTCCCCAGCCTATAAAACTGGCATCCTCCCCATAAGGGAGTTGTGAGTTGTTAATTGTCAGTGTGCTGGAGCTTCTTGTGACAGGCAAGTGTGTACATCTCTGCCCAGGTCCCTGACAGTGAGCTCACACCCATCACCTATGCATGAGAAGTAATAGTATTTACACCATGGAAATCAGCAAATTGGGGGTTCTGCCCTCAGGATCTTGTTGTCAAGCATTTCCCAGCATGCCACTGATCATTGTACATAATGCCCACGTGACGGTTCCAGGCCCAGGCACCACACACCCCGCCAGGGTGGCTGTGCAGGGCAGTGGGGTGTGTGGAGCCTGGGCCCAGGGCACTGAGGGCGTGTTCAGTCCCAATGGCGCATCCTCCACTCCAAGCTATGGATAAATCCCTCCATTCTCTTTGAACTTCAGAACATCTGCTGGCCTACAAGGACACACCAGGGTCAAGGGGAGCCCATTCCTGGGAAAAAAACAGATTGATTCTTTACTATCAGCCAAACATGGTTAAACAGAACCAGTCTTCATTCAAAAGTAACAATGGTTCCAAGCAGATGGTAGTTTTTGTTCCTGTTCTCACTGGCCACTAAAATCAGGCCTGTGATCTTGAACAAGTCACTTGACCACTCTGTGCCTCAGTTTCCTCATCAGTAAACGTGAGTGAGGTGCCTGGCATGTGGTAGCATTTAGGTAGCATTAATACATGCTGCTCACATCGGCCGACCTCGGATCTCCCCTCCATACACTGCTGTTCAGAGTTAGCAGATGAGACCTCCGCACCACATAGACAGTGCTTGGCAGGAGGTGCCCAGAGTTCTGGAGATTAGCCAGGGTGACAGTGCAAGTTCCCGTAGGAGCCAGGAAACCTCGGCCCCCACATACTCCACCAGCCACCCGTCCCCAACACATCCCCCACACTCCAGTTTGCCTCCGCCTTCCCTGCTGAAAGGCTGCCAGCCCCAAATAACTCCCCTCACCCCAGCAGGAGCCTCAGAAGTCAGTGGCTTCAACAATTGCACTTTCTTTTCTCCTTCCAAAGAGGGATCAGCCTTGGGGGCCCTTTGAAAGGGCTGCGATTACATCTTCATTTGTGGGTAATGGGATTAGCCTGCTGAGGAGAGCCTCCCTGCAGCAGTGGGATGGGCTGGCCTGCAGGGAAGCCTGGGAGAGGAGCTCAGGACCCTGCCCCGGAAGGTGACACCCAGCAATCCAAACACAGCGACCAGATCCCAGCAGTCTGGGAGGCCGAGGCAGGCAGATCACCTGAGCTCACAAGTTCGAGACTAGCCTGAGCTACAGTGAGATCCTGTCACTAAAAACAGCCAGTGTTGGGCGCCTGTCGTCCCAGCTACTTGGGAGACTGAGGCAAGAGCCCAAGAGTGGGAGGTTGCTGTGAGCTATGAGGGCAAGGCACTCTACTGGGGGTGAAAAAGTGAGGCTCTGGAAGAAAGAAGGAAAGAAACGGAGAGGAGAGGAGAGGAGAGGAGAGGAGAGGAGAGGAGAGGAGAGGGGAGGGGAGGGGAGGGGAGGGGAGGGGAGGGGAGGGGAGGGGAGGGGAGGGGAGAAAATGGAATTAGCTCCTTCCCAATGCATGGGGTGGGGGAGCAGCTGCCTCACCCAGCCCTGGCTCCTCTGCTAGCCAGAGGCTCTTTCTGGAAATAATAGCTCATCAGCTGTGTGCTGAGGGGTTTCGTGAGGGGTTTTGTACCTTCAGCCCCCAGATAGCACCTTTCTGAGGGACTCAGGGAAGTTTGGGGTTTGTGTCAGCCACATTCAGTTCTCCACAAACCCCTGTGTGCCAGGCCAGTGGCATTTATAGAGACAGCATCAAGAATTCCACTCATGTCAAGGAACTCCACCACAGTCCCTTTCCATGTGACACAGGAGGGACTAGAGCTCAGGGGGCCAACTGATGTCCCAAAGGGTGCTCTATACTGACACCCAGGGTCCCTACGTCAGAGCCTGGTTTAATGCCCATTAACACTTTACGTATTTACTTAATATTTTTTTGAAATTTCCTCTCTTTACTTTTTTGTTTGTTTGTTTTGTTTTAAGACAGAGTATCACTCTGTCACCCTGGGTAGAGTGCTTAGTGTCAAGGCTCACAGCAACCTCAAATTCTTGGGTTCCAGCAACCATTCTACCTTAGCCTCCCGAGTAGCTAGGACTACAGGCACCTGCCACAATACCCAGCTGTTTTCTTTTTTTTATGTTTTTAGTAGAGACCGGATCTCACTCTTGCTTGGGTCGAGAAATCCTGAGCTCAAGCGATCCACATGCCTGGCCTCCCAGAGTGCTGAGCCACCAGGCTTGGTAAAAATTCCTCTTTTAAACATTTTAATGTATTATGTTTCCAACCTTTTATTATGGAAATTTTCAAACCTAGCGAAAAGTTCATGAATAATACAATGAACATTTGTATGCCCTTTGTCAGAGCCTAGATTCACCAGGTATTAATATTTATGTTTGCTTTTTTCTCTCCCTCTCTCCTAGCTCTCTCTGTATGGGAATGTGTACACGTGTGTATGTATATACGTACATTTTATAATGATTTTATATTCAGGGGTATATACCGCCGAGCAGTCCCTTCTTATCTACAGGGGAAATGCTCTAAGACACACAGTAGACGCCTGAACCCTCACAGAGGGCTGAACCCCTTATATGCTGTGTTTTCTCCTGTAAATACCTACTTATGATAAAGTTTAGTTTATAAATTAGGCACAAGGAGAGCTAAACAATAATAACTAACAGTAAAATAGAACAGGTATACCTATATACTGTAACAGAAATGAAAGTGGTTTTTCTCTCTCACAATATCTTCTTGTACCCTCCTCCCCCATCCCGTAATGATGTCCACGCTCCACAAGATGAGGTGAACAACACAGGTATTTGTGACAAAGTGTTAGGCTATTGACCTTCTAAAGATACATCAAGATGTCCATGTGGTTCGGAAAATCCTGGATTATTGTACCACAGTGATATCAATGGCTGGATGTCAGGAGCAGACCACAAGACTGACTTAACAGTGGGTGACATCTACAATGTGAATTTGCTGGACAAGGAGATGATTCACATTCCAGGCAGTGCAAGATTTCATTACAATATTTACATCTTGAAATGTAAAACTTACATGTTGTCCACTTCTTCTTTTTTTTTTTTTGAGACAGAGTCTCACTTTGTCGCCCTTGGTAGAGTGCTATGGCATCACAGCTCACAGCAACCTCCAATCCCTGGGCTTAGGTGATTCTCTTGCCTCAGGCTCCTGAATAGCTGGGACTACAGGCACCCCCCACAATGCCCGGCTATTCTTTTGTTCCAGTTTTTATGAGGCCGGCGCCCTACTCACTGAGCCACAGGCACAACCCTGTTGTCTATTTCTAAAATTTTTCATTTAACCTTTTTGAAACACTGTTGACCAAGGGTAACAAAAAGGTGAAACTTTTCAGTAAGAGGGTACTACTGTGAATGTGTGTGTGAACCAAGTGCAGAGATCATCACACTGGTCTCCTAAATATTTCCACGTGTATCTTCACACACAGCCCCAGGATTTAGCTCTCCTAACAAGCATGAGAGCTCACGAGATGAGAGCAGTGGTGAATTGGCAGTCTCTACACCTGTGGTGTTGAGAGGCAGGAGATCAGCCTTACATTAGGCTGGTGGAGAAGGCAGTCAGGAGCGTGCACAGGGACCTGCTTACTCTGACTATCTCCTCTCCTGCATGCAGAACGCCAGCACGGCATCTCTCTGCTGAAGATCACCAAGCTCTACTAAAGACTAAGGTCTATCTATTCTAAGACTGCTTTACTCTAAGATGCTCTCTCTCCTGCTGAAGTAGATAGCCCTCAGGCACCTAAGAGAAATTGTTCCTGAGCAAGGTAGCTTAGCAGTCCACATCCAGAACCTAGTTAAGCCGGCCTGAGACCTGGCCAGTCCTGGGCCCTGACATGTCCCTGTGAAACAATCACAGTGACCTGGGCCAGCTATGGTTGCCTGTCAGCTTTCACCAGATGCCCACTTTTCCAGCCTTTTCTGCATCCACAGTTGATCATGTGGCCAGTCTAACTAGCGAGGCTTAAGGGGAAGTCTTCTGAGACATCTGCCTCTGGGTACCTTGTTCCTTCGTTGATAAGAAGAAAGTGCTTCAAGAAATGCCCACCCCTCCTTCTATCCTTCTTCCCAACTTTGAACTGGGTTGTGATGCCTGGAGCTGTAGCAGCCATCTGTGACCATAAAGCAACAGCCATTAGGACAAAAAGCAACTGGTTACGGATGACAGAGGAGAGAGGTGCAGGATGTCAGGGTACGGTGGCTGCTGCAGTCCTCACCTGCCACCTCCTGCGTCCTGCAGACAGGAAGTGCACAAGCCACTGTTGAAAACACTCATCATCCACAGAGCTTCTGAGAAACTTCCAAACTCAGTGAAAGGTATGAGGCACATGGACCACACACAGCTACGGGCAGCCCCTAATTAGTGTGCGACCCCAGATACATTATTTAACCTTTCTGGGTCCAAATGTCTCAGCTACCAAAAAAAATCTCCAAGAAATGCTGTTAAGTCTGGAAAAACATACTCACATCTCTACATTCATTGAGCAGGTTTGCGTCCTTGCTGGGCGGCGGTGTGTACCGTTCTCTTGCTTTATGCTTAGGGAGCATCTGATGTTTGCTGAGTCCTGTTCTCAGAACTGCAGTTTCTCCATGAAAGACGCAGAACCTTTCCTCGCATAAACTGACAGTCTGACATGTCCTTCCAGTTTTAATTACATGCGAGTAACATGCCAAGCAGATATGATTATTCCATTTTCCCAGATGGGGAAACCGAGGCTCTCAGATGTTGTGACTGCTGTGCCCACATAGCAGCCTGGTGTGGATGACATGGGGCCAGAGTCTGCCCCTGGCCACACAGCTCATCCCATGAAACGTTAGTGGATCACAATGGTTCTGCAGCTGTGGAGGAAGGACACCATTGCCAACTCCTTTGGGAAATGTACTTTTGATTTTAATCCCATTTTATAAGATACATAAACTGGATTATCTGGAGAACACACAGGCTCCATGGTCCATTATTAGTCAATAACCTTTGCTTTCAACCTCTCAGACCTCGTGGAATTACCTTACTAAGAGAGCCCAGCCCTGCACAGGGCTCACCCTTCTGTTTGTTTGTATTATCCCCTTGTATTTTTAAGTTTTCTTTTGCAGTTTTTGGCTAGGGCTAGGTTTGAACCCGCCACCTCTGGCATATGGGGCCGGCACCCTACTCCTTTGAGCCACAGGCGCCGCCCTATTACCCTTTTCTTTTTTTTTTTAGCTAGTCAAAGAGCCTTAGAAACCTAAGTGCAATTTTTCCCTCCCAATAAGGGGAGAGCAGGAAAGAATTCCCCTTTCTAGAATGTCAACATGGTGGGCGCCAACACTGCTCTGGGAAGCAGGTGTCACTCATCCTATTCTACAGATGGAGGGACAGAATCCTGACAGCTAATGTGCTCAGGGTCACACCATCTTCAGCGCAGGCCCAGACCTGCCTAGCGAGGGTCTCTCCGCATGACTGCATGCAAGCCTGTCCGTCTCTTTACTGGACCCCTCAGTTCAGGGCCTGGTGCCTAATAAATATTTGGAATGCACTGACAAATGGCTAAAATTCTCTTTCTAGTTTCCTCAGTCTGGCAGGGGAGGGGAGGCATGGTGGGGCACAGAGCAGAAGGGGAAAAAGACGCACACTGGGGAAAAATGCAAAGCCCAGGCTTCCAGTCACAGCCCCGGCCACATCCCCTGAGCTTGCCCACACAAATTAACCTTTCCTGTCACACAAATTAACCAAAGCTCGGTGCCCTTTCCTGAAACACTGGGAGGCGGGCAAAGCAGGCAAGAAGCTCCCCGATAAACTCCTTCTCTTTCTGGCCTCAGTTTCCCCATCTGTAAAATAAAGGCCGTTAGACTCCCAGGTTCAGTCTTCTCTCAACTCGAACTTCCTTCCCAGAGCTCAGGTTGCTGGACATTTTTCAGGCAGTATAAAATAAAAATTCAGGGTGGTGCCTATGGCTCAAAGGAATAGGGCACAGGCCCCATATGCCGGAGGTGGCAGGTTCAAACCCAGCCCTGACCAGAAACTGCAAAAAAATAAATAAATAAAACAAAATAAAAATTCAGAAGTCTAGTTTAGACACCTTCTTATCCATTTGCTTAATGAACTTAAAAATTAACCCCATCAACATATGGATGATGATAAAACTAAACTTATGTGGTACGTAACAGGTTATTTCATCATCTCCACTTAACAGATGGGCAGCAGAGGCTCAGAGAAGACAGATTTGCCTGAGGTGCCACAGCCACCAAGTGGCAGAACCTGACTCTCAGGGTATGCTCCCAACCACTGCCCTGCGACTCCTTCTGACATGGTCTCTGCCATGTGCTCAACTCAGGGCCAAGATTTGACACAAAGCATCTCTCACTAATCTCGCCACACAGATGACATTGCTGCCATCACTACTTTCAAAGAAAGTAACTAACGCTAAACAGGAGGCAAATGGCTGAGCTTAAACTAAGGTCTCCTGGCAAGTTTTGTGCTCCTGTCCCTAACGCTGTCATTGAGGAGACCCACCTGGGTTGGGACCCCTGTTCTTCTACTCAGCCCTGTGATAGCAGCTCCTGTCCCTAAAGATGTCATTGAACAAGACCCACCTGGGTTGGGACCCCTATTCTTCCACCCAGCCCTGTGATAGCAGGCAAGTTGCAAAGCCTCTCGGATCCTAAGTTTTCCCCTACTGGCCTTTCTCTCCCAAGGCTGCATCTAATACCATTCTTTTAGCTTTGTTTCTGGGAGTAACAGAGAAACCCCCCTGAATTATTATTCCTAGGGAGGCTGAGATGCTGAGGGTGGGGACACCCACACCTTGGCTTCAGACATTTTTCCCTTCCAACTCTTGCGCTTCCAGTCCTTGAAGCCAGCAGAGCCGGGGCTGGGCGCCTCTGCTCAGGTCGCTCTGTGCAGGGGAGAGGGGTCACTGCCAGGCTGCTGGGGTTTGAGGGCAAGAAGTCTCCTGCGTCCCTGACCAGATGCTTATCCCCCTGCCACCTGCAGGATGTTGCCCATCATTGCCCAGCACCTCCCAATCCAGCCCAGAGCACTGGAAGAGAGCAATGCTGGAAGATGCAGAGGTACTGACAGGTGGGTCCACGAGCATCTGGGGCTTCTGCACTTTGCCTGCTCATGTTATGCTTTGAGGTAGGTGGTCTTCTTCCTACTTCACAGATGAGGAAATAGGCCCTGAGACCCCATTTCCATGTAATGTGGTGGTACCATGATGGAGGTCACTGGTCAGCCCATTTTTAGACCCCTGCAGGCCCCTCCCAGCTGGGATGGCAGTGGCTGGTCAAGGAGCTCAGGCTGTGAACCTGAGGCCATGGACTCAGAGCAGGACTGTTTCTGATTCATGTTTATAACCCGGGTCATAGGCTTGGCATGCAGTAGGTGCTCACTAAGTGTTTACTGAATGAATGAATGAATGGTGAATGCATGAATAAACACGCGCCCTGTGCCCTGTGGCAGATTGGTCAGCTGCTCCCCAAGTCTAGCTCCTTATCCTCCTGAGCACTCAGCCGGACTACATTTCCCAGGCTCCCTTGCAGTTCTGGCCAAAGGAAGGGGGGGTTTTGTGCACAGTTTACAAGATTGCGCCTTAAAATCTCAGGTAAATTCTTCTACTCTTTCTTCCCCCATTGTCTACCCATATGCAGATCTTTCAAGAATTCAGAAACTCAAGAGATGGTGAAACCAGTCTTGAAGCCTGAATCTCTCCTAGAGGGTAGGCTGCTGGCCTCTCAGCCAGAGTCCCTCCTAGAGGGGAGGCTGCTGGCCTCAGGACCTGAGTCCCTCCTAGAGGGAGGCTACTGGCCTCAGGACCTGAGTCTCTCCTAGAGGTGGGCTGCTGGCCTCAGGACCTGAGTCCCTCCTAGAGGGGGGCCGCTGGCCTCTCAGACTGAGTCCCTCCTAGAGGGAGGCTGCTGGCCTTTCAGCCTGAGTCCCTCCTAGAGGGGAGGCTGCTGGCCTCAGGACCTGAGTCTCTCCTAGAGGGGAGGCTGCTGGCCTCTCAGCCTGAGTCCCTCCTAGAGGGAGGCTGCTGGCCTCAGGACCTGAGTCCCTCCTAGAGGGGAGGCTGCTAACCTCTCAGCCTGAGTCCCTCCTAGAGGGAGGCTAGCCTCAGGACATGAGTCTCTCCTAGAGGGGAGGCTGCTAACCTCTCAGCCTGAGTTCCTCCTAGAGGGAGGCGGCTGGCCTCAAGACCTGAGACCCTCTCGAGGGGGGCTGCTGGCATCAGGACCTGAGACCCTCCTAGAGGGGGGCTGCTGGCCTCTCAGCCTGAGTTCCTCCTAGAGGGGAGCACCTGGCCTCAGGACCTGTGTCTCTCCTAGAGGGGAGGCTGCTAATCTCTCAGCCTGAGTTCCTCCTAGAGGGGGGCACCTGGCCTCAGGACCTGAGTCTCTCCTAGAGGGGAGGCTGCTACCTTTCAGCATGAGTTCCTCCTAGAGGGGGGCTGCTGACCTCAGGACCTGAGTCCCTCCTAGAGGGGGACTGCTGGCCTCTCGGCCTGAGTTCCTTCTAGAGGGGGGCTGCTGGCCTCAGGACCTGAGTCCCTCCTAGAGGGGGGCTGCTGGCCTCAGGACCTGTGTCTCTCCTACAGGGGAGGCTGCTGGCCTCTCAGCCTGAGTCCCTCCTAGAGGGAGGCTGCTGGCCATCACCAGCAATGACCTCTTACTTGACCAAGGTTCCTCCATAGCAAAAGGGACTGATGAGGCAGCTATGGGCTGAGCACTAGGCTGGGGTCACTAATGTAGGATTCTGAAGAGAAAGCTTCCTCCAGAATCATAAGCCCACAGAATTGGAAGGGACCTTGCCCATCACAGAGATGAAGTTTCCACCCAGCGCAGGAGCTCTTTACAGAAACTCCACCCAGGGGTACTTTCAGCCAGACTTGCACAATGCTGGGGAGCTCATTCCCCCTTAAAGCCTCTTGTTTTACCTTTGGACAGACCTGGCTGCAGGAAGGGGCTTCCTTACCCTGGGCCCTGCCTCCAGAACTTTCCCCTCTGATCCATCCCTTAGCCCCTCACAGAGCAAGAGGCTTTTCCTTCTTACACAGAGTTGAGGCAAAACCCAGGGTGAGTTCTTGTTTCCTTTGTTCAACAAGTGCGTGCTGGGCCCCACTATCCTGCCAGACGCTCCCCAGGCCAGGCCCGTCGTCCATCCACCCTCGGAGCGTGGCTTGTACCTCCCACACCATTTTTTACTACTTCCAGCAGAGATGAGAGATGCAGTTCTCTCCAGCTCTGCCCCAGCATGGGTCCTAGTTGGAGAAAGCAACTTACTACGGGTAAGAAGGAAAAGCCTCTTCCTCTGTGAGGGGCTAAGGGATGGATTGGAGGGAAAGTACAGGAGGCAGGTTCCATCTTTTGGGTGAATGGCAGTTCCCAAGCCCCTACCTGTGCAGCACTGCTGATCCCTTACCCCATTTCATCCTTGATTCTATAGGCTCTGCACCATTCTTCTCCCACTTTGCCAAAGAGGAAACTGAGATCAGAGAGGTGACATGATTTGCCCAAAGGGCCATAATCCCTGACATCAAGCATCCAAATCTAGGTGTGACTGATGTTAAGGCCCAGGCACGGGCTCTGGGTTAGTGGGGAGTGGCTCGTGGCCCTTCAGAGCCACAGATGAAGGTCTAAGTCAAACAACTCTGGCCTCAGACACGGTAGCATGGGCTGGCTGCCTAGGAGCAGCTGCCCAAGCCCATAGTCATCCACATCAGCTAGCCTGGCCACACCCCTGCAGGGCCATGACTTGCCATGACTTGCACGTGGGAGCTGAGGGTTACAGTGGGGTGGCCAAAGTCTGAACTACGGCAGTTCCTGTGTCCGAACAGGTTAGGGGAAACCAGAGTATGGCAGGGCCAATTGCTCAGCAGACCCCTGCTAACTGGAAAGTTGCTAACATATGTCTTTAATCCCACTGGCCAGCCGCCTGCCAGGAGTGGAGATGCAGGTCCTGCTCTAAGGGCTAGCTGACTTGGGACAGCAGGTCTCCAGCTTACTAGGCCTATGTGCCTGGGGGGGTCACACACCAGATTTTATTTCAGCCATGTGACACATGAGAAAGGTGGACGATGCTGTGCCTAATTTCCAGATGAGGAAACTGAGGCTCATAAATGGGAAATCACTGGCATACACAGCCAGGTAGAAGAAATGGGGTTTGTTCACCCTCAGGCAGATCCGGGTTTCAGTTCATGCCCTTTGGTCTTCTGGTCAGGGGACAGCTGGACACACAGTCTTCTCTCTCCCCTCAGATTTCATACCACATGGTCAGGGTTCCACTGGACTGTGAGCTTCACAGGGCAAGGACTGATCTGATCAACCCATGTATTCCCAGCCGACACGCAGGGGAGCCCCAGGGTGAGGGGATGAGACTCTGGGAGCTGGATGTAGGGAGGGGCAGAAAGGGAAGAAGGACCAGGGAACACAGAAAGAGACAAAGAGAGAGAGAAATAAGAAAAAGATTTGCAGCCAGGAGAAGTTCTCAGCACAGCAAGAGACCAGACAGAGCTCCCCAGAAAAGCAGGGGACTGTCTCAGAAGGGAATGAGCTCACTGTCTCTGGAGATATGCAAGCAGGGCTGCATGAATCTGTGTCTGGGAAATCCTAGAGGGGATTTGGGCATCTAGGAATGGGTGCACAGGCTTCTCTTACACTTGCGAGACAGATCTCCCTATCAGATGTCCACCCCGCATACACATTTAGAGAGCTCAGCTGCATCTCCCATGCACTTCGAATGGAGGTAGAAAGTCCCAGAATCACAGGCTCAGAGCTGCTCTTCTGAGTTGTAGGTGCTCTGATTTCCCACCCCTGTCACCCTGGACTCTCTCAAACCCTGTCAGAAGTGAACTGTGATCTTCCTAAAGCCTGCTTAGCACCAGCAGAGAATCAAGTCTGAACTCTCCATCTGCATTTGAATGGCCCCTGTCTGGTCCTTCTCCCACCATGCCCTTATCCAAGCTCCTCACACACCTGGGCTCAGCTGTAAAGGGCCCTCCTCTTCTCTTCAATCACCCTCAGCATGCCCCCTGTAAGCCTGCAAGGCCAGGGCCACGTCGCCTCCCTCCAGAGATTTGTATATACAAAGTCTACCCAAAATCATTTGACAATAAAGATATTTGCACCAGATTGTTCACTGCAGCTCAATTCATAATTGCCAAGTCATGGAAGAAGCCCAAGTGCCCATCAACCCATGAATGGATTAATAAATTGTGGTATATGTATACCATGGAATACTATGCAGCACTAAAAAAGGGAGACTTTGCCTCTTTTATGTTTACATGGATGGAGCTGGAAAATATTCTTAGCAAAGTATCTCAGGAGTGGAAAAAAGATATCCAAGGTACTCAGTACTACTATGAAACCAATTTACAATCACTCACACTTGCATATGAAAAATGAAACACAACTATAGCCTAGGATGAAGGAGGGAAGGGGAGGGAGAGGGGAGGAGAGAAGGTGGGAGGGATAGTAGGGGATAGTAGGGAGACCACACCTATGGAGCACATTGCAAGTACAAGTTGGATCTATCATGTGTAGAACACAAATGTCTTAATGCTGTAATTGGGTAAATGAGGTGAAGGCTATGTTGATTAGTAGGATGTAAGCACTCTAATTTGTACAAATAATCAACACATCGAATCCCATAATGGCATAAATGTATTTATGATCGATGTACAAATGACTTAATAAAAAAACACATATTGCGAATTAAAATAATCATTACCCCCCCCCCAAAAAAAAGAGGTCTACCTTGGTGACCTAATTGAGCCACATACTTCCCAACTTAGGGCCTTCACTTAGGCTGGTCCCTCAAGCAAATGATACGCTTCTGTACCCTTTAACAGACAGCTGAACCCTCACCCATGTAAGACCTGCAGTTGGGGTGGATGGAGAAGTCACAATGACAGCTCTCATCATTTAGGGATTTTCCTCACAGCAACCTTATACATGGGGAAACTGAGGCAGAAAGTTGCATGGCAGATGTGCAGAAGAGTCCAGGTTCCTGAAGCCTTACCCAGAGCATAGGCTGTGAATTCTCAGGAAAAGGCCACTCAAATGATCAGAGGAGAATGGCAGCTGTGGGATTTCCCGCCCCTGTCCCCTGGTTCCTCCTGGGATCAGAGCTTGTGGGGTCTTTCTCAGGACATGGCAAGATGCTTGGCACATTGTAAGTCCACAAAGACGGGTTTGGTAATGAATCAGTTCCCTTCAGACGGAACTTGGCTGGACACTATTTGCTTCAGATTACTGACCAGTGTGAAAGATCTGGATTTTGTGTGGCTTCCTGTGCCACATTGAATCAAACAACAGAGGGATCGGGTGGTGATTTTGTGGTCACTTGTGAATCAGGGTGGAGACACATTTACCCAATGTGTCACCCAAAGTGTCACCCAAACCCTTTGCCAATGTTGTGAGATTGTCCCCGGGTGTTAAGGCGGGGGGGTAGCAGGGCACCATGGCTGAGGCCGGGGGCTGCATTCTCACTGCTGCCGCCAGCCACTTCCCCAGGAGACAGACCATGAGACTGGGTAGACGGCAGGATGTTTCTTAGGAAGGAAGCAGGCTGGGCAGAGGGGGCACAAAACTGCAACTCAGGTTGCAGCCCCACAGGGTTCTGTAGCTGGGACAAAATTGGGGTGAGCATCCTCACCTTGAGACCTCATTGATCAGGCACTGGGTGGAGTTGACCCCAAAAAAGGGCATGACCTTGGATGACTAGCCCAAGCCCAGGTTCAGAGAGGGCCAGCAGGTAAGGTTCATCTTATATAGCTAGGGATCTGGGAAGCTCCTCACTTGGCACCATGCTGGGCGACGTCCAGCATAACCTGGGCCAGATGGCCAGCTTTACTTTCTTCAGCTACAAAGTGCCATAAACACCAGTTCTCAAATGTTTTGGTCTTGAGAACTTTTGCCCTCTTAAAAATTATTAAGGACCCCAATGAGCTTTTATTTATGTTCTAATCAGGGGTCCTCAAACTTTTTAAACAGGGGGCCAGGTCACTGTCCCTCAGACCATTGGAGGGCCAGACTATTGTTTAAAAAAAAAAAACTATGAAGAAATTTCTGTGCACACTGCACATATCTTATTTTGAAGTAAAAAAAACAAAACGGGAACAAATACAATCACACCGCTGCATGTGGCCCGCAGGCCGCAGTTTGAGGACCCCTATAATCTACCTATAATTAGAAAATAAAACTGAATATATTTTTGAATGTTTATTAGTTTATTTTAAAATATAATAATAATGGCAAACCTTTTACATATGAACATAACATATTTTAATTTTTTAAAAGAATGGCCAAGAAAAGTGACATGTCCTAGATTTTTGCAATTTTTTTATCATTTGGTTTGATAGAAGACCCCTGAATACTTACGTCTACTTGAAATATATGAAGAAAATCGGAACTTATCAATACGTAGTTAGATACAGGAGGAGTATTTTAATGGGATTTTCAGAGAATTTCTTCATATTACGTAAAACAATAAGTGGTAGTACTTGAACAGTTAATTACAATGTGGAATCTGAAAACATATTAATGAACATTTTGTTCCTTGTTACATTAAAATCCACCAGTCTGTCTTGCACTTGGAGTGGATCTTTTACCTATATGTGATTTTGAAACATCATCCATTAGTCATTGGAAAATGTTGGTTCACCACGGACATAACAGAGCTTCTGAATGTTGACACGTTTAATTTCACAACATCAAAAGAAACCACACTTACTAATATTAGCACCCCAAAAAGTCTCTAAGTGCTGAGAAGTCGGTTCACCATCATGGATACAAGTTTTCCAAATTTCTAAATTTTGTCAAAAGATCACATCTTGGCAATATGTAGTTATTCACCTTGAAGTGACAGGCTTGTCATTCCGACCATGTCTGCCCAAACGGCAAGTCTGATAATCATGGTTAGCCTGTCAATCATTCTTTCAAATAAAAATGGTGCTCCACAAAAAAAGCAGTTGGTTCAGCTCACAACTCCAACCATGGCAGGATTGCTTCTATTCTGTCGACCGCAGACACACTTAATGCAGACTTCTCATTTTGTCACCTAGATTACTAAAAAGATAGGTACTCAAGGGCTGAGACTGAATAAAAATTGTTGAATATTATTGCTCCATCAAGGACAACGCATTTAATTTTTGCTGTGATGCACAATGGTGCACGCTGTAATTCAGGCCAGTACATCCATTCCAGTTAAGCCTCAGCAGCTCTGCCCACTACGAGCTCATCACCAGTGACATGTCCACAATGTGAAACACACCATGGTATTAGTATTACTATTAATAGTAGTATTAGTACTACTGTGAACATAGATTTTACCTTAAAGATCTTAGGGAACCCCTGGGATCCAGGGGTCATTCTTTGAAAGCAATTGATTTAAAAAAAAAAATGATGTGCTATTTGAAGTTAGATAGACCTGATCTGACCTGGAATCACCTGTGAGGTATCTCAGAGTTTCCCCATTTATAAAATGAGGATTATGTTACCTACCTCACAGAGTCCCCTGGAGACTCCAGTGAAACAACATCTAGGACGGTGCCAGGCATGTGACAGGTGCTTCATATTTACACCTTCCCCTCTGTTATGGAGTTCGTTATGTCCCTTCCCCTAATTCATAGGCGGAAGCCCCACTGTGACTATATTTGGAGACAGGGCTTTTATGTAGGTAATAAAGTGAAGTGAATTGATGTCCTTATAAGAAGAAAAGACACTAGACATCAGTCTTTCTCTTTCTCTTCCTCTTCCTCCCTACACCACCCCCAGCCACAAGAGCCAAAGGAAAGGCCATATGAGGAGATAGAAAGAAGGCAGTCATCCATATGCCAGAGGAGTGCCCCTCACCAGAAAGAAACCAAACTTACCAGCGTCCTGACCTTGGACTTCCCAGCCTCCAGAACTGTCAAACAGTACATGTCTATTGGTCAAGTCACCCCATTCATGCTATTTTCTCATGGCAACCCAAACAGATGAAAACACCCCCCCACACACACACCTTTTTGTTCCCAAGGCTGTTGTGTTGTTGGTTTGTTTGGTTGCAAGGCCTTTGTTAAGAGCTGAACATGAACAGATATTATTAGTGTTAGAAACAGTTCCTAGACAGCCCTTGGGCAAATCTCCCAACCTCAAGGATCATGCCTTTTGGGAGATTTCTAATGAGAACATTCCGAGATGCCAGTGGAAAATCCTGATGCTGGATATTTGAGAACCATATTGAGAAGAAAGTAATTTTCTACTTGATTTTCTAAAACAACAAACAGTGGCAGGAATTCTAGGATGGTAATTTTAAATACTAATCAGCTTCAAGTCCTAAGCTATTATGCAGACTCACCAGGGCAGATCTGTCACATGAAAACATCAGCAGCTCATCTGATGGTGATAACGAGGTTGGTGGTGGTAACAGTGATGTTGGTGATAATTACAGTAATGATGATAGTGACGATATGATGCTGAAACAGATTATGATGTTACTGACAATGATGTCAATGAATGATGGTGATGTTGATGGTGACAGTAGTGGTGGTGGTGATAATGATAATGGTGGTGATGATGATATGGTGGTGAGGGTGATGGTGGTGGTGGTGACTATGGTGATATTGGTGATGGTGATGGTGGTAGTGGTGATAATGATAGTGTGGTGGTGGTGATGGTGATGGTGGTGGTGATGGTAACAGTGATGGTGGTGACTATGGTGATGATGGTGGTTATGGGATGGTGATAGTGGTGATGGTAGTGGTAATGGTGATGGTGGTGGTGATGGTGAGGGTGGTGACTATGGTGATCATTGTGATGGTGGTGATGGTGGTGGTGGTGGTGGTGGTGACGGGATGGTAGTGATGGTAGTGGTGGTGGTGATGGTTGTGATGATGGTGATAGTGGTGATCCTGATAGTGGTGATGGTGATGGTGATGGTGACAGTGATGGTGGTGACTATGGTGATAGTGGTGGTTATGGGATGGTGATAGTGGTGATGGTGATTATGGTGGTGGTGATGGTGATTGTGGTGATGGTGATTATGGTGGTGGTGGTGGTGATGGTGATTGTGGTAATGGTGGTGACTATGGTGATGGTGGTTATGGGATGGTGATAGTGATGACGGTGATGGTGATATGGTGATGCTTCTACTGCTAATGACAATGATAATAATAGTAATGAAAATGATAATGCTGATACTAATTGTGATGATAATGGAAATAATAGGAATTGTGCTGATGATAACTACACTAACAATGATGATGATGATAATGATGACAGCAATACAAAATTACTATTTTTTGAACATTATATTCAAGAAAGTTTGCTAAGTAATGAATGTGTCATCTCATGTAATAACAAGTTACACTTTAAGCATAGGTATATTATACCCATTTTGCAGATAAAAAAACTGTGCCCAGAGAGGCTGAGTAACTTGCCTAAAGGCACATAGCTGGTGTGTGGCTGAGATGTACTCTTTCTATCTGTCCCAATAGTAATTTCTTTTCCTTTCTCACCCTTTCTTTCCCATATTTTGTTACTGCAACTATTCCTAGGCTGACAACAAAAGGAGAGCAGGGTTGGGGTTGTAGGAAGAGGAAGCTGACAAACTCGCCCAAGGTCACTTAGCTTGTCAGTGGTCAGACCAGGATTGTGTCCTCCAAACCTCTGTGTGGTTTCAGGAGCTTGGGACTGACCCATAGGTATCAGGCTTAATTGGAAATGCTTGCCTGCCAGTTTGGCTTCCAGAATCCAAGGGAGTCCAGGGCCCCCTCCCTGGTGACCAGGAGAGGAAAGCAGGATGATTGGCTCTGCAGACACTAAGGAAGGCGTTTGCCCTCCCCAGGCCATCTAGCTCTGGGTCCACATTCCTAACTGCCAGGGCACACTGCCTTCTACACTTCCCGTGACACAGGAAATAGACACCAGGCTGCTCAGTGAAGCTTCCTGGCCACATACTCTGCTCCGTGCTCAGCCCTCTGGCCTGGATCTCTGCTACACCAAGCCAGCCAAGCCTGCCCATGTCACAGGGCCTTTGTACATGCTGCTTCTACTGCCTGGACTCTGCCTCCTCTGGCCCTTCTCCTAGTGACCTCCTCTCTCCCTGTTGGCCTCAGCTTACAAACCTCCTGCTAACAGAGGCCTTCCCTGACCCAGGAGCTCCTCCCTGGCCCTCCGGAGTCCTCTCTGCCAGGAGGCCCTGCTATCCCTGCAGCATCACCACTGTAGGGTGAGAGCAAAGCAGGGATGGGCTGCTGTGGAGGGGTGGGTTGCACCTCTCCAGGGACACAAAGGAGGGTGTGGCTGAATCCACCTGGGTTTTTACCTATTTACATTGAAATCATTTAAAATTTGCAGTAAGCTTTGGGAATGGTACGAAGATCCATTTGCACATTCTTCAGCCGGATTTGATGTTTAGGTCTTTGTCATTTTCTCACATACACATAACTTTTTGGACTAATCTGACAGTGAGCGGCAGGCATGGCCCCTTTCCCCCTTGACCCTGTGGTGGACCTGAGGACGGCACTGAATTAAAGGTGTGGTGTCTACTTCCCAGCCCTTGATGCCACAGGAAACCGATGATGTGCTTGGACCAAAAGAATGTGGCAGAAATGGCGTTGGCTTCAGTTTTTGAGCTAGTTTTAAGAGACCCAGAAGCTTCTGTTTGCCCTCCTGGCATCCAGCCACCATATAAAGGAGAGAAGACTTGTCCTCTGGATGGGGAGAGACCATGTGCAGAGAGTGAGGCCCAAGCAGCCCCCCACTGAGCACAGCCCCAGGAACAACCCCAGCTGACACTGTATAAGCAGAAGACCCCTACCAGTTCTACAAGATTGTGAGAAATGAGAAATCAACAGTGTAAATTTTGCCAGGAGTGGTGGCTCAGACCTGTGCTCTCAATACTTTGGGAGGGCAAAGTGGAAAGATCACTTGACTCCAGGAATTTGAGACCAGCCTGGGCAACATAGTGAGATCTCATCTCTGCAAAAAATTGACCTGATGTGGTGACATGCGCCTGTAGTCCCAGCTATTCCGGAGGCTAAGGAGCCAGGAGGGTGCTTGAGCCGATGAGTTTGAGACTGCAGTGAATAATGATTGGGCCTCTGCGCTCCAGCCTGAAACTTCATCTCTAAAAAAAAAGCAGCAGAAAAAGATTGCTATTTTAAGCCACTACAGAATATTTTGGGGTGATAACAGATCCCTGAAACAGTCCTGAGTACTTCTGGCATTTCCTCCAAGAACAGAGCACTCTCTTATATACGCACAGTGTGGTTGTATCAAAAGCCGGAAATCGGAAATTTAACATTGGCACAATATTATTATCTAATCCATAGTCTTTATGTAAATTTCACCAATTGTCCCAATAATGCCGGTTATAGAATTTTTTCCCCTTCAACCTAGGACCCTTCAAACAAATTTGCTTCTTTTGGCTGGGAGGGTCCACACACAACTGGGAAATAGAAGGGCTACCATGTAGAAGACACGTCGCCCCTCTGGGCAGCTCAGTGAAGCAGGAGCTTGCCCCCCTCCACAGCCGTTGGCTGCAGATGCTGGTGAAGCAGATAGAACATATTTTCAGGCTCACAGACTGAGCTGGTTTTTTATTTCATCTCAACATATTCTGTGGCATGGTGCGTGGTGCCCCACCTCCCAGAACCTCCGTTTCCCACCTGCAAAAATAATCATTTTCCAGATTCATGAGATAATCTTCATGTGCCTGCCTCTGGCAGAGCATGACGGAAGATGCTCAGTCAATGGGGGTTTTCATCCTTCCTTTCTTATAAACTGTGCGTTTTATGGGTGAACTACATATATGTTGGCTCAGTAACCACAAGACGGAGAAACAAACATTCAGTGTTGAAGAAAACTGCACATTCCAGGGACACACTGGCTTCCCTGTCTAAAAGCACGACCCAAGTCTGGTGATTATCCACCCCCAGAAATGCAGATGGACTGAAGTACAATTTCATTAGTGGTTTTAGGGATATGCTCAGGCCGGAGTGGCTAATAGAAACTGTTCCAGCATGTGGACTAGGAACTGAGCTTCTCTCGAAATCCGAGATTCAGCAGTGGAAGTGGTCAGCTCCCCATCACTTTATGCCCAGATTTCCGTTCATAAATCCACTTTGGGGTTCAGCCTCTCTATTTGTTCTTCTCCTGCATGGTGCCCTGGTAGAAGTCATGAAGGAATTCATAGGCCACCCACCACCCATCTGGGGTAGGAAGGAAGGACATGGGGTGGATAATTCCAGGACCAGCCGTTGTGAACCAGGCCCTTAGTGGACGTTGCCCTTTCCTATTAAGAGCGATCACCTAGTCCACAGAGTACAGGGACGTTCTCCCTGCAGAAGAGAACCGGCCCCTTAGGCCCTGTTGTTTTTCACCAACTGGCTAAACAAAGGGAGAAATAGTCACAGAGGGGCGGTGTTCCTCCACCATCTTGGTTCTAACCGGTTGGAAGCTGCCCTGGATGGGAAGCTGCTCTGTCTCCATCCTTGTTGATCAAGGCAATTTGAAACTTTGCCCTAAGACTTCCTGATTCAGGTAGTACTGGCAGCAACGCCATACTTAAGTCAGCACCTGCCAGTTCCTGGTCTCACACCCTTTCCTTGATGGCCTTGGGCTAAGCACTTTACCATTCAGGTTCTCAGTTTCCCCATCTGTAAACTGCAATAACAAGGATAACTGTGCAAAGGGCAACTTCCAGAACTGAAGGGCTCAGAACAGGGCCGCCTTTCCTCTGCAGGCAATACAACATAGGGACGTTATTCAAAAGTCTTTGAGATATAAACACCGTGGTTTTATTTACATCAAAGTAAAATTCATACAACATTAAATTAACCATTCTAGAGCAAACAATTCCGTGGTGTTTAGCGCATTCGCATGTTGAGCAACCATCAACTCTATTTAGTTCCAAAACCTTTCCATCAACCCAAAGGGAACCCTAGACCTATGAACCAGTCACTTCTCATCGTGCCCTCTCCCCAGGACCAACAACCACTAGTCAGCGAGTCAGCTTCAGTCTCCGTGTTTTTTTTATTTTTTGCAGTTTCTGGCCAGGGCTGGGTTTGAACCCGCCACCTCTGGCATATGGGGCCGGCGCCCTACCCCTTTGAGCCACAGGCGCCGCCCCCTCTCCGTGGGTTTTTTGAACACATTCTGGACATCTTCCCCAGGTGGGATCACACAATATCTGCCCATCTGTCTGCCTCCTTTCACCCGCCGTGGTGTCTTCTAAGGTCACCATCCTGTAGCGTGGATCAGCGCTTCATTCTTTTTCATTGCCTTCATAAACATTTTCTTTTTTTTTTAATTTATTTTTATTGTTAAATCATAGCTGTGTACATTAGTGCAATCAAGGGGTACAATGTGCTGGTTTCATATACAATCTGAAATATTCTCATCAAACTGTCCAACGTAGCCTTCATGGCGTTTTCTTAGTTACTGTATGTAGACATTTGTATTCTGCATTTAGTAAGTTTCGCCTGTACCCATTCTAAGATGCACCTTAGGTGTGGCCCCACGCTTTATCCTCCCTCCACCAAAACCTCCCCCCTCCCTTCCCCTTCTTTGGCCCTTTCCCCATAGTCTTGTGCTATAGTTGGGTTATAGCCTTCATGTGAAAGCTGTAATTTAGCTTCATAGTAGAGCTGAGTACATTGGAAGAAGCCCAAGTGCCCATCGACCCACGAATGGACTAACAAATTGTGGTACATGTACACCATGGAATATTATTCAGCCTTAAAGAAAGATGGAGACTTTACCTCTTTCATGTTTACATGGATGGAGCTGGAACATATTCTTCTTAGCAAAGTATCTCAGGAATGGAAGATACTTTTCTATACCGATTTGTCATCGATGGATATTGACTTGTTGCTACCCCTTGGCAACTGTGAATAACACTGCTAGGAACATTTACAAACAAGTTTTTGTGTGAACATCTCTTCCTTTCCCTTAGATGAAATCCTGAGAGTGAAATTGCTGAGTCGTAACGGTAATTCTATGTTTCACTTTTTGAGAAATAGCCACACATTGTGCAGTGGGCTTACTGTTTTATATTCCCACCAACAACGCCCCAACATTCTGATTTCTCCACATCCTCCCAACATTAATTCTCCCATAGCCATCTTCCTACATGTGACTACTTCATTTAAACAGGACTTTTGAATGAGACTAAGAAGTGATTTTTTATTTTTAACACAAACATCGACCCCACTGCCTTGACTCTCTGTGAGCTCACCAAGGGGACTTAAGCTGACCGTGGCTGACCTTCCTGTCTGGGCCTCCATGTCCCCTCTGTAAAATGACCTGCTTTGTCTGGATTAGTGTCTTTCAGACAAACCCTGTGGAAACTGCAGGGAGAAGGGAACGGAGACACTTCACCACTGACATTGAGCAGCGCAGACCCTTTCTCTAGTCCCAAGGGCAAGAAACGATGAGCCATGTGGATGGACTCACCTTCGTCTGGACCCCTCCGTTCTGGCACACACGATCTCATATACAGTCATGAAGGATCTGACTCTGATGAAGGATTCAGCTCTTGGGGCTGAAGTGTCTGTGTCCTAAGGCAGAGTCCCTGGCCTTCCCAGCCATGGGAAAGCGCTGGCAACAGATTAGAGACATAATACATTTCCTCCTTTCTAACTTCTCCAGCCCATCCTCACTGCCCTGACTGGGCCCCAGAGGCCCCAAGGCCACACAGAGCATCCAGGCCCTCCCTGTTTCTCAGGGACAAGCGTTTCCATGCCAACCACTTACTATCTCACTGCTTTGCTCACACACCCTCTGCCCAAAATGCCCTCCCCTCCCTTCTTCACTCCAACACATCTGAAGACACCACATACTTCCTCCAGGAAGCCTTCTGTGATACCCCACCTGGATTTAGGGGTCCCTCGCCTGTTCCCTCTCTGTCATAACACTCTTTACCCTGTTTTGAGAACTTTCTATCTAACCAGCCTCCTGTGAGCCCCTTGGGCAGGAGGAACTCTGGGTCTGGGGTCCCTCACACTCCTCAGGGCCCCATCTAGGATGGAGTGGGGTCTGGCCTGCCAAGAGCCTTGCAAGGAATTTTCCTCTGGGACTCAGCTGTTCCCTGTTGCATGTGGTCTTGGTGGAGGGTTAATCATGGCGTCTGAGCCTATTTGGTAATGAACTGGGCACGTGACCCATGCTGGGCCAATTGGACGCTCCCTGCTGAAGGATTTCAGGCATGAGGAGTGAGGCCGAGCGGGATGGGAGCTGACACCAAGCCGTGCTGAGTTCCTCTTACTTCCTGCTACCTGGGAGCCCAGAACTGCCCCAAGTCCTGTCTTCCTGCAGCCTGATGGTTCAACTTCTTCTCAACTTTTGTGAGCTACCCCAGACCTTGGAAATAAATACCGTTTGTTGCGTGAGGTTTGCCAGAGTCCGTTTGTGCTGCTTTGCTCCCCAAAACCCCAGAAGATAGAGCATAGTCATAATTCTTTAACAGAGGCACACATCAGTGAACAGAGGAGCTGACTCTTGAGGGAGGAGATGGCCAATCAGATGGGGGGGACTGAAGAAAGGCATTGCCGGGGACCCCTGGGGGTCCACACGTGCTAGGACAGGTGTGCAGGGGGAGTCTCGCTGCAAAGCTGGCTTTCCATCCTTTCTGCCTGCTTTTCGATGTGTTCATTGGGTTTAACACCAAACCAGACAGAAGACATCCAAACTACATGGCAGCTTGAGGGCTCGGCAGTGGGGAGGGATGGGTCTGGGAAATGAGCCTTTAAGCCAGCGTTGTTCCACCTTTTTATCTCACAACACACTTGAACCTAGAGTTACACTTACCTGGCACCCGTAAATTATGTTAATCAAAAAAAAATTAAAAAAAAAAAGAGAATACACTTACTGTGCTTTGAATTTCTTTTGAAACAATTTAATTCACAAGCTTAACATTTTTCAGCAGTGCCTGTAGCTCAGTTGGCAAATCACCAGCCACATACACCAAGGGTGGTGGGTTCAAACTCAGCCCCTGCCAAATAGCCGGGCGTTGTGGCAGGCGCCTGTAGTCCCAGCTACTTGGGAGGCTGAGGCAAGAGAATCACTGAAGCCCGCGAGTTGGAGGTTGCTGTGAGCTGTGATACCACAGCACTCTACCCATAGTGAGACTCTGTCTCAAAAAAAAAAAAATCTTAAAATTTTTCAAGGCACACCTAAGATCCTCTTGCAGCACACCAGTGGCACACCAATGGAAAATCACATCAATGAAAATCGCTGTTTTTCTTCCCAAGGTACCAATGGAGAACCTGGGGTGCGGGATGGTGCCCCAGAGCAAGTCGAGAAATCAGAGGTCTGACTTAGCCAACAGCATGCTGCATCAGAGAGAGTTGTCTTACTTCAATAAAAAGTGAGGATCTCTTCCTTAAGCCTTTCCAAAGATGGGCTCCAGATGGATTAAAGTTCTAGATGTGAATGGTAAAATAACAAAGCCAGCCAAGGAGAGCAAGAAAAGATATCTTGTGCCTAAAGGAAGGAATGATTCATAAAAGCACAAGACAAAAGAAAAAAAAATGATGGATTTGACTGCATCGCGATTTACATCCCATTTACAAAGGGCTCCATAGGCAGAGGCGGCAAAGAGCACATTGGACTGTATTTGTGAAGACTGGAAGTGATAAGTGGTTATGACTTAGATTATGAGGTTGGACAATTAAGTTTCCAAACTTGCCCTAGAAAAAGTGCCACTTCCCTCACTATAGTCCCTTTCAAGGTGTCCTCTTGGGAAGCTGTGGCACTCATGCCAGGGCACAGTCCACCTTTCAAAGCTATTCTGGGATTCTTTTTCTGGAATGGCCATCAGAGCTGTCCTCACACAAGGACTGACAATGAAGCCTGGGAACCCAAAGAGTGCTTTGAAGGGTGGACTAGTGGCCGTCCAAGGGGAGCACTTTGAAGGTGACCACAGTAATATTCAGCAATGAGGGATGTAGCACTTTTTCTAGAATAAGTTTGAGAACTTAATTATCTTACGACCTCCTATACGGGGACTCTTTCAAGCAATAAGAAAAAGATAGGAGATTTGAAAGAAAAATAGGCAAAGATTGTGAAAAGGCCTAAGAGAGGTCTAAATGGTCCACCAAAATAACAAGATATGCAAACTCATTAGTAAAAATGAACAGGAGTTTTTGAAGCAAGCAAGGCATTGCTTTAGACGGACACAAGAAAGGCAAATTTACACAAGTGGATTAAGTTATGCTGGAGATGATGCCTTGAAGAACCAGGCACCCACATGCACTATGAATGGACAGTCTTTCGGGAAAGGCTTTGGTGAACTCAGAGAGGAAGAAGCCTGTGATCACCCCTCATCCCTGAGATTCCTCTCTGGGGCAGGGAGGTACAGATGCTTGGGCAGTTGTCACCTAGGTCACTAGAAGGTCAGCATGCAGATGCCCAGGTGCTCATGGAGCAGGGGAGTGGGGACATCCTGGTGCCCATACCTCCCTAGGAAACACCCGTGGGCCAGGCAGGAAGCTCCAGGCATACCACACCACAGGGTGTGACAGGAAGCAAGGATCAAGGTACCGGGCTCCCAGTGAGGGCGCAGTGAACATTAGTTCCCAGCTCCTGCAAACAGGGCGTCCCCAGTAAGGCCAGGCTTGCTCATGAGAGAGTGCTTGCCGCCCCTTCTCTGGAATCACCAGATACTCAAGCGTGTCTGGGACCTCAAAAGTGGGCACCAAGCTTGCTACACATTTGTGTTGGAAACCACACTCACCACGGCCACCACCCCCAACAAAGTCCTGCCACAGGGAATGCAGCAGGTCTGACCCCAAGGTCAGAGTGGCCCTCTGCAGCGGCTGTTCCTTCCGGCCCACCTCCTTGGTCCCCTCCTGTTGTTGGGACCCTGATTAGCCTGGGTATTGGGTGACCCCGGCTCTTCTTCCCCTGCCTTGCAAGGGTTAATCAGCCTTCCTGCAGGGGCGGCGGGGCCACTCGGAAGGAGGCAGCAGGGCGGCCTGGCGGCAGGCGGCTTTCATTACTTTGATGGGATACATGTGCTCGACTTTATCTCCGGCCCTTTCTCCGTAATTCAGCGCTTGAACGTCTCAGCTGTCGGCTGATCTGCAGACAATTGCTCAGGGTAATACTATCCGGAAAAAGCTGATAAAACGCAGATGTGACGAGGCCTCTGAAATTTGCGGTTTGCTAAGTGGTTTGCCGCCATGCTTGCCCCGGGCCAGGGCGGCTTCCCTCCAGGCTAGGAACCAAGGGGGTGGGAGTCGCATTTTCCGAAATGAAAGGTTGGATAAAGGAAGTGACTGTAGAATTTTTTTTTTTTCTGTAATTAGGAAAATCGGCAAATAGAAAGTGGGGGCATGAGACTTTACCTGAGACTGGGTAAGCTCACCCCTCCCCGCTTTGGTCCCAACCTAATCACCTGATTGGCCTCCCTGCACATCTCCAGAAACGGGGCATCTGAGCACCCTCTGTGCAGCTGGGACTGGTGTGGTGCAGGGACCCTGGGAAGGAGCCACTGGGGCTGCGTGACCTTGGGCAAGCCACCCAACCTCTCTCCTGCTCAGCCAACTCAGCTACTGGGATGTACCTAGCAGGATGCCTGGCACACAGTAGGTGTTCAGTGAATGATGCAGAGGTTTCTACTTTCTTTCTTCCATTCATTTAGGTTCCCAAATGACCGTAGAGAGTAACATGATGTGACCTTGATGTTAAGATGACAGATGCCAGTTGGGTGGTAGGCAAGCGGCCAGGCTGTTACTCTCAAAAGTCACTGGGCTGGACCCTTTGGGGGAACAGCAATGACTGGATCTGTATTCCTGGGCAGAAGGAAGACTTCGTGCAGAGCTCCCCCACCTTACTGTGCGTCCGGACATCCAGTGAAAATGCTGATTCACATTTGGGGGGCCGAGGTCATTTCCCACCAGGTAGCAGGAGAGAGTGAGGACCTGAGGTCTCAGCACAGAGGGGAGGCTTTGGGCACATCCAGTCCTTGTCGGCTTAGCCCCAGGAGGACTGCTGACCAGAAGAGGTGGGCAGCATGATGGGCACAGCCCAGCACGGCAGGGGCAGAACCAGGCGGCTGGGTGCTTTTCCCACAAGACCTCTGGGGACCAGCCTTCCTTAAGTGGCCAAGAACTATTTTCAGACCGGTGGGTGGATCCACAGGGAAGGTCCTCCAGGACAGCAGGCTTCATTATGTCCTTCCCAAATGCTTTGGTGACAAAAGGAAAAATACATGAATTGGCACCATTGCCCCTGTGGCCATGTCACACATTTCTGAGAGCAGCAATGGACCTGACTCACAGCGGCAAAGGCTACTATCCACTGTGGCTTTGAGGCCCTAATCCCTGTGCAAACACTGCACAACAGGTCATTAAGCCCATAGCTGGGCGTTATGGTGGGGCCTGTAATCAGTCCCAGCTACTCGGGAGGCTGAGGCAAGACAATTGCCTAAGCCCAAGAGCTGGGTTTGCTGTGAGCTGTGATGCCACCGCACTCTACCATGGGCAATAAAGTGAGACTCTTTCTCTAAAAAAAGGAAGGAAGGAAGGAAGGAAGGGAGGGAGGGAGGGAGAGGGAGGAAGGAAGGGAAGGAGGGAAAGAAATTCTGCAGTGATAGGGCTACAGGCTCCAGGACACGTCTCAGCTCTAAGAAGGTCCAGCCATCACACCCATTTTCAGGTGAGGAAAACTGAGGCCCAGAAAGGTTAAGAAACAGGGCTGGCATTCAAACCCAGACAAATTTAGGTGTGACTGGCTGGCTCCACAAGTGACACAGTTGCGTCTGGGCCACGCTCTGTCTCTGGTTAGCTCCAAAATTTAGGGGAGGACTTGGGATTTTCCCTTGAAAAGGCCACTCTGCAATTAGAGGGTCAGTTTGCAGTTCTTGCCTTTCACAGAAAGAGGGCGTCTCTCCCCTGCTGGGGTGTGGGCAGAGCTGGTAGCAATTTTCCCACAATGTGTAAATTAGTCAATCTCTGAGTCTGTAAACGGGGCCTTTGAAGCTACCTTAATGAAGCACTCCATTAGGGCTTAGCTGCTGCCGGCCCTGCTGCACCCAGTGGCTTTTGATGTCTTGGGGCCACGGGTTGGAGGCTCAACTTATCTAAATGCCCCGGCAGGCGTTAAAAAAAAAAAAAAGCAAAAAGCCCCCTTAGAGAAGTTGAAAATTTTTTAATGAAAAAAGTTAGTCCTGGCCTGACTGATGTTGGCACTTCAAAGCCAGTGCAGACTAAATTGCTGTAGACTGCTTAATTCAAAAGTGCTCCCTCCTGGGTGACAGCCCAATGGTGACAAAATACAATTGGCAACAGGAGACGGGCAAGATCAAAGGCTGCCTATTGTAATAGTTTTGTTCCATGAAGAATTGCTTATTGTCAGGAGTTTTTAAGCCTTTTTCCCTTCTTCTTCTTCTTCTTTTTTTTTTTTTTTGGCTCCAGCACCATCGCCGGCCGGACTCGCCATCCGAGGACTCCAGCTCTGAATCAGTGTACATAAATACTTGTAATTACATCCTTCTTACAATATATTTCAGTCTGCAGAGGCCTCGGCTGCCTGTCCGTCTCTCTCAAGGTTCATGGAGCTGTGTGGTTGGTTGAGTTGTAAAAACCATTTTTGTGTTTTTGTTAGAAAAGATTCTATGAGGCACCCGGAGGGCAAATTAGAGCTGGGATCCCCTCGTAGTCCTGAGCATTATTTTAGGGTTTGCTTCAGATTAAACTGCTCCGGCTGAGACCCTCCACGGGTGGTGATGTGGACGTGGCTGAGACCCTCCAGGGGTGGTGATGTGGAAGTGGCCCTGCTTCTAATCTCGGTTTTCTCAACCATAACGGAGAGGCTCACTTCCACACAGCACAAGTATTTACTGAGCTCAGACTTAGGAAAATACTTGCCTTGTAGGGTCATTTAAAAGACTGTTAGGAGAAAGTGAGCATAAAAGCTCTTGGTAACCTGGAAACGGCCTCCTCCTGCTGCCTGGCTCCGCCTCCACCGTCTGAGCGGGTCTGCCTCCAGTCCGCGGCTTACCTGGATTATTAGGCACTCAGCACTCCCTGGGAACACAGAACCCAGAGTGAGCTATTCTGGTGAGTTATTTAGAAACTTCTACATGGATGGAAGGGAACAGGTGAAAGGAAAGTTCATCCCGGGCCTGGAATCCAGTCCTCACTTCTCCTCTTCCTCCCAGCATGACTCCATCCACTCACTCTACCTTCTAGAACCTGGGTTTTCTTCCCTGTGAAATGGAAACAAAACGCCTTGCCCTGCCAGATCTCATGGCTCTTCGGGACTTGATACAGGGCTCAGAGAAGAAAAGGAGGCAAACACACTTTATAAATGGCCAGAAGGCCAGAACTATCCCCAAGGCGGTCTGTGTGATTTTCTGACCCAAGCAGGAGGAAGCTCAGCTCCTAGGGCTGGGTAGAGGGCCAGAGTGGTGGGGGACCATTAAGGAGCTGGAATGTTCTGGCTCCTTCCATTGCTTCAAATATTAATCACCAGGAAGCTGCCCCATGAAGCACACAAGGCCTCATATCATTTTCTTGTCTTGAATTAATTAAGAAGACTTGTACGGAGCAGATAGAGGCCTCAGGCTGATGACATCTCATCTTGGTGGGTGGAACTTCTCCCCCCCCCCCCGCCCTTTGCCTCTCCTGTGTTCCCCCAGATATTGGCAGTTTGTTTTTACCCAAAGCATCTCAGATTTATACAGGGCTGGGCTGGGGCTTCCACAAGACTGGCTTCTGTTTACACTGACTCCATGCCTGGCTTTACCTTCCTTTTAACCCAACTTCTCTTACCCCTCTCGTCCTCACCAATATCGCTGTCTGTCCCTTGTTTTTAAATTCTATGGCACCAAGAATTCAAATTTCATGGACTTTTTAAGCAAACATTTTAGGGTGACGCTGTTCTAAAGCCAGCCTTCAAAGGAACTCCATCCCAGCTTCCTAAGGGTGCCATCGGAATATCCACAGGACAGAACCACCTGTGAATCAGGAGGGGACACACCATTCGCCACAGACCCGCCTGTTCACCATAATCACGCTCAAGTATGCATAAACCCAGCTGAGCAATTATGAATAATTAAATCAATTAGAGACAGTCTAGCACCAGGGACTATGGGCATTTGGGTGTGGGCCTCTGTAATATTTTAACAGTAAATGCAAGAGCGCCAGAGAGGCCTGGTGGGGAGAGGGAACAAAAGCGTGTCCACATGCCAAGCCATGTTGCTTGGTGACCCTCTTCCACAGTTTCGGCAGCCTTCCCCAGGAAAACAATGGTCATGAAATGCCAAGAAAATATTTTGGAAGCAAGTGTGAAAGCTTCAAAATGAGTTAATTAAAAACGGATAAAACATGAGTCTCCTAAAGTTATGTCGAGGAAATTTAGTGCTTAAAATTTGACAGAAGGAAAAGGTTTTCCAGCATGAAGCAGAGCTGGAAAGTGGCAGAGCTGGGCTACTAGGTTTTCTTCCAAAACCAAACCCTCCAGCTTTCTCACACTGCAAAGAACACTCAGGGCAGGCCTCAGAGAGAGTGAGAATGGGCAGTGCCGTGGCATCAGTCCAGCTGCTCCCGATGACCGGAGGGAGTCCAGAGGGCCAAGGTTCCCTCAAGGTCCACTCCTGGACATGGGGCTCATCTCCACCACCAGCCAGTTTGAAAGCAGCAGCCAAAGGTACCAGTTTCCCAGATGCTACCGTCTCAGGGGCCTGGAAATGGTTGTGATTTTGCTGCTTGATTGTGGATAGTTAGAGGCTTCTAGGAACAGGATGGGTTTCAGAAAATCAACAGTAGCATAACTGATTTTCTATTTTCTCAGTGTCTGAGTCAAAGGCATAAACATGGCCTGATTCAGCCCAGTGGAGGGATTTGAATGGAGCTCTTCCAACAACAAAGGACAAATGTCCCTTTTAAATGACAGTTTGTCCAGATTCATGGACCAGGGCATATAGGTTATGGCAGAAAAGAGCAGAAATGCCAAGGGTCGTCCCCACAGGCCAGCTGTAGTCATGTGCTTATCAGCTCAAGACACCCGGTACTCTGTGCTGCCAGGGCACTATTGAGCACTTTGTGTGTGTTGTTTATCTTGTGCTGGGCTGAGATGTTAGATATTAGCATCACTGTGTTGTAGAGGAGGCTGTTGGCACTCAGAGAGCTCAGGAGCTTGCTCCAGGCCCCACAGCAGCAAGTGGCAGGCCAAGATTCCATCCTGCAAGCCAGCGGCTGCTGCCGTGGGCTTCGTCTCCATGCCTGCATGACGGACGTCCTGCTAACATTACAGCTATGAAGATGTCCCCAGTGAAGCACTTCCTCAAATGAGTAAGCTCAGGGGCCTCCTCTATGAGCTGTAGGGTTGTTTAGAGGGTTAGCAATCCTGCCCTGTGCATACCTGATTCTCCCCAGTCACAATGATCTAGAAACATGGTTTCCCTCTCTTCTGATGCTCTGTGGGGCAGAAGACTCACACCATTACTAACCTCTACATGTTACTAGCTCCTCACCCCATGCCCCACTCAAGTAGTCCTCTGAGATTCTTGCCCCCTCGGCCTCAAAAGGGACCCTCCAGTGCTGTTGGGAGCCTTCAGGGGACATCTCCAGATCAAATCCTCCTCTCCAGGCTCTGCGGGAACCCACTTCCCTGTGTCTGCCTGACACCTACATGTTGATGGGCATTCTGGGTCATCCGCCAAGTTCTCAGGGTGTTGGGGCAGAGTGCTCCATGTTAAGAATTGCGGGAACAATGTCCTCTCATCCCCCTTTGAGTCACAGTGTTACGGGGGCCCTGGCCATGTTGCCTGAGCCCCCAGGGGTGAGGGAAAAATGATGCCCTTTTTCTTTCTAGAGGCTGTCTGCTCTCTACAACCACCTGTGAGTCCCAGGTTGAGGGGTGAGGGCCATGGAGTGAGGCTATGTCTTAAACACAGGTCAGGTCACTCTCATCTAATGACTGGGCTGGTTACTTGAAGGTCTTCTTCTAACTGCCACCCATTCATAGGCAACTGATGTGTCCCGTCTGCGCTTGCTGAGAACGTGCCCTTCCTTAGCAGGCCCTGAGCTGCTCAGGAACAGACCTAGGTACGTTCCCCCACAAGCAGCTGAGCGTGCCTAGAGACATTTGCTCACCAGCAGGGGACACCATCTCAGCCCATGCTAAGACTCCCTTCAGGCCTGTTTTACCTTAAACATGCCTTTCAAAAGACACCTGTACTACCTGTGCCATGGGGGTGGGGTGCGGGAGGAGTGAGAGGACCGCACCTGTCCAGGTGGCCCTCTGATGACCATAAGTAAAGCACCCTTGGGTGATGGTAGATGGAGACCTACTGGACCCATTGACCCCAGCAGGTCCTCATTAAAGCCCCAGCAGACTGCGTGTGCAGAGTGGCTCCCAGAAGGGCAGGCACCTGCAGAGGGCCAAAGCTGCTGACTGGCTCCCTTTCACATTCTCATGGCCACAGGGGAGTGACAAGGGCAACCCCAGGCTGGCCTCTGCCCTATGGGCAGAGCTGCTTCCCTGCTGTGGGTGGGAGCTGCTGCCCCCACTCCCCGCCCCGCCAGGGTCAAACTAAGCCTTCCTGACAGCTCCAGCCTAGTTATCAGTGAACGCCACAGACAACTCGGAAGGAAGGGGCTGAGATGAGGGGCATGGCAGTGAAGCGCGCAGAAGCAGGAACATCCAAGTCTGGTCTCTTTGCAGTTTTGTCTAGCACTGACCCTGCCCTCACCCCACACCCCTCAGCTCCTCACCCATCCTGTGCTTGGGCCACGCAAACCAGCCCACAGCACAGCACAGCCAGGTGTGGATCTGAGCTTGGGGGCCAGTCGGGTCACTGTGCCAAGCCTCAGCTTCCTCATCCATCAAATGAGGACAACCCTGAGGACATTCTGGTCATCTCAGAGGAGCACGGGAAAGGAAAAATGAGATGACAGGTGAAAAGGGCAGTGCAAACTGTAGAGTTCGTGTGCATCAAAGGCATCTCTGTTCTATGAGAAATGACGTGGAATCTGAGAATTTAAGGTATTTGTATCTTTGCTTGGCTTGCCCGATAGGATGGCGAGGAGTGAGCAGACCCCGCGTCTGTGTTCTTCCCAAAGCAGTGGCTTTCTAGCTGTATTACAAAGAGCTGGGAGGACCCTGGGGTCCTGGGCGGAGGAGATGAAGAAGGTGACCCCAGGAGGGTAGAGCTCGGGCCCTACCCTCTCAGCTCTGTTCTTTGGGGACTTATCAATTGTGAGATTTCAGTACAAAAATGTTCGTCCTTGACAGAGAGGGCTGGAAGCCACAGCACAACACTGCACTGTGCCTCTGGGGGCTTACTGGGGACACAGACCCTCCCAAACAGACCTGGGCAGAGCTGTGGTAGAGGAATCAGCAGAGGAAGAATCCAAGCTCCTTGCTGAATCAAACGGAAACAAACAAATCCCATTTCCCCAACAATGTGGACCTCCTGAGGCTCCCAAGAGAGCAGGGGCTCCAGAGACAGACATGCTTCTGGTGTATGATTGGCACAAATCCCTCCCTCTCAGTTCTCTGTCTCCAGACTTCTGCCTGGTAGCCACCACGTTCCTGGCTGATCCTGATCACATCACGTCCCCTCTCTGGGCCTCGGTTTTCCCATTTGCATCATGAGGGGTGGTGGGAGTGGATGATTTGGAAGCATCCTGTGAGCTCTGCCATCCTGATCCTCAAGTCGCCCAGACCCTCTCCTTGCCTCCCCTCTCACCCTCTCTGAGCCCTGCCTCTGTCTCCAGAAGCTTCCACCACCCCCACCTCCAGCCAAAGACCCCCGAATCCAGATGTCTCCTCTTCCCTTGCCAAGTTCCCTACAAGGCCACTGCAGAAGGCAGCAATTCGGACAGAAAGCAGCAATGTTTTAATTTACTCAATTAAATCACCATGTGGACAGAGGCTCTCGAAGGAATCTGCTCTACAGAACTTTTTATTTAATGGAATTAGTTGAAACCAGATCAGCCAAGCCCCTATTCCTCAGGCCATCTGCCCAGACAGGGAAATGGCTTCCTTAAATAGAACCCCATGGAGTTGGGGAGTCTCCAACTGGAGACTGGAAGTCTCCTCGAAAGGGCCAGCCGGGAGCTGCCCCTGCACCGGCCTGTGTGTTCCAGTGGGTTCACAGTCCTCATGGCCCTCTGGGGCCAGTGGGGGCCAGCAAAGCCCACATCCACCTTCAGCTGAGAGTTGGGGCTATAATGAGATTCACATTCAGCTCCACCTTCGGAGGACTTGTGCCAAAATCAGGGATGGCAGAAATCACATGCCAACAGAGGCCTTTTAATTCAGAAAAGAAGGCCTGTCAAGTTGTTTGCCTGGACTCTTCAAGAAAATTAGAAAAACTAACATTTACTCAGCATTGTAGAGTCTCCCAAGAAGTTTCCCACATGCTTTATTTAATCCTTGTGATGAGCCTCTAGTGAGACTCTCTCACATCCTTTAGCAGATGAGGGTCAGAGAGGTTCAGAAACTTGCCCAAGGCCACAGCCAGGATTGAGGACCCAGACGACTGGAAACAGCAGCAATCACACGGCCAAGCGTGTTGCTCGAAGGCTAATAGATAATGCCACTGTCATGCCTAGCATGTGGTGACTGCTACCTCCCCACCCTTCTCCTGAGTGCATGAGCCTAGAGTGGCTGGTGCAAATCCTATCTTGACCCTACGTGTTATGTCACCTAGGGGAAACCACTTAATTTCTCTGGATCTCAGTTTTCTTATCTGTCCAATGATACCGCTCTCTCAAAACCAAAAGTGATGATTCATGGAAAACTGTCTGCCTCGCGCTTGAGGCTTTAATAGCCCTTGCTGGCCATCCCAGGTGCCACTGCAAATTCAGCAGGCTGACCCTTCCCACTCCGAGGACACGTTGCCCATGAGGATGCTCATGAATAAGGATGTGCCATTTAGACCAGAGGTCAGCAAACTCCAATGCGAAAGCCACAGCCCACCTGCTGATATTTATAAGTAAAGTTTTATCAGAATATGGCCACACCCATCAGTGTGCAAATTGTCCATACATGTTTTTTCACCCTACAACAGCAGAGCTGGCAGTTAAGACAAAAACCAGAAATGAAACAGCCCAAGAACACTAAAATATTTATTGTCTGCCTCTTTACTTTCTGGCCCAGAAAAAAGTTGCCAAACTCTGATTTAGAGGGTTAGATGGTAGGGCCTGTACCCCTCCCCCACTCCAAAGACGCTGAAGCCAGGCAGGGGAGGAGAGAGGAAGTTGCTCAGGGAGCACTTTATCCTAATTGTTAACGAGCTTGTTTGACTTCTTGGGACCCCAGAGACTACACTGGGTCTTGAGGGTTTTGATGCAGCATTCCCATTTAAAAAAGGAATTAATTATAAATGAGCTCCGATTAGTCTGCCTTGCAGAATTTTAAATAAGGGAGGTGAGGTGGGGTAAACTGTTCTGTTACCAACAGCCACTTTCTAAGCCTGTAACTTCTCTGATGCAGGGAGTGGCTTCGGCATGGAATTGATACACTTGGAGATTTATAAGGTCAAATTTTATGAGCCTACAGATTCTCGTGGTGTATTACCACATCCTTATTACAACTCATGCTGCTGTCCAGTTAAACCAGCAGAGCTGATATATTACTCCTTGCCTGCCTGTGCCACAGACTTGAAGCAAACTGTGCAAATAAAATACGGCCTTTGGGAATCAATCGTGTCCTGTTTTTTCTGCACAAGTGACTTTGGTTGTTTCTCTCCTCTCCCCAACTTGCAAACTGAACCAGAGGCTGCCGTTCAGCTGCTGCACCCAGAACAAGTCCTTGGGAGTGAGCCGAGACCCCCAAAGTGATTTGGCAGCAGGAGGAGAGGACCCGGGCTGGACACATCTCTGAAGAGGAGAGAGTTGCCAGGAGCCCCTTACAGAGCATAGCCCAGAAGGGACGCCTGGCTGCACAGCGTGACTGTCATGCTCACAGGACCACAGGTTCATGATGGCGAATTGTATTTTGGGCTGAGGCTGTGTTATGGAAAGGAGGAATTTGGCCTTAACCACGGTATGCTGAGCTGGTTTGGGCGTCTGTGGGTGTCTGTCCCTTTGCTCCAGACCCCTAGAGCCTTGTACCAGGAAAGGCCCAGTGAAAAACAGGGTTCCAAATCAGCTCTGGGAAGCAGAGGCAAGGTTACGTCGTGACTACTCCAGGTGGGGCAGCAGGACCTTGAGGCCAGGGCAGGGCAGTGGGGACTCATTCCCATAACTAAAGTAATGCCTAGAAGTGATTTCCAACCCTTCTCTGACATGGATAATAATACTAGGATGATCCTTTGCCCAAATCTTTTGATTTACCCTTCTTTTGAATAAATCCATACACACACCAAACACACACACACACACACACACACACACACACACACTTGGCTCTGGAGCCAAAGCTAATGTTGGAAAGGGCTGGCTCAGACAGTGCCTGAGGGTCTTCAATCCCACCAGGGGACACTTTCATCTCCCCTTACTGTCCCTTAGCCATATCCTGCCCACCGAGGTGCTGTCAGAACCAGGTCCTCTTGTTGACAAGGACCGTCTGGGCTTCCTGACTATAGGCAGGTGATGATGTCCCCTCACTGGGCCTCATTTCTGCCTCTCAGTAATAAAGGTTCATTCCTAGCAGCAATTCAACTATTCATGCAATGAGTCTTACATAATTTTGATTTCGGGAATTCTACTTCTAGGAATCTGTCTTACAGAAGCAATCAGATATTTAGAAAAGGATTAGGAGCGAAAGAATCCACCACGGTGTTAATTTTATTAGAGCACTGGAAATAGCATAGACATCCAACCATAGGGACTCATTAAATAAGCTCAGGGCATCTAGTCAATGGAATGCTAAGCAGCCATTCAATATTTATATTTGTGATAAATTTGTGATGACATGAGAAAGACATACTGTGATGCTAGTGGGGCGCAGGCCCCTGCCAGGCCCTCCACCAGGGCTGGCTGCACAGCTCACTGAGAAGCCCAGACAGCTCTCCCGCTCCTGGCTGACTCCATGACGCCCTGGGGGGGCAGGGGGGGTCACCATTGCACCCATTAGGGTGCAGCCAGCAAGGCAGAACCACTGAGAATCTTAGGAGGAGGGGGTTCCATACAGGAATTATCCTGACATGGTGAGGGCCAGGCTGGGAGAGGAGGTCTGCCAGAACAGCCCCTGGGAGATGTCACTTGGTGCCTCACCATCCTGGCTGGGCAGTGGTAGGGCTGGACAGGCCTCGGCTTGCAGGAAAATCCAAGTCATATGCTTCTGGAGCAGGAGCACAGGGCTAGGAACCTAGGAACTGCTCCCTCCAAGGGTCTACAGCCCAGCACCTGGTGGCAACGAGCTGGACGTGGAGAGTAGGGCAGCAGGGGCAAGCAAGGCCCTTGGCCAACATGATTTTCTGAGTCAATGGCCTCAGTTTTCCTTCCATCTCCCACATCTCTCAAGTTTCTCTCTTGGACAGCTCTAATGCAGTGACAGAGAGGAGGAGCAACACACACTTCAGCAGTCACCATTCCACAGCTGAGCTAGCTGATGCAACAGAGAGGTTGTGTAACTTACCCAAGGTCACACAGCAGGTCAGGCAGGCCTAACCAGGCCTGGGGCCCCATCACAGTGAGGGCTCTCTCCTGCCCCTGATCTTCACTGCCAGACACTTAACACCCAGCAACCCTCTCTTGGGCTAGTTTTGTTTATTGTTACTCTTTGGATCTGCCCCTCCATGCAGAGTGAGATTAGCTGGGGGGAGGGAGAGGCTGGAGAAGTAGGGTGTTGGGATATGGGGAAGGAGCTGGCCGTTTTGCAGCCTTATAACATGTCAGGCACTGTGCTAGGCACTTCACATACATGATAGGACTAACATGTGAAAAAAGAAATGCCCACCGGGCACGAGGAGCGTTCCATCTACTGTCTCACAAAATCTTCACAGCAGTCTTCCCAGTTAAGGGCTACGATTGTCCCCATTCACCGGTGGAACAACTGAAATAACAGAGCTAGTAGGTGGCAGGGTTGACATTCAAGCTCAAGCCGGCGGGCTCCAGAGCACACTGGAGCTCCCACTTAATCCCCAGGGCAGGGACTGCCCTAAGATTTGCTTTCCTGTCTGCCTTGTTCCCTCACTATCTGTGCAATTAACAAACTGAGCCTTAAATCTTAAAGGCACTGTCAGCCCAGCCTGGTGGCTTTCCAAGCAGCCCTTTCAGGCAGCGCTGTTGGAACTCAGGCAGCAGATGTCTCTCAACTCCAAACATCCCAGGTTGCTGGGCCACCTGGGCTTAGAAACAGCGCAACAGGTGAATTATGCCTGGGCACGCCCAGAAAGGGGCGTGGCCTCCTTCTGCCCTTACTCCATTGGCCAGAACCAGTCATGTGGCCCCACAGGCCCAAAAGGGGCGGGACCACGTGGGCTCCATGCCCTCCAGCCCTCTGTGATCTGCTGTTTGCTTTCTGTGGTTTAGTCGCCCACAGTCGACTGGTTTGAAATATTAAATGGAAAATCCCGGACATAAACAGTTCCATTCATATTTTAAATTGCATACTGTCCTGAGTAGTGTGATAAAATTTTGCACTGTCCTACTGGGGACCGAACCATGGTGTCTATGTGTCTAGTACCCACCTTTAGTCACTCAGCAGACGTCGACCATTGTAGTATCAAGTCACCAGTACTTTACTTCCCAATGGCCCAAAGTACAAGAGCAGTGATGCTGGCAAGGAGCAGCCACAAAGCGCATCCTTTAGTGACAAAGTGGGAGCTCTTGACTCAAAGAGTCAGAAAGAAAAAAGTAGTATGCTTTTTTCTATGCGCTGCTCAGATCCATGGTAAGACTGAACCCTCCATCTGTGAAACTGTGAAAGAAGAGAAAGCTGTACATGTATAATTAGGACTCAGTCCTGTTTCAGACATCCACAGGGGCTTGGAAGACATCAGTGCTGTACTCACGAGGCAGGAAAACATCTCGTCCCAAATTTAGAACAAACTCACTTCTCCCCAAGAGAAAAAAAAAAAACAGAGGCTCACAGCCCAGGTTCAAAGTATTCACGTGATTGGTTCAAGCCAGGGCAACCCTCAGGACAGGGTGGACATCCTGTGCCTGCCTTTTCTCCTGTCCTCCCACTTCAGCTGGCCCCAGGCATGAGAAGGGGCTAGCCTGGCTTCCCAGCTCCAGGGAACTCAGCCAGAGGCTCCCTTCCCAGGACTTTCAGGAAAAGTGTCTTCACAGGTCTCTGTACCAGAACTAGTTGAACAAATGTTTGTTTTTGTCTTATAGACTCTGTGAATCTTTCCCCGGCCATCTCTTTGCCTTGGCAGCAAGGCAACAGAGAGTCACCCCTTGCAGTTAGTTCTGCTGGGTCAGGTGGGCACCCCTAAGGTGCACTTCCCTTGGAAGACCCACCTGAGCTTGGGCTCTGTCTTATTTCCCTACCTCTATTTTCCTATGGCATCCAAATGCCCTCGATTTTGTTTCCTTTCTTATTGTATTAAGTATATATATATTTTTTTATTGTTGGGGATTCATCGAGGGTACAATAAGCCAGGTTACACTGATTGCATTTGTTAGGTAAAGTCCTCTTGCAATCATGTCTTGCCCCCAGAAGGTGTGGCACACACCAAGGCCCCAGTATTAAGTATATTTTAACACAATGTCTCGGATTCTTTTTTAATAGGAGGCAGATGACTATAAGTAATAGAATATAAATAAGTCAATTAAATCCTTTCGTCCCAGCATTCTGCTTCTCACCTCCACCACCACCCCGTTCCTAAACATTGCTCTAACACACTTGCTAAGGAGATATACCAAGCTTTTATTACTCACGTTGGACCAGACACACAGGACATGGTGCCTACGTGGCCACAACTACCACCAGGGCCCTTGGTCATCCTGACCATGTCCCCAGCTTTCACTACTAGCTCTAGAAGAATTTCAGACATCTCTATTCTCCTCTGCCAGTCCATGATGTCATGGCCTTAGTAAGAAAATATCATATCTATTACCAAAAATGCCTCCACTCCAGTGTTCCCCACAGCTTCTGCTCACACTACCCACCCTGGCCCAGGCAGCATCAGGAACTGTCCTGACCACACAGCCACCATCACAGGAGAGAGCATTTGGGGCTCGGAAAAGTGGTCGTTTGCCTCTCTGATAAACTCAGAAGCAATCTGGGACACCTGCCTGGGACATGCGGAGAGGCCTCCTTCCCAATAACAGTCATGGAACTCTTACAGATTGGAGTAGGCTGTCAGCCACCCTTCCTGCCTACCAGGTAGGAGATACACAGAGAACGGAGCCAATTCCTTGAAGTACCCAAAGTGCAAGACCCCCTAGCAACCTGGGTGGGAGGACGAGAAGGTCCTGTGGGCTCTGCTTCCCTGGCACCTTGGTCTTAGCCACTGTGCACAGATTAGGAGGCTGGAGAGACCTCCCCCTTCTGCTGCGTGGACGGCCCTAGGGGAAGCTTCTTTTCAGGAGATGGGAAGTGCCTGATGAATTTGCTCTGGGTGAGGAGAGCCACTCTCAGAGAGTAAGAGACTCTGAGAGAGGGGCGGTGGAGCTTGCATCTTTCATGTGTAAAAACCCAGCCATGAGTCTGATCTCACCGCAAAGGGTGAAAAGAAAAGAAAAAGTCTCTAGCCTCTGTCATGTCCACTCCAAAATTTATATGTTGAAGCCTTAAACTCCCAGTACCTCACAATGTGACCATATTTGGAGATAAAGCTCACAAATAGGGTAACTAACTTAAAACGGGGTTATTAGAGTGGGCCCCAATCCGACATGGCTGATGTTCTTATAAGCATTGGATTTTAGAACACAGATCATCACAGAATGAAGACAGTGTGAAGGCACAGGGAGAAAGTGGCCCTCTACGGGCCAAGGAGAGAAGCCTCAGAAGAAACCCAACCTCCTGGCACCTGGACCTTGAACTTCTAGCCTCAAGAATTATTAGAAAATAAATTTCTATTATTTAAGCTACCCAGTCTATATTATTCTGTCTTTAAATCCTTAGCAGGCCAGGCACAGTGGCTCATCCCTGTGATCCCAGCACTCTGGGAGTCTGAGGCAACTGGATGGCTTGAGCTCAGGAGCTCCAGACCAGCCTGAATAAGAACGAGACCTTGTCTCTACTAAAAATAGAAAAACTAGCCAGGCGTGGTGGTGGATACCTGTAGTCCCAGCTACTGAGGGAAGAGGATCCCCTAAGCCCAAGAGTTTGAGGTTGCTGTGAGCTAGGACCCATGGCACTCAACCCAGGGCACAGAGTGAGATTGTGTCTACAAATTCAAAAAAAAAAAAAAAAAGAAAGAAAGAAAGTCCCAGCAAAGTAATATACCCTCTATGCCCTAAGCCCATGGAAGGGTTGGCTGAACTACTCTTTTTTTTTTTTTTTTTTTTTGTGATTTTTGGTTGGGGCTGGGTTTAGAACCTGCCACCTCCGGCATATGGGACCGGCGCCCTACTCCTTGAGCCACAGGCACTGCCCTGAACTACTCTTTTAATGAACCAAAGCAAAACTAGGAGAGGGGAGCACGGTATGGGATACATCGATGGCGCTGATTTTCCATCTCTTCCCATACCCTTTGTGGTTCCTCTCACTGAAGAAACTAAGTCTGTCTCCCTACTCCTAGGTCTGAGTTCAGCCACTTGCTTTGGCTAAAGGGATGAGAGGGAATGTGATACAAACACAAGCCAGAAAAAGTGCTGCTGTGCTTCTCTCCTGCTTTCATGGGCACATCTGGGCTAGCCTGCTGGTAGATGAGACCCAAGGAACAGCCCCATCTCTCTGTCCATCTCAGCCCAGACCAGCCTAAATCACCAGTTCATTCACCTTTTGTAAGCTATTGACGGTTGGCGTGGTGTGTTACACAGCATTATTGCAACAAATAATTATGGGCGGCACCTGTGGCTCAGTGAGTAGGGCGCCGGCCCCATATACCAAGGGTGGTGGGTTCAAACCCAGCCCCAGCCAAACTGCAACAAAAAAGTAGCCGGGCATTGTGACAGGTGCCTGTTAGTCCCAGCTACTCAGGAGGCTGAGGCAAGAGAATCCCCTAAACCCAGGAGTTGGAGGTTGCTGTAAGCTGTGATGCCACAGCACTCTACTGAGGGTGATAAAGTGAGACTCTGTCTCTATAAGAAAAAAAAAAACTGAGACCCTTGGGCACAGTATTTCTGAGCTGGGAAGGACCCTTGTAAAACCTCAGCCAGTGATTTTTAAATTGCCTTTTAGAAATTTTTCAGATGTTTGTTTCATATTGCAAATGTTTAATACAATTGTAAGCTCTTATATGGAATGAAAAATAATGCACACTCAAATGGATGAAGGGCCAGATTTTAACATGTTGGAGGCCACCACAAATCTATTATAACCTGGGCTATCGGGTTAACGAGGATTCTTCAGATTTAAGAAAAAGACTAAAAACAAAAAAACAACCCCCCCAAACTTCTCCTTTCATCTCTATTCATGCATTTGAGACATCTAGACATGATGTTAGGAATATATCACCATTTGCAGCTATTTATTTTTGCGGATGAAAGTTACTATACTTTCAATACTGTGAATCCTAACAAACTTCAGAAACCAGAAATAAATTAGCTTTGGGAACAAAGAACAGTTGTCAGATATAACTTCTTATTTTAAACATTTGTGTTCAAATCCAATCCATTAGCTTCATTGTTGGCTTTATAAGTAAATGTCATTGTGGACTAATAAGACGCTATTCGTATAGTTTTTATTTACCAGACACTGTGTATATGAGAATGCATTTGCAATTTTTTAAACATTCCAGTTCTAAATAGGAAAAAAAAAATGAAAACAAGAGGAGTGCCATACTGGGTAGGACAGCCAGTTCTCAAAGCCCCACACTGAGTAGTCACTGTCTAGGGGCTGCCTGGGGGTGTCACAGCCATGACGCGGATGCTGTGACAGGTCCCAGTTGTGCAGCAGCCAGAGGCCATGGCCTTCTTCTCTGTGATGGGAGATCCGAGGGGCTGCAGCCAGAGCTGCCACAATTTAGCATAATTCTATCTGGGAAGAGATTCCCTTTGCTGTCTCCCAGGGGGCGTCACCAGGGGAGTGAAGTCTAGGCATAAAATTCAGAACAGAGCAGCAGGATAAATTAGAGACCTGGAAGGTTAGTGCTACTAGGGAACTCAGAGCATTCATTCATTCTTCAGCCAATACTTACAGATGGCAGCTCTGTGCCTGGCCCTTGGCTGGCACTGGACATTCAAAGCCTGGCCTGGTTCCCATGGATCTGCCTTCTAGCAGAGCAGAGGTATGTGCAGGGTGCCTGCAGTTAGCAGGGGAGAGTTTGGCTGTGTGACCAGGGCTGAGTTTCCACCCTTCCCGAACCTGATTTCTTTACTGGTAACAGGGATGAAATCTCATCTAGTAAAATGCCTGATGCTTCAGAGACAAAGAGTACCAATTCCCTTCCTCCTCCAATTCTGCTTTTTTAAAAGGTTTTCTAAATACCTAGCACATCGTAAGTCCTGCATTTGTGGTCTCCTCACCCCACTCCGTCGCCTCTCTGATCACCCCTCTCTTTAGCCATAAAGTAATAACCATGGCTGTATTTGTTTCCCCAGGGCTGCTGTAACAAAATGCCAGAAACTAGGTGCTTTAAAACAATGTACATTTACTCTGTCACAGTTCCAGAAACCAAAAGTTTGAATCAAGGAGTCAGCAGGACAATGCTGTCTTTGAAGGTTCTGGAGGAGGGTCCTTCCCTGCCTCCTTTAGGCTCTGGGCATTCCTTGGCTTGTGGCAACATCACTGCAGTCCCCCCTCGTCTTTAAGCAGCCTCATTCTCCCCGTGTCCCCTGTGTGCATGAATTCTTTTGAAAACACCAGTCATTGGATGTAGGACGCACCCCAATCAGGTATGACCTCATTGAACTAGTTACATGCACAAAGATCCTATTTCTAAATAAAGTCACATTCTGAGGCTCCAGGTAGACAGGAATTTAGGGGCACTATTCAACCCAGGACAGTGGCCAACACAGACAGCACATGTAGCCAGAGCGTGCTGAGCACGTGACAGGTTTTCTCTCCACCAACTGCACAGAGCACTTAGGATGGAGCCTGGGAGGTGGCAGCATCCATGATATTAGCATTGTTATCAGTCTTCATTGACCCCTATAAGGGAGGAGCTATGATCACCCCCCTTGTACATAGAAGAAAATTGAGGCACAGAGAGGGCAGGTTATATGTCCAAAGCTGCCCAGCCCTCAAGTGGCCATGGTGGCACTCAGTGTCCTGTTGTCTGGTGCCAAGTGCCCCAAACACTTCTCCCTGTCTCCTGGGGCTGTGTTGAGGGACACTGAGGGAATCCTCTTGAAAAAATTTCCTCTTTGAGTCATTGTAATTCACAGATATTATCAGTTGCAACCCCTCTCCTGCTTTAGAGATGAGAAAAGTGAGGTCCAGAAGTGACTGGCCTGTGACAGCAGTGGGGTGACGTGGCCACTTCAAGTCTGCTTCCACATCTGCCGCCCAGTGCCCTGTTCCTCATGTCTCCAACACAAGCTGGGCAGCGTCCACTCCACCGACACTACAGACCCGGGACCCCACACAGGCTCCATAGCTGCAGCTGCGGAAATCTGTTTTGTATTTAGTGCTGCAAATTATGCCAAGTTCACCAACCCGGAGCCATTTAAAATCCTCTGGGCCTTGAGGACGGAGCTTGGGAAAAACCGTTTGCTTGGCTGTTTCCCTGCTGTGGTCATTCAGGACTATGATGCCACAGAGCACAAGTAGCCAGTGGGGCGGGGGGAGGATGGTGGGGCTGCAGGGCCTGGGTCCTGCCCTCTTCTGTGTACCTTTATTTCTCAAATTCCTCTGGCTGAGTTTGGTCCGTACCATGAACTTGGTATGATACAATCCTGTTCAACTTGGTCTGAACTTGGCCCTGATACAGCCCATCTCTAGCCAGGAGGGAAAGCTGCCCATTTCTCACGGAAGTGCTTTCTGTAAGTGTGCTCTCTGGATCCTCAAGTGGCAAACCAATGTGCCAAAGAATTGAAGATAGTCTGTGGGGCCCAAGGAAGCTCTGACTCCCCGCAGGTTCAGAGGCTATGCATGGGGCAGGTTCAAGAAGCCCCAGGTCTCCTCTAAGGTCAGGACCTCTGGAACCACGAGGCGTGAACATGTGGAGAATTTTCAGAGGCCAAGCTCAGGAGTTGCAGACTCAAGGGCCCCCAGGAGCTATGCAGGGGACATGAGTGAACACAGTGGGGTGGGTGTGAGGCAATAGGGAGAGGTTGGGACAGCAGCGCCCTTGCCTGTCCCTAGGGCAACCACTCTCAGCAACGGCTCAGTGTTAACAGGCAGGAAGATGGGCCCAGTATACACAGGGCTTCTAATTTGTGGAGAGAAGCTGATAATCTAGACTTTTTGGTGAAATCGTTCATGTTTTTAATTAAATCATAGCTGTGTACGTTAATGCAGTCATGGGGTATAATGTGCTGATTTTATATACATTTGAAATATTTTCATCATACTGGTTAACATAGCCTTCATGGCATTTTCTTAGTTATTGTGTTAGGCATTATATTCTACATTTAGTAAGTTTCACATGTACCCTTGTAAGATGCATCCTAGGTGTGGTCCCACCGATTACCCTCCCTCCACCCATCCTATCCCCTCCGCTCCCCTCCCTTTCCCCTTTTCCCATATTCTTGGGCTTATAATTGGGTTATAGCTTTCATATGAAAGCTATAAATTAGTTTCATAGTAGGGCTGAGTACATTGGATACCTACAATTCCTCTACTAGGTATATATCCAGAAGAGCAAAAGTCACACTTTAACAAAGATGTTTGTACCAGAATGTTTATTGCAGCCCAATTCATAATTGCTAAGTCATGGAAGAAGCCCAAGTCCCCATCGACCCACGAATGGGTCAATAAATTGTAGTATATGTACACCATGGAATATTATGCAGCCTTAAAGAAACTGTTCAATTTTTAAGTGTCAGTCACTAATTCAAACTCTTTGAAAAACACTGTGCAATTTGACAAAACACCTGTCCCTTGGGCCCCCACTGAGACCCGTCAAGGCAGCCCTGATTCCTGCTTCTCAGTCTCTTAGGCATGGGGTGATGCCTGGTGAACTCACAAAGCCCGTGCCGTGAGTTCTCCTGGTCATAGGTGTGCCCAGGCATCGTCCTCTCTTGTCACATTCACTCCCTTGACTTCACCCCATCTTGTGGCTTTAAACATCAGCAGAAGGTCCTATCTCCAGGCCTCTGTCTTCTGTGAGGCCCAGGATCAATGGTCCAACTTCCTGCTTGACACCTTTATTTGGATGTCTGCTAGCAATCTCAAACTTAATGTGTCATCACTCCAATCACAGAGGCTCTCTGTCCCCTCAAACCTGTTATTCTTGTCATTTTCCCCATTTCAGCAAATGCCATCTCTATCCCAGAACACCCAGCTGCACGGAGCCTCACTCAGCCGACCTCCACCCAGCAGACACATGATTGTTATTTTAAGTCACTGAGCTTTGGGGGCAATTTGTTACAAAGCAACAGCTGGCTGATCACATCTTCCATCTCTATCCCAGAACACCCAGCTGCACGGAGCCTCACTCAGCCGACCTCCACCCAGCAGACACATGATTGTTATTTTAAGTCACTGAGCTTTGGGGGCAATTTGTTACAAAGCAACAGCTGGCTGATCACATCTTGTGTGATGGCACCTTTTCTTCCACCGTGATCACCTCTCTTGCCACAATTCTCAACTCATGAGGGGATGTACTGTTCAACAGTAGGCAAAAGCAAGAGACTTTGAGCAGTGCTGTGAACAAGCACAGGACAGCATGGAATGGCTCCCGCTGGGACGAATGTGTAAGGCCTCTTCTAGTGCCACCACCGTCTGAAATGTTCACCTCATTTGTTGACCTACAGGGTGACCAACATGTGCAATTTAAAATAGGCACATGAACTTCATGGCCACCTTATATGTGTATGTGGTTTTGATAGTCTATAGATTTTATTTGGAATGTAATTGGAGACTTAATTATCATTTAGGAAAAGGTTATGTTGAGTGATTTGGACATACATATAAGTTTTTCCTTATGTGAACACTGGCCAAAAAATGAATGATCCTATGATCTTTAGACAGTCTATAAAATTGAACATTAAAAACCAAGGGGCATCCTACCAGGAGTATATTTCCTGAGTGGGGTGCTGAGAGAGGGAGCCTATATTTCCTCAATTTTAATGAATTGTCACTCACAAAAAGATTTAGCAATAGCTTTCCAGAAAAGAAACAAAACATTCCATGTACACTCAAATTTGAGCATCCCAGATTCTTCGGAGTTAAGTAGGAATTCCTACACTTGAGTGCACAGACATCTACTCATATGCACGAAGGCACAGCAGCTGTTCCCCTTAAACTTGCCAGCAGATGCCAGACGGCAGCATCTAGTGGGACCTGATACGTCCTTCCAAAGCACCTTGGGATCACCTTAATTGAGTCGACAAAGCGTGGGGTGGCCACACCACTCTCACCTGTGCTGGACTCTGGATGGAAACACATCTAAGCTCCCTGCCCAAATGCTTCTCTGAACTTTGGACTGATGACTGAAGTCAGTCCTCTGGCACACCCTCCCCTGGATCCTGCCACAGAGGAGTGTAGCTGTCTGTCATGAGCCTGCAGAGGCTTCCAGGAGGCCCACTCAGCCCCCAAACACCCTCACTCCACCCCCACCATCAGGCTTGAAATTCCACTACCAAATTCTTGGATTTTCTTTTTTTTTTTTTTTGAACCTAGAAGAAACCTTAGAAATGGTTTGCACCAGTCAGGTTTACACCAGGTAGGTAGAAACTGCTGTCAGACTTGACCAGGGAGAGATACGCAGTGATACAAAGCCTGCCGTAGCCAGACACACAGTGCCCTGGGCTGCAGATGCAAAGGGAGATGGAATAGCCGAGCAAGGGCCACCGTGGCCCCCATGGGCTGCGGCACACCCCAGGACGACAGCTGAGCCAAGCGGCAAGGCAGAGGGAACAGGGGATACGCTGCACTGCCTCGTCTCCCTAAAGCTCCCCTTCAGCCCCCTTCCAGAACCTTCCATTAGTTGAACCCAGCTGAAATCTGGCTGATATGAAGTCTGGGAGTTGCAGCCTGTGGTGGTCAGCCCCTGGAGACAGCAAGCAGAGCAAGAAACTGCGGGGCTGAATTGCTAAGTCATGGAAAAAGCCCAAGTGCCCCTTGATCCATGAATGGATTAATAAATTGTAGTATATATACACCATGGAATATTATGCAGCCTTAAAGAAAGATGGAGACTTTACCTCTTTCATGTTTACATGGATGGAGCTGGAACATATTCTTCTTAGCAAAGTATCTCAAGAATGGAAGAAAACGTATCCAATGTACTCAATCTTACTATGAAAGCAATTTATAGCTTTCATAAGAATTATATGAAATTGGGCGGCGCCTGTGGCTCAGTCGGTAAGGCACCGGCCCCATATACCGAGGGTGGCGGGTTCAAACCCGGCCCCGGCCAAACTGCAACCAAAAAAAAAAAATAGCCGGGCGTTGTGGCGGGCGCCTGTAGTCCCAGCTACTCGGGAGGCTGAGGCAAGAGAATCGCTTAAGCCCAGGAGTTGGAGGTTGCTGTGAGCTGTGTGAGGCCACGGCACTCTACCAAGGGCCATAAAGTGAGACTCTGTCTCTACAAAAAAAAAAAAAAAGAAAAAAGAATTATATGAAATTATAGCCCAAGAAGAAGGGGAAAGGGGAGAAGGTGGGGAGAGGGAAGGATGGGTGGAGGGAGATGGGTGGGTGCATCTTACAAGGGTACATGTGAAATTTACTAGGTGGAGAATACAAATGTCTTAACACAGTAACTAAGAAAATGCTGTGAAGGTGATGTTAACCAGTGTGATGAAAACATTTCAAATTGTATATAAAACCAGCACATTGTACCCTACGATTGCATTAATGTACACAGCTATGATTTAATAAGAAAAAAAAATCTCTTCTTAACCCCTCGATGCTACCACATTGGAGATTTTTTTTTCTTTCTGTTGTTGTAGTTTTTGGCCAGGGCAGACTTTGAATCCACCACCTCCCGTATGTGGGGCTGGCACCCTACTCCATGAGCCACAGGCACCACCCCACATTGGAGATTTAAGTTTCAACAAGAGTTTTGGAGGGGGACAGATATTCAAACCACAGTAACAGTGCTTTTGAGATCCAGTTGTTGTATACATTGTTTATTCATTATTTTCTGTTTTTAAGGAGTATTCCATTTTGTGGGTGTACTATGATCTGTTTACGCTTCTCCTGTGGATAGGTTGCTTCTAGTTTCTGACAAGTCAAGAGAAAATCTGTGTGTGGATGTATATACAAATTCCTCTTGGGCATACTTAGAAGTAGAATGAGTTAGTAACATGATAGTTGTATGTTTAACGTCTTTTAAACTGTCTTCCAGAGTGCCAGACCTTTCTCCAGAGTTGTACTGTTGCATGCTACCAGTAGCGTATAAGACAGTTACTTTATCACCTCACTAACAGTTGGGACGGTCTGTCTTGTTAACTTTAACCATCTAGCTCATATGTAGTAGTATCTCATTGTGGTTTTAATTTGCATTTCTTTGATGGTTAATCATGGGGTACATCTTTTCATAGGTTTATTTTCCATTTGAATATTATCTTTGGTGAAGTATCCATTCAAATAACTTGGCCAATTTTAAGATATTTTTATTTTTGAATTTCAAAAGTTCTTTATATATTGTGAATACAAGACCTTTATTGATATGTGACATAACAAATATTTTCTCCTTATCTCTTAATCTTTTCAGTATCTTAACAGTGTCTCTTGAAAAATGGAAGTTTTTAATTTTAATGACTTTATAATTCATCCATTTTTTTTTTATGCACTGTGCTTTTGGGGTTGTATCTCAGCAATCTTTTTCTTTTTTTTTTTTGGCCGGGGCTGGGTTTGAACCCGCCACCTCCGGCATATGGGACTGGCGCCCTACTCCTTGAGCCACAGGCGCCGCCCTCAGCAATCTTTTTCTAATCCATATCAAGACCACCAAGATTTTCCATGATGTTTTCTTCAAGAAATTTTAGTATTTTTGGTTTTATATGTGAGACTATGATCCACTGTGAGTTAAGTTATCTAAATGGTACAAGGTGGAGGTGGAGGCTCATTTTTTGCATCTGGTTACCCAGTTTCCCCAGCACCATTCGGTGAGATGGAATTACCTTTATATCTTCTTTGAATATCAGTTGACTATATTGGGGTAATATGAGTAGATCTGTGTTTTAGTGTGTTCTGCTGTAACAAAATATCATAGACTGGGTGGCTTAAACAACAGGTATTTACTTCGTGAATTTCTGGAGGCTGGGCGTTATGAGTCAAGGTGCCAGCTGATTCAATGACTTGTGAGGCCCCACCACCTGCCTTATAGACAGCCACCTTCTCTCTGTGAAATCACATGGCCTTTCCTTAGGGCAAGGGAGAAAGAATTATCTTCCTCTTCTACAAGTGCATTAATCCCATCATGATGATGCCCCCCTATGACCTAATCCCATCATGATGATGCCCCCCTATGACCTAATAACCTAATTACTTCCCACTCCAAATACTGGTCTATCAAGGTTTAGGGCATCAACATAAGAATTTGGATGGGACACTAACCTTCAGCCTGGAACAGTTTATGTCTGGATTTTATGTTCTATATTGGTTTTTGTTGGTTTTAACTATTTGTCTATTTTTATGCCAATAGTACATTGTTTTGTTACCACATCTTTATAATACTTTTTGAAATCAAGTAATATAGGTCCTTTAGCTTTGTTTTTCTTTAAATATTTGGGCTTGTCTAGATCCTTTGCAATTCCATATGAATTTTAGAATTAGCTTGTCACCATCTACAGAAATGTCTCCTGGAATTTCCAACCAGGACTGCATTGAATCTACAAGTAAATCTGGGGAGAGCAGACATTCTAGCAATATTGAGTCCTTCAATTCATAAATACAGTATATCGGTCCATTCATTTATGTCTTTTTCAGTTTTCCTTAACAATGTTTCATACCTTTAAATGTATAGGTCTTGCACAGCTTTTGTTAAAATATCCCTAAAAATGTTGTGTTTGTTTGCTATTATATATGGCATGGGTTGGCAAACTATGGCCAACTGGCCAAATCTGGCCCACTGCTTCTTTTTGTAAATAAAGTTTTGTTAGAACACAACCACACCCATTTATGAATATGATTGGTAGCCTCTTTTGTCTTCAAACAGCAGAGTTGAATAGCTGTGACAGATACTGAATATAGGCCGCAGTCCTAAAATTTTGCTGTCTGGATCTTTATAGAAAAGATTTGCTGCCTTCCAATATTTAGTATTCCTTCATAATTTCAATTGTCATTTGTTCATTGTTGGTATGTAGATATGTAACACCTTGATGTATATCTGTCTTATACCCTGAAAACTTACTAAAGTCTCACTATGTTAGAGTGCTATGACGTCACAGTTCACAGCAACTTCAAAGTCTTGGGCTTAAGTGATTCTCTTGCCTCAGCCTCCCAAGTAGCTGGGACTACTGGTGCCCATGATAACGCCCGGCTATTTTTTGGTTGTAGTTGTTATTGTTGTTTAGCAGACCTGGGCTGGGTTCGAACCTGCCAGCTCCAGTGCAGGTGGCTGGCACCCTAGCTGCTGAGCTACACGTGCCAAGCCAGATTCCCTAGAATTTTCTACATCGACAATCATGTTTTCTGAGAAGAAAGAAAGATCCTTTCTAATATGAATGCCTTTCCTTTCTTTTTCTTACTTTATTAGAGTAGCTGAAATCTATTCTACTATATTAAATAGAAGTGGTAAGAATGGTCACCCTTGGCTTTTTCTGTTCTTTGGTCTTTCTCCATTAATTATGATATTAGCTATTGTTTTTTTGTAGATACATTTTATCAAGTTCAGAATGTTTCTCTCTATTCCTAGTCTACTACTGAGATAGTCTAAAATGTTTTCCATGTATTAAATTACCCAATCCTACCAACTCTAGGCAATTCTATTATTACCAACACTACAGATAGAAAAGCACTGAAGTACCCAAAGTGCTAGAAAGCCGCCCAAGGTCCCATAGTGTAAAAGGATTGTAATGCCAAGGAAACAGCACTCAACTTCTAGGAGGTCCGGTCAGTTATAAAGGCCCAGGGCTGCCACCAGCAGAATACCCAGTGCTGGTTTGAGGGAACAGTTTAGGGTTAATGCGCCAACTCAAGCATCATAAAGAATCCAGGCTCCCTTGGTCTTTCTTCTCTGCCACTCCCAGTGTATGAACTTTTCATTCTCTCGCTTGTTGTCTCAGAGTCTCAAAGTGGTTGTTAATAGGTCCAGACACCACACCTGCAGCTGAAGACCAGCAGGAGATCTGCTGGGAAGAGAGGGCTATCTTGTGCACACCTCTACTGCCTTCTTCCGGGAGCACAAAACTTGCACTGTCTCCCAACAGATTTACCTTCTGTCTCATTGGCCAGCCCTTTTGAAGCGATAAATGAGTAATTAAATAATATTTGGTAGGAAAATTGTAGATTTGGAAGCAGTATTAGGTTTGAACTCAAGGTGAGTTTGAATCACCTTGAGTGAGTCGCTTAACAGTCTGTACCCGGTTTCCGCATTTGTAAAATGAAGAGATAATATGTGACTCACAAGCCTCTTAGGAGAGCCAGATGTAGTAAACTATTGTGAATGACAAAGTGCCTGAGGATTGTGAGTGATGACGGTTAATCTGTCTGTGTTCACATCAATTCCTCAAGGACAGGGACCCCGTGTAACTTTTTTACCACTGAATCCTGAACCCCAGAGCTGTGTCTGGACTCTAAGAAAGTGAATGAAGAGATGATGGTACAATGATGTATAGATTCTCTACGTGTTGGAGTAATTAACTGAATTGTGGGTTGGTTTCCATTTTCTGTACCAACCTGTAAACTTGTCCAGAGAAAACAGTGGGTTCCTTCTAATCAAGAGTCAACTGTGCAGCAATTGGGTCCTAGGAGTCACCCTGGAGGCTGTTCTGTGGCATGATGGAAGAGAGGATGAGAAGCAGAGGGCTGGAGAGGGCAGACGTTCATTACTACCCTGGTCGGCCCCCCAGGGCTGGCCTGGGAGCTGACAGAGGAGGTGACAGGCTGCTCCAGGCTGAGTCTGAGGAATGTCACATACAAGCAGGACCGTCCCCCACACACCCTCCAGGCTGGGTGGAAGCTGCCTGAGGTCTTTGCTGGCATTTTAGCCAACAGATTCACAGCACTGTGCATTACAGCCAGCAGCAGCCAACCAGCCGGCTTGGGTAAAGAGGAAAGATATTGCTTCTCAGAGCCATGGAAAGACGTGGCATCCTGCTCAGAGTGGGGAGAGGTTCTCCCTTTCTACCCTGGTCTGTGCTCCCCTCATCATCCACCATTGTGAAAACCCCACTTAAGACAGGAAATTCAACTTCTTATGCCTCCTGGGCTTTGCACCTGGGAGAGAAGGCTGGTTGTGATTCAAGAAATCCTGATCACTGATTGGCCAGGGGTGCTCACTGGACACCCAGAGGCCAATGAAAAGTAGGCAGAGGGGAGGAATCCCATGGGAAAATGTCTCTGTCTGATCAATGTTGGGGAGAAGGAACATTCTGGAAGCAAATGGGCACTGCTCCAAAGGTGACATGGGCAGACAAAACCAAAGGTAGCCGCCACAGCCCTAGTAATGATTTTGAGTAAGAGCAGATTCATTGACCTAATATTATCTATTCTACTGTCTATAGTGCTAAGCATCTTATGACAATGCCAGGAAGTTTTCTTTATCTTCTACATGAGGGAATTGAGGCTGAGGTCCAGCAGCGTGCTCAGGGTTGCTCCCAGACTCAGCCCCCTCCTTGTCACGTGCTCACAGTCCCACGGCCAAGTCATCATTTCAGATGAAGAGTATGGAGGTTCCAAGAAATTAGACAACATGTCCAAGGCACAACTTGGAGCTGGTAGAGCCGGGATTCCAACCCAGATCTGTTTGACCATTGCTAGACTCTGTCCACGATTCTGACCTGGTTTCTGCCCTTTGGTGCATTATTTTAACAGTGGGGAGACAGACAGGAGATGAGCCACTCTAGACATGACTCAGAGCCCCTGGCTGATAAAACGAGACAAAAGCACCATGAAAGGTATTGAAATAAAAAGCTTTTCCCATTCTTCCATAGTCTCTTTGATTGCCATAGTGTATTTTAATCAGTATTTAATGATACTCTTAAGTTTATTTTTAGTTTAAATTTTATATTATTAGGTTCCTCTTCATAGCACATGCTGTCGATTTTTTTTTTTTTTCGAAACAGAGTCTCACTTGGTCAACCTCTGTAGGGTGCTGTAGCATCTTAGCTCACAGCAACCTCAAACTCTTGGGTTCGAGCGATCCTCTTGCCTCTGCCTCCCCAGTATGGAACTACAGGTGCCCACCACAGTGCCTGGCTATTTTTTGGAGACAGGGTCTCCCTCTGGGTCAGGCTGATCTCAAACTCGTGAGCTCAGGCAATTCACCTGCCTCGGCCTCCCAGGTGCTAGGCTGTGATATCAATTTTAAATGCACATGTAAGAGCGTGTAGGTGAAGTCCCAGAAGTCCTACATTTCCATGGTGTATTTTGTGCATACACACGCATCACACTCTTACCACAACCTTGGGAATGCTGCACTACACGAACTCAGCTATTTGCATTTCACTTGTTGATAAACACACACTGTGGTACCACTCTACCTTCAGCTTGAGGAGGAGTAAGGACATAAGGAAAGGAAAGAATTCATGAGTTTCCCTTTCTTTTTCTTTCTTTGTCATCATTATCAACATAGGTTGTTGACCCACCCAGGGAAGTAACACGGGAGAGAAAGTGTAGGTTGGGTTGTTCAAGTTTTTTAGAATGCCGTTGCCTCCTTTCTGCATTTGAAGCAAGTTCTGCTTGGAACAGAAAGTGTAACTTCTTAGGGATGTTAAAGCCCCTCCCTCTCTCTGAATCCCCACAGGTGCCCGTCGGTGCCCACAGCATTCTGTGCCCCATTGTCTCACTGGACTTCACTCACAAAACACAAGTCAAAGGTAAAATCAGGAACTCAGGCCACCTAGGCAGCTTGGTAACAGGAGGTAATGTCGGGGTTCCCCTCAAAGTTTCTGGATTCTGATAAGGGGTTGGAATTCCAGCTTTGTACTTACTGGCTAGGGGGGTTTTGATCCAGGACGGCCTCTGTAAACTGGACTTTCTCTTTGATTCACTAAATGCATTTATTCTATTACTCATCTGCACCCTGTCCCTAGACATTGGGTTCCTTAAGGGACAGGAGCATTTACTCTTGTAGTTCCTGGACTCAGCATGACTCTCTCCAGTAACCTCTCAAGTAGGAGGCAGAATTCCCCACCCACTCTGAACTCTACCACCCTCCCGAAGTCAATGTGCCCACAGGATTCAAAGGATTCAAAGCAGATTCCAACCTCTTTCTTTGTTTTCCACCCACCCCAGATAGAATTCCCTTCCTGCCCATCCCGTACATATCTGTCCTGGGTTGATTTGCTGTTTACACTCGTTTCTCTGTTTACGTTTGTTCTCCCCCTCCCGGATCTCCAGCCTGCCTCCCCCTCGCTCCCCAGCCAGGCTGTCCAGCCCCCACTAGCCCAGGCCCCTTAGGGCAGTGCCAGTTTATTTTCTGAACCTTAAGAAAAGAAAACAATTAAAAGAGGCAGCCACGGATGCCAAGCCTTTCTGTGAAGCCCAGACGTTGCACTGTGATATTCTGGGGACCCTCTTCATAATCACGGGCTCTGCCAAGTCCTGCTTTAAAAGGAAAAACAGACTATGTAAATATACAATATATCACACTATTAGAAACTTTCCGTGTGGATTCTAAATTATTTACAGCCCTGAGGAGAGCCAGGCAGTCCTGGGTGCCTTTCCTCCACCACTTCCTGGCTTAGGCGAGCTCAGGGCCCCTGTGAGCCTCTGTTTTCTTATCCGTGAAATAGGTGCATCTGCTGGAGTCTTGCAAGGACTGATTGAAGATAAATGAACAGCACAACCTGGTACCCAGGACCAGGAAAATGCTGAGAATATATTTATTTTCTCCCCTATTGAACAGAATTGCTAAAAACATAAAAAAGAAGAAGAAGAAAAAGAGGAAGGAGGAGAAAAGAAAATAAATGAACAAGAGTTTACAAGCAGCCACGGGGGCGCTAGTAAAACCCCAAGGGCAGTTATTCCAAGGAGGAGAAAAGACGCTACTGGAAGGTCCATGAAGTTAGGTGGAGCCAGCTTCTGAAAATCTAAGCAGCTCTGAGGGGGAAAATAAATTAAATAAATGGTTTCTCTAATACATGGCCATCTGGTGATTTGATAAAAGTATTGGGTTTCTCAAGGCAATCCGCGAGTGCTCCCTGGGCGCCACCGTTTATGGCTTCAATATGACGCGCATGTGGAACCAGCATTACAAATGGGAAACAGCAGCTCGCCGGCTTGTTCCCTAATGGGCACCTTTCATCACCCAGTTACCCTTAAGCGTCTCCCTTCCTATTGTAATTGGCCCTAAATGAAAAGCATTAGTCCCGTCAATAAAACCTAATGGTTCTACTTACTAAAGAAGGGGGTGGGGACGAGAAGAGACAGGAAGGGACTGGTGTCTCCTCCCTTCTGGAACTTCTGGGGTTTGATATTGGGGTGCAGAGGACCATGCTGGGGAAAGTGCTGCTGCCAGGAGCCAACAGGCAGGGGCCTCATTTTGGCCATGCTGTATCTTGCTGTGTGACACTCGATGAGTCGCTGTCCCTCTCTGAGCCGCCCCTGATCCTTGTCAAAATGACTCTAATGAGGCTCACACTGGCCTGCTCACAGTAGGCCTGATTTCAAGGATCAAAGGAGAAAGTGAAGTGAAAGGGCTTGAGCCCTAGGAGGAGTCATGGCAATTTTATCCTTCCAGGAGCTGGGAGAAGTCCCCCAGGCATTTTAAACTGCCTTCTGCTGGGATCCAAAGGGAAGTCTATTCAGGGTCCCTGTGCTCCACTGGCTGCTCAGCCCACAAAGAGGGGCTGTTTGGAATTAAACTGAGAAGGCATTCTCCACCCGGGTGGCTTGGGGGAAATAGTTATTTATTTGTTTGCTTAAGACTTTTCAGAAATGGCCTAATCCTCTCTTGGCCAGCAGCCATCCCGGCCCTGGGCCCCCAGTATACACAAATGGGAAAGGTATGTCCTCTGGTAAGCACAGTTCTAAGAGCCCAGGAGTCACTGGCATTTGGAACAACCCTCCCTTCAGACTTGCAGGAAGTACAGTGCTGAGGCAGCCCCAGGCGGACAGGTAGGAAACTGCTCTTTGAAGTTGCTGTGGCCAAACCCCTGGCCAGGAGCTGAGCAGCCACCTACGCCCGGGGTCCTGCTGGCAGCCCGGCAGGTGTTTCTGCCTGTCCCCATCTCACAGGTGAGGGACTGGAGACCATGACATGGAAGAAGATTGGGTAAAGGATTATAGCAGCAAAGCAAAGCGGGTGGCAGATTCAGACTGGGCACAAGGCAGGTGGTGTGTCCATTCACGTAGCTTTCTTAGGACAGCAGGTAACACAGAGGAACCTCAGTTGGGGTGTGGAACAGATGCTATGGGTGTCACACCTGCATGGCTATGTCCTCATCATTCTGGAGCACACTACTGCCCAAGTCCCAGCAAAAGGCTAGAAGATTCACTCTTACTAGACCAGCTTAGGCAGCCACTTATGTGGCCCACACTGAGCCACATAAGCTACTCTTATTTTCCCTTCATCCTGATTTCTTAATCTGTTTATTTCTATCTCAATCATCTAGCATCTCAGCAAACTGTCTCAAAACTCTTTTGCAATGAGGGAAGTTAAGAATTTAGGGGGAAAAAAACTTGAGTAGGAGTCTGCTTTTTTAACTTAATGAAAGGGATTCTCTTTTTATTGCCATAGCTTAGTTGTTGTTAGTTCTTAATCAAGATGTTGTTAGTTCTTAATCAACCTCCAACCTCCCTGACAAGTTGAACTGATGCATTGATTGGCTAACCCCCGAGTCCTCAGCTCCTCCTGGGCTGGGGAATGGTGGTTCCATGGTATCACCCAGCCAATTACTGGGTCCGGGTAAAATCGAGTGGCTTTTTATATTGAGCGGCTTAGACATGTGCTGTTCCTTGGGGCTCGTGAATGGTGGATTCTACTGGAAATCAAAAGTCTTGCAGGAACTTTGAAAAAAAAAGTCTTTAGAAACTCCGTGCTCCCGTGGGAATGGCTGGAATTAAAGATGGAACACACCAGGCACTGACAAGGATGTGACGGGAAGTGTCAAGTGCAGTCGACGGAAGCTGCACTGTGTGACTGCTGTCCTGCAGAGTACAGCCAAGGAGGCCTGTGCTGAGGAAGAGTGAGTGGCATTTTCTACTAAAGCTAAACAGGCACAGATCACATGACCCCACCCTCCAATTCTGGGGCATTGCCCTAGCCCACGTCCCCCCCAAGAAACATGTCCAGGAATGCTAGTGAGAGAGGACACCCGAGAAGGGTGAGGTCTAGGAGAACAGGTCTTCTCAAGGACACCACAAGATACACCTGCAGGGTCCTCTCCTTGGTGACTCAGCTCTTGGGAATTTGTAAACTTAACTTCCTAGAACTTGGAAATTTCCAAATTCTGTGAAATCCTGTAGTTCCGTTGGGAGCTGGAATAGCATCTCCTGCTTGATTCAAACTGGCCAATGAGAAGGTACCTGTGGGGTGGAACTTTTTGACTGTCGATAAAAAGGGAAAGACTGAGCCAGTCGGGGAGCATGGCCATTTGGAATTCTTCTATGCCATTAGCTCCTGCTGGTGAATAAAGCCCTCCCTCTTATAAACATGGTGTTTGGGTGCTCTTTCTCTCTGTTGGGCCTCCTCTTCCTGCACCACTAGAGGCTACTTTATGTATAACAGCCACAAAGTGGAAATGCCCTAGACATCCATCACCAGTAGTTTGGATAAGGTCATCACATGGGGACATTTGTAGGACAGAGTCGTCTGCAGCAATGTCAAGAGCTGGCTGCAGCACAGGCCGCCACACAGGTTAACCTCACAAAACAGTGAAGGAAGATGGGGAGTATTACTGTGAGATTCTATTCACGTGAAGGTTTAGGGACAGGCAGCTGTACATGGTGAACAAAGTCCAGATGGCGGACACCCTCCTCAGTGGTGCTGACCAGAAGTAACGCCCAGTAAGACCTATCAGTGTTCTTGGTCTTTATTGCTGTGTTTGCCTGGAGTATATGCATAGGTAAAATTTCATTCAGTGAGCTTGCACACCTAAGATTTTTGTACATGATAGATAGTGTTATACCTCAATTATAAAAGGTTTTTTTTTTTGCAGTTTTTGGCCAGGGCCAGGTTTGAACCCACCACCTCTGGTATATGGGGCCGGCGCCCTACTCCTTGAGCTACAGGAGCCACCCCTCTTTTTCTTTTTTTTTTTGAGACAGCCTCAAGCTGTCACCCTGGGTAGAATGCTGTTGCATCACAGCTCACAGCAACCTCCAACTCCTGGGCTCAAGTGATTCTCCTGCCTCCACCTCCCAAGTAGCTGGGACTACAGGCGTTGGCCACAACACCCAGCCATATAAAAGTTTTTAAAAATTATTTTTGGGCGGTGCCTGTGGCTCAAAGGAGTAAGGTTCCGGTCCTATATGCCAGAAGTGGTGGGTTCAAACCCAGCCCTGGCCAAAAACTGCAAAAAAAAAAAAAAAAAAAAAAAAAATACCAACATCATTTTGGGGCAGCACCTGTGGCTCAGAGGAGTAGGGCACTGGTCCCATATGCTGGAGGTGGCAGGTTCAAACCCGGCCCTGGCCCAAAACTGTAAACTGAAAACAAACAAACAAACAAAAAATATATATATATATATTTATAATAGGGTTCACTGAAGGCATCTCTGGTTGCGGCCGCAGGGCAGATTACTCTGGAATCTCAGTGGAATGAATCAGAGCACTGCTTTTGTGTGCTTATTATTATATATTTATGTTATAAATATATAATAATTTATATATATATTTATATATATAAATTATTTTTAATGCCCCCTGGAACATCATATATATTTCTGGGTGTTATCTTTTTTTGGCTTCATTCACTAATGCTACTCTTATTTTCCTTCATCCTGATTTCTTAATCTGTTTATTTCTATCTCAATCATCTAGTGTCTCAGCAAACTGTCTCAAAACTCTTTTGCAATGAGGGAAGTTAAGAACTTAGGGGGGAAAAAACTTGAGTAGGAGTCTGCTTTTTTAACGTAATGAAAGTGATTCTCTTTTTATTGCCATAGCTCAGTTGTTGTTAGTTCTTAATCAAGACTTTTCTCTCTCTGCCAATTTGCAAATAGACCAATTTCTACCAATTGGCCTTAACATATACAAATCAGTCTCATAAATAAAAACAAAAGTTTTCCAGCAGACAGAGGTCTGCTTTTCCATCTCCAGGCCCCTACCTCACAGTGTTCTTCTGGCAGTAAAACAAGAGAACCCTCATTCTCTTCAACGCAGCATAAATTGTCATCTTTCCCTGGTTAAGTCTCAGATGGTGACTGCCAAAAGCAGTGCTCTGATTCATTCCACTGAGATTCCAGAGTAATCTGCCCTGAGGCCGCAACCAGAGATGCCTTCAGTGAACCCTATTATAAATTAATGTTTAATCCTGGCTCAGAGAATGCTGGAGCTGGGGCAGCCCATGGGGGTGGATGAGCCCACCCCTATGAAGGCTGAATAGGAACCCCATCCTCACTCTGGGCCCTGTGGACCCACGGCAGGCCAGGGACAGATGTGATTTCCAGCACAGCTGGACACAGCTCAGTGGATGGCCCTGTGGGGTCTGGGCAGCCTCAGTCTCTTCCCTACTCTGCTCCCACAGAGCGAGGTGCACCAGGGACAATGGCTTGTTGGCTCAGCGACCACATTTGCATCTTGATCCTTCTAGATGCTCAGCAGGGAGCACAGGGCTGTGGTCCTCTCACCACCCAACACGGTGCTGGGTACACGGCAGGAGCTGGACTCCTCAGAGCAGTTCTCATTGCCTAAACAGGCCACTGTTTCTGAGGACAGGGGCCCCGCCTTACTGCAGAAGAGATCGTCTCTTTTCAGATAGAGCTAGACCGTGGGGTCACCAAAGACAGAAAGTGGCCAGTTCCTGAGAAAGGGTCACAGAGGGAAAGGCCTGAGGCCTGCACTGCATTGGAGGGGAGTGGAAGAGGAAGCTCAGAGACCACTGGTGCAAGTCTAGCCCCACTGAGTACAGGACCCAGGGAGTTTGAGCAGGGGGCTGAGCGAGGCCCAGCAGGGGGAGGAACGCTGGTGCCCACCCCGGTGAAGGCCAAGGGCTCATCTCCCAACTTCAGGGATGAGACTCCGTTTCCAGAAAAAAGGGGTGGAGTTTCACACTGAAGAGATGAGGGGAGGGAACTGGACCCAGAGCCAGCATGGGCAGTGAGGAAGGAGGGTGGGCATGCCCCTCCAGGAAGGCTCACGTCCTGAGCAGCACAAAGACTCAAGTGGGACCAGATACTGAGTGTCACCCTGTTGGGTTGCAGCCCCTGTGGCGTTGCCCTGGCTGTGCACACTGGGTGTGTGGGGGGGTAAACCTCTGGGCCATCTGTGGGGGAGCAGCAAAGGACTCTGCTGCCTTCCTGACTGTCGCAGAGGTGAAAGGCCTATGGGTGGACAGTGAGCAGGAGCTACAGAGTGGCTGGAAGCAGGCAGGAGCCTCTGTAGAAATGGACATTTCCAGAAATGGCCATTTAAGAGGCAGCACCCCCCACCCCCAGCCCGCACATCCCATGTGCCAAGATGGGCTCCTCCCACTGGCCTATCAAAGCTCTTCATTCTCACAATGATTCTAGGAAGAACATTCTGTTATTACCAACGCCATCAACTTCCCAAAGTCTTGCAGCTAGAAAAGAGCAGGGTCAGGACTGGACCTGGGGGAGGTGGGTACCAGAGACCCTCACTACACCATAGCACCCACTACTTCTATGGCAAGCCACAGGAGCATGCCCAGTTTGCAAAGCTGCCCCTACACTCAGCTATGATTTAACAATAAAAAAATAAATAGGGGAAAAGATTCCCTATTTAACAAATGGTGCTGGGTAAACTGGCTAGCAACCTGTAGAAGATTGAAACTGGACCCACACCTTTCACCTTTAACTAAGATAGACTCTCACTGGATAAAAGATCTAAACTTAAGACATGAAACTATAAAAATACTTGAAGAAAGTGCAGGGAAAACTCTTGAAGGAATCGGCCTTGGTGAATATTTTATGAGGAGGACTACCCAGGCAATTGAAGCAGTATCAAGAATACATTACTGGGACCTGGTCAAACTAAAAAGCTTCTGCACAGCCAAGAACATAGTAAGTAAAGCAAGCAGACAGCCCTCAGAATCGGAGAAAATATTTGCAGGTTATACCTCCGATAAAGGTCTAATAACCAGAATCCATAGAGAACTCAAACGTATTAGCAAGAAAAGAACACGTGATCCCATCTCAGGGTGGGAAAGGGACTTGAAGAGAAACTTCTCTAAAGAAGACAGACGCACAATCTACAAACACATGAAAAAAGCTCATCATCCTTAATCATCAGAGAAATGCAAATCAAAACTACTTTGAGATATCACCTAACCCCAGTAAGAGTAGCCCACATAACAAAATCCCCAAAGCAGAGATGTTGGCGTGGATGTGGAGAAAAGGGCACACTTCTACACTGCTGGTGGGAATGCCCACTAATACGTTCCTTCTGGAAGGATGTTCAGAGAATACTTAGAGACCTAAAAATAGACCTGCCATTCGATCCTATAATTCCTTCACTAGGTTTATACCCAGAAGACCAAAAATCACAATATAACAAAGGCATCTGTACCAGAATGTTTATTGCAGCCCAATTCATAATTGCTAAGTCATGGAAGAAGCCCAAGTGCCCATCGACCCACGAGTGGACTAGCAAATTGTGGTACATGTATACCATGGAATACTATGCAGCCTTAAAGAAAGATGGAGACTTTACCTCTTTCATATTTACATGGATGGAGCTGGAACATATTCTTCTTAGCAAAGCATCTCAGGAATGGAAGAAAAAGTATCCAATGTACTCAGCCCTACTATGAAGCTAATTTATAGCTTTCACATGAAGGCTATAACTCAAGTATAGCACAAGAAAATGGGGAAAGGGCCAAGGGAGGGGAAGGGAGTGAGGAGGTTAGGGTGAAGGGAGGTTAATGGGTGGGGCCACACCTACGGCGCATTTAGAATGGGTACAGGCGAAACCTACTAAATGCAGAATACAAATATCTACATATAATAACTAAGAAAATGCCATGAAGGCTACGTTGAACAGTTTGATGAGAATATTTCAGATTGTATATGAAACCAGCACATTGTACCCCTTGATTGCACTAATGTACACAGCTATGATTTAACAATTAAAATAAATAAATAAATAAAAATAAAATTAAAAAAATAAAAATAAATAAATATTTATATCATAAAGCTGCCCCTATGATGCCCAAAAATCTATATATTGTTAAGTATGAAAAATGATAATAACACCTCATGTGCATTCACCTTTTTACAATTTACAGACTTTTCACCTCCCTGAAAGCAATCTTTCCCCCCGATAACCAGGCACAGCTGTTACAGTTCCTTTCAGAGATGAGGAAACCAAGGAGATTTAGTGACTTGCCCCATATTGTACAGAGTGTACAAAGCATCTAACCTCAAAGCCTAGGTAAGCTTTATCTCATGAGAGCAAGGCTTTCTTATTTGGAGAACATGTTACTTTCAAATAATTTTTTAATGATGGTTAGGAAGTGGCTTGGTGATTTTAGTATGTAGAACCCACCCCAAACTGTGAGGTCTTTTGTTCCCAAAACAGACGTGTAAGTGGTTTTGCTAATTTTGTATGATTCTCTGTGAGGAGACCCACTATAGCTTCCACAGCACTCGAGGGGCAGAAAATTAAAGCCCATTCTGTGCCACTAAGACTGGCCCTCTGAGAGATACCTAGGATTTGCTCCAAGTTGCCACAAAGAAAGAGGAAACTTTCCACCATCTTGTAAGTGCAGATTGCAGGGTAACTGAGCCATGAAAAATGGTCATACCATGTTCCTCTGCTGGCCTCAGAGAAAAAATCCTGAAAGCAAATTGTTGCAGAAAAAAATACTGTCTTCATGCCAAGGAGTTCTTGGGGAAGCAGGAACATTCCTATGCTTCCTAAGAAAGCATCCACACAATGCATCCACTTCCACGGTAGCTTCAGTGCAGGGACTGATCTTCTCTTTCAGGTTCTGATGCTTATGGGATGTGTGACCATGGATGCATCGCCAAAGTTCCCTGTCCCTCAGTTTACCCACATAAGATAAAAGCATTTAAGACTCTTCTCCTGGGGGCAGTTTGAGGATGTGTAAACAGAGTCTTCTAACCCTGTCCTGGTACATGGCAGCACTTTAATAAAAATGTCACTTTCAGGCCCTTCCAAAGCACACAGGGAACACCCTAAGCTCCAGAAGGCAGAGGAAGTGCTCCCAGTGTTGTAAACATGGGAACTTATTTAGATATGTAAAATTCACCCTCTTGCTTCAAACTTAACCTGCCTCCTGGGAAAAGTCAGAAGGAAAACAAGAAGTTATAGCTCAAACTCTGTCACCTCTAGCATAGGGGACTCTGGCAAAGCTTCTGCTATTTCTGTGCATGCTGACAGTGAGGGGCACAAGTTGTCATCATTAACTCATACTGAGGCAACCTGCATGCTCTGTTTCACCAACTGTGAGCATAGTGGACATCCTTGTACTTTTCCAGTGAATCACTGAAGGATTTTTGTGCTCCTCTAGCAGAAGCTCACATCTCCTTCTTGAGGTGTCCTTTCTGCACACCTGAACCCCACCTGCACCAGTCTCATGGTTATTTAAGATCCTCAGAGGTTTACTCAGTCAAGAAGGGGCCATTCCTGCCTCTGAGGTCGACTTGGAGAAGTGTATCTGCCCCCTGCTGTCATCGTCTCTTATGGCCACAGGGTGTCACTGTTGAAGATGGGCTCTGTGCAGTGTGGCTAACTTGCCTCTGTGGGTGGGACAGACCTACTTATTGGGGCTGTGGTGGCACCTGGCTCAAGGTGGCACAATACAAGTCTTGCAGTTCACATTTCCACATTCCCTTGCTTAGCTGTTGCTCCTTTAAACATAACCAAGAGAGACTTGGTCCAGAAAACTTTTCAGAATAAGTCTCAACTTCTGCCCTTCTCTGAGGACACTCCACCATGGTTAAGTGTATGAGTCAACTTGATGGGGCCATGGTGCCCAGATATTTGGTCAAACATTATTCTGGGATGTTTCTCTAAGGATGGTTTTGGATAAGACTGATGTCTAAACTGGTGGACACAGGTTGCCCTCCCTAATGTGACTGGGCCTTATCCAAGTGGTTAAAGGCCTGAATAAAACAAAATGCTGACCTCTCCACCAAGCAAGAGGGACTCACGACAGCAGAAGACCTTCACACTCAAACTGCAACATTAGCTCTTCTCTGGGTCTCCAGCCTACTGCTCACACTGCACATTTTGAACTTGCCAGCTTCCACAACTGTGTAAACTAAGTCTTTAAAATCTCTCTCTCTTCCTACGTACACACACACACACATACACACACACACACACACACACTTACTTCCCTTTGGTTCTGTTTCTTCAGAGAACCATGACTGATACACCCACCATCCTTCCACCGAGACATTGCCCTGACTATGTGGACTGCCACACAAGTTTTCCTTGAGGACATGAATGCCTGTCCTACCAGCAGACCTCATACAGGTGGCATCAGTCTGTTCTGACAGTAGAATCTCAGAGACTAGGAATTCAATCTGGGTCTCTGCGCTTTGCATACCAAGTGGCAACTTCCTCTCCATTTTCTACATGTGTTCACTGATGAAGAGAGACTCCTCAAAAAATTCTCTCCAAGACAAAGAGGATCTTCTGCCAAGATGATCCTCTTTTGGAGAAGCCATCCTTTTTGCTCCATCTTTTAGGGGCTGAGAATCCCAGGACAGCTTCTAGAAACCTGAAGTAATCACAGACAAGACCAGTTATGTATCTACTAAAGGTGCTTTGCTCTCACCTGGCTGAACTGTTCACCCTGGGAATTGGGCCTTTTGCATTCACAGTGAGAGCACAGAGGCCAAGCCCTCCTCAAGGTCACATAGCCAGTGAATGGCATAGCTAATATGCCTCTTATAGTCCATAATAATATTTTAATAAAAGTGTTATTTTATTAGAAAAGTAAAATTGGATTGATTCCTTCATCTTTATCTAATTTAGCTATCTTGGGCCCAGACAACACTCCAAACTTTTAAAACCATTTTTGGATTGATCAGCCAGGAACGAGACTGTTTCTAGGGAGTATACTTAGCAATGCCAAACTATCAACTTCCAGCAGAAGTTGAGTACAATGCCGAAATGAAAGTTTGATAGTATCTATTATTTATCATGTTGTTCCCCCATCATCTCTTTATGATAAATGGACAGAGGCCCAAAAATCCTAACTGCCATGCTTCTTCCAGATGGGGAAAATAATAATAATTTTTTCTGTTCTGCCTTTCTTGTACTTGAATAACGTTTATAGGGAACTCAGAGTTTATTCCATCTGGTAGTTAAGGGAAAGCAGAAAGTTTTGACTGTGTCCCAGATCTTTGGGATCAGTCTGCCACAAGCCAGGGTTAGGACATTGGGAGGTCACTTCTCTTTCTAAGTCTCAGTGAAAGCAAGAGGCAGAATTAGACAGCTCTGAAGTCCCTTGCACGTCAATGGTCCATCAGCTCCTGGCTCTGCCAAGGCCCCTTGGGGGCTTCGTCTGGGGAGAAGGCTGCTTTGAGAGGTGAAGGCCCTGACACGGCCCCGTATTGGTCACACCTTCACAGCTGGAACATTTATAAGGTCCAGATGACACTCCTGGCTCTAACATCATTAGCTACAAAATCTTGAACAACTCATTTAATATCTTGGCATTTCCTTATCAGCATTTTCCACATTTGGTAAGGTAGAGGTGATAATGCTGGGCCAAAGCCTACCATGAAAAATATGAAACAGCTTCTTTTATAAAGTTATACAGCTGCAAGACAGAGCACTTAAGCAGAACTTAGGAGCAAGGTTGGCTAAGCCCCTCTACCAAGTCCTCAACGATTGTGGAGTTTCTGTGCAAAAAACGCTGCCTTCCTCACGTGCCGACTGCAGGCTGCTGGGGGTATGTCCTCACCTGATTGAACTGCTCACCCTGCCATGAGTCCTCAGCCACCCACGGAGCTGCACGTCTCAGCATCACTGACTCAAGAAGAGGTTCACTTGATTAGCCAGACAAGGACAGAGTCACAGCTGGACAGTTGGGCAAGGTCTTAGCCCTCCCCCTTGGTGGCAGCTGCTCCCCTTCCTGTACCTGGCACACATCTCAGGAAACCCAGGCTGTCCATTCTCCAAGAGTTGGGAGTTCTCTTCTAATAGACTTGGAAAGGACTAAACCTGGCAGATTCTTAAAATTTATTTTCCAGATCAGTGTGTACCCTTCAAAATGTCCATATCCTATAATCTCCCTGAGAAAGGGAAATAGAGGATGAGGGAGAGCCACTGCGGCCAGCAGTCCGGGGTCCAGGACAGCGTGTTCAGCGTAGCATGGCCCCTGGTCTTCCCAGAGGCAGAAGAGTGAGAGAATTGCACAATACAGGTGCCCAGGTGTCCACAGCAGGGTCTTCTCTGAGCTGAGTGGACAGACCGTGTTTGAAGGGTAAGAGAGTCACCTTTAAAACTGGGACAAAGAGTCAGTATGCTTCATCTAAAAGCTCATCCCCTCCTCCCTGTCTCAGCAAGTGTGGCCAAGGCAAGAGCTAGCTGGCTGTGGCTCTAGTGGGCCACACAAAAGCCTATGCCAGACTTGGTTGTTTCTATAAAATGGTTTGCAAAAAGGGGAACAGCTAGGCGGCACCTGTGCCTGAAATGAGTAGGGTGCTGGCACCATATGCCAGAGGTGGTGGGTTCAAACCCAGCCCCAGCCAGAAACTGCAAAAAAAAAAAAAAAAAAGGAACTGCTACTCTGCCCCAACAGCTTTCTCTGCTGCTCTGAGATGATCACCAATGCACACGTTCCGGTTATAGCCCTTACATTTTGCACAGATTAAAAGAGGCAATGAAAGTCAAGAGACCCCAGGGGCTGACTCCTCAGCACAACTTCCCGTTCCTGGATTGAACAACTGAACTGACAGAGGTGTCACAGCTCAGATAGGGAGCACTGGAGAAGAGATGGTAGCCAGGGATTAAAAGAGGAAGATACAAGTTCAGTTTTAAGCCTCACCATTCAGGGCCAATACTTAATAGCCAGCCCTTCCATGTTTACTAGGCATGAGATACAGTTCTGGACAAGGAAAACTCATTGACAATGCAATACCAGATGATATGCTGGCAACTCAAGCTCCAGAATGTATATCACCCCCAGGTACTGGGTCAATAATTTGGTAGGGACATGAGAATACAGAGCTTGGGCCAGAAGTACCGCCCCCAAAGAAGCTGTGTTTTTAACCAGAAGTGACTACATTACTTTGAATGGGCAAAAACGTGTTTATAAGTTGAGTTCAGTGGAAGAAAATATCTGTTATTGAAGGTATCGCTCTAAAAGAAAGAAAAAAAGGGGGAGGGAAGGAGAAAGGCAGGTGTGCCTAAAAATTAAATATTGCCACTGACATGGAGGTAAAAGGACCCTGCTGCTCACCCCACAGAAGACGGACGGAGAATCCACGGATGTGGGAGTGTGATGCACTTTCCAGAGTTTATCCCTCAGTCGTGAAATGCATTCAAAAATAAATGTTTTATTTTGTAGTGTAAGTTTGTAGACCTTCAGATAAAGTCATTTAGCTATAAGTTCATATCTGGCAACGATCTGCAATTTTTAAAAAAATCCAGTCTTCATTTAGTAAAACAAATTTGTACTATTAATACATATTGACTAATTTCTTTATAGATTTAATCTGTACCTACTATTATTGGCTTGTACCTCAAGGCACAATAAGCAACTTAGAGCAAAATTTGAGGCAAAACTATGGATACAGTGGGAAGATGAGCAGTTTCCAGGGTTTGGGGACAGGAGAGGAGGGAGATGCTCTTAGGTGGAACCCCAAGGATTTTTAGGGCAGTGAAACTATTCTTTATGGGGCTATAATGGCGTATTTGTGTCATTATGCATTTGTCCAAATGTACAGAATGCAAAACAACAAAGAATAAGCTCTAATGTAAATAAACTGTGGACTTTAAGATAAAACAAAATAACAATATTGGCTCTCATCAATTGTAACAGATGTATTACAGTAATGCAAAATGTTACTAATAAGGGAAACGTTCAGGGTGGGAGAAGGGTCCTATGTGGGAGCGCTCTGTATTTTCCACTCAATTTTTCTAAAAGCCTAAAACTGCTCTTAAAAAAAAAAAAGCCTATTAATTAAAAAAAAAAGTTTGGCTGACAAGTCATTTTGTTCAAGAACTTTACATTGTTTTAAAACGTTTCAAGCCCCCTTAAAACTTTTTTTTTAGTAACTCTAGTTAACCATCTTAAGCAAAGCAGGCCGGTCTAATCCTTGTGAAAATCTATAGGCCAACTCCATTTGACTTTGTGAAAATCCACTTCTTAGAATCCTCTCTACCCCAAAGTGAATTTGATATGCTTTCCTTTCATCAGCCACGGGGAGTTATTCTAAGGGGGTGGTCTCCTGGATCTTTTTGTTATTTCTGGTGTTTGAAATAAGCTCCATGTTGTTATGGAGGAGAAGAAGGTACATGAAAAGCTTAATGGGTTTCATTTCATGTTCCAGAATTCAAATATTTCAAAATCAATTATTCAGCTTTTTGGTAGTCTTCAAAACACATCCTCTAAGTCATAACAGAGACCCCTGCAGGGCGGAGAGATGGAATGCTCTCTTTGTTGTCATCTGACAGTCACTTCGATGTTCACGGCTGGCGCATCTGCCCGGGGCGTGCGTCAACATTTTCTAGACTCGAATTACACCATCCTCTCCTTTTTCTTTTTTAATCACGCTATAACCCTACACCCCTACCACAACCACCACCCAGCCCAACCCCTTATGTCCACCAGGACCCTGACAGGCACAGATAATGCAGATAGCAACAATGAAAAGCATGACGGGTCTCCAAGCATTGCTTTCAGTATCAGGTGGGTGCAAACATATTGCTGTTTTTGCATTATTGAAATTTGCCACCTGATACCAGACTATATTCTTAAATCAATGTGGTCATGTTATACGTCCTTTTTTTTATTTTCACATATGTGTTCATTAGGCTTCTACTTTTTACCTTCACCAAACTAAAAAGGCTTAACATTTAACAACAATAACAATGTTTAAGATAGGGACCAGAAACAAAAATCTCTCAAAGAACGAACGAAGACAAATACATTCAGAAAAGAAATCAGACGATTGCTGCAATGAAGTATTAAGCAATCATAATAATAGTAATGCAAAGAAAGTAACATTCACATTGTCAGATAAGAGTATGTCTATTATAGAATGCTTTGACTCTGAGGTTCAGTATGGAGTCATCAATTAACTTCTTATTATTTTTTCCCAAAGTATCAAAGAATAGACAACTAACATTTATAAATAAAGATAAAAGATAATTTCAAAAAATAGATCATGCCAAATCTTAGTTATACATCATTTTAATGGGCATTTCTCGCTTTATGTTGTTTGGCTAATGACTTATTACTTGCTATTTATTTTATATTTTTTTTGGACCATGGAAATGACGTTAGACAAAAAGAAAATTCAAGCGATTTTCTTATCCACGTTCAAAACGGGGCCTGAAGCAGTGAGACAACTCTCAACATTAGCAAAATGTTTGGCTCAGGAATTGCTGGTGAACCCACAGCCCAGGAGAGCTCTGAGAAGTTCCGCAGAGGAGACAGAGCCTTGAAGATGAGGAGCGCCATGGTGGCCATGGGAAGTTGGCAGTGACCGTCTGAGAACAGCCACTGAAGCAGATCCTCTGACAGATGCACAGAAGTCATCGCTGGCCATTCTGTGGTCGTTCAGCTTTTGAAGCAAAGTGGAAAGGTGAAAACACTCACAAAGCGGGTGCCTCATGAGCTGACCAAAAATTAGAACAAGCGTTGTTTTCAAATGTCATCTTCTCTTATTCTATGCAACAAACCATTCCTCAATAGGATTGTGATGCGTGGTGAAAAGTGGATTTCATAGGACAGCAGTGGGTGGCCAACTCCGTGGCTGGACTGACCAGCCCCAGATGACAGCCAGATGACAACAAAGAGGCTGGGAACCTCTAAAGCACTTCCTGAAGCCAGGCTGGCACCAAAAAGAGGTCATGGTCAGTGTTCGGTGGCCTGACCCACAACAGCTGTCTGAATCCCTGTGAAACCATCACATCTGAGACGTTTGCTGAGAAAATTGATGAGATGTACCGGAAACTGCAATGCCTGAGCCACGTCAGTCACCATGACGCCTGACCACACATCAACCAGTGCCTGAAATGTTGAACGAATCAGGCTACAAAGTTTTGCCTTATCCACCTGACCTCTGGCCAACCGTCTACCACTTCTTCAAGCATCTCAACAACTTTTTGCAGGGAAAACGCTTCCACATCCAGCAGGATGCAGAAAATGCTTTCCAAGGGTTCATTGAATCCTAAAGCATTGGTTTTTATGCTACAGGAAGGAATACATTTCTTTATTTCTTTTTTTTGCAGTTTTTGGATGGGGCCGGGTTTGAACCCGCCACCTCCCGTATATGGGGCCCACGCCCTACTCCTTGAGCCACAGGTGCCGCCCGGAACACATTTATTTCTCATTGGCAACCATGTGTTGATTGTGATGGTGCCTATTTGGGTTATTAGAGATGTGTTTGAGCCTAGTTACAATGCTTTAAAATTCATGGTCCCAAACTACAATTACTTTCACACCAACCTGCACGTTCATGTATACGTCACTTCAACGTTCAGGTATACATCACTTCAACGTTCATGTATACATCAAGTGACTTCAACGTTCACGTATACATCACTTCACCTCTTGTCTCCCAATCTCATTGATATCATGATTGCCTCATATTCCAGATGAGGAAACGGAGACCAGAGATGTTCAGCAGCTCTGAGCTTGAAAGCTACTTTTTAGCGCTCCCATGCTAAGCTTTGCCCTGTGCTGGTAGAAGGGACAGGCAGACATGGGCTGCAGCCCTGAACTTGGCCAGGGCTGAGAACAGTGCCCACTCGCCAGCTGCCTCCTGCTCAGTCACTGATGCCCTGTCAGTGCATCATAGGACAGGCCAGAGCTGTTGTAAAGATGAGGTGTGCCGGTTCGTGAAGACTTTACATTCTTCACAGAATAAGTGTGGAATAAAACAGACAACACCCAACAAACAACGTAAAGAAATATGCCCCATGGGACGTAAGGAGGTGCTGAGTATTCCGGGCATGTGACTTGTGCAGTTACACTGGTCCCCTGCACAGAGGGCCCCTACCCTACTTGGTTTAATGCTCTTCTGCCTCCATCTTGAAATCTGAAATAACTTTTGAGCAGGGGACGCCACATTTTTTTTTTTTTTTTTTTTTTTTAGAGACAAAGTCTCACTTTATTGCCATTAGTAGAGTGCAGTGGTGTCACACAGCTCACAGCAACCTCCAACTCCTGGGCTTAGGCGATTCTCTTGCCTCAGCAGCCACCTGAGTAGCTGGACTACAGGTGCCCGCCACGATATCCAGCTATTTTTTTGTTGCAGTCTGGCCGGGGCCAGGTTCAAACCCACCACCCTCGGTATATGGGGCCGGTGCCCTACCCAGGGCTTAGCCCAGGACTCCACATTTTTATTTTGCCCTGGGCCTGCCAATTATGGAACTTGTCCTGGCTCCAGGAGCTGAGAAAAATACCCATGGCAGAGGGGGATTGGGAGCCCCAAGTGAGTCACAGGGGCAGGCTCAGTGAGGGGTCAGGGTGGATTACGAGTTAGGATTGGGGGCAGATAGCATGCTTGGAGATGTTGTGGGGAAGCTGGCTGAGGGAGGAGAGAGAGGGATGGGAAGGAGGAAACCAGTAGAGGATGCTAATATGGGGCTATCACTGGTGCCCGGGCTCAGTCTGGATAAGAACTCTCTGAGGAATGAGGTAGAAGCTGCCAAGAACTTTCCACCCAGCAGAGAGAGCTGGGATATTTATCCCCTGACTCCTTCCATTCAAGAGCATGAAACCCAGCATTCCTGAGCTACCCTGCGAGTAGACAGGCCAGTCTCAGGGCATGTCAGGAGGCCTCAGGCAGAGAAATGGCATCTCCTGGAATTGCCCACCACAGCCCACAGGCGAGCTGAGAGGAGCCCGGGGATGCCAGGCTCACCAGGACTTGTGGAACGTGTGCTGAGTGAGGACACATGCAGAGCTTGCTGCTTCCTGGTGACCATGCACACACATGGAAACCTTCTCCAGAGTGCCTGATAATTAATTCAGCATTTGTCAGGCCTGGTCTGGACAGATAAGCATAAACGGAACCCATGCTCCCAGGGGGCAAATACCACAGCAGAGGGAGGACGGAGAGGAAGCCCCAGCCAGCTCATGCTGCACCCAACACAGGCAGTGCAGGGCAGTCAGGGAAGACTTCTAAAAAAAAAGTCAAGCTGAGTGCTGAAGGACAAGCTGAGGGTCATCAGGAAGGGAGCCCCTGGAGGAGGACACAGCAGACGAAGGTATGGAGGCCTAGAAGTCTAACAATCCCACCGCACTGCCTCCACACACCGTGATGGAGCTCTGGGAGTATTTGTTTCTGCCTCCTAGTCCGGTGTTCCATGTGGCAAGGGCCACTGCTGGCTCATCTCTCTGTCTCAGCACCAAAGGCAAGGCCGGATGCACAGCAAAAACTCCATCAGGCACCTGGGCTCTCTGCTCTTAGATATGAGGCTGCGGGTCAGTCTAGAAGAGGGACCAGACTTCTCCAGGGCATGGGCCCCTCTCCAGGCTGTGGACAGAGGGACCAGACTTCTCCAGGGCATGGGCCCTCTCTCAGGCTGTGGACAGAGGGACCAGACTTCTCCAGGGCATGGGCCCCTCTCCAGGCTGTGGACAGAGGGACCAGACTTCTCCAGGGCATGGGCCCTCTCTCAGGCTGTGGACAGAGGGACTAGACTTCTCCAGGGCATGGGCCCTCTCTCAGGCTGCGGACAGAGGGACCAGACTTCTCCAGGGCATGGGCCCCTCTCCAGGCTGTGGACAGAGACTGTGCATCAACCCACCAAGAGCAACCACAGAACCACAGACACAGGGTGTGTCCCAGGGTGCCTAATTTCCTCTATGTCTTGGGTCCTTTAGTGCCCTGTTGAAGCCTAGGAATTCTATTCAGAACAAAAAAAAAAGAAGTCAACCTATAAAATAAAATAAAAAGGATTGCCAAGGAAAGCAATTATACCAAGATATTATTACCAAAACATTTTTAAAATGCCTTCGTAAAGAGTACTGTATTTGTTGTGTAAAAGACACTATCTGGCATCAGGTGCAAGATCCTAATTTAGGGGTTGTGATTGGAACAAACAGCAATGACCATGGGATGTAAAATATCTGTAATTTCTATGTGTCACATATTCACAGATATTGCTCATGCTGTTGTGGCTTATAATCTTCATTTGCAAGTAGAGGAAATGCTACATTTCAAGCCAAGATTAAGAAACCTAAAAATATAATTTCTTTTTATTCAACTTCAAGAGCCTCTTGAATTCAAGGCTCAACCCCTGGGCATCTGTAACTTCTAGGTTTAAAGCCCCTGCTAGCCTTATTCTGAGAGCATGTGCTTCCTGCCTGCTGTTCAGGTGACACACTCATCCTCCCCCGTCATCCCAGTAAGTCCCCCTTTGATGCTTGAGGGAACTTTCAGGGGCTCTGCTCATTGCAATCAGAAGAAACTGATTAAAAGCTCTGTGTACACGGCCACCTCTTGAAGGGACAGGGCAGTTGCTGAGCACCAGGCTGGCCTGTGTGGGAAACCCACCTTCTCCCACCCCCAGTGGTGGGCAGGTGACCACATGTCACTGTGCGTCATTCGTCATCCAACACAGGGACAAAAGCAGCAGGCCCCTCCGTCCACCTCCTGGGCCTCAGGAGTGCTCCTGCTGAATGATCTGTGTACCCAGGATGGCAGGGAGAGCCCACCTAGCACTTGGGAAGTCCTCCTATGAACCAATCAACCAGATGGTTTAATCAGCCTACTCAAGTCGCAAACTTTTGGCTTCATTGATTCTATTCCGTGTTCATTTTCTGTCTTAGGAATTGCTACCTTTACCTTTATTTTTCCTTTCTTTTATATTACTCATGCTTATTTTTTCTCTGCTGTATCTAACTGCTGTGGTCTGAGCGTTTGGTTCTTCCCAAACCTCATGTGCTGAAATTCTAACATACAGGAGGATGGTATTTGGAGGTGGAGTCTTTGGTGGTGATTAGGTCATGAGATGGGATTAATGCCCTTATAAAAAAAGACTCCCAGAGAGCTCATTCACTCCTTCCCCCACGGGAGGACGCAGAGGGTAACTCCATCTGTGGACCAGGACACACTCCTTCCCCCATGAGAGGACACAGAAGGCAGATCCGTCAGTGGACCAAGACACACTCCTTCCCCCACAGGAGGACTCAGTAGGCAGCTCCGTCTGTGGACCAGGACACACTCCTTCCCCCATGGGAGGACTCAGTAGGCAGCTTTGTCCGTGGACCAGGACACACGCCTTCCCCCATGGGAGGACTCAGTAGGCAACTCTGTCTGTGGACCAGGACACACTCCTTCCCCCACATGAGGACTCAGTAGGCAGCTCCGTCTGTGGACCAGGACACACTCCTTCCCCCACGGGAGGACTCAGTAGGCAGCTTTGTCCGTGGACCAGGACACACTCCTTCCCCCATGGGAGGACTAGGTAGGCAACTCTGTCTGTGGACCAGGACACACTCCTTCCCCCACATGAGGACTCAGTAGGCAGCTCCGTCTGTGGACCAGGACACACTCCTTCCCCCACGGGAGGACGCAGCAGGCAGGCTCCATCTGGGGACCAGGACACAAGATTGCACCAGGCCCTGAATCTGCTGGAGCCTTGATTTTGGACTCCCAGCCCCTAGAACTGTGAGAAATATACTTCTGTTGCTTATAAGCCATCAGCTATGGTGTTTTGTGATAGCAGCCCAAATAAACTATTGATAAGACACTAAACTAGGGAATAGTATTACAGGTTGGACTTTGTTCAAATAAACTCTGAGACAGAGGTCTGTGGACAGGAAGGGCCCACAGAATCAGTCCCTGTGAAGGAGGTAAACAAGCAGATTGTGCAGGAGATGACGGCAACACAGCCCCAGGAAGGCCGAGCACTGCAGTCATGAGGCCATGCACACAGGGGGCTCCGTGTCTTTCTAGATTTCATATTTGTGCATTTGGTGTCTGTTAGCCACAAGCTCAGCTGGGAGGCAGAACCGTCACTCCCTGCAAACCAGAGCCCATTCTGACCCATCTTGCTGTCCAGCTCACACCAGCCAGGATCCCTGCCCAAAGTCAAGGATGGACTCCGTGCCCCAAGGTCTGCTGGAATTACTCACATCAGATGCTGCCTCGCTTTTCCTGCAGAAACTCCGGGAAGGGCTTTGTTCTGGACCTTGCCCTCATTCCTGCGTGCCTCCTGACCACGCCGCCCCCCACCCCCCCATCTAGCACAGTGCACTCCTCCTCTCAGGAAAGGAAGGAGTAAAAGTCTGTCTATGCCGTCACCTCCTCTGTGCTGCACTTGGTCACCTCCAAGAATTAAAATCCCCCAGATACAACCAAGTCAGGGAGCCAGAAGCCATCATCCGCCTTCACGCTCCCACCAACTAGCTATTAGAATGGGTCTTCCCTGAGAAGAGGATATAGCTGGGCAAGGTGTCTATCATCAGCCACGGGCAATTTCACAAAGGAGACGTGGCTTTCATCAGCCACGGGCAATTTCACAAAGGAGACTCAACCAAGAGCTGCTGGCCACTGATAATTCTCAACAACTGAGGCAGTGAGGGTTTCTCTGGACAATCCCGGATCTGCTACTGATGCTTAGATTTTCAACTTTTTTTTCTTTTCTATTATGTGCCCTTAAAGCTAAAAATCTCCCTCCAAGTATACCTTTAACTGCATCCCACCATTTTTTTTTTGTTTGTTTGTTTTGATATTCATTTGAATTATTTGGATTTTCTAAATTTTATTTTAAATTATTTTTCGCATTTCAAAGTATAATTGCTTAATTTCCTGGTATTTGTGGACTTCCTAACTATCTTTCTTTCCGTGCTCTCTGCAGCCATTACCCTGTTTTTTTGTTTTTTGGGGTTTTTTTTGTAGTTTTTGGCCGGGGCTGGATTTGAACCCGCCACCTCTGGCATATGGCACCGGTGCCCTACTCCTTTGAGCCATAGGCACCGCCTCCCTGATTTTTTTTTGTTGTTGTTGTTGTTGTTGTTGCAATTTTTGGCCGGGGCTGAGCTTGAACCCACCACCCTCGTCATATGGGGCCAGTGCCCTACTCCTTGAACCACAGGCACCGCCCTATTACCCTGATTTATTCTGCTGGATACTCTATAATAGGTTTGGTTCCAGATTAAATTAACCAGAATTTTCTCTTCCTGAGAATTCTGGATAATTGTCACTTTGTTGCTCCACAGTGGAGCAGGAATTGTGGTGCCTGAAGGTCACTGAGCAAAATGCTGATAGTCCTCTCTCCCTACTGCAGAGCAGCCATTGGGAAAATCCCTCAATAGTTCAAGGCTGCAAATACCTTTTCAGTAAAACAGGAAAGGAAACCTCATGCCCCAGCGCAAAGATGTGAATACATAATCTCTCAAGTACCATTTCAAGTCTGTGACTTCCTAACAATGTCAGCTAATGCGGATTGAACACCTCCTATGTCAGACATTACCAACTAATTTTCAGGCATAAATGCAATCCCCACAACAACACTATGAGGAAAATACTCACATGAGTCCTAACTTACAGACCAGGAATTGAAAGCACAAGGAGTTAAAGTAGCTTGGCCACAGCTAGCAAAGTCAGGGTTTGAACCTAAGAAATCGTCCTTAGAACATACACACATCTTTGGCAACTATATTTTATTCCCTCCAGGCAAGCCAAAGATGTTGCAACTTATACACTGAATTTTATTTCTGGGGAAATTCCTATAGTGGCTCAAAAATATTATTTTCTTTTTTATCCTCTTTCCCATGAAGTTTGCTCCAAAGCAGAATTCCCTTCAGGCAGATTTAATTTGGCATCAAGTATTTTATTGGTCAAGCATCCATTTTATTAACATTTCATATTATAAAAGTTCAGTATAATTGTTCTGGTTACATTTTCTCACAAAACCATTTTCACGGCAAAAAAAAAATACACTACAGATTAGCAGTACTGTGCTCGAAATCAGAAGGAGGTGAAAGTCCAATAGACAATCTCTGTTAAAAAGTAACCTTCACCTTTCCTCCATGGAGAACAGGGCCATGGCAAGGTTCCCAGTAGGGTCTTCCTCATGGTTCAATTTGGAGTCTTAAGGGAGGTCCACCAACATCTCAGTCCTCTGATTCCACAGAAACTGTGAAGTCAAGATTTACAGAATGTCAGAGCAGGTTAAGAATGATTGGTTTAACCCTTACCAAGACACTGAGATTCCGAGGAGCTCCGATCTCGTGCAGTATCATCCAACCAGTTAGCACTAGCTCTAAACTGAGATTTTGGGGTTTGCACAAGTATATCCTCACTACTTCAGCCCAAGAGAGAAGAAATAAAAAAAAAAAAAAGAAATAAAGCAGGGTTTAAACTTGATCTTATCTTCAACAAAGTGGTGGGATTAAGTCTTAAAAAGTTTCAGTTACCAAAACCCATAAAATAAAAGTAAGACGCCAGGGAGCAGAGAGGACAGTGAACACAGGAGTCTCCCCCAGAGAAATGACAGAGCACCAGGCACATTCTAGAAGGCCCTCATTTCCAGAAAGGACAACTCACCATATTTAATGTAACCTTCAAATCTGCACTGGCAAATATACAAATGCTTTGCAAAGGCAGTGTGGTCATTCATTAAGAAGTTCTAGACGGCCTGTAATCCTAGCTCGAAGGAAATTAACATTCTCTTAAACAATTCCAGGTTTCTTGGTTCAAGCCAGAGGTCTACAGTACTTGGAGAGATATTACTGGCTTATTAAAAAATTATATGGAAAGAAGGCAGGAGGCCAAGTCTGATTGTCCTCGAAGATTGTGAGCAGCTCCCATTAGCCCTGGCACCAGAACAGCTGAGGCTTCTCACACACTCATGAGCAAAGTACAAAGTGTGTACAACAGATTACTGTGTGAGAAGGGGCCTGGGGCTTGGCAGAACATGCCTCCAGCCTCTCAGAGTGCTAGGATTACAGGCGAGCCACCGCGCCCAGACTGAGCTCTTTACCTGAAAGATGAGAAATAAGGATGTGACCCTCAAAGAACCATCAGACGTAGTTAATAATGTCATAAATAAGGGGAATAAAGCCTTGATCAGCTCAGTGCCTGTAGCACGGTGGTTATGGTGCCAGCCACATACACCGGAGGTGGCAATTCAAGCCCAACCCGGGCCAGGTAACCAACAATGACACCTGCAACAAAAAATAGCTGGGTGTTGATCAGGTGTATCCAGGTCAAGTAGAATGATTTTGAAGTATTTCTTCTTTTTCTATTGTCTATAAGATTTGGCATAATCTGTTTTTTTAATTATCTTTTTTTATTTATAAATATTAGTTGTCTATTTTTTGAGACTTAAAAAAAAAAAGAAGTTAACTGATGACTCCATACTGAATCTCAGAGTCAAAGCATTCTATTATAGACGTACTCTTATTTGACAATGTGAATGTTACTTTCTTTGCATTATTCTTATATTATTATTGTTATTGCTTAGTATTTTGATGCAGCAATCGTCTGATTTCTTTTCTGAATGTATTCATGGTAGTTCTTTATTATTATTATTAAATCATAGCTGTGTACATTAATGAGATCATGGGGCACCATACACTGGTTTTATAGACCATGTGACACATTTTCATCACACTGCTGAACATAGCCTTCCTGGCATTTTCTTAGTTATTGTGTTAAGACATTTATATTCTACATTTACTAAGTTTCACATGTGCCCTTGTAAGATGCACCATGGGTATGATCCCACCAATCATGCTCCCTCCGCCCATCCTCTCCCCTTCCTCCCCTCCCTCTCCCCCTTCCCCCTATTCTTAGGTTATAACTGGGTTATTGCTTTCATGTGAAAGCCATAAATTAGTTTCATAGTAGGGCTGAGTACATTGGATACTTTTTCTTCCATTCTTGAGATACTTTACTAAGAAGAATATGTTCCAGCTCCATCCATGTAAACATGAAAGAGGTAAAGTCTCCATCTTTCTTTAAGGCTGCATAATATTCCATGGTGTACATATACCACAATTTATTAATCCATTCGTGGATCAATGGGCACTTGGGCTTTTTCCATGACTTAGCAATTATGAATAGGGCTGCAATAAACATTCTGGTACAAATATCTTTGTTATAATGTGATTTTTGGTCTTCTGGGTACATACCTAGTAGAGAAATTATAGGATTGAATGGCAGATCTATTTTTAGATCTCTAAGTGTTCTCCAAACATCTTTCCAAAAGGAATGTATTAATTTACATTCCCACCAGCAGTGTAGAAGTGTTCCCTTTTCTCCAAATCTACACCAACATCTCTGGTCTTGGGATTTTGTGATATGGGTTAATCTTACTGGAGTTAGATGGTATCTCAAGGTAGTTTTGATTAGCATTTCTCTGATGATTAAAGATGATGAGCATTTTTTCATATGTCTGAAGGCCGCATGCCTGTCTTCTTCAGAGAAGTTTCTCTTCAAGTCCCTTGCCCAGCCTGCGATGGGATCACTTGTTCTTTTCTTGCTTATACGTTTGAGTTCTCTGTGAATTCTGGTTATTAAACCTTTGTCAGAGACATAACCTGCAAATATCTTTTCCCATTCTGAGGGCTGTCTGCTTGCTTTACTTACTGTGTTCTTGGCTGTGCAGAAGCTTTTTAGTTTGATCAGGTCTCAGTAGTGTATTTTTGAAGCTGCTTCAATTGCCTGGGGGGTCCTCCTCATAAAATACTCGCCCAGACAGATTTCTTCAAGGGTTTTTCCTGCACTCTCTTTTAGTATTTTTAGAGTTTCATGTGTTAAGTTTAAATCTTTAATGCAGTGAGAGTCTATCTTAGTTAATGGTGAAAGGTGTAGGTCCAGTTTCAGTTTTCTACAGGTTGCCAACCAGTTCATCCAGCACCATTTGTTGAATAGGGAATCTTTTCCCCACTGAATATTTTTAATTGGCTTGTCAAAGATCAAATAACGGTAAGTAGCTGGATTCATCTCTTGGTTCTCTATTCTGTTCCAGACATCTACTTCTCTGTTTTTGTGCCTGTACCATGCTGTTCTGATCACTATCGATTTATACTGTAGTCTGAGGCCTGGTAGCGTGATTCCTCCTGCTTTGTTTTTATTTCTGAGTAATGTCTTGGCTATTGGAGGTTTTTTCTGATTCCATATAAAACGAAATATTATTTTTTCAAGGTCTTTAAAGTATGACAGTGGAGCTTTAATAGGGATTGCATTACAATTATATATTGCTTTGGGTAGTATGGACATTTTAACAATGTTGATTCTTCCCAGCCATGAGCATGGTATGTTTTTCCATTTGTTAACATTTTCAGCTATTTCTTTTCTTAGACTTTCATAGTTCTCTTTATAGAGATCTTTCATGTCCTTTGTTAGATAAACTCCCAAATATTTAATCTTCTTTGGCACTACTGTGAATGGAATAGAGTCCTTAAATGTTTTTTCAGCATGACTATTTTTGGCACATATAAAGGCTACAGATTTATGAATGTTGATTTTGTAACTCGAGACGCTGCTGTATTCCTTGATCACTTCTAAGAGTTTTGTAGTAAAAACTCTGGTATTTTCCAGATATACAATCATATCATCTGTGAAGAGTGAAAGTTTGATCTCTTCTGACCCTATATGGATACCTTGATTGCCTTTTCTTCCCTAATTGCGATGGCTAAACCTTCCTTTACAATGTTAAAGAGCAGTGGAGACAATGGGCTGCCTTGTCTGGTTCCTGATCGGAGTGGAAATGATTTCAATTTAACTCCATTCAATACGATATTGGCCGTGGGTTTGCTGTAGATGGACTCTATCAGTTTAAGAAATGTCCCTTCTATACCAATTTTCTTAAATGTTCTGATCATGAAGGGATGCTGTATATTATCAAAAGCTTTTTCTGCATCAATTGAGAGAATCATATGGTCTTTGTTTTTTAATTTGTTTATGCGCTGAATTATACTTATAGATTTAGGTATATTGAACCAGCCTTGAGACCCTGGGATAAAACCGAGTTGGTCATGATGTATAATTTGTTTGATGTGTTGCTGGATTCTGTTTGTTAGGATCTTGTTGAATATTTTTGCATCTATATTCATTAATGATATTGGTCTATAATTTTCTTTTTTGTTGGGTCTTTTCCTGGTTTGGGGATCAGGGTGATATTTGCTTCATAGAATGTGTTGGGTAGTCTTCCTTCTTTTTCTATATTTTGGAACAGGTTGAGTAATATAGGTACTAATTCCTCTTTAAAGGTTTGGTAGAATTCTGACGTGAAGCCATGTGGTCCCAGGCTTTTCTTTTTAGGGAGATTTTTATATGGTTGATGCCATTTCAGAACTTGATATTGGCCTATTCAACATTTCCACTTGATTCTGGCTAAGTCTTGGAAGGTGACGTGCTTACAAGTATTGGTCAATTCCCTTCAGATTTTTACATTTCTGAGAATAAAGTTTCTTGTAATATTAACTAAGGATTTTTTGAATTTCTGAGGAGTCTGTTGTTATTTCGTCTTTGTCGTTTCTGATTGATGAGATTAGAGATTTTACTCTTTTTTTCCTGGTTAGGTTAGCCACAGGTTTATCTATTTTATTGACCTTTTCAAAAAAACAGCTTTTTGATTTATTGATCTGTTGTATAATTATTTTGGTTTCAATTTCATTTAATTCTGCACTAATTTTGGTTATTTCTTTTCTTCTACTGGGTTTGGGGTTGGAATGTTCTTCCTTTTCCAGTTGCTTGTGATGTCCAATTAAGTTGTCAGCTTCCTCTCTTTCCGTTCTCTTGAAGAAGGCTTGCAGTGCTATAAATTTCCCTCTTAGGACTGCCTTTGCTGAATCCCAGAGGTTCTGATAGTTCATGTCTTCATTGTTGTTTTGTTCCAAAAAATTGGCGATTTCTTTCTTAATCTCATCTCTGACCCAGCTATCATTTAGCATAAGGTTATTTAACTTCCATGTTTTTGTATGAGTATGCAGATTCCTGTTGTTACTCAGCTCAAGTTTTATTCCATGGTGGTCTGAGAAGATGCAAGGAATAATTTCTATTCCTTTAAATTTACTGAGGTTAGACTTGTGACCTAAGATGTGATCAGTTTTGGAGTATGTTCTGTGGGCTGATGTGAAGTATGTGTATTCAGTTTTGTTGGGATGAAATGTTCTGTAGATGTCTGCATCCAAATGTTGGATGGTTAGGTTTAAATATAAAATTTCTTTGCTCAGCTTCTTATTGGAGGATCGATCCCTCACTGCCAAAGGAGTGTTGAAATCTCTGACTATTATGGAGCTGGAGGAAATCAAGTTGCTCATGTCTGTTAGAGTTTCTCTTATAAAATGAGGTGCATTCTATTTGGGTGCATAAATAGTAATAATTGAAATCTCATCATACTGAGTATTACCCTTAACAAATACGAAGTGACCATTCTTATCCTTCCTTACTTTTGTTGGTTTAAAGCCTATTGTGTCTGCAAATAGAATTGCAACACCTGCTTTTTTCTTTTTTTTTTTAACTGATGAATCAGAATTTTATTACATATGGATCAGCAGCAAAGTAAGAACTCAGAAATTAAAGGACAGAACCTAACCTCCACACTGAGGCAAAAGATAAAACACCTGCTTTTTTCAATTACCATTTGCCTGAAATATGGACGACCATCCTTTCACCCTGAGTCTATATTTATCTTTTAAGGTAAGATGTGACTCTTGTATGCAACAATTATCTGGCCTGAGTTTTTGTATCCAGTCAGCTAACCTGTGCCTCTTTAGAGGACAGTTTAAGCCGTTCACATTAATGGAGAATATTGATAAGTCTGGTAAAATTTTTGGTATCGAGTTTTTCGAAAGTCCAGTGGACATTTTTAATTCTTTTGCCACTGTGGAAGTTGGAGTTGGATCAAAAGTTTCTGAGTGAGTTTACTTTTGTGGTAGAGGATTGGGCTGGTCATTATGGAGGATAGGTCTGAGAATATCCTGAAGAGCTGGTTTGGTTATGGCAAATTTCTTCAACATATGAATGTCATTAAAGTATTTAATTTCTCCATTATAAATGAAACTCAGTTTAGCTGGATACAGGATCCAGGGTTTAAAGTTATTTTGCTTTAGAAGATTAAAAGTTGATGACCACCCTCTTCTGGCTTTTAAAGTTTCAGCAGAGAGCTCTGCAGTTATTCTAATATTCTTTCCTTTGTAGGTAATAGATTTCTTACATCTGGCTGCTTTCAGAATTTTCTCCTTCATATTAACTTTAGTGAAGTTAATTGTGATATGCCTGGGGGATGTCTTATTCAGATTGAGTCATGCTGGGGTTATGAAACTGTCTGCTATCTGAATTTCAGAATCTCTTGGCATGTCTGGAAAATTCTCTTTCATAATTTCATGGAGAAGGACCTCTGTGCCTTGCGAGACCACTTCATCACTTTCAGGGATTCCAATGAAGCGGATATTAGCCTTCTTCAAATTATCCCAGAGCTCTCTGAGAGAATGATCCATTTTTGCTCTCCATTTCTCTTCCTCTTTCAGAGTTTGGGAGCATTCAAAGGCTTTGTCTTCAATGTCAGAAATCCTTTCTTCTGCTTGCTCCACTTTGTTACTGAGGGATTCTACTGTCTTTTTCAGATCTTTGAGGGCTGCAAACTCCTGCTTCAGCGTGTCAAAATCTTTGGTGGTTTTGCCTTTAAATTCGTTAAATTCTTGAGATAACTTTTGAATTTCTCCTTGAATTTCTAATTCCAAATTTTGAATTGCTCCTCAAATTTCTAATTCCAAATTTTTCTTCATTCTATGAATCTTGTTTGCAATCCAAATTCTGAATTTGATTTCTGACATCTCGGCCAGCTGTTTATGAATGGGATCTTCAGTTATATCTGCCATATCTTTCCGTGGGCGGGGTTGATCTATTCTGGTTATTCATGTTACTAGAGTTTTTCCGCTGATTCTGCCCCATGATTATTTTACACCATTTGATTTTTCCCCTGGAGCTTTGTCAAGGACCCGTACAGTGCTATGGCCTGAGAAACTGGGGCCCTGTTTGATGTGGGGGGGGGATAAGTGGTTCTGTCTTATTTTCAGCTGGTCTCTGTCTGACCCTAGTGAAACAGTTACTCTGGGTTGAAGTCTCAGCTGTGGAGAAATACCAGCAATTAAGTCACCCCACCCCCCACAGCCAACAATTGGAAAAGGAAAATCAAACCTTCTTACAACCACACACCCAGGGCACCACTTGAATAGTCCTTGGGCGATTGGCTCAGTTCAAAAGGTCGAAATCAATTGTCTCATTCAGCACCTGTCTCAGGTGGGAGAGTTTAAAAGGTCTCTGGCAACTGGATTGCAGGGGTCTGGTGACAACTCAGATATGACTTGTTCTGGTGCTCCATAAAGTCAGCAGGACCCACCCAGCAAATAGATTAGTCTGGGAAGGTTGATGCCTCCTTCCCCACCCTGCACCTCTATCACACCCAGTCACTGATAGCCCCGCAGGGCTGTGACCCAGTTGCATCCAGTGAACAGATACTCCAGGGGTTTGCACCCACCTGAATCACAAGGAAATCTATATCTGCTCAGCCAGGCCGCTGCGCTCTGCCTCTATCTAGCAGGAGGAGGTGAGGGCTGACAACCCAGGGTGCTTGATGGAGGCTGGGGGATGTTCACTCAGGTCCAGCCCTGCCCCTGATTGATGTTACTGACAGAACAGAACAGAACAACTTTGCAGGAATTTGTTTCTGTCCCTGCTAAATTCCTCTGCAGAAGAGAAGCTGTTTTGAGTTCCCAGAGCCTGGGCCTCAGGCCCTGTCTTTGCTCCTGCAGGTTTGTATTCAGTTAGCTGTCAGTTCTAGCCTCCTGCCTTCCTTTTTCTATAAGCTGATGATCCCCTGAGGGCCGGGTGCATCTTAGGCTCAGTAAAGTGGTCCTCTGGGTCAGCCCTCCCCTGGGAATTTCCCAGCTCTGCACATGCGTTTTCTAGTCCCCAAGCTCCACCCAGGCCGGTACCACCTCACGCAAACCCTTTATTCACGGGGCCTGCGTTTCCGTCCCAGATCTGTTCAGCGGTGGTTGCCACCTGAGAAGATGCCCAGCCTCCTCTGGTTGCCCAGGGTGACAGGGGGTGTGGCTTCGGAATATGAGGGAGTGAGCCCTATTGTTGCCAAAAATGGCTGCTGCTCTGCGCCTTGGGGCACCGCTGCTCTGGTGTGGCTCCCTTTCAGCTGACCGTCCTCTCCTCACTCCTGTGCCACAGAATCAACACTGACCAGCTGCAGTCCAGGCCCTGTCCACAGCCTTCAAGAAATCACCCAATAATCTGGACTCCTGGGGGACAGGCCTCCAGACCTCAGAGTGAGAGTGGAGGGGAGTGCTAGGAGCTCAAAACTGCAGGTAGAGAATATATACAGTTTTATACAGTTTTATGCCTGGCAGGAGAACGCCATGGCACCCTAGTAGGGGAGGTAGGTCCAGTTTTTAGAGGGTCTCTCCTGTGGAGTGTAGTGGGAAGACCTTTGAACTCTGCTTGCTTGTTTGTGGGGCACTCTGAGCCTTTCTCATGGGGGAGGGGACTTCCGTCCGCTTGGTGATGGATTTTGTACCTTTTGTTTGTACCCTTGAGGTCACAGCTCGCCTCTGCAGGGTTGATGTGTGTTCTTCAACCTTCTCTCTTGGTGCAGCTCTAATCCACCAGGTTACTTGCTAAATTTCTGTCCTTAAACTCTCCTTCTGGATGGGAGCCTCTGTGGAAAGCTGGCTTCAGTCTGCCATCTTGTCTCCACCTCCCTCTGTTCATTCATTCTTTATGAGGTTTTTGTTTTGAGTTCTTATCTTAAACATTGTTATTGTTATTAAATTTTAAGCCTTTTTAATTTTGTGAAGCCAAAAAATGGAAACCTAATAAACACATGTATATGTAAAAAAATAAATAAAAAATAAATAGCTAGGTGTTGTGGCAGGTGCCTGTGGTCCCAACTACTCGGGAGGCTAAGGCAAGAGAATTGCTTGAGCCCAAGAGTTTGAGGTTGCTGTGAGCTGTGACACCACAGCACTCTATCGAAGGTGACATAGTGAGACTTTGTCTCAAAAAGAAAAAAAGCCTTGATCATCATCAATTATTATTACTTTTAATGGTATTATTGCCTATTACAACTTTGAACACACGAGAGTATCTCCAAGGCAAGAGGCAAGGCATCGCCTCAGAGAGATCAGAGCTTGAAAATGTTAAAAATGACAACGTTTACACCTGATGGAGTGGGAAATAGGGAACCATTGAAGGCTTTTCACTAACAGAATGACACAATGAGTCAAGTAATTACAAACGATGGTTTTCAAGGATCATGCCAAATGGGCTAGAAGATAAGAAAGACCGAGGCTGGGTGATCAGCTCAGAGGTAAGTTCATCACGGGAAGAAGAGAGAGAGCAGGGGAGGGAGCCAGCTGATGCCTCCGGAAACCTCTAAGACGAAATGCAGAGATACAAGGGGGACAAGGCACTTGCAGTAAAATAGACTATGAAAGAAGGAGGGAAGATGCTATCTCCAAGAAGTGAGGATGCAGCTGTGTGTCAATCAAGGAATGGTCAGAGAACGCTCCTCCCCACCCTTAGAAAAAGCCACCTTGTAGCTGTTTACGAAGAGGTTCTTTCAACAGGGAAGAATCTTCTCACGCAATCCTGCTTAATTAGAAGACTACTCAGAACACCTGAGTGATGCTGAATATTTCCGGTATGTGTTGGGACAACCCACCTGCTTGGATGCTAAATACACAGACACATCTTTGTAGTCCACAGACTGTAGACTGGTGATGGAAACTAAGGGAGTGGTGATGGAGACTGGATGTCTCAGTATGAGACCACCACATGCAGAATTGGGCCTTCTGCACTAGTGTTGGGTAGAGACGCTGAAGTGTATTTTCCAGCAAACTCTTAAAAGGACTTAAATCAGAAATAACTCCAGATGCTCAAAATAAACTAAAATCCTTCTGATATGTTAAAATCTTCCAAATATTGGTGCCATTATGCTAATAATTAGGATTCTGTTTTGTTTCTATTTGAAATAGCTCTTTATTAAAATCTATAATTTATACTTAAAAAAAAAAAAAGAAAAAGCCACCTTGGAATTTAAAAATACAATCACAGAAATAATGAAATTAAAGATTGGGGAGATGAATTTGAGAAAATATTCCATAAAATAGAGGAAAATAGCAAAGAAAACGGTGAAGAGAAGGGGCAGAAAACACAAGAAAATTAGATCCCTGTCTAGAAAGTTCAATGTATGAATAATAAGAATCACCAGAGGAGAAACAAATAAAACAAACAGGAGAGGAGATCTGCAAAGAAATAAACTTCAAGAATATTTTTCAAGGGTGGCGCGTGTGGCTCAAAGGAGTAGGGCACTAGCCCCATATACCGGAGGTGGCATGTTCAAACCTGGCCCCAGCCAAAAAAAAAGAATATTTTTCAAAACAGAAGGCAAGAGTTTTCAGACTGAAAAGTTCCATGTAGCATCCAGAACAATGGACACAAGGAGCTTCCCTCTGAGGTGCGTCATCATGAAATTTCAGAACACTGGAAACAAAGAGAAGATTCTACAATCGTCCAGAGAATAAAAATAGATCACAGGCAAAGAGTAAGTATCAGGCATCTCCACCCCCATAACACCGAGTCTAGAAGGCAGCAAGGCACAGCCTTTGTAACTCTGAAGGACAGAACTTTTAAGCTAGAATTGCACACCCAGACAGATTTACTATCACGTGTGAGCACAGAATATCTGCAGACGTGCAAGACCTTAAAGCTTTTGTCTGCCATTCGTGTTTCTCAGAAAGCTACGGGAAGATGTGCATTAAAAGAAATACACATAAAATACAGGAAGAAGCTGAACAAGAAAAAGATGTGGCATGTAAGAAACAGGACCCATCACAGGAGGGCAGAAGTGAGGACCCCGGGAGGAGAGTGAGGGGCAAGCCTAGAACAGAACCTTACATGACCCAAGGAGGTGCAATTCAGAAATCTCCAGGTCCAAGTAGGCCGGGCGCAGTGGCGCACACCTGTAATCCTAGCCCTCTGGGAGGCCAACCCAGGATTGCTTGAGCTCAAGAGACCAGCCTGAGCAAGAGAGAGACCTGGTTTCTACTAAAATAGAAAAACTAGCTGAATGTTGTGGCAGGTGCCTGTAGTCCCAGCTACTCAGGAGGCTGAAGCAGGAGGATCACTTAAACCCAGAGTTTGAGGTTGCTGTGAGCTGTGACGCCACGGCATTCTACCCAAGGCAACAGAGTGAGACTTTGTCTCAAAAATAAATAAATAAAATAATTTTTCAAGGAGGTAAGATTTAACAATATTTTAAAAAGAAACCTCCAGGAGATTCTTCCTCTGCAATAAAAATGTACAGAGTACATGACGTGCCTGAATAGCATTTGCAGAGTCAGAACAATGTAAAGGCAAATATTAATCAAAACCAAATTCAGATAGAAACACATGGGGAGACTGGAGAGATTCAAAGTTTGATGGCAGGAGAGTCTAGGGATGAAAGAAAACTAAAACTTGATCTTTACAGTGGGAATTCAAACCAAAAAGTTAAGAAGTAGCAACATAGGGCAGTGCCTGTGGCTCAAAGCAGTAGGGTACCAGCTCCATATGCCGGAGGTGGCGGGTTCAAGCCTAGCCCCGGCCAAAAACTGCAAAAAAGAAAAGAAAGAAGTAGCAACATAAGCACATTATTTCATAATATGAAGGTCATTACCCAAAAAGTCAGTCAAACGAGCTGAACGTTGTGAACTGGGGACCGGGCAGAAGGGAAGAACAGCTGGTTTCCACAGCAAGGACTGGAAATTCTTTGACCCTTTCAGTAGGGTACATGTAAAATTTTAATGAAGGTACCACTTAAAGAAGGAAGAAAAATAGGATTACTTTTCACAAACTTGGAACAAATGAAAAAAAATCTCATTCTCAGCTCAGATGAAAAGCCAGGGACTAGAAACACAGCTTCTGATGTCACGGCAAAGGGCCTTTGGCTGGATGTTAGACCTGGGCCTCTCCCAGCTCAGGTGTGGCCTTCTGTGAGCAGGGCAAGTCCCACAAGGCCCCTTCTGCTGCCTCCCTGGAGCCGTGCAGGTCAGCACCCAAGGTGCTCAGATTGTGAGACCACTCCCTTACCCACTAAGGTCAGGACCTCCAAAGTCACACCTGAACAGATGAGACAGGCAGCTCAGAAGCTCCCATGGCTTGTCCCCCTCCCCCTGAGAGTTCAGCCAGCCGGGCAGGTCTGTGACCCTTCTGAGCAATGAATGACACAGAGTGACATCTAAACAGCAGACGCAGAGTTCAAGACTGCCCCTTTTAACAAGGCTGTTTGCTCCAGGGAAGGTCCAGTGGCTATGTTGCTGACACGTGTTTCTCTGAACTCTTTTCCCTGCCAGTCAGTAGAGCGGCCCCACGGAGTCTCCAGAAGTCCTTTCCACACAGCATGTCCAGGGCAGGTGGGACCCTGGGTGCTCCGGTGGTCACTGATCATGGGCCTGGTAACTTCTCTGCTTGACGTCCCCCCCACCCCCTGCCCAGGGTGGGTGACATTGCTAGAGGTACGTAGTGTTCAAGTCACAAGCATGGGGAACACTCTGCAGAGGGAATACCCATGGGGGCCACGCCCCTTGCCACAGGGAGCACAGGGAGCAAGTCCCCTCACACCAAGAGTCTGCTCTGCTCTGGGACCAAGATGCTTACTCTGAGGTGGTGAATACAGTCTGGGAGCCTCATTGCGGCACATCACGGCACCGACACCATGCTTTAGGTTATTTTCTGAGAATCATAAAGCTTTAAGTGCAGTCCTCTAAGAATCCACCCTGGACGACCACCCTGCCCCTTCGGGAAGAACACTGTGAGAGAGGAGAGTGCGGCCAGGAATTCATTTTCAAACCAGGAACCAGAAAAGCCCTGGGCCTGTTGGCCTTCTGCATATGGCCAAAGTGGCCACTATCCCAGAATCCTCCCCTTCACCCCTCCTTCCTCTTTTAGACGTCTCCATACAATCCAATAAAACAAATGAAAACAAAAAAGCCGGAGTTTTGTATTCAAGGAATGTAATGCAAGTGCCCCAATTGGACAACTTTCCTGTTAATCAGGAAAATAACAGTTTTTCTCTTTGTTTCCTTTGTAAAACATAAAATTAATTCTCTGTGCAGGGAGGTCACATAACTGTGTGGACAGTATGGATGGAGGATGGGGGCCCTGCCAAGCCTTGGGCTCACTGCATCTCCCCTAAGAAAAGGCTCAAGACCAGATTTTCCCCAACCTGACTGTATTGGAATCACTTTTAAGCCTTTAAGAATTTAAGCCTTTAAGAAAAGCCTTTTAAGCCTTTTTAAGAATTCATATTCCCTAGGGTGTTGTGGGGGGCACCTGTAGTCCCAGCTACTTGGGAAGCTGAGGCAAGAGACTCGCCTAAGCCGGGGAGTTGGAGTTTGCTGTGAGCCATGTGACGCCATGGCACTCTACCAAGGGCAACAAAGAGAGACCGTCTCTACAAAAAAAAAAAAAAAAAAAAAAGAATTTATATTCCCAGGCTCCAACAGGCCTCTGAATCTCAGCCTCTACATATAGGCTCCCTAAACCAGGTGCAGGCCATCCAGGAAGGAAGCTCTCTCCAGCTTGGATCCTGTCCTCATTCAGCACTGGAGATCCCTGGGCTCCAGGAGCCCCTCCAAGCCTGAGGCCAGCCAGGTAGGCCTAGCAATGTGGCGGTGCAGGGGGCTCAGTCCCGGGCTGGTATTTACTTAACTAAGTAGAATACAAGGAGGGAAATAAAAATGCCAGCCTGAGCAAGAGGGAGACCATCTCAACTGAAAATAGAGAAACCAGCCAGGCATGTTGGCAAGCCCCTGTAGTCCCAGCTACTCAGGAGGCTGAGGCAGGAGGATTGCTTGAACCTAAGAGTTTGAGGGTGCTGTGAGCTGCGATGATGCCATGGCACTGTAGCCTGGGTGACAGAGTGAGACAATGCCTCAAAAAAAAAAAAAAAAAGAAAAAGAAATTAGAGAGTTGGAATCTGTTCAGCTGGCAAGAAGAGCTCTCTTCAGCTGAAATCCTTCTTTGTGGGAGGCTGTAGAATTCCTTCATTCAGACTAGAGTGGACATGGCCTCTCTAGCAGTGCAGGCACTTTGAAGGGCAATGAAGAGCTATGGTCTGTCTCAGGGGTGGAGTAAGAGACAGCTCCAGTTCAGCAGGAGTTCCTGCCTGGCACGGTCCCTGCCCGGCAACCTGGCCTAACTGAAATGTGTCGGAAGGAAGCAGAAGTGAGCAGCTTGGACAATCTCCCTTTTCTTCAAGAGATGTAGCCCACAGTAAAGTCAGCCCAGACATCCTGCAGTTCCTAAGTGTGCCCTGCTGTCTGGCTCATGGCTCCGGCCCTGCACAAGCTTCTCCTCTGCTGGGAATGTTCTGGTGCACCCCATCCTCCCATCCCCTCTACACATCAGCAACACCACTCAGCCACCCAGTGTGGCTGGCAACTCATCCTTCTGAGCGTCATCTCTACAAGGAGTTAACTTCTCATGATTCCTGCCACGGTCCCTTGAGCCTTCACATCCATAAGTCAAAGCACAGATGTGGCAGGCACTGTTGAGCACAAATGCCCACTTCCCCTCTGGACTCTCAGGCCTCACACTCCACGGCCTTCCTCTGCCCCCCAGGCGGATTCCTTACCTCTGCCATGTTGGTCATGTCCAGGACATGTCTGGGCAGTGGAGTCCTCTGGCTTCCAGTTGGGTTCAGCTAACAAGAAGCATTGACGAGAACTGTGTGTAAAGGAGGAGGAAGCCCCTTTCCTGGAGGGCCTCAGGTGACAAAGCCCGGCCCCTCTGTGAAAGGGTGCAGCTCACGCTCAGTGGCCCCCTTCCAGAGCTGTGGCTACAGCTATTGCCGGGTCTAGTCACAGCTAGACCCAGCTGGGTCCACTTACCTGGCCCTATGAGTCACATGAGGGTGTCTCTCAGAGTTGCTAGTCTCGGGGGCTTCATCACAACTTGCTAAATTCTTTAACCCCACTTCAGAAATAGTTCCTTCAACCACCTGGCTTGAACATGCCTTCATTTCCTAGTAGGATCCCGATACAGGAATATGTGACTTTGGGGAAGGAGGGCACCCTGGCATCTTGCCCACTGGAACTCCAGTATCAATTCTCCCTCTAGGCTCCAGCTTTGAACACCGTACATCAACTGCACCTCAGAAAACTTATCGTAAGAGGCAGAACATCGGAAAGGCTGGGGGGAAACTTCTGCTTCCAGGCTTATAACACAACCATCTCCAAAAGCAACACAGGGCAAACACACATATATGCCAAGTTACGTAGGCTAAGCTCCTACCCAAGCTTCCTAAAACATAGTTGTTCAAATAAGATAAAAACTTCTTCCTCTGTCTCATGATTGTCTAGAGGAAAGCAGGCAACCCAGGGCGAGCAAGGAGCTCTGCTCCACCAGGTCTCTCGGGGCCTCGGGGCCCTTCTGTCTTGTTCCACGCCCACATGATGGGAACTGATTGTTCATGGCTAGCCTGGCCAGGTGTATGACCACATGCCAGACTGCAACTAGGGTAAAGAAAGAGAAGTTGAAGGGCAAGCAATTCCCCCTGAGGGACGTGTTGCAGAAGCCCATGTAACACTTGCACTCACATTCCATTGGTGAGAACACAGACGTGGCCACACCTCGCTGCAAGGGAAGCTGAGAAATGCAGTCTCTGGCTACTAAAATTGGGGCAGGTGTTTCTTCCTGGGGAACAGGAGTCATCCCTGCTCTAGTGTGTTTGGGACAGAGAGAGAACAAAACACAAGTCTCGATACATTCTATTGCCATACACGGTGCTGCTTCAAGAACTACAATTTTGTTTTATCATGATACGTGATGGACTCATTTTCTGAGGCTATTACAACACGGTACCATAGACCAGGTGTCTTAAAAAACAGAAATTTATCATCTCATGGTTCTGGAGGGTAGGAGCTGGAAATCGAGGTGTTGGAAGTGTTCCTTCTGAGGAGGAACCTGTTCTAGGCCTCTCTCCTGCTCCTCACGGCCCAGGCATTGCCCAGTTTGGAGACGGCTGTCTTCTCCCCGTGACTGCCATAGTCTGCTCTGGGTATGTGTCTGTCCCTCCAGATGGCTTTTTTTTTAAGTGGGGTCTTTCTATGTGGCCTGGGCTTCCCTCAAACTCCTGGGCTCAGCCCATGCTCCCGGCCTCAGCCCCTCGAGTAGCTGGGACCACAGGTGTGTCCCTGTACCCAGCTTGGGTTTTTTATTTTAAATAAGGGCGCGGATCTTTGGCTCTAGGACCCACCCACCCTATTCTAGCATGACTTCATCTAAACTAACACCCTCTTCAACAAACCCATTTCTAAGTAAGGTCAAGTTCAGAGGTGCTGAGGGCTCGGACTTCAACACATACATTTTTGAGAGATGCAGCAAGTGGGAAAGGAACTGAATTTGAAGTTGGGAAACTCAACTTGTGTCCCAGCCCTACCACTGGGACAGTCATGCCAGGTCTGACCCCACCAACCTAATTTGTTGGTAATGAAACAACCACACACCCTTCACAGGGCTGAGGACAGGCACAAACCTAATGACATCTGCAAAAGGGTGGTGAGGCTTGCGTCAGGAGTCTCCACCCTTCTCTGATTAAAAGGTCAGGGCAGAGGGAGACAGAGCTCCAGGTGCTAGCTGGTCTGCTCTTCCTGGAGCACACTCTTTTTCAAATTAAATCTGGTGGAGGGTTCTCCACACCATTCACGTCAGAGGGGGCCTCTGAGAGAGAAACGCCACCACAGGCAAAGATCCTTTAATTCCCTTCAAGGGGGAAAAAGATCCCTTTTAGTTCACAGATGGGTAATTGTATTCACTGTTTCCAAATGTCAAAATGCCAGCCATGGCCAGCTTTCTACTGAGATCAAACAGGCTCCTACGGCCTCTTTCTACTGATGTGGGCAAGAGTTTAGCCATGGTGAAGACGGCTGACTTCTGTGCAGAGTGGGCCCGGCATACTATGCTGCTCACACAGCACAAAGCAGCAGAGTCAGACCCCGAGGAGTCACTCGCAGGCCAGGGGAAGCCTTCAAGCTACCAAAAACATATAGTTTGTGTGCATGACATTAAGAAATAAAAACTAGAGCATCTCATGAGAATAAGGCGAGCAAGGCTATCTTGCCTACATTTTTGTTTTTGTGATTAAAGGCCAGACTGACTCTCACTGTGAACTGATATAAGTTGTTGGTTTTAGAAATTAAGTTAGTAGCTACTGTGGATAAGGGCAGAGGACCCTGATGTACCCTCCTGGAGGATATGAAAGTTGGTATGAGCTTTCTAGAAGGAATCCTGGGAATGGGCTCCCAAGGCCTTAAATAGTGCCTTTATCCTAAGGAATCAAGACAAATCTACAAAGTCAAAGATGATTGTTCTGACTATCTATAATAGCAGAGAATGGGAAAAAACCAAATGTCCAAAGATAGGTGACCTGCCACATGCCTCACTGGACCCTTTCAGGACTCAGCTCCCGCGTCAGCTGAGGTGGGAAGCCCCCACCCCCAGTGGTCCTGCAGCTCCTCTTCCTCCCCCACACCTGTACTGTAACAGCTGCTGTGTTAGGATCCTTTGTCTAGCATGTTTCTTTTGACTACACCAGGGGTTGGCAAACTACCCACCTGTTTTTTTAAAATAAAGTTGTTTGGACACAGCCACACACATGTATTCACATATTGTCTATGGCAGCTTTGGTCGCCTTATGACCTGTGAAGCCTACGATATTTATTATCTGTTCCTTTAGGGAAAAGGGTTGTGGACTCCTGAACTAGGCTATGAGGGCTTGGAAGAAATAAATAATCTAATTTACTTTCACATCCTGTGAACCCTACGTGGTGTCTGGCACACAGAAGGTATTTCGTAGTAAATGTGCGTTGGGTCAATTAAGGAGCTTGGCCCTGCAAACCAACAGGGGTTATCACCATCACCCTTGGGCATCTGTAAAAATGCAAGTCTCCCAGGATCTGCATCCTTATTTATAAGTGATATATGATTGTAATTTCCCCTTTATTATAATATATTTTCTTCAATTTTAATATCAGGTGTACCCAGATCAAGTAGAATGATTTTGAAGCATTTCTTCTTTTTCTATTGTCTATAAGACTTAACATGATCTGTTTTTCGAAATTATCTTTTACTTTTATTTATAAATATTAGTTGACTATTTTTTGAGACTTAAAAAAAATAATAATAAGACGTTAACTGATGACTCCATACTGAACCTCAGAGTCAAAGCATCCTATAATAGACATACTCTTATTTGACAATGTGAATGTTACTTTCTTTGCATTATTATTATTACTATTGCTTAATATTTCCATGTAGCAATTGTCTGATTCCTTTTCTGAATGTATTTATGTTCATTTGTTCTTTATGAGGTTTTTGTTTCTAGTCCTTACTTTAAACATTGTTATTAAAATTTAAGCCTTTTTGCCTGTTTGGGATCTATTTTGTTTCTGATAACCAGGCTGTTCTGTTTACGTGTGATTCATCTTGTCATTAAAATCAAGGATTTAATAAGCAAAAAAAAAAATAAAAAAATAAAAAATAAAAATAAAATTTAAGCCTTTTTAATTTTGTGAAGGTAAAAAAAATGGAAACCCAATAAACACATGTATATGTAAAAATTTAAAAAAATAAAAAACAAAAAGTGAGTTGATTCTAAAAGAAAAAAAAATATGCAAGTTCCCACGCCAAATTCCCAACATATAATTTAAGAGTTTTGGGGTGAAACTAGGGAATATGCATTTCATTAATTATACATTCCAAACTACTGATAGACTTTAAATCAGTCCTGTTGGGAGATGATGGTGATGACTTGGGTTTCTAGAAGCATGGTAGATTAGACAACCTGAAAACGCTCCTGCTATAGGCTTAAGAAAAAATGGACAAAACTTAACTAAATGGACAGCTAAGCTCAGAAAGTCAAATAAAGGAAATTTCCAGGGCACAAAGGAGAAACAGGAACTGAAAAGCAGAGACCCACAGGAGCTGACCTGCGGCCACCCTGGGCAGGGGTCGTGGAGGGCGAGGTTTGGGTACCTTAGAGGCTGAGGTGTGAGGGTGCTGGCATCAAAACACAAGATGTTGCCCACTAAGGGACCAAAGAGCTAGTCTCTCTCAACCATGCCATCCTGTAGGAACTCACACTCACGGCTGGTCTGCACTTACATTTAGTGTGAACATGCGTCCCATGTGGTTGGAGAACCATGAAGCGGAGAAATTAACCTAGAAGCCAGTCTAATCTCAAGAATCTGTATTTACTATTTTAGGAATTGCCCAATGTTGATGAGGGTGTCTGGGGTGCTCAGAAGAAGCATAAGCAAGATCTTCTTGGAAATGCATCCTTCTCCCCCAGCTGCAAAGTGTGTCCTCTGAAAATAAGCTCACAAGCCTCAATTACAAAACGGCGAGAGCCAGTTGGCAGATACAAGCATGTGTAAATCATAAAGCTGTCATGGTCTGGCTCAGCGCCTGTGGCTCAAGTGGCTAAGGCGCTAGCCACATACACCTGAGCTGGTGGGTTCGCATCTAGCCCCGGGCCCCCCAAACAACAATGACGGCTGCAACCGAAAAATAGCCAGGTGTTGTGGTGGGTGACTGTAGTCCCAGCTACCTGGGAGGCGGAGGCAGGAGACTTGCTTGAGCCCAGGAGTTGGAGGTTGCTGTGAGCTGTGATGCCACAGCACTCTACCCAGGGTGACAGCTTGAAGCTCTGTCTCAAAAAAAAAAAAAAACTGTCACATTCCACTGTCTCTCACCACCTTCCCTGACCCCGCTAGCCCCTGTACCGGAGATTACTGCTGCTGTTTGTGTTCTGGCTCCGGCTATTGTCCATCGTGACAGTAATCAGAGGGACCTTGCTAATGCATAGCATGCCCCTTCTCTGCTCAAAATCCTCCAGGCTCCCTGGTGGCCTAGGGGCTAGGATTTAGCGCTTTCAAAATCCTCCAGTGGCTCTTCCTACAGAGTAGGAGCCAGAGACCTCCCATTACCCAGACCCTTACTACCTTCCAGACATCACATCTCACACTCCCACACCTTCTCCCACTCTGGCCCAAGGGATTCTGTGTTCCCCAACTGCAACCAGACTATCTGCCTTCTGTCCACCTACCATCTACCTGTGTTCCACACATTCATCTGGTCTGCACTCTGTCTGCCCCATAGTGTTGCAAGCTCAAGACAGGCTTCTTTTCTGCTGTGTTCCTTCATCCCTGGTGCCTAAAACAGCCTCTGGTGTAGACTAGCTGCAGAAATTTAATAGGAGGAGTAACTGACCATATTAAGGCTTTAGAAAAATCACATCAGAACTTCAGTCACTGCATGTGTTGACTGAATTGCTACAGCTGCTGTATGAAGTCCAGGGGAAGGAAACTGTTTTTGTCCCTATTTTGTACATGAGGAGTCAAAGAAGAAGAAATGACCACAGATGAGGAAGAACCAACAAAAAAATCGCTGCCATCATAACGCGCCAGACCAGGTCATCTCCCCTGAGGGGGAACGATTGTAGCTACCTTAGAAGACCCTGACTACAAAGAAATGAAAAAAAAATCAGATGATGGAAGGCAACGGGGAATTGAAGGGAAAGTGGAAAACCAGCAGAAGGAAAATGAAAAATTGACCCAAGAATTGGGCGGCAACTCTGGCTCAAAGGAGCAGGGCGCGGGCCCCATATACCGGAGGTGGCGGGTTCAAACCCAGCCCCGGCCAAAAAATGCAAAAAAAAGAAAAAAGAAAAGAATTGAAAGAGGTGATCAGAAAATTTGAAAATGTAGTAGAGAATTTCAGCAACAGATTAAACCATGGAGAAGAAAGAATCTCAGAGCTTGAGGACAAGGCTCTCAGCTAACGCAGTCACTTAGAGGCAGAAAAGAAGAGGGTGGAAACAGAGTGATCGCTCAGAGAATTGTGGGACACACCAAGGGCATAAGCACACAGATTATAGGTATCCCCGAAGGAGAACGGCGTCTCAGTAACGTGGAAGACTTAGCCACAGGTGTGACGGCTGAAAACTTCTCTAACATCACTATAGGTTCAGGTGTTCACCTAGTTGATGGATACCTACTTTGTAAACGAGTACACGGAGGTCCTGAGATTGAATGCCTTACTCAGCCTCACACAACTGGGGGGCCTGAATCGCTTTACAATCCCTCACTCTGCCTCCTGCTGTCTGCCACCCTCCCCTCATGTCAAGGTGCAAGGTGAAATACCTCTTGACATCTGAGAGCATTAGAGCTTAAAACCTCAAATCAAGTGCTCCTTGAAGAGCAACCCAGGGATGAAATGTCATCTCATGAGGTACCCAAGGCAGGGTTATTTGTGCGAGCATTTCACCCAGCAGGGCATGGAGTGGGGGGTGCTGCTTCTGGAGCACCAGTGTTGATGTGGTTGGGGGGATGGAAAGCCCACCCATTGGCAGAAATCCCAGCCTCACACCCAAACAGCCGTGCAGCCAACAGGTCTTTCCCAGCCCTAAAGTCTCCGGGTGAGGAGCTGACGGTTGAGCTTGAGAGATCAAAGTGCTGGCTCTTTTCTCCATTAAACACTTTATTGATTATTTCTAGCATGTGAAATAAGCCTGAACATGCTTTTTAGCCTCTCCAGAAACCTTAGTAACACCTAAACCCCAAGTCCGGTGTCAGAGAATATTCTAAGTGACGGGCAGTGTTTGACTGGTATAGAGCTCCACCGTCAAAGCTCAGACATGGTGCCCTGCGTGTAAGCCCTCTTACTAGCTGGCCGTCCCTTGGTGAATGACCGCACTTTCAACCTCCATTCCCATGTCCTCAGGGGGGTAATCACAATCCTGGTAGTGGTACTCCTTAAAGAGCACTTGGGACAACCGCCAGGAACCTGTCGGAAAACTTCCCTCCATTAAATGAGCATGCTCAGGTCTTGGGAAGGGAGGGGGATGATTCCAGGCTCACAAGAACTGGGATGGGGGTATCCCAGCAGCTTGGCCCCTTCTCCATGTCAGGCTCTGTCTTAGGCACTGGGGACATGGTCTACATCACATTTGTGCTTGTGGCATGAAACACCAGTTTGTTTGGTTTTTTAATTAAATCATAGCTGTGTACACTAATGCAATTGTGCGGTACCATGTGCTGGTTTTATATACAATTTAAAATATTTTCATCACACTGGTTAACATAGCCTTCACAGCATTTTCTTAGTTACTATGTTAAGACATTTATGTTCCACATTTAGTAAGTTTCACATGTACCCTTGTAAGATGCACCATAGGTGTAATCCCACCAATCACCCTCCCTCTGCCCATCCTCCTCCTTCCCCTCCCCTCCCTTTCCCTTTTCCCCATATTCTTAGGTTATAACTGGCTTTTAGCTTTCATATGAAAGCTATAAATTAGTTTCATAGTAGAGCTGAATACATTGGATACTTTTTCTTCCATTCTTGAGATACTTTGCTAAGAAGAGTATGTTCCGGCTCCATCCATGTAAACATGAAAGAGGTAAAGTCTCCGTCTTTCTTTAAGGCTGCATAATATTCCATGGTGTACATATACCACAATTGATTAATCCATTCGTGGGTCAACAGGCACTTGGGCTTCTTCCATGACTTAGCAATTATGAATTGGGCTGCAATAAACGTTCTGGTACAAATATCTTACAATTTCTCTACTAGCTATATATCCAGAAGACCAGAAACACCAACACAGACTTGCACAAAAATGAAAAGGTGTAGTGCAGCCCCCACACCAGAAGGCCCAAGGGGCCACTGGTAGCCGTACCACTCATCAAAATAGTGATGGACTTTGTTGGGAAGATGGAATTTGTTACTGGAGCTTTATTTACCCTGAGGCTCAGAGGCAGGCCCGTTGGAGAGGGCAAAGTCCCTGCCCATCGCCCCTCTGTCCCCCGCGCCCACATCCTGTCCCTTTAGCACTACACAGGCCCCAGTGCAGGCTGTTCCCTTCCGTGGACTCCACCATTCCCACCCCAGTCAACCTCCACCCCATTAGGGGCAAACACCCTTCAACCTGCAGGTCAATCTTGATTTTAAAATGACCTTGGGCAGGACACTCCAGAAGGTTAGCACCTTGGGTTGGTTCTCAGACCCATGATGCTTCCATGAATTATGAGTATAACGTACCTTTACGAGGTTGTCACTCCCCTGAATAGCGACTTCCATGACGGGAAGAGCCGTCCATGACCGCTGAGTGTCCTGTTCACTGCTCTGTCACCAGGCCTGGCATCCAGTGAGTTCCAAATCGTCACATGGGTGAGTGAGTGAACGAAAGGAGGGCATTTCACATTTCTGAGTCCAGCTCATCTCCTGCTCACCCTTAAGAGGCAAAGCTTAAAGATGGGACTCACAGGACAAGAAAATGGCCCAAGGTCTCTTGACCAAGAAGTAAGGGAGCCAGGAAATGACTCCAGTGTAACCTCCAAACTCTGCACCTCCCACAAGCCTTGCTGCTGCAGCTTCTGTGTTCCAAGGGACCCCCAAAGTCTCTGACGTCCCTCTGAGAGGGGTCCGCACATGCTAGCAGAGGACGGGCCCGGGGTGGGTATAGAGTCGCTGGTGCGTGGGGACCTTCTAGAACATTTGTTCCCTCTCCTGCTCAGGCCTGTGTGGCCTGGAGAGCTCCACAGTTTGCTTGGATGTGTCTTAACAATTTCAAACGGGGGGGCTGCACTGCACTTCACCTGACCTGAGAGCAGAGGCTGGAGGAAGCTGAGAAGAGCTAGGGGTGCCAGATGGGGCTGGGTTGGGTTCTGCAGGGATCTCATGACAGCAGACAAGGCTTAGCCACACAAGGGTCTGCACCCCGGCACTGGGAGTTTGAAGGGGTTACTGAGGCTTTAGTACCAGCACAATGGCGTTCCGGGAGGCTGGCTGAAGGGAAAACAAGATTACACAAATCCCCCAGCTCACGGACTCATCAGGGTAATGAGGCTTGATGCCTGCCATTCAGTGGTAAAAGAAATTAATTATGGCCCCAGAGTCTGCCTCCCCCAGTGAAAGATAGAGCCTCTGATTGCACTTTTTGGACCAGCTCCTAACACACTAGCCTTGACTGTGGCCTTCAGGGGGTGTCCTCCTCCGTCCACACTTTCATCCATCCAATACTTACTGAGCAGTCAGCCCTCCCTTTAAAATTTACCTTCTGAGCTCGGTGCCTGTGGCTCAAGTGGCTAAGGTGCCAGCCACATACACCTGAGCTGGCGGGTTCAAATCCAGCCTGGGCCCGCCAAACAACAATGACGGCTGCTACCAAAAAATAGCCAGGCATTGTGGCGGGCGCCTGTCATCCTAGCTACTTAGGAGGCAGAAGCAGAATCACTTGAGCCCAGGAGTTGGAAGTCGCTGTGAGCTGTGATGTCACAGCACTCTACCCAGGGTGATGGCTTGAGGCTCCGTCTCAAAAAAAAAAAAATGACCTTCTGCCTGTGTGACCTTGACAGGTAGCACTCAGCAGTGTGATAATGCATTTGAAGGCCCATCAGGTGCCATTCACGTGCCTCATACCTTATAATGCTCACAACAATCCGAGGAGATGGGGGCTGTTATTATCTCACTTAACAGACAAGGAAATAGAGGCAAGGGAGAGGGGAGTAGCTTTCCCAAGAGGCAGAGCCAGGCTGTAAACCAGGCATCAAGATTGCAGTGAGTGCACAGGGGAGGAGTGGCCAGGACAGACATCACAGAGAAGGCCCTGGGCTGAGCTCTTTGCCTCTCAGAGCCTCAGTCCTCTCCCCCTGGGAAGGGGGCATGAGAAGCTCTGCCTCACCAGGCTGCCGTGAGCATTCGATGCGGAAGTGGCTGTGGGGTGGGAGGCCCATCACGTGGCACAAAGCAGTCCAGGAGAGTGGTTTGAACCTGCCGTCCTCGTGGTCTGACACTTGAAGAAGTGGAAGGGCCCAGAGTCAAGCTGCAGTGAGGCCTGGTGGCTTAGGGGGCAGAAAGCCCGAGGATGGACTCCTGGCCTGCTGCCCTTGGATGCAGCCACAAGTTCCTGGCAGGGAGACGATGGACGTCTTCGTTTATTTTCTGATGTAAAGCCCAGGGCCTGGCACACGGCGAGGTGAGTGGGTGGATGTGTGGATACACGGTGATGGACAGCTGGATGGATGGACAGATGGACAGAATTTCAAAGTACCACGGAGCCGGTCAGCTCCATCTACCCCTTCCTCTCCAAGTGACCAGGGCCTGAAGTAGGGAGGCAGCTTACTCAAGACCACAGTTAACTCAGTGCAAGACGGAGGCTCCTGGTCCTTTTTACTACGCCCCTCCCTCCCTTCACATTTCCTGATGTCATTTATCTCTCACCCAACCTGAAGCAGAGAGTCTAGATGACGCCACGCGTGGCCCCTGCCCATGCTTGGTAGCCCAGAGTTGGGAAGGAGGGAAGACACTTGTGTGTGACCTGAGTACACATGGGGCTGCCTCATTCAGTCTTCATCTCATGAACCCTCCAAGAGGCAGGAAGTGGGGTTCAGGGGAGTCTTGCTTTCACCTGGACTAATGCTGTCCCCCACAGCCCAATACAGGAAGACCTGAAGTCAGCAAGTCTGGGGTATACCCCTAGTTCTGCCACTAACTAGCTGTGCAACTCGGGCAAAGTCATTTAACCTCTCGGAGCCTCCTAATTTACACATAAGGGCCGTCCTCTCTTTTAGGTGTAAGATTGTTGGGGAGAGATGACAAATTCATCCCAGCTGTGGGATGTGGTGCTTGGAAGATAGTCCAAAGAAAGCTGCCTACAGAAAGAGGGCTCTGGAGAGCCTCAATGCCCCCTGGAAGCCTCCTCACCTAGGAAGTTTCTGCAGGAGTTGAGGGTGCTGCCCCAGATGGGGGTTCTGCCAGGCTGCCCAGTCACAGGGAAGCCATGGGTCCAGATGCAGTTCCATGATGGCTCTTACTAAAACAGTCCAAGAAACTGAGCACTGTACCAGCTGCCAAGCCCACTAGGACCTCCTGCGTGCCTGTCATTGAAGGCGCTGAGAAGGAAGAACCACACTGCCCCATTGAAGGCGCTGAGAAGGAAGAACCACACTGCCCCACAATGGCAGGGGTGGTCCAAAGACACCAACATGCCCTTGTCTGGCAGCCCCAGTGACTCCTGCAGTCTGAACAGAAAGGACTTTTACCCAGGAAGGGCTGCCCTGAGCTGAAGCAAGGTCCACACTGGAGCTGAGCAGAGCAGGAGCTGGGGGTTGGGGGAGCCCTTGGGCCAAGGACAGGGCAGGCAGCGCAAGGCACCAATCCCTGTGCTATTAATCACCCACCCCTGGGGAGAAGGGGCTCTCGGGGGCTCTGCTGTCATCTTCACAGCAGGGCTGCAGAGTAGGTTCTGTCATTGTCCCCACCTTAGGGGGCAGGCTGAGGCTCAGAGGATGAAGATATTGCTGTCACATGTGTGGCTTTCAAAAGATGATGGCAGAATATAAACCCAGGTCTGTCAACTCAAAGCCAGTGAGCCCTGTCCTTGGTCTGCACCATACTTGCTGCTGACCACAGCAGGACCCCAAAAGTCTTTCAGTGACCCCAAGGGGAGGGACTGTGCCTGTTCCCTTCCCACACCCAGGCCAAGTAGGCAGGCATTCCCATAGAGTGGCTGAATCAAAGGGAAGGTGCCACCCTTAAGACACAGTGGAGTTCCTGGTGCAGGCAGCATGTCACCGTCCCAGGTCCCTTCAGACAGATGGCTCTCAAACCCTTGAGCCTGGTCACTCTGCCTGCAGGGGTTTGCTTGGCTTGATGAGCAAGTCAGACGTGCCCAGAGTGAACACTCCAAGAACAATTCTCAACTAATGAGGGACGAGAGTTGTGGGTCCCTGCTCCCAGTGGGGCAGCTCTGGGCATGCCCCCCACTCTCAGGTCCAGGGGCTGGAGCCAGGGACCCATCATGAAGACTTGCTCACCTCCCCCCTGGACTGTCCTCTTACGTTACTACCCTTCTTGTCCCCTTGCTTTCTGGGTTGTCACCAAATGAAGTACTTGAATTACATCCTTGTCTCTGGATCTGCTTTCAGGGCACCATGCTTGGACACTGTCATGTAGTCAGTGCCAAGAAGTGGAACCCCAGGCCATACCTGCACTGACGGCCCCAATTTAATTCTGAGTCCTTCTGCCTGCGACCGGGTTCAACCTCAATTTCTATTACCTGGGCACCCAGTGATATCTGTCCCCACTTCTACCCTCACCTTAGGATGGCTAATTTCATGTGTCAACTTGACTGGATCACCAGGAACCCAGATATTTGGTCAAGCATGACTTCTGGAGTGTCTGCAAGGGTATTTTTAGATGAGCTCAGCATTGGATTGAAGGGATTGGTCCATCCCCAGTGTGGGTGGGGGGCAAGAAGGAAGAACGTGCCTTGTTTTCCTGTCTAGGCTGATTGAGCTGGGACATTGGTCTTCTGCTGCCCTCAGGCTGATATTCACACCATCGGCCCTCCTGGTCTCAGGACTTGAGACCCAGTTGAACTTGCTACCTGTTCTCCTGGGTCTCCAGCACACAGAAGACATCTGTGGGACTTCTTAGCCTCCATAACCATAAACAGAAATGTGAACCAATCCTTATAATAAATCTCGTGTGTGTGTGTGTGTGTGTGTGTGTGTGTGTGTGTGTGTGTGTGTGTGTGTCTGTGTCTCCTACTGATTCTACTTCCCTGGAGAAGCCTGGCTCAGATAACTTGCCATCGAAATTAGACTTAAGATAGTTTCTAAGTTCCCTGCATCACATTTTCTGCCCAGGCCACTCAAGTACCTACTATTCCTTGGACCCTGGCCAGGCCATGCCTTCCCCTGGGGCAGCCCTTCTGGTGACAGAATTGCCAAATGTGACTTCTTCTCATTTATTCTTACTAACTCTCCTGAGCATTTTACTCTACAAAAGCAGCCCCATGAACGTGGTAGGACTGAGGAGGAACCAATGAGGCACCCATGTGTCAGGACTGGATCATTGGGTGGATACTGATGTCATTTAATCAAAGGAGACACCCAGGTGAAGAGCAGGTTTAGGGAAGGGACAATGTTGAGTTTCAGGCCAGTGGGAAAGTCCAGGAGAGATGCCCGGTGAGTGGCCAGAGCTTTTGATATGAGTCCGAGAGATTCTGTGAGTCCATCACAAAACGGATGGGATAAGCCATCAGAGCAGGTGATATTTCTCAAAGGAAGGTTCTGATCCAGGTTTTGAGGACCCAAGAGGTTTTACAATTTAGAGATGGGGGAAGTGCTTATTAAGAAAAAAAAATGGAGGCAAGAAAATCACCTAAGCCCAAGAGCTGGAGGTTGCTGTGAGTTATGACACCACAGCACTCTACAGAGGGTGACAAAATGAGACTCTGTCTCTAAAAAAAAAAAAAAGAAATGCCAGGTGTAGTGACTCACACCTATAACCCCAACAGCTTGGGAGGCTGAGGTAGGAAGATCAGTTGAGGTCAGGAGCTCAAGATCAGCCTGAGCAACATAACAAGAAATTAGGTAGGAGTGTTGTCACACACCTGTAGTCCCAGCTACTTAGGAGGCTGAAGCCCAGGAGTTCAAGGATATAGTTCAAGCACCACTGAACTCTAGTCTGCATGACAGAGTGAGAACTTGACTCTAAAAGAAAGGAAACTCACAAAATTATAGAGACAAAATTGTAAAGTCTTTCTTGGGGCCTCGGAAGCAACACATGTAAGTGGGGGACACTGAAGTTTAAGTTTTCATAGAAAACCTGTCTCTGAGTACAGGACTCAGCAGATGTGTTATAGTGAAATTACAATTAGCTTCCATAGCTGACCACCCCCTCCACTGACCATGCCCTTACACGGTCCTAATCTTCAGAGACTGAACATGTACCCCATGTACGTATCAGTAGGCCTAGTTTCTTCCATGGGCCACCTCCACGTTTTGACCAGTTTGGTATCGTCTCCTGGGGTGGTCATCTCCCAGGAGTTCTACAGTACTTTTTAACGTTCTTTCTCCATCACTAGAGTGTGATCATCTTGAAGTCTGGAATTATGTCAGGTCAGCCTGTTGAATGATTGCATCACTGAAGTTCAGTGAAGAAAATTCAGTCTAGGAATTTTCAGCAGCATGGTATTCAGTATGGGGAACTAGGTGCTGCAAAAGTGTTGGATGAGGATCGGCACCTGTAGCTCAAGTGGCTAAGGTGCCAGTCTCATATACCAGAGCTGGCGGGTTTGAATCCAGCCCGGGCCTGCCAAACAACAATGACAACTACAACCAAAAAATAGCTGGGCGTTGTGGTGGGCTCCTGTAGTCCCAGCTACTTGGGAGGCTGAGGCAAGAGAATCACTTAAGCCCAGGAGTTGGAGGTTGCTGTGAGCTGTGATGCCACTGCACTCTGCTGAGGGTGATAGCTTGAGGCTCTGTCTCAAAAAAAAAAAAGTGTTGGATGAGCTGAAGGAGTAGAAGTTATGGGGCTATCATGGAGCGGTTGGCTTCAAGCTCACCTCACCGTTTCTTCAGGAAAGCGTAGGAATCCGTACTGATGCCCTGGCAGCCCCTCACCCATAAACTCATAAGTGGAGACTGTGGCTGCTGTAAAAGGTCACACTGGTCAGAAACTGCCCACCAGCTGCCACTACCAGAGGGCAAATTCCACTTTCCCAGTATCGCACGTGTGCATCTCATTGGCAGAACCTGAATTATACCCAGAACCCAGCAAGGAAGTGCTGGATATGCAGATCTTCCATCTCCTGTGAAATAGCAGTTGGGGGGAGATCACAGGAGGGGGCAAGCAGATGCAAAGTGCCTGCAGAACACATTCAGAGGGGTGGCACAGAATGCCCTATCTATCTGTTGTCCATTGCTTTATAATAAATTACCCCTAAACTTGATAATTTGAAAGATTTATTATCTCATGGCTTCACCCGGAGCTGGGCGCTCTGCCTCATGGCTTCTGACTAGATGCCATCAAGTCTCAGCTTGGGGGCTGCTGTGTCTTCTGAAGGCTCCAACGGGAAAGGATCCACCCCCTCAGTGTTGCTGGAAGCATCCAATTCCTCGTGGCTGCTGAGTGAGGGCCTCAGTTCCTCCCTGGTTTGGGGCTGGAGGCCACCTTCAGCTTCTTGTCACACACACCAGCGGGCTGCATCAAAGGGTGCAAGCTAAGAAGTCAGCAGAATCTTCTAGCAAGATAGAAACCACAATCATTTAGAAGCTAAGCACAGAAGTGATATCTCATCATTTTTGCCCTATTCCATGGTAAGACCTGATTCACTAGGCCCAGCCCACACTCAAGGGGAGGGGCTTATACAGGGTGTGAGACCAGCAGGTGGCGGTCCTCGCGGCCATCTTTGGAAGCTGTCTATGAATTACACATCCTAAGCAAACATTTGGTGAGCATCTGCATGAGGCAAGAGGAAAGAGAGTCAGATGCTCATGGGGAGGCCCCCTAGCTGCCCACCATCCACTTCATATGGTCATGGTGTCCTGATGGCAGCAACCTGGCCAAACATTCCCAGAGGTAGCCAGGCTGGGCATGGCTGGAGGATAGAGGTGGACCACCTCCCTGGGCGCGTGTGTCAGGGGGGATGACCCACTTGCCAAGTGCCCTTGTATAGTGAGAAAGGCAACTGCCAAGGGGCTGGAAGGCTGGATATACCGAATGTCATAGTATATACGTGTCATAATCTCCATTTCCCTTGTCTTCTCCTAAAATTTCTATCTCTCCTTGTGTCTGTCTCCATTTATGGCATGAAAACCTACATGGCAGGGAGTTGTGACTGAGGAGATTCATTCACTTGGACACACTTGAAGACCTATTATACACATGTCCCAGGCACTGTGCTAGGCAACAGGAATGCAGAATTCAGCAAGAGGCAGCCCTTGTTTTCAAGGTCTTTGTGGACCTGGGATAGAGATCGGCACACAGGCAGACAGGACACAGCATGAACAGACAAGCATGGGGAGGGCCTAAGCTCCAACTTGGAGAGACAGGAAGGAGGGGACTGCTGAGGTGCTCCTCAGAGGTACAGTAAGAATTTATTCAGGGCAAGAGGGGGACAGACATTCCAGGCAGAGGGGTGAGAGGGAAGCAGGATTGTCCACAGTGAGATTAAGAAGAGAGCTGCATTTCTAGATATTCTCCAGGCCGTCCTGAATTTAAGAAGAATGCAGTGTCTGGGGGCACCTAATTTTAGTCTTTTTCAGGAAAAGGAAAGCAGTTAAGAACGTAGTTACTCTCAATGAACGCTTACCAGATGGGGCATCAGCCCACGGCAGGTGGGAGTCCACTCCCTCTGCTCTCCACAAGCAGGGCCCACACTGCACCCCAGGAGAAGCAGACAGCCTCTGCCTCAGTGTTTCCATCTGCGAATGGGGCTGATTATATCTCATACCTACTCACTTTATGAAATTGCTGGGAATTAATAAAGACCAGATTCCCAGGCAAGGTAACTCTCTGAGGAGTCATCTTTGTTTAAAGTCCTTTGCGGTCCTCAGGATAAAAGAAAATGTGTTTGTAAAATCCTATGGTTCTCTAAGAACAAAGCCCCCTAACCAGCGTGTGAGCTATGGCAGAGATGACTCAACTGGTTTGAAAGAGAGACAGGAAAAAGTGTGGAGCCAGGAAGAAGGGAACACAGTGAAATGATGGGAACCCTCAATGGATTATGGAGACAGACCCTCAGAAATAGGGATGGGCACATAAATACCATCACAAACAATGAAACATGCACCTGTCACAGAAACTAGTGTCTACAAAGCAGCTTGAATGATGTGAGAATATGCTTGACAGGATGTGAAGAAAAGGGGAAAAAGACATAAAATTGCACACAGCAAGTTATGATGATTATTGTCACACAGAGGGAAAAGCAAGCAAGGAACGTTACCTAAAGGAGAACAACCAGGTAGAGGAATCATAGATTTTAATTTTACAGGCGATTTTTTTTCTTCAAAATTAACAAATTTTCCAGGGAGAGTATGTTATGCTTTGAAATAAGAAAGAAATGTTTAGAAATAAAGGAAGAAAAGGCCAGGGTGGAGGAAGGATGAAAGCTGAAAAAAGTGGAATGAAAAAGAATTTTGGAAAATAAGAACTTCAGTCCATTTCCCCAAACATGTCACCAACCATAGCCTTGTGCCCGGCACAGCATGAGCAGAATAAAATAAAGTCAGACTCTGCAAGTAACTTCAGTCTGGGAGTGGTCAAAGAGCAACAGGCTGCCTCATACCTGTGATGGTGTTAGAGCTAACAGGGAGCTCATTCCTGTGATGTGTGCTAGAGCTAACAGGGGGCTCCTACCTGTGATGTGTGCTAGAGCTAACAGGGAGCTCATTCCTGTGATGTGTGCTAGAGCTAACAGGGGGCTCCTAACTGTGATGTGTGCTAGAGCTAACAGGGCACTCCTACCTGTGATGTGTGCTAGAGCTAACAGGGCGCTCCTACCTGTGATGTGTGCTAGAGCTAACAGGGCGCTCCTACCTGTGATGTGTGCTAGAGCTAACAGGGGGCTCCTACCTGTGATGTGTGCTAGAGCTAACAGGGCGCTCCTACCTGTGATGTGTGCTAGAGCTAACAGGGCGCTCCTACCTGTGATGTGTGCTAGAGCTAACAGGGCGCTCCTACCTGTGATGTGTGCTAGAGCTAACAGGGCGCTCCTACCTGTGATGTGTGCTAGAGCTAACAGGGGGCTCCTACCTGTGATGTGTGCTAGAGCTAACAGGGGGCTCCTACCTGTGATGTGTGCTAGAGCTAACAGGGCGCTCCTACCTGTGATGTGTGCTAGAGCTAACAGGGCGCTCCTACCTGTGATGTGTGCTAGAGCTAACAGGGCGCTCCTACCTGTGATGTGTGCTAGAGCTAACAGGGCGCTCCTACCTGTGATGTGTGCTAGAGCTAACAGGGGGCTCCTACCTGTGATGTGTGCTAGAGCTAACAGGGGGCTCCTACCTGTGATGTGTGCTAGAGCTAACAGGGCGCTCCTACCTGTGATGTGTGCTAGAGCTAACAGGGCGCTCCTACCTGTGATGTGTGCTAGAGCTAACAGGGGGCTCCTACCTGTGATGTGTGCTAGAGCTAACAGGGCGCTCCTACCTGTGATGTGTGCTAGAGCTAACAGGGGGCTCCTACCTGTGATGTGTGCTAGAGCTAACAGGGCGCTCCTACCTGTGATGTGTGCTAGAGCTAACAGGGCGCTCCTACCTGTGATGTGTGCTCGAGCTAACAGGGCGCTCCTACCTGTGATGTGTGCTCGAGCTAACAGGGCGCTCCTACCTGTGATGTGTGCTAGAGCTAACAGGGCGCTCCTACCTGTGATGTGTGCTAGAGCTAACAGGGAGCTCATTCCTGTGATGTGTGCTAGAGCTAACAGGGCGCTCCTACCTGTGATGTGTGCTAGAGCTAACAGGGGGCACAGACACTATGGGGAAATGAAGGCAACTACTCAGCCCAGGAAAACCTAGGAAGGCTTCCCATAAGAGGCAACATTTGAGCTGATTCTTGAACAAGCAGTAGGAGGTGGCTTAATATAGCAAAACTGATGGGAAAGGATAGAACAGACATGCAGAGAATGCCGGCTTGTGAATATTGTCAAGACAAATTTAGAAAAATGTCTTGCCTACTGATCCAGCTACCATGTGATTCCAAGCAGCAACCCACCCATTCCCATCTCTGGGGGTCATGAGATTCATTTTTTTTTTCCAGTTTTTTTTGACCGGGGCCGGTTTTGAACCTGCCACCTCCAGTATTATGGAGCTGGTGCCCTACTCCTTGAGCCACAGGTGCCACCCGAGGTTCATTTTTTAATGTCTTCATATTTCTATGGTATCCTTTTCTTTTTGTTATAAAAAACCCTTCACATTGTTTCATTTTATCCTCTGACAACGTTCTGATGTTAATGTCATTACAATTTATACATGAGAAAATTGAAACTTAGAAAAATGAAACGGAGTGGGGGTGGGTGAATGTGCTGTTGGGGATGAAACTGCACCACCCCACCCCACAAATTTACATAATAGACCCCTAACACCCAATGTATCTGTATTTGAAATAGGGCTTTTAAGAAGTAATTGTGCTTAAATGAGGTCATAAGGGTGGGGCCCTAATCCAATAGGATTGGTGTCCTTGTAGAAAGAGTGAAGGCTAGATAAGGAGGCAACAGGAAGGTGGCCATCTGTAAGCCAAGCAGAGAGGCTGCAGGAGGAGCCAGCCCTCCTGAGCAGCACCTGGACCTTGTACTTTCCAGCCTCCAGAATGATAAAATAATAAATTTCTGTTGTTTGACCCAGCCAGCCTGTAGCATTTTGTTATGGCAGCCTGGGTATAGTCCATGTTCCTATACCCACTCCACCCCTATCAGCTGTGTGACCTTGGCCAAGTTGCTTAACCTCTGTTTTCTCAACTACAAAGTGATGATCGATGAAAATAGCCGGGTACTACATAGGGTTGTCGTGAAGAGGATTTGCATATGTATATGAAGCATTAGAAACTTCCTAGCACATAGTCGGCAGTAATAAATAAGGTCATTTATTATTTTAGTAACCTGCCCAGGATTGCATTGCTGTCAATTAACAGAGTAAAAATTCAGACCCAATCCTAAGACCTCGGCACAATGTCCGGAGCCATGCACACAGGACCCCAGCCCTCCAGGAGAAGAGGATAGCCAGGGACACACACGTTACCACAGACCTATGCAATGCCGGGCACTGTGTCTCTCGCCTGTAATCCCAGCACTCTGGGAGGCCGAGGTGGGTGGATCTCTTGAGCTCAGGAGTTTGAGACCAGCCTGAGCAAGAGCCAGACCCCATCCGTAAAAATAGCCAGCGTTGTGTTGGGCACCTGTAGTCCCAGCTACTAGGAGGCTGAGGCAAAAGAATTGCTTGAGCCCAAGAGTTTGAGGTTGCTGTGAGCTACGCTGCCACAGCACTCTATCAGGGGTGACAGTATTTAATGAAGACATTAAAAAATGAACTCTGTCAAAAAAAAAAAAAAAAAAAGAAAGAAAGACCTGTGCGTTAGTGTAAAGTTCCGAGCTGCCGTCAGAAAGGTGATAAAGTTTGGTTCCTCACAGACCCTCCCCCCACTGCCTGCTCTTCACCTCCTGCCCTGCCTGTGAAAATGCTGAGAGTTCTGTGTCTTTTCTGCTCCCTCTGAGGCGATAGAAAGTTCTACCATCATTCGAAGTCATCACCCTGGTTTCAAATCAGCATGAAATGGCCAATCCCAGGTAACAACCACAACTCAGAGCTCAGTTTAAAACTGGACAATTCCTCTCTTTCAGCTGGGGCCATCTGCAGATGCTGCTGGCAGCCCCTTCCTCTCTCAGCATGGCCTGTATCCACAGCTGACCCTCCTGATGCTGCTGGCACAGGTCCCTGCAGCGGCCTCAAGCAGTGGCAAGCACCGTCCTGTGCCCAGCCCCAGGGGCACAGAGCAAGCCCTTGATGGTCCTCTGGCGGCCATTTGTTGTTGTTGTTTTTTAACCAGGTTTGAGGTTTGCAGGTAGCATTCCTCAATCCCCATCCCTACGCACCAACAACTTTCTCCAAAAATAGCTTCCCATGTCCACTTTCTTGATCCTTTAATGTCCTTGCCTTAAATTAAGGGTCCAGTAGCCGTGGGACTCATTCTAGAATATTTTCTGTCAAAATTTGCCTTGTGGTGGCCAGCTCACAAATTCTATCACTATCCAATAAATTCTACCTTGGTACCTGAGGACACGTGACAACGGGGCCACCATTCATCCTCCATATCTACCACATGCCTGACCCAGGGCACCTGCCCCCAAATTATGTTTTAAATGGATAAATGAAAACCGTGATACCATAAACATCTGGCCACCCTGTTTATTTCTTTGTCAATCAATTCACTGGTATCTGTTCAGCATCTTTTCATTTCTTGTGATTTTGGTTAGAGGAAGGACAGAGCATTACACCACCACATGGCTGGGCCATCTGAGAAAGGGAGTTGTAAGAGGGAAACAAAAGGGGAACGGCATGCCCTTAGACTCGGCGTACGAGTGAATGAATTGTTAATATTAATATTAATTATTTATTATTTATTTGTTAATAATAAAACTGAAAAAAGAGGAAAAGACTAATGACCCCAAAAGGTACTTCTTTTTTTTTTTGAGAGAGAGAGCCTCAAGCTGTCACCCTGGGTAGAGTGCTGTGGCATCACAGCTCACAGCAACCTCCAACTCCTGGGCTCAAACAGTTCTCCTGCCTCTGCCTCCCAAGTAGCTGGAATACAGGCACCTGCTACAATGCCTGGCTATTTTTTTTTTTTTTTTTTTGGTCGCAGCCATCATTGTTGTTTGGCAGGCCCAGGCAGGATTCGAACGTGCCAGCTCAGGTGTATGTGGCTGGTGCCGTAGCCGCTTGAGCCACAGGCACCGAGCCCCAAAAGGTACTGCTTATTGTCACTAATGCATTGAGCAATTATCTTGTGCCAAGTTCTATCTTACACTTTTTATAGGTGAGGAAACTGAGGCAGAGAGAGTAACTAGCCCTAAATATTAGGAATGATCTGCATATCCATCTATAGGAAATGGACAGTGAACTGTGGCCCAGCTTACCGGTGGCATTTGAGAAGAGCACAGTGATGTCTGGAACAAGGCAGGCTTCCTGCCATCAGCAGGCTACTACCATCAGCGGGCTTTCTGACATCAGCGGGCTTCCTACCATCAGTGGGCTTCTTGCCATCAGCGGGCTTCCTACCGTCAACGGGCTTCCTACCGTCAGCGGGCTTCCTTCCGTCAGCGGGCTTCCTGCCGTCAGCGGGCTTCCTGCCGTCAACGGGCTTCCTTCCATCAGCGGGCTTCCTGCCATAAGCAGGTTTCCTACCATCAGCGGGCTTCCTACCGTCAACGGGCTTCCTTCCATCAGTGGGCTTCCTGCCATAAGCAGGTTTCCTACCATCAGCGGGATTCCTACCATCAGCGGGCTTCCTTCCATCAGCGGGCTTCCTTCCATCAGCGGGCTTCCTGCCATAAGCAGGTTTCCTACCATCAGCGGGCTTCCTACCGTCAACGGGCTTCCTTCCATCAGCGGGCTTCCTGCCATAAGCAGGTTTCCTACCATCAGCGGGCTTCCTACCATCAGCAGGCTTCCTTCCATCAGCGGGCTTCCTTCCATCAGCGGGATTCCTGCCATCAGCGGGCTTCCTGGCATCAACGGGCTTCCTTCCATCGGCAGGCTTCCTGCCATAAGCAGGCTTCCTACCATCAGCAGGCTTCCTACCATCAGCAGGCTTCCTTCCATCAGCAGGCTTCCTACCATCAGCGGGCTTCCTACCATCAGCGGGCTTCCTACCATCAGCGGGCTTCCTTCCATCAGCAGGCTTACTACCATCAGCAGGCTTCCCACTATCAACAGGCTTCCTTCCATCGGCAGGCTTCCTACCATCGGCGGGCTTCCTACCATCGGCGGGCTTCCTACCATCGGCGGGCTTCCTTCCATCAGTGGGCTTCCTGCCATCAGCAGGCTTCCTTCCATCAGCGGGCTTCCTTCCATCAGCGGGCTTCCTGCCATCAGCGGGCTTCCTGCCATCAGCGGGCTTCCTTCCATCAGCAGGCTTCCTGCCATCAGCAGGCTTCCTACCATCAACAGGCTTCCTACCATCAGCAGGTTTCCTTCCATCAGCAGGCTTCCTACCATCAGCAGGCTTCCTACCATCAACAGGCTTCCTACCATCAGCAGGCTTCCTTCCATCAGCAGGCTTCCTTCCATCAGCAGGCTTCCTTCCATCAGCAGGCTTCCTACCATCAGCAGGCTTCCTACCATCAACAGGCTTCCTTCCATCGGCAGGTTTCCTACCATCAGCAGGCTTCCTTCCATCAGCAGGCTTCCTACCATCAGCAGGCTTCCTACCATCAACAGGCTTCCTTCCATTGGCAGGTTTCCTACCATCAGCAGGCTTCCTGCCATCAGCAGGCTTCCCACCATCAACAGGCTTCCTTCCATCAGCAGGCTTCCTACCATCAGCAGGCTTCCTACCATCAACAGGCTTACTTCCATTGGCAGGCTTCCTTCCATCAGCAGGCTTCCTACCATCAGCAGGCTTCCTTCCATCAGCGGGCTTCCTGCCATCAGCGGGCTTCCTGCCATCAGCGGGCTTCCTTCCATCAGCAGGCTTCCCACTATCAACAGGCTTCCTTCCATCGGCAGGCTTCCTGCCATCAGCAGGCTTCCTACCGTCAGCGGGCTTCCTACCATCAGCGGGCTTCCTTCCATCAGCGGGCTTCCTTCCATCAGCGGGCTTCCTGCCATAAGCAGGTTTCCTACCATCAGCGGGCTTCCTACCGTCAACGGGCTTCCTTCCATCAGCGGGCTTCCTGCCATAAGCAGGTTTCCTACCATCAGCGGGCTTCCTACCATCAGCAGGCTTCCTTCCATCAGCGGGCTTCCTTCCATCAGCGGGATTCCTGCCATCAGCGGGCTTCCTGGCATCAACGGGCTTCCTTCCATCGGCAGGCTTCCTGCCATAAGCAGGCTTCCTACCATCAGCAGGCTTCCTACCATCAGCAGGCTTCCTTCCATCAGCAGGCTTCCTACCATCAGCGGGCTTCCTACCATCAGCGGGCTTCCTACCATCAGCGGGCTTCCTTCCATCAGCAGGCTTACTACCATCAGCAGGCTTCCCACTATCAACAGGCTTCCTTCCATCGGCAGGCTTCCTACCATCGGCGGGCTTCCTACCATCGGCGGGCTTCCTACCATCGGCGGGCTTCCTTCCATCAGTGGGCTTCCTGCCATCAGCGGGCTTCCTTCCATCAGCGGGCTTCCTTCCATCAGCGGGCTTCCTGCCATCAGCGGGCTTCCTGCCATCAGCGGGCTTCCTTCCATCAGCAGGCTTCCTGCCATCAGCAGGCTTCCTACCATCAACAGGCTTCCTACCATCAGCAGGTTTCCTTCCATCAGCAGGCTTCCTACCATCAGCAGGCTTCCTACCATCAACAGGCTTCCTACCATCAGCAGGCTTCCTTCCATCAGCAGGCTTCCTTCCATCAGCAGGCTTCCTTCCATCAGCAGGCTTCCTACCATCAGCAGGCTTCCTACCATCAACAGGCTTCCTTCCATCGGCAGGTTTCCTACCATCAGCAGGCTTCCTTCCATCAGCAGGCTTCCTACCATCAGCAGGCTTCCTACCATCAACAGGCTTCCTTCCATTGGCAGGTTTCCTACCATCAGCAGGCTTCCTGCCATCAGCAGGCTTCCCACCATCAACAGGCTTCCTTCCATCAGCAGGCTTCCTACCATCAGCAGGCTTCCTACCATCAACAGGCTTACTTCCATTGGCAGGCTTCCTTCCATCAGCAGGCTTCCTACCATCAGCAGGCTTCCTTCCATCAGCGGGCTTCCTGCCATCAGCGGGCTTCCTGCCATCAGCGGGCTTCCTTCCATCAGCAGGCTTCCCACTATCAACAGGCTTCCTTCCATCGGCAGGCTTCCTGCCATCAGCAGGCTTCCTACCGTCAGCGGGATTCCTACCATCAGCGGGCTTCCTGCCATCAGCGGGCTTCCTTCCATCAGCGGCCTTCCTACCATCAGGGGGCTTCCTTCCATCAGCGGGCTTCCTGCCATCAGCGGGCTTCCTACCATCAGCAGGCTTCCCTCCATCAGCGGGCTTCCCTCCATCAGCGGGCTTCCCTCCATCAGCGGGCTTCCTACCATCAGCGGGCTTCCTACCATCAGCGGGCTTCCTACCATCAGCGGGCTTCCTTCCATCAGCAGGCTTCCTACCATCAGCGGGCTTCCTTCCATCAGCGGGCTTCCTTCCATCAGCGGGCTTCCTACCATTTACGGGCTTCCTACCATCAGCAGGCTTCCTACCATCAGCAGGCTTCCTACCATCAACAGGCTTCCTTCCATTGGCAGGTTTCCTACCATCAGCAGGCTTCCTACCATCAGCAGACTTCCTACCATCAGCAGGCTTCCTTCCATCAGCAGGCTTCCTGCCATCAGCAGGATTCCCACCATCAACAGGCTTCCTTCCATTGGCAGGCTTCCTACCATCAGCGGGCTTCCTACCATCAACAGGCTTCCTTCCATTGGCAGGCTTCCTACCATCAGCAGGCTTCCTTCCATCAGCAGACTTCCTGCCATCAGCAGGCTTCCCACCATCAACAGGTTTCCTTCCGTTGGCAGGCTTCCTGCCATTGGCAGGCTTCCTACCGTCAGTGGGCTTCCTACCGTCAACGGGCTTCCTACCGTCAGCGGGCTTCCTACCGTCAGCGGGCTTCCTACCATCAGCGGGATTCCTACCATCAGTGGGCTTCCTACCATCAGTGGGCTTCCTGACATCAGCAGGCTTCCTACCATCAATGGGCTTCCTGCCATCTCCAGGTGGGCAGGTGGGAAAGCAAAGTGCAGAATGGAAGGGGCTATAGGGAAGAAAAGGTAAACTCAGACCTTGGCTTGTGTACCAAAAACATATCTGTAGAAGATGATATGAAGAACTTGGAACATTGGAAGGCAGTGGGAGAGGAGTGAAGGCTGGGAGAGCCACAGAGTAGTTCTTATTATACTTTTTATTCGACCTTGTGGGGTTTGTTTCATATGTATATATTAGCTCTTCCCACAGAATTGTTTAAGTTAAAAGATGGGAATACAGAATGGAAAGGTCCTTGCCCTTCTCTCACAGTTAATGGCAGAGCTAGGGGTCAAGTCCCGGGGGGATCGCCTTCTTGCAGCCTGGGCCCTCCGTGTCCTGCCCTCCCTTCCCATTGACACTATCTTGCTACTGAAGAGGTGTAGCTGCCTTCACAGGTCACAGAGGTGGCAACTCACCCCACTCCCTTGTCTCCTAGGCCATCTGGCCTGATCCCAGAGGTCTCCTCCAGCCAAGGGGTACAGAAGAGACAGACCCAACAGATGCCTATCCCTCTGTCCACACCAGTGAGCAGCAGCCCTTCCACGGGTCTTCTCCTTCAAGGCTCATGGGATCAACCCACCTCCACATTGAGGAAGTGGCATCTGGCTGCAGACGGTACTTGTTCAAGGACACAGCTATTAAGGAGCCAGTATTGGGGTCATGACCTCATATTTTCTGCTGTTATGGTCTGAACTGTCTCCTCCTAAGGACATGTGACAAGTAGGTCACCATTTCATCCTTCATATCCACCTCCGTCACATATTGCAGTTTACGGCCCACTACCTCAGCATGTGGTTGCACTGCACTGGGAGACGGGGCCTTTAAAGAGCTGACTATGGTAAAATTAAACCAGTAGGGTGGTTCCTACTCCAATCTGAACAGTGCCCTTATAAGGAGAGGAAAGTAGTTCATAGACACACACCGAGGGACAGCCATGTGAACACACAGGGAGATGACAGCCATCTGCAGGCCAAGGAGAGAAGCCCAGGAAGGAATCCATCTCAGACCTTTCGTTTCCAGAATTATCTGGCTTTGCTCATCATTCCACCCCTGGTGTCTTACACATGGGAGACACTCAACAAATATTTGCACCTTACATTACTGAAAAGTGACTGTTCAAAGTCATCGTGTTCACCATGTGATAAGATCTGAACTTGAACCCACATCTGTCCTACATAAAACTTTCATCCGTATCATTCTACCACTGTTCACTTCATTAGTCCGAATCCTATTAACCATAGCTAGATGTGGTCCCTCTTCTGAACTGCTAAGTTTTGTTTGCTTGTTTTTAATTCTGAAAAGGTTTAAGGTGGGAATGGGGTGCTTCACTCACGTCTCAGTGGGAATAAATTCAATGGTATAGGGGTTTTCCCACAAAGCCCAGCTCAGCTCAACCCCAGAAACTAAATCAGAGGAACAAGGTGGGATGGATCGTGGCTTTAACGAGATAAGGAAGAAGAACAGGAAGGGAGCAGTGTTCATTTTGGAATCCTTACCATCTGGGTGACATTTCTAGAAGGGCAATCTTTGAACATTTCTTGGTTATGCCCACAGTGGACTTTGGTTGCAAAAATGACACAACCCCCAGACTATATTTCTTCGTTGGAAGGCTCAGGCATCAAGAAATTAAGTCCTCTGTGCGAGTATGCAAATAAAACAAGGAATCAGCACAAATATAACTTTCCCTTTTCTTAATTGTGGCTGGAAGTAATTTTGCCAAGAGTAAGAAGGGCCTGGATAGGAAATGCTTTTATGAAAAGTTATCTTCAGGCAAGCGCTGGGTCTTGTACAAGGGGGTACCAAAGCGCCCTCCTGTGTACAACCTGAGAACTACAAGCCCGCTGCAGTCATCCCTGGTCCAACAGCCAGACATCTTTACATCTTGTGAAGGGGGTTTACAAGCTTTGCAACGTCTGTTTCCGAGGATATGTATTAAGCCCTGGATGTTTAGGGGTGTGGGGAAAGTGAGAAAATATTGTTGTAAATTGACATACAGGACTGACAGTCAAGGAACTATTCTGATATTTTCAGAATAATTACAGCCTTTCCCAACTGCCACCTTGAGTTGTGCAATGGAAGAAGTCCCCGAAGAATCTCTTGTTTGTTAGGAAAAGGGAAGACACACGCGGCCAGTGGCTGGAATCAGAGGTGGGGTGGGGAGTGTTAATACAGTGCAGACATGTTGGCTCCAAGAGACTTTTTTTCAGAATGAATAAATGCATTTTAAAGTGATCTGCAATTCATTTTACATCTTGATTTTCAAAAACCTAACTGAGAGACACACTCAAGTAGGGCATTTAAATTTAGCCTGGAGATTTACTGCTTCTGAATATGTATCTCTGCAGACTTTACTACATGTGGCTCAGAAATACTAATATGAACACGAGAGGTTTTTAACCTCAAAGGCAAGGCATCCCTAGCACTTTACAGGCCTCATACTTGAGGTCAGTTTAAATCACAAGCCCCCAGGAAAACGTGCACACCCAGAGCCTGCTTGAACCCAGGCTGGGTGGGAGGAGCGCTCCTGCCAACACCTTCTGCTGAGTGAGACTTCCCAGCTCAAAATGCCAAAGAAATTCTTATCAAATCAGAGCTGCTTTTTGTGGGAGGAAGGCCAGACACTTGAAAGACTTATGACAGCAGATACAATCTCAGTCATAAAGAATCCATAATTACAGTAACATCATTTATTTAAGAATAGGAAAAGATGGCTCAGCGCCTGTGGCTCAAGCAGCCAAAGTGCCAGCGACATACACCTGAGCTGGCAGGTTTGAATCCAGCCTGGGCCTGCCAAACAACAATGACAACTGCAACAACAACAAAAAATAGCCAGGCATTGTAGCAGGTGCCTGTAATCCCAGCTACTTGGGAGACAGAGGCAGGAGAATCGCTTGAGCCCAGGAATTGGCAGTTGCTGTGAGCTGTGATGCCACAGCACTCTACCCAGGGTGATAGATTGAGGCTATGTCTCCAAAAAAAGAAAAAAAGAATAGGAAAAGAGAGAGAAGAAAAGGAGGAAATAAAAAAAAATGAAAAACTGGACATAGAAGAATGACATTGAGAAAATGAGGAGGAGAGAGGGGACGTGAAAATTATGACAACAGTACCTAAGTGTACCTGAGTATACCATTCTTCGTGAGGCCATCTCTCAGGATGCTCCACTTGAAAACAGCTGTGACGCTGGTGCCCATGGAGTCTCTGCAAAAGAAGCCTTCTCACCCAGAGAAGAAATGGCTGGTGGGGGCCTTTCTGGAAAGTTCTGGAAATGTCCTCCTGAAACTAACCTGTCCATATGGGATCAGGGGGAGATGTGGACTCTGCCCCCCGTCTTAACCATCTTTCCTCTTTTCTCCAAATGTCATTCGTAAACAAAAAATTTAAACTAAACTTTCTTGTTTTTTAATCAGAGGGCCCAGAAGAACTGAAATGGCCCCAGGAAAGCCCACCTACAAGACAGTACTTAGGAAAATAAATACAAACTCTTTGCAACCTCCCCAGTGCTCATTCGTGATCAACGCCTGCCTCTGGGAAAGGAAGGAATGAGCCCTGAACTCCCTGTGGCAGCTGGAAGCTGGAACCCCTGTGCACGGACACACATAGGCAGTGTTTCCAGCACAGGATCTTTTCCCACATGGTGGCATTTTTGACTTGGTCCTCAGCTAAATCTTATAAAAGGGCTTCTCTCCTGAGTGTCTATTGGGCTGATGCTAAAATTGCCCCCACAGCAAACTGGAAAGCCAGATTGCCACCCTACAAGATGGGGAGAGGCACCCCACAGTGGGTGGGACCCAGTCCCCTGCACTAGAATCATGTCTGCAGTGAATTCAGAATCAGCCAGTGGGTCCCCTGCACTAGAATCATGTCTGCAGTGAATTCAGAATCAGCCAGTGGAGCACCACACTCTCCAGCAAAGCCTGCAATTGTCTGCTTTTTAAAATACAAACATTAACTCAATAAAACTTTCTCTTCATTATGTGTTTATCTGAGCAACATATTTATTTATTTATAAATAAATAAATATGTCACTCTGTCACCCTGGGTAGAGTGCCATGGCATCATGATAGCTCACAACCACCTCAAACTCCTAGGCTCAAGCCATCCTCTTGCCTCAGATTCCTGAGTAGCTGGGGCTACAGGTGCCCACCACAATTCCTGGCTAGTTTTTCTGTTCTTAGTAGAG